>NC_044038.1:205814452-206417562 GCF_901765095.1 Microcaecilia unicolor | reverse complement strand
AACAGGGCCAGGTAAAATTATCATGGAAACTGAAGCAAACTGCTGCTCTAGAGACCATGAAAAACCAAGATCTGCTTGTAGAAAAGACAATACCGAAAGTGATACAGGAGTCTGCTGCAGTAATTAAGTGATGCATATTCAAAGAACAAATGAAAAATCCATGCCCGAGCATATAGAAAACAAGAAGATCCTTCACAATTAGGAGACATAGATTACTGTATAAATGAAACAGTACTGTGCTTATTTTACACTACAACCCTGCTGAAGACAGAACTTCCTATCACATTGGTTTGTAAGCTTTTTATAAGCAGATTTATCTAGGCTAGCAATTATAGAGGTGTGTGGCCTGCAGTAGGTATTTTTCTGTTCCTGGAGGGCTCACAATTACAAAATGAAAGAGTTAAGGTGGGATTTGAACCTCAGTCCCTTGGTTTAAAGTCCACTGTGTTAACTAGGCTGTCACTCCACTCTACAGGGATGTCTATGTGGCCATTCTTCTAAGAATACTGCTAGATGGAAATCCTTTTACCTGCTTTTTTACTTTTCATATGTTAGACGTTCCGGTTTGTAAAATGGTTGTTCATGCTGGACATCCTCAGCACATGGATGTCCATCTCGTGCAGTTTTGAACAGGAAATCCTGACTTATTTTCTATTGGAAATTACATGTGAGATGGACGTCCATTTTAATCTGGACGTCTCTGTTCTGGCTTGGATTTCCTTTCACAAATGCCCCTCCACATTATTATGAACTACTAATGAAAAGGCCTGGGCTACTTAATAATAATAGGTTAGGTTATTCATTCTTGATATACTACTACCATTAACTGCAGTGCAGATAAAAAATAAAATAGAATGAAAAATAAAGGAATTACAATTTTCAATAGGAAAGGAACACAATCAATTCAGAACAATAGGAAAGGAATAAAATTAATTTTGGCTGGGTGGCTGAGTTCACATCAGGCTCTGCAACTTAGAAAACTAATACACTTTTTGCTTATTTACAACCCAAACTTTTACTGACTTCTGCTCAGTCTGTGTTGAGGCACCAGTTCTCAATTTTACTTTGAACTTCTTTCATTTATTTTGTCTGGAGAAAGGAAACTTTTATCTTCCCTTCATATTACAAATAACTCTCCTCATGCCCTGTGATTGGAGCTGGATCTATAGTTACATTTAACCCTCCTCCTGGACAACAAAGAAAAAGCCCACAGCAACTGCATCAATTGGACCATCCAAGGATATCAGAACCAGAAACTATAAAGTGCATACCTACAATCTGCGAGTTACAGTTTTATTTTAACTACATCACTATTTCTAAAATTCTGACTGATAGATTCCTTAAAACTAAAGTCAACCATCAACCTCCTCTGCATTAAGCCTCCAAAGAAAAATCACATAGAAGTGCAGTACAGCCATTTGTTTCTCTATTGCTGGAAGCCTTTGATCTTCCAGGCCTGATCTGAATTTACAACTTCAAAAAAGGTCTGCTCTCTTACATTATTTAAAGCCTTAACCCTGCATTGCCAACTAGTAAGATTGTTGAACCACAGGGTGGACTGCAGTGCCACCCAGTGAAATGTTTCCTATCTTCTGACACAGACCTTGGGGATCCCAGTTTGTGTGTGGGAGAGGAAACTATAATCCCCACCAACCAAAGAGAAGGCAAAAGTGCAAGAGGTCAAACACCTACATAACAGTACTTAAAGATCCCCTCATTGCCACACCAAAGCTAACCCCAGTATCCCCCAGACTACCTTTGGGAACTATAAGCTGATGAATGCCAGATCAGCTGCAAAGAAATCCTCAGTGATCCATGATGTCATAGAAGAACAGCATCTTGACATCCTAGGAATAAGTGAAACCTGGCTAGATGAAAGTAGGGGTTTACCACTGGCTTAACATGCCCAACAGGTTTCAATATCCAACTTCAACCAAGACCAGGAAGATGGGGTGGAGGGGTAGCAGTCTTGATTTGGGATACAATCAAACTGTGCAGAATCTCCATCCCCCAGCTAAATGGATCAGAATCTCTTTTAATCCAGTTTAAAGAGGAGAAACCAATCTGGCTGCTCATGGTATACCGAGCACCTTGTAACAACACATTATCTGTGCAAGAACTCCTAGACCTGATTACTCAAATTACCCTGAATTACCCTAGGCTGGTGATCTTGGGAGATTTCAATCTACAAATCGAAACCCCAGATATCACCACAGCTGCCTTTCTGGGCATGATGACAGCACTAGGATTCACACAAGTGCTCAATTCTCCAACCTACGAAAAGGGTCACATACTAGACCTGGTATTCTACAAAGGGGTTGACATCCCGGAATTCTGGGATAACAGTACTGAAATAACACCCCTAACATGGTCAGACCATTTTCTAATTGAATTTTCCCCTAAGTGACCACCTGAAACAAATGACACCTCTCAGAGTTTGGTGGGAGGTCAGAGACAAAAAAAAGCTGACCGTTGAGCATTTCCTAGAGGCCTTGGACTATCCATATGTGGATAAAAAGACAACTACAGTGTCAGAACAGGTTGACATTTGGAACACACACTTAGCCAAGACCTTAGGGAAACAGCACCACTAAAAAAGGTCTTATGCTTCACTAACAAACGCTCACGGTTTTCTCCAGAACTTTGGATCCTTAAACGTGAAAGACAGAAACTGGAAAGGAGATGGTGTAAATCTCGCCTGGATGAAGACAGTTTAAACTGTAAGAAGCACACATCTAAGTACCGCCAAGCCTTAACGGCAACCAAAAGATAATATTTCTCTCAATGCATTGCACAGGCTGCCAATTCAACCAAGCAGTTGTTCAGTATAGTAAACAGCCTACTGCAACTCCCACAGCAGAACCAGCCTGCCAGTCTAAACGGAACTGCAATGATTTTCCTGCATACTTTGCCAACAAAATTAAAAGTCACCCAGTTTCCAATCAGTTATTCAGGAGTACACAAGCTCGTCTCCTCCAGAGATAAATGGGACACACTTAACCCAATGACAGAAGAGAGCCTTGGCAAAATCCTAAGAGACCTTCAATCGACTACCTGCTCCCTTGAACCCTGCCCATCAAAGATTGTGCAGCAGGCAAGTATGGGCCTCATAGAAGGTGCCACAAAAATTGTGAACTCCTCTCTTTCTAATGGGCAACTACCAACAGCATTAAAAAGGGCAGTGGCTCACCATTTGCTTAAGAAAAAACAACCTTGACGATGACAAACTTTAAAGTTAATGGCCAGTATATAACATCCCATTTTTAGGGAAACTTATAGAACAAACAGTCTGAGTTCAACTCAGTGGTTAGAAGAGAGAAACTGGCTAAATCCATGTCAATCTAGATTCAGACCAGGTTATGGAACAGAAACAGTCCTTGTATCCCTACTAGATGATCTTCACAGGAACCAAGACAGGGGATTTGCCTCGGTGTTAGTACTGCTAGATTTCTCAGCAGTTTTTGACACTGTGGATCATGATATCACACTAGCACGACTGACAGAAACAGGTATCAATGAAACAGTACTTGCTTGGTTCAGATCCTATCTATCAGACAGGCAGCAACAATCCATTCTGGGGTCCTTTACTAAGGCGCGCTGAAAAATGGCTTGCGGTAGTGTAGGTGCAGGTTTTGGGCATGCACCAATCCATTTTTTAGCACGCCTGCAAAAAAGGCCTTTTTTTGACGAAAATGGACGCGTGGCAAAATGAAAATTGCTGCACGTCCATTTTGGGTCTGAGACCTTACCACCAGCCATTGACCTAGCGGTAAAGACTCACGTGGTAACCGGGCAGTAATTACCTAAGTGCGTCAAATGCCACTAGGTGCGCATATGTTATGCGCACCCGAAAATAAAAAATATTTTGAGATCCAAGATGGCTGCGCCCTGCTAGGACGCCCTAGACCTCGCTCCTACGAAGCCTAAACGTCGAGGGAAAATCGCGGGCAGAGCTTCCCCGCATTCATCCCCGTTACCTGGTCCTTTGGATCGATTAAAGAGGCCACGGGAACTTATACAAGAAGGCGGAACGCCTCCGATCGGGAACGCCGGCGAACGGGAGATATTGGCTTCCCCCGGACTGGAAACAACTTTAAGCCCCGCTGCACGCACTCCTCCTCCTCAACCGCTTGGCGCCAGTTCCTTCCTCTTTGACCCGACGGGGTCTCCCTCGGAGGGAGTAGGGGACCCGGAAGAACCTCAGGGAGAAGCGTCTTCACCATCGGGGGAAGGAATGGAGGGAAGTTTGCCCATATCATCACCACTTATTGAGGAGAGAGAAACTGAGGGTCGAAGTGCAGCAGATTTACAGTCTTCAGTAAGGTTTGAACTTCCTAAAGAGTTAGTGGCCAAGCCAAAGAATGTGACTTTAGATACTCTGTGGGATTTAATGTCCAACCTGGGACAATGTTTTCTTAAGCAAACTGAAGAGTTTTTACCAAGAGTAAAGACTATTGAAAGTGACCTGAAAAAAAAAGAGGAAGAGTTTAAAGTTTTAAATGAAAAAATGGAAAAAATTGACCAAAGGGTTATGAAGATGGAAACGTTACAAACTTTGATGGTAAAAGATGTAACTAATCTCAGGCGGAAAACAGAGGTTTTTGACAATTATACTAAAAATCATAACCTGAGATTCGTTAACTTTCCTAGGATTCCAAATGTTCTTCCTCTTGATATGTTGAAACGTTATTTCCGTGAAAATTTGAATGTTCAGGAAAAGGACTTTCCACCCTTTCCCCAAGTTTATTATGTCCCAGAAAGGAACTTGAATCAAGAGACTGAAAAACCTATTGACGTTTCTCTTTTGCTTGAGACTTCTGACTCTGAATTGGTTACAGCCGCTACTTTGGTAGCGACTGTCGCCCTACTACCTGATAAGAATTGGATCTTCCGCCTTTTTTTCCGTAATAAAGAGAACCCTTTTTTGGGTCTCAAAATATTGTTATTTCCTGATGTCTCCAAGGAGACACGTCGACGGAGGAAACAATTCTTACTCCTTAAGCCAGAAATTCTGCACTTGGGGGGTGTCTTCTTTTTAAGGTACCCCTGCAAGTGCATGGTAAGGCTAGGGGGGAAGAAATATGTATTTACTGAACCTGAACATCTGTCAGCATTAGTAGCCTCAGTTAAAATGGAGAAGCTTTAAAGAATAATGTATAATTTCTTAGCAGAGAAGGATTTACCCAGTAATTTTTTTTCCTATATTATAATTCTCCCCTTAGATTACCTGAAATCTTGGATCTCCCATTATGGACTTGAGTGTCTTATAAATTTGAAAGTGTATAGATTTATATGCTTGTTTTTGAGAGTATTTTCCTTTTATAACAGTTCCTAGTTATATGACACTTTCCTAAGCAAGATGTTTCTTGTAAATATTGTTTAAATGAATAAATAATAAATAAATAAATAAATAAAAAATTTTCAGACGTGCGCCAAAAATGAAATTAATGCATGAGCCATGCGGTAGTCGGGCGGTAACTCCATTTTAGTGCGCGTTGGGTGCGTGTAGACACTTACACGGCTTAGTAAAAGGGCCCCAATGTTTGGAAGCAACTCATCACCACCATGGACACTGACCTGTGGGGTACTACAAGGATCGATACTGTCACCGTTCTGTTCAATATCTACCTCAAGCCACTAGCCGAGCTGATTAGGTCAATGGACACTCAGTTCTACATCTGCGCGGGTGATGTGCAGTTACTTATACCCATTGAACCTGACTTACCTACAATCTGAATAAACTGAATACCTAACATCAATTGAAGAATGGACTAAACACAACAAACTTTGCCTGAACCCAAGTAAAACCGAGCTTCTCTGGCTCTCTAAGAAGTAGATACATATCTGACATTAAAATCTCTTTTGGGAAGTACGAACTCCCCCTCAAATCACAAGTCAGGAATCTTGGAATACAGCTAGATTCAACACTTATTCTGATTTCCCAAATTCAAGCAACCTTCAAGAGCCACTTCTACTATTTGCGACAGCTATTTTGCCTCTCTCCTTACATCGAGAATGTAAATCTTTTCCCAGTTGTGCATGCCATGATAACATCAAGACTGGACTACTGTAATGCACTCTACAATGGTCTGACTACAAAGGGTGTGCACCAGCTCCAATTGGTTCAGAATGCTGCTCAAGACTCAAAGAAGGTTGCAAGCGACGTGACCACATCACACCATTTTTGCAAAAATTTCATTGGCTACCAGTACAATACAGGGCTAAATTTAAAACTCTATGTCTGATCTTCAAGGCTCATAAAGGAAATGGCCCCGAGCACTTGAAGAACAGGATAACCCTCTACACACCTCAAAGGACACTCAGGTCCTCCCAAAGGGTATCCCTAACCACACCCTCTTCAAATGACATCACATGATGTGATAACTGCAAGTGAGCCTTCTCCGGAGTAGCCTCCACACTCTGGAATGCACTCCCTGAAAGGCTCCGCTTAACACAAGACTATCTCCACTTCAGGAAGCAGGTTAAAGCTTGGCTGTTCAACAGGGCCTTTAACAGACAGAATAACTTTTTAGTCTCACTCACACACACAAGGAGTGACACAGGCTGTACATACTGTAGCAGGACATGTTTATCCACTCCTACCCTAGTTGAGATATTTAATCATCTCTCTGACCTCTTGTGCAACTTTCTTTAAATTAGTCACCTTATTTTCTAACTTCTCTTACTCTCTTACCTATCTATATGTTCCATCTTTGCATATACCCTATGCTGTCTATTAAAATGTTCTGTTACATATTGTGTTGACATTGTAAGTAGTATACTATAAAATGACAATGGCTAACCCCCAATAATGGCTACCATCACTGATTTCAAAAGATTCTCCGAACCCAACTGGAAGGAAAACAACTCCCAAGGAGAAAATACTTATGCAGCCAAAAAAACAGAGGACCAGTCAAATCTTCAAAACATGTAATGTCATGAGTAAGAGTCAATATATTAATAGAAAGATCCACAATATCAAAAAATGCAAAACTGTGCACAGAATGAAAACAGAATCAAAAACAACCACCCGGGTGGTAGTCGCCATATCTGAACTCTTCAGGCATCCAGCCGGAACTCACGTTAAGGTTTCGCTATAACACAATGCATAGTAGTATACTATGCCATACTTTGTATTGTTATTTGAATATTATTACTACTGTAATTGTCTACTGCTTAGTTTTGATTTATTCTTACTTATACCACCTTGAGTGAATTGTTTCAAAAAGGCGGTAAACAAAATCCTAATATATAAATGCGGGTGATGCCTTTTTTTCCATTGGGCTAATGCTTTGTCACATTTTTCAGTGATTATTCCAAAAGGAATGTTTTTAATAATTTGCTTATTTTCTGGTAGTCCTTTTTGGCTAGCTTCCTCATATGTGGACAGACCAACCTTTATTGGACTAAATCAAAATACAGTTTATCACCATATTTCAGTTTGTTTTATATATTGAATCATTAGCTGTTACAGAAACCATAGATTGAAGGTAAAGAAGGACCACAGATTGTCATCCACACTGTTTCCTTCCTGTTGCCATATCATACAGCATTTTTGAATTTGTTTCCATCTCCACAAAAAGATGTGCCATGCAGGGAAGGGAATGGGACTTGATATAAAACCTTTCTGTGGTTTTAGCAACTACATTCAAAGCAGTTTGCATATTATAAGTGACTTGCCCAGAGTCACAAGGAGTTGCAGTGAGAATTGAACCCAGCTCCCCAGGATCAAAGTCCGCTGCACTAACCACTAGGTTACTCCTCTACTCATCCTGCACTCATCTTTTTCCATAAAGAGGTCTTCTTCTTCTTTTTTTTTTTTTTGGAGGGGGTACTTGCCAGTGAAATGTTGCTTGTACATGAATTCGCCCCCTCCCCCTACATAAGAACAAAAGCCTAGCCATACAGGGACAGACTAAAGGTCCAAGCCCAGTATATCCTTCTTCCAACAGTCACAAATACCTGGCAATATACTGAAAGACTCCTGCATTATGGACATGTGTCCTGTGCTAGGCCATTTTTCCAGTAGCTTACTAAAAGAACCCCTAGAAAACATAATTAAAGATCAAAGCATTCTCAGGCTTGGTGATTTTTTTTTAAAATAATTCATAAAATATTCAGTAGTCTAAGGCAGTGCTTCTCAACCTTCTCCTGGAGACACACATAGCCAGTCTTGTTTTCAGGATTACCACAATGAATATGTATGAGATGAATTTACATACAGCTCGACTTCAACATATATGTAATATCATCCCATTCACAGATATTATGGTAATCCTCCTTTATCATTTTTGAGGAGCAGTTGGACTAGGCAGGTTAGAACAGATTGAGAAAAAGATGTTTAATATTAAATAAAACTTGCTATACCACCTTTGCTGATACATTTACAACAACAACAACAACAACAACAACAACAATATATATATATATTTAAACGATAAAAAAGAACTCCATTAAAAAAGTAGAATGGTCATAATCAAGAGGAAACTCATTCATAACAGGAATGCAATCCCTGCCCCAAGCCAGTACCAGGAAACTAGGTACCACAGGCTTAACTAAAAAAGTGAGTCTTCAACAAATATTTAAACTTTTTAATGACAGTTCTTTACGCAAAGAGACAGGAAGAGAATTCCACAAAAGAGGCACAAGGAAGACACTTGCTGAGGTTTGTGTAAATTCCAAGTCAGCACAGATGAGGTTGGGGGGGGGGGGGGGGGAATGACAGAGATGATATGATAGAGATTTATAAAATCACGAATGGTGCAGAGTAAACAGGGATTGATCATTGATCTCTATCAAAGAATACTAGGAGACATTCCATGAAAGCAACAAGTAGATTTCCCAGTTAATTACATCATGGAATTTATTGCCAGAGAATAAGCTTAAAGCTGGTAGAAGAGTTGAGTTTATTAAAGATTTGGAACGGTTTCTGGATGACAAGTACTAGCAAGAGAGACTGGGTTTCTGCACTTTGTACTTCTGGAAGTGAGCGATAGGGAATGAATTAACTATTAGGATCTACTAGTTTTCTCCAGATGACCCAGACTGACCACTGTTAGAGACAGTATGCTGGGCTCAATGGACCATTGGTCTGTCTCAGCATGACATTGTTCTTACGAGCAATGTTAGGTGTTTGCAATTTTCATTATATTGATCTACTGGAAAGCAAGTCTGAGAGGTACAAAGAATGATCCAGCAGCTGTACAATCCTTACACAGCCATTCTGTCTCTATGGAGTAATCATTTATCCTACTTTGTGCAAGTAAGAGGTACAGTAATTATTTGTTTATCATAGGTCGCACATGCAGAACATTGTCCTTTGAAGATGATGATGGCAGGGAAGATAAAGCAGAGAAGTGGGATCAGGATGAAAACAAAAGGCTGCCACTGGCTAGGAACCTCCTTCATTACATTGCGAAGACTCTTGCCCATTTCTTGGCTCAGTAGCTCCAAGGGATGAACGATGATCCTACTGACAGCCGAGCTAATAGCCTGTGTGGAAAAGAATGACACATGTTTGGCATTAATATAGCTAAAGATAATGATATTTTACCTTTCATATGGAGGGTACACTTTGTTTTACTTACTATTTTACAACCCCTGAAAAAGAAACAGTGGCAATTAATATTATTATTCAATTAGATTGGGATAAACTGAAGCAGATGAAAATTACTTTCTGAAGTCCATGCTTGATCGAAAGAGCAAAGACAAGTGCCAAGTATTCACCTTTGGTCTTCACTGATGAATTTTTCCAAAGACATGGAGTAGGACACTCATTTTTCAATAAGATGCATAGAAATGAGACATTATGGACCTAATTCTATATATGTTGCCTAAAACCTCAGTGCCAAAGTAAAACACACAGGCGTATTCTGTAAACCGCGCCTATAGTTACGTGCAGTTTAAAAATACGCCCAAATCCGTCCAGGTGACTAGAATTGGATTATGCCAATGAAAACCTGGTGTAAATGCCCACGCCTAACTTTAGGAGCGGAGTGGGTTATTCAACAAACTGCACGTAAATGTTTGGAACACCCATGATCCACCCATGCTCTTCCCATTGCCATGCCCCTCTCTGGGATCCGTGCTGTAGAATTTACGCAGACTACGTTATAGAATATGCTTAGCGAATAGTGCATGTAAATTCTATTGCCAATTAGTGCTAATTGTTTGTTAGCATCCAATTATCAGTTTTGATTGGCCTGTTATCAAATTAAGTTACATGCGCAAATCGGAATACACCCAGACTTGTAAGCATAACTCAAGGCGACATATATAGAATCTGGGGGTATGTTCTAACTTAGATGTTTCAAGTGGAAGGGTTTAGAGCTAACTAGTAGCCTGTCAAGCAGGTCCTGAGGTCTTGTCTAAAGAGCTCATTCAAACTTCTATGGTCAGCATACAACATACTAGCTAACACAGGATTGGCTAATATGTGCCCATTGCTTTCAGCATACATTTCCCCTCTATCTTGGGGTCCCCTCCAAAAAAACCCTGCAGTTTCTGACAAACCTAGCTGTATGACAGTGCAAAAAAAAAAAATACACAACATTTTTTTCCTCTTATCAGAGCAAATGCAAAGCAGGTTTGTAATGTTTGTGATGGTGTCTACAGATTTTTGGCATGGCAAAAAAGCTACATGAACATTGTGAAAAAAGCAACACATTTTACACTACAGAACTGATGAGTTGTGATAAGTCACAAAGAAAGCAGTTATGGGCAGAAATCTATTCCTGATTAGAATCTTTGAATTAAATTTTGAATTTTAACAACGTTTTAAAGCAAGATTAAACAAATCCTATGTTTCTCATTTTTCATGTAGTTCTTAAGGTGGGCTACGGTTAAAATGGATTATTTTGCCACTAACTCATGCCATTTAAGCACAGGTCCCGTTTTATGCATTGAGACCTAGTTACTAATAATTGGGATTAACAGTAAAATATATGTCTTGACAGTAGCCCATGTTCATAACTCTCCCTCCCCCCATAATTAAAGGAAAAATAAATGTCTATAGAAATTGAAATTACTGCTATAAATAATAAAATTTAGCCAATAGGGCAATCAAGCCATTGTGACATCACTGATGAGGTTGGGTCTTAGGCATTGGTGGAATGAAGCATTATGACATTACAATATCAGTTCTGGTTACCTGTGACTGAAACTCTTCATACTGAGGGGAGGAAGTTATCAATGTGGGTTACTGTTAGGACATGTTATTTTACCACTAACTGATACTATTTTAGTACAGGTCCCTTTTAATGCAATGAGGCCTAGTTACTAATAACCAGGGTTAATAGTAAAATAACACATCTTAATGGTAATCTATGTTGATAAATTCTCCTCTAACCTAATAATGAAGCTGATAGAAGGCTTGAAATTTATATGTGTTTGCTATGGACTTCTGAGGCTAAGAACCAGATGCAACCTCCTCAAAAGCTACTCCTCAGATCAACCCAGAGGTTCACTGTGCATGATTTAGTTCTGGGGCAAGGTTTTTGCTACCTGAGCCAGTTGGGACTGGAGACTGTGCTGAGGCAGCCTTCAGAGTCCTATGAGACAGGGACACTCAACCATTTCTAAGTCACCACTCCTAGTGGCCAGGCTACGGGTACAAGCATAACGGGTTGTAGAGGATGGAGTTCAGTTTTTGGCCCCTGGCCAGTGACTGTCCCTATGTTGGTTAGACTTAAATGGAAAGGGCTATGAAAACAAAGACAGAGCTCTTCCAAGTACTTGCAAATAAAGGCTTATGACTCTTATGTTTCAATATTTTTATTGAAAATATATATGCATCTTATAATACTAAGCTTGAACAACTCAGACATCGTTACAACAATACCTTGTGCTCAGTACAAAATTCAAACAATCAGTACCTAAAAACTACTACCCCTTTTCCCTCCCCCTTTCCTCTGTGCTACTTCCCACCCAGACAGCAACCCATTGGTTCTTCAGATAGTTGGCCACCCCTCCACAAACCCCTTCCTCTCACGCTTCCTGATCCGATTGTTCACATTGTTATTAGTTTGTACGTTCTACTATTCATTGTCCTCGTCTTTCATGTGACCATGTTCTGTATCTATTCTTCTATATGAGTCTGGACTTCTGTCTATATTCTGTATGTTTATGAGTATGCAATACATGGTTGGGATTGCCAATGGCCATGCTGTTATCCTGGATTTGGAATGGCAGTATATCAAATGCGGGATGGATAAATAAATAAATAATAGTGGTTTTCTCTGATTGAGCAGTAACTGCAAAAAGGAGCAGGAGAAACTGCCCCTCTCCACCCCATCCCCCCCCAAATTCTCTGCTGGTACATTTCACTAAGAAATATTTCCATCAAAATGAAAGATGGTAAATAAGTTCTAATAAATAAATATAAAATGTAAAATAACACTAAAAAAGCATTGATCAGCTAGATGTGCACTGCAAGCATTACAAGCCATCAGTGTATCCTACCAAACTCTTACTAGTTCAAGAGAAGCCTGTTTTATAAGAAGTGTCTACCAATGATATTCAGAAAAAAAACTTTCTTAGACAATAACTGAAGTAGTTATTTAAAGGAAGGAACAAGCCTCAGAGTCTCAGTTGCTCTTACATTTACGACTCAAGAGATAATAACCTTTCCGGCTAAAAAACCTTCCCTTTGGGTGGGACCATTGCTTGAATCTATAAGCTAAAATTTGTCATGCACAAAATAAGTAAAAAAAATATTTTGCACATTGTTTTGCCTGCCTAAAGGTTTTTTTTAAGCAGTGAGTTTATTATCCCTCGAGTTGCAAAAGTCAGAGCGACCAGGACTCTGAAGCTTTTTCTTCCTTTAAATTACAATTTAATAATTGTCTAAGAAAGATTTTTCTGATTATCATTGATAGACACTACTTAAAACACATTTAATACTTGCACAGCTTCCAGGCTCCCACCATTGCATGCTGAGGAACCTTGACAAAGCAGAAGTGAAACAGGTCCGTCGGGACCTCAACGTTGCAAAACATTCACGGAGTACCTGGAGTAATGGAGCACAGATGATAAGATAAGTGTGGCTGATGATTTTGCCATTATACTATTCATGAGAGGTTTTTTACCCATGATTACTTTTTACTGTGTGTCTCTAAATTTTTCCTGTTAATCAACCAGGCTAAGCCACAGCGGTATGAGGTCTTCCTCTCAATGATAAGAGAAACTTTAATGCTAACATGCAGCAGTTTACATATGTGTGCAGTTAAGATTCACTCATTGTATGGTTGTAAAACTCAAATATTGTGAATCAGATCTTTATTATAATACTAAAGTATAAATATATATGGAAAACAGGAGGAAAAGACCTTAAAATGTCCATGGTATATTTTGGTTCAAATATCATCACTGGCCAAAAACCTCCATATCATTTTTATTGTACTTGCAAAAGTCAAGGTAGCAAATTTAATTTTCTTTTCTTTTTGTGTCAACAAAATCATAATTTTGTATAGACAAACTGAGACACACTGCATGGAGGAGTGGCCTAGTGGTTAGGGTGGTGGACTTTGGTCCTGGGGAACTGAGGAACTGAGTTCGATTCCCACTTCAGGCACAGGCAGCTCCTTGTGACTCTGGGCAAGTCACTTAACCCTCCATTGCCCCATGTAAGCCGCATTGAGCCTGCCATGAGTGGGAAAGCGCAGGGTACAAATGTAACAAAAATAAAATAGATACTATTGGAGATTCTACATGGAATGTTGCTACTATTGGAGATTCTACATGGAATGTTGCTATTCCACTAGCAACATTCCATGTAGAAGTCTGCGCAGGCTTCTGTTTCTGTGAGTCTGACGTCCTGCACGTACGTGCAGGACGTCAGACTCACAGAAGCAGAAGCCTGCGCGGCCACATTGGTGATCTGCAAGGGCCAACTTCTACATGGAATGTTGCTAGTGGAATAGCAACATTCCATGTAGAATCTCAAATAGTAGCAACAGTGGAGGAGTGGCCTAGTGGTTAGGGTGGTGGACTTTGGTCCTGAGGAACTGAGTTCCATTCCCACTTCAGGTACAGTTCCTTGTGACTCTGGGCAAGTCACTTAACCCTCCATTGCCCCATGTAAGCCGCATTGAGCCTGCCATGAGTGGGAAAGCGCGGGGTACAAATGTAACAAAAATAAATAAATAAATTAAAAACACCCAATGGGCCTGTTTCGCCCGAGGCTTCTTCAAGGGATATAAATGCACTCTTAATTGTCTGTAAAGCAAAAACAAAAGTTAAAAAAGTGCTTTCAAAACCTTGTACAAGATGCTACTTTCTTAGCAAAACATACCAGATATAAACTGCGTCCAGGTTTCTGAATCAACAAAATGATCCAAAATGGCATCAGCTTAAAAATAGAATGCTAATCAGTCTCTAGCCACAGTCAAATGCAAAAACATCAGTGTGCCAAGGAAACCCCAGGAGTTCAAACTTGCCTAGCCTTGAAGCTCCTACTAAAAGTATATAGAAAAAATAATCGTGCCCATAATCTTTTTCATCTAGCCTGAATGGATAAAGTCAGCAAACTTGTATAAACAGTTATACAAAGATCTCACAGAAAGACTGCCCACTCTAATACAGTGTTTAAACTATTAGGTGAAATGGAATTAAGACGGAAAATCCAGCGCTGTTCCAGTTGTAATAGATGGCATTCAATATCACAGCCCCGTATATTACTGGTGACTTTCGATGACACAACAATGGAGTGGAGGAGTGGCCTAGTGGTTAGGGTGGTGGACTTTGGTCCTGAGGAACTGAGTTTGATTCCCACTTCAGGCACAGGTATCTCCTTGTGACTCTGGGCAAGTCACTTAACCCTCCATTGCCCCATGTAAGCCGCATTGAGCCTGCCATGAGTGGGAAAGCGCGGGGTACAAATGTAGCAAAAAAAAAAAAACTGTGAAAAGTTTTGAGACTGCACAATGCTACAAGTAGAGCCCTTGTCTTCAATCATGAGATACATGATTTGTGCTCAAGCACACGTGCTTGTAACTTCCTTGACGTTTTGCCTATGTAGCTTTTATTGTAGGGACACTGTAAAAGAAGATTTACACAATTTCAATGTATTTGTCCATCAATGGGGTTAATAAATTCAGTGCAATCTTTAGTAATACAACAAGGTGGTAGAACTAGAGGACATGAATTGAGGTTGAAGGGGGGCAGACTCAGAAGTAATGTCAGGAAGTATTTTTTCATAGAAAGGGTGGTAGATACGTGGAATGCCCTCCTGCGGGAGGTGGTGGAGATGAAAATGGTAATGGAATTCAAACATGCATGGGATAAACACAAAGGAATCCTGTTTAGAAGGAATAGATCTACGGAATCTTAGCAGAGATTGGGTGGCGATGCCAGTATTTGGAGAGTAAAACCGGTGCAGGGCGGACTTCTACGGTCTGTGCCCTGATAGTGACTGAATAGATATGGATGGACTGGAGTGTAAATTTTAAGGGGCTTCGGCATTAGCTTCAGAACTTTTAGTACAGGAACAGTGCTGGGCAGACTTTTACGGTCTGTGCCCTGAGAAAGGCAGGGACAAATCAAACTCGGGTATACATATAATGTATTACATACCATGTAAAATGAGTCTATCTTGTTGGGCAGACTGGATGGACCGTCAAGGTCTTTATCTGATGTCATTCACTATGTTACTATAACAAATGCTACAATCCCTACATTTGTAATGTCCATTATGTGCTCTAGTAGGTAGTCCATCACACCAAGGAAGATATACCAGACTTAAAAGTACTTTAAGGTTGTGTCCTCATGAAAAAGAAATACATAATTGATGATACTATGTAATTGCAGTACAGAACTGTGGAATACACACAAGAGGATTCATAGCCAGTATAGAAAAATATAATTAAAAATATAATTAAAACAGAAATTCTGTAGCTTGGAACTAGAAATGATAACACATCCCTTGCTGGGTGTGATGTGGCAATGTCAGAAGGTCTGTGAACAAAAATGCACCATAAGGTAGCATAGCTCATCCGCTGGAGCTATGCAAACATTATAAAATATTTATACCAGAAAAATATTGAGATCACAACCCTGACAGGACAGGTGGTGATCGAAGAACTTACAACCACCTAGGACACTATAGTAAACAAAAAAAGAGAACTCACAAGAACAGCATTACTAATGAAATATCAGGGGACAATCATTAGCAGTAAATCTGAGAGACTCAAATCCGACCCAGAATACCCGAGCTTACAAATGAGGTTCATTCCCATTGAGATATGCGCAAGACATCATTCCAACATATAATTTCACCTCTTTGCCTCCATCACAAACTGTGGTCTCTTCTGTTTCTCAGCTTCCTCCCTGGGTCTTGCCTCAAGTGCCCACTTTAAAGCTGGCTGGCTGATGCTGGAAAAGCAACTAGTGGTTTGTGAAAGAATGCATGTTTCTTTAGGCATTCTCTCCTTGTGACATCCAAGAGGTAGGTCTCTCATACGGTAGTGCAGAGCATTAATTATTAGGCTACTGTAAGGTTACTCACAGAACTATGATCACATAGTACGTTTATTTTAATGTAGATCATTTAAAGAATACTTCTGGGTATTGGCTGAGACACCACTAAAACAGCTGGATGTGATCAGCTTAATGTCAAGTAATTACAGTCTGGAGAGCATTTTTTGCTTTCAACTATCCCTTGTTTTATTAATAAAGCCAATTATTAAACAAATGTTAAAGCCTTATGGTACTTTACACAATGAATAGACTGAACATATCTTGATTATAGAGGTAGAAAGTAATTTTATGCTTGCAAGCACACTTAAAAACTGCTCCCCCTCCCCCAGAGTACTTAGAAATGGGGTGCAGTAAAGCTGACAGACAAAAAATACGTTCAGTGATTTCAGATTTTGCAGGTGCAAAGTCCATGGCTATTTCTCTACCTGCAGTGTATGTGTCTGTACCACTTTAAAAAGGAAACCTCATGGGGTGGGTGGGTTCATTTTGAAAATGAATTTGCAGGTCCGCAGTTGCAAAGTAATCATGGACCTACAAACTATACAGGAGCTATGAAAACTGGTCCTATCTGAGACAATTCTTTATATGTGTATGGCTGCGCATTTGTACCAGTAAACAGAGGACTCTCCTAAAGTAATCTGAAAGCTTCAAAACAAAACAGAGTGGTTCAGACCCTGAAACATCACATGCCATTATACTTTAAAATTTAAGAGGATCTCAATTGCCAGAATCAGAACAATAAATGAACCAGACCTCTAATATGTGCTGCCGATTGACCCTGTACATTCCTTACACTGACTCTGTCGTTTTAAAAGTCCTTCGTTTCACTTCTAGGATAAAATACAGCATGTCAGGCTATAAAGTCACAAAATGAGATGCAGTATAAGACACCAGGTCAAGCTGCGAGTCACTTGTATAACATAACATTCTCACATCACTCAAAAATCTGGAAGCTATTAGCTGGAATTCCAAGGTGCTGAAGACAAAATGTATTTTCAATGAGAAACTATTTGCTTGCAATTCAAAAAAAGAAAACATTGGAAGAAAAAGCAAACAATTCAGAGTATGCAATTACAGACTCTGCTTGTAGTTTCATAAAGTTTTGTAAACATACTGGACAGGGCAGATTGTAAAATAAATGTAGCCCCTAAGTAGTTCTGCAATTACATAAGAGTTTTCATTCTTCCATCCTTCAGTATTCTGACATGGTTTAGCAAGTTCTATTTATGAATTAACTTGCAATGAACTGTAAAAGGAATTTACCCCCTGTTTTCCTTCAAAAGCTCCTCCCACTACTTTAATCTCTAGTTTTAATCTGAACCAGGCTCAGCACATCTGTTCATTTCCATTCTCATCTCATCTTGGGCAGGTCACTAAATCCTCCACAGACTCAGGTACAACATTAGATTGTAAGCCCCCCAAAACACATACATAAAATAAATAACCATTGTGTTGCTATAGTTTGGGTTCCTCTTTCCTACATACATCACGGTAACGGAATTCAAACATGCGTGGGATAAGCATAAAGGAATCCTGTGCAGAAGGAATGGATCCTCAGGAGCTTAGTCGAGATCGGGAGGTGGGGCTGGTGGTTGGGAGGCGGGGATAGTGCTGGGCAGACTTATACGGTCTGTGCCCTAAAGAGCACAGGTACAAATCAAAGTAGGGTATACACAAAATGTAGCACATATGAGTTGTCTTGTTGGGCAGACTGGATGGACCGTGCATGTCTTTTTCTGCTGTCATCTACTATGTTACTATATGTTACTTTGCACTTGCTCAAATTTAACATCATCTGCCATCAGACTCCCAAGGTCCTCTTGCAATTTAACAACTTTGAATAACTTTGTATAATCAGCAAATTTAATTACCTCACTAGTTATTCCCACCTCTAGATAATTTATATATATATATTAAAAATCTACTCTTCTCCACTGAGAACACTGGCCATTTGATTCTACTCTCTGTTTTATATTTTTTAACCAGTTTTTAATCCACAATAGGACATTACCTCCTATCCCATGACTTTCTAATTTCCTCTGGAGTCTTTCATGAGGTACTTTGTCAAATGTCTTTTGAAAATCCAGATACACAATATCGACCGGCTCATCTTTATCCACATGTATATTCGGTGCACCAAAAGTAGAAAAGTAGAGCGACGAAACTTCCTCACAGTTGATGTCCAAACCAAAGTTTATTCAGTAATCTTCTAAAAACATGGAACACGACCCAACACGATTCATGTTTCAGCCCGGCCTGCATCAGGGTTCTAGGAAATAATAAACCAACATGTATTTCCAAGACTAGTCGTCAAACTGGTTAAAAAACCACTTTTTTTTTAAAGAAATTCATCCAAGATGGTATACCGCATGTATAACCACTGATATATTGTTGCTTTACCAAAGAAAACAAGCACTTAAGTTACTTTTTGTTGCTTCTATCAATACAGTGTACTATAACCCATACCAAAGTAACACAAACTAGGCGTGCCAACAAAATTCATACCAGCGGGTCTTCCAGTACCATGCTTGGAGACTTGTTCAACAGCAGCTCTACCAAAGTGGGGAGCACTTCTCCTGGTGCCAGTGCTTCTTGGGTACTGGCGATGCAGATGCCCCATGTGTCGATGAGGACCAATGCTTATGCTTCTTGGGCTTGCAGCAATGCTCAGCATCGCAGTTCTTTGGTCCCAACAAGGACAAAGTCGAACCTGTATGTGCCCTCGGTTTCGAGTCCGATGCTGACCGGTACCTACTTTCAGCGCCCAAGACCTCCTCGATGCCGGTGCACTCCCAGTGGTAGTCGAGGTCGATACTTCTGGTGCCTATGTTGATGGATCGGCCTTCGAGTAGCCAAAAGTCTCTCCTGCTACCCTCTGTGTCATCAACTGCATTTGAAAAACAGAGAGAACAAGAGTTGGGCTCATGGTCAGGTCCAAGGCACCCGATGCACCATGAGTGTGGGTCTGTCACGGAAATCACCCGATTACACTGGGCACACCTTTTGAAGCCACAGGGGGTTTTCTTGGACACTGAGAAAAGAATCGTGGCCAAATTAAACTCAATTGTGAACTGTAAAATAGGGGCAGCATTCAAACTGAGGTCAGTGCTTTGACCTAAATAGGCCTAGCAACTCGCAAAAGAAAAAGGAAACCTGAAGAGTCAAAAACACTACAAAAAGTAAAGGGTAACAGAATAAAATAAAGAGGAAGGAATAATAATCATGAAAGAGCTAAAAATACCTGCTTGAGAAGGCACTGAGAATCAGAGAAAAAAAAACACAATGAGAGGAGAACACGAAGCGTCCTCCCTGTTCCATGGAAAAACGAAGACTGAGGTACATGCTCTCGCTCCTCAGGCAGGAAGGCACCAATGCATGTGCAGTGGGACGCTGCTACAAAATTCTACATTAATCTTGCTAGTCTGCATCTGCACCGGGCTCCGTTGGATGATGTCACCCAGATGTGAGACTACAACTGGCCTGCTTGTCCTCGGAGAAATAAATTTTATATATAAAGAATATTTGTGTGGCCACATGACTTTCTTTCCCGATTCAGTTATCCTTTGAGAAGAACATGAAGAAACACAGACATAAAAGTGACTGATGCTTTCATTTCTTGTATGTTTCATTTGATTCATAAAGAAAGAAAAATGACTGGTGCTAGTTCTCTGTCTTAGGCATTGGACCCTGAGGTTGCTGGATGAGTATGGTAGTGGTGGAAAGGGGTAGAGAGAAGAGAACAGTTGCAGACATATGAAATTTCTCCAATACACGTCCTAACAGGAGTCCAAGCCTAAAGCCACAGAACACATTCTGAATATGTGTCTGTGAGTCCACTGGTCCAATGAAATGTATCAGAATCTCGAGGAATTTGTTTTTCTTCAAATCCAATGCAACACAAGAATTTTCCATCTCATTAGCCATGGAACGGAGACATCTGTGTTTGGAGGAAATTTAAGCTAGGATATCACCTGATTATATTATGCTAGGCAGAACTACCCTCTATATATTAGTGCAGTGTGGGTGCTCGAATAAAGTCTCCAAGTAAAATGTATGATGTTAGCTGTGCATTAATGAGTACATGAAATGTCTAGTCCCCTACACCTTAGCAGCATGATAAATGTTTGCTTCAGGAGACAGTCAGTGATTCAAACATTTGATTAGTAGTTCATAGGGATATATGCCTGAAAATGCATTTAACTTATTATTCAAATTATTCTCTGCTATCCATGAAGACAGAAAATAAGCAGGTTAACATTGGTTTCATATACTAAGCTGACCAATCCTGTGAGGCACCAACATCTGAAGCAAGATGATCCTGCGTCAATCAGAGAGGGAAATGGGCCAACTCTATGGACCACACAGAGAGCAGAACACAAGCAATCTGTGCTTTCAGATAGAGTTGGGAAAATCAGGGCTTATGCAATAAAAACATCAGGGATACTGAAGTCATTAGAAGTAAAAATGCTCAATATAAACATATTAGTGGGAAATACCTAATTGGAATTATGCAGAAGTTCAAGCTTTCCTGTTAGAAGCACAAGACAGAAAAGTTATTTTGCCTTTTTTTTAGGTTATTCTTTGGTCATAATGTTCTTCAGCAAATTATCACATTAAATGTGAACTAAACATCATTCCAGACCTACTAAATAAGATACCCTCTGATTGGACAGGATTTAATTTAAGCTTGTAAAGATGAAACCAACCAGGCCTCCAAATAGATATTAAGATAAAGGGTCAAAGTTCATGGATTTGATATACCACTTTTTTGTGGGTACAACCAAAGCAGTTTACATATATTATATTCAGGTACTTTTTCTGTCCCTAATGGGCTCACAATCTATGTTTTTGTACTTGGGACAATGGAGGGTTGGGCGACTTGCCCAGGGTCACAAGGAGCTGCAGTGGGAATTGAACCCAGTTCCAGAGACAGTACCTGAATATAAACTGCTTTGGTTGTACCCACATCTTAAGTAGAGAGAGAGGTGTGGTAGCCGTGTTAGTCCACTCTTAAAGGTTATCAATAGAAATCAAACAAAATAAAACATGGAAAAGAAAATAAGATGATACCTTTTTTATTGGACATAACTTAATACATTTCTTGATTAGCTTTCGAAGGTTGCTTATTTCCAATCTGACGAAGAAGGGCAACCTTCGAAAGCTAATCAAGAAATGTATTAAGTTATGTCCAATAAAAAAGGCATCATCTTATTTTCTTTTCCATGTTTTATTTTGTTTGATTTCTGTTGTACCCACAGAAAGACAGTATATCAAATCCATGACCCCTTTATTCCTTTACCATTCCCGAGGTTCTCAGCCATTAGGCTACTACTCCACTCCTATCTAGATGTTCTGCATTCTGAATATTATCTGTGAATCCAAACTTCTCTACAACTAAAATCACTGGGCCCAAAAATGTGTTAGGAGAAGTATAGAAGTAATCCGGAGCATAGAGAAAAGAATGAGGAGTAGGCCTCAGTCCAAGAACTTGCTGTGGTCTGATTGTCAAAAAGAAGAAAAGCAACCTAGGAATGTTTCTTTTTTAATGGATGAAGCATAATAACGGCCACCTTTAAAATCGAGGCAAAAGATTTCTGACAGGGAACCATTCACTATATTAGTAATAAATGACAAACACATCGTTGGCTATTTTTTTGCATAATGGTTCATCTATTAAATGAATAACAGCACAGATCTTAGTCAACCATGAAAGTGAAAAAAAATTGTATGCCCTCATATCCATAGGCAGTGATAGCAATTCTACTACTACTATTTAGTATTTCTATAGCGCTACAAGGCTTACGCAGCGCTGCACAAACATAGAAGAAAGACAGTCTCTGCTCAAAGAGCTTACAATCTAATAGACAAAAAATAAAGTAAGCAAATCAAATCAATTGATGTGTACAGGAAAGGTCTATGAAGCTGCCAAATTCCAGACCATTTCTCTAGTTTCACTAAGTCCTTCCTCATGTTATCCACACCATCAGGAGTGTCTACCATATTGATGATTTTGGTATCATCTGCAAAGAGGCAAACCTTACCAGACAGCCCTTCAGCAATATCTTTTCAAAAATGTTAACAGGAACCAAACCTTGTACATACTACTGGTAACATCCTGTTCCTCAGGGCTCTTTCTTTAGGCACCAAGAAGATGCCTATTTGGAGCCTATTCTATAAAGGAAAGTAGGCAGCTACTTTCTTTTATAGAATACTAGTGTAACAGGGAAAAGATGTACATATGTTTTATGCACGACCAATTACACCAGCCAGAGAGTAGCTGTAAATGATCATGCCTAGATTGCTAAAAAGCATGTGTAATTTATAGCATCCTGCCCACACGCCACTCATGTATATGCCTACCTTCAAACTGGTATTGCGTCTCATAAAGATGGCGGTTTTTTGGCCGATATTTGAAAATAAGTTACAGTGACTGCTTTTCGATTATTCCGGATGCAGGTCCTATTGACTGAAATGCCTTTGTCTGCTAAGGGGGTCGGGTGAGTCTCCTTTTGCAAGTTGGCCAGCATTATGTGCTAGTTGCACATCTAAGCTAAGTAGATGCTCCTTTCTTCTTTTTCTCAAAGTGTGTTTGAAGGGTTACACAGAAGTTTTATACATCTAGAAAATATAACACGAGGCAAGTGATTGATGACATGGTAGAGCTTGGATCTAGAATAGCTGTGTGCTATAGGAGATCCAATAGCTCACTTTTATGAAAAGGCATCTGATGCCTCTATGTTTCTATATAAAACTAAGTAAAAAGTAAGTTAAGATTTATGTCTAAAAATGTTATGAGTTGATAATGAGCATGTGTTGTTTTGCCTATTAGATGTCTGTTGCCACATTGCTTCTGCTCCTATATTTTTTTGCAACTTCAAACTAGTGCCATTGCATTTTAGATGCCAGTTTACAGAATAGTGTGTAGCTGGAACTTTGGCATTTATGCATATATGTGCACAAATCTGTGCATATATGCCGGTGTTCTGGTCATTTACATGTGTTCTTAGTGCCTAACTGTTGACATTGTCTTTATTGGGTCCAATTCACAAAAGAAAGGTTTAAACGCCATTAGCAGCTTTTCATTGTCTAGGTCATACACACTGCAAAAAAGATTCAAAGAACTCCCTGGACAGCTACATAACTAATAGATTAGGGGTGTGCAGGGCACAACATTTTGTTATGCTTAGCTTCCCATGTCATTTTCAGGATTTTTCTTTTGGTTCTGTTTTTTTTTTAATGTTCGTTTTGGGGGCAATGCCATTAGTACTGTGCATTTGAGCTAAAAACAACATGCACATCCCTACACTGTAAATCTAAAATGGAAAACAAAGTATGTTTCTCTCTTCTCTTGTTAAATAGGCTCATGCAAAGACAGTGAATGTCAAAAGAATAAATTAGTTACTGTTGTAATTAGGGATGGGCAGCCAAAAACGTTTTGTGTTATGTTCCATGTCATTTAAGGAAATGTTCGTTTTGTTCCTCCCTCCCCACGAACAAACAACACAGGCATCTTCCCCACAGCTTGCTCCTTACCAACAGCCCACACTCCTCATAGGACCTCCAGGCCTACCTAAATTTCTGGTGGTCTAGAGTGATGACTAAGGTTAAAAGTCACAGCTGCCATACTGAATGTGGCCATGGCAGGAGTGAATGGACATTACCCCTACCCCAATGGACATCTGCTAGATCACTAGGGATTTAGGTAGGACTGGTGGTCCTATGGAAAAGGGGCCATGGGTTCACAGGGAGAGGGACCGGAGGGTAGGGTCTGTCATTTCTCAATCCTGTCATTGGAAAACAAAAGACTTCCCGTTTCATTTGCCAAAGACAGGAAATCACTGCCAATCCCTAGTTCTAATATCTTCAGATTTTATGAACATTTAGTAGTATTCTGACCATTGCGAACTTTACATACCATTAAAGGAGTAACTTCCCAAAAAGGATTCACCATCAGTGCTCTGTAGTAAACCTCACAGGAATCATTTGCCCAAGCAAAGTGCCAAGATAGACAGATTCTGACCATTTCCCAAAAGGATGGATTTTCTGAGTTGCAATTCTTGGCAAAACCCTAGGTAAATAAGAAGAAACATCAATATTGTATACAATATACAGTTAACATTTTGAATTTTATAGATGGAGAAAATATCTCATAAAAGCCTGTCACAGATGAATTAATGTTAGTCCAGTAAGAAATTATCAACTTGATTTATAACACTTTAGTGTTTGATATCAGTGGATTAACAGAAACAATTTGTTTTTGTCTGCTAATTTCTTTTCCTTAAGTCCTGCTAGACCAATCCAGATGAATGGGTTATGCTCTAACCAGCAACTGAAAGCACAAAACACTGATATTTCAATGATGTCATCACTTGTATAAGGAGTGCTGCAGCCCTGGAATAAGCCAATATATTATTGCCAAAGCAGATCTGAAACACTCAAAGACTAATATAGTTTAACCTTCAGGATCCAGACAATAGAACACTACCACCGTTCAAACCCATGTAACAATCAGATGGATCTACACCATAGTCCAACATGCTACATCAGTAACATGCAATCACAGCATGCAGCAATACTAGCCATTCAAGCAGACCCATGACATATTGACCAGCCTGCATCACCCAGCATGAAGATATTATCCTGTCTCCACAATCAGAAATTGCCTTGAAAAACAACCGTCCTCATGGAACTAAAGTAAGTATCCAGTCTCATGCATATATAACAGGCAATTCATTTTTGTGGGAACAGCACAATGCATGAGCACGAGTATGCATTTGTCCTCCTAAGCACCAGCAAGATCAACCATTCGTTCCAAAAAACATTGATCCACCACATGGAACAACCTGGAATAACTACCTAGCTCAAACTCATGCCTCAAGTATATAATAGAACCATTACATTGAGCCACCCCAATGTTCTTACCATCATAAAGCATTAAACCGCATCCAGCAGCATGGATGACCAACATGGATCAACCTCACATAGCCAACATTGCCATTCAAGCACAGAAGCAAACAAATGGATCCACCTCATAGAGGGGCAACCTGGACTGAATCTGATGCCTGCTTATGGATTCAGTGCATGGAGCAAGTTTATGAATCCAGTCCAGGTACCCAAACCAGGACCCTAAAACATGAAGGCAACAGAAGCCACAACAAAGATTCACCCACTGCTTTCACAAGGGCAGAGGCAGGGGAAAAACTCTCTTCTCTGAACTTGCACTATGAAAATCTGAGAGGATCTCAGGGTTTCCAGACAAATCCTTGAGGAATGTACTGCCCTTATCTTCTAAGGCAGGTCCTGGACTGATCTTGCATGACATAAGAAAAGGAAACTATAGCAGGTAAGACCAAATTTCACCTTCCTGATCTTCATGTTAGACAAGTCCAGATGAGGTGGACATAACAAAACTCCAAGAGCCCAGTGGAAGAAGACAAGGCCTCAAATGCAACCAATCACCAAAGTGGAAAACTGTAGCTATAAACATTCACATTCTGATGGGAGCCCCACGATCAGAAAAGGGACAGGGAGCACCTTGCCTAAGGCTCTGGGCCCATCAACCTGAGTGATCCTGAGAAGATGCTTGCTCCAACAACGGTGCAGCCTAAGGAAGCCAAGCCCTAAGAATGCAAACAGGCCAATCCAACATCAGGTCACCCAGCCCAATATACATCACTACCTGACCACTGCTAAGTGGCAGTACTCAACAAACCAGAAGCAATGAGGGAGGCTGAGAATATGTGGTCACTAGACCCCTACCCCCCAAAAGCAAGCAACCAGACTAAGCACCCCTACTAGGGGAACCACATTAGCTAAGCCCCGCTGCTATGAGATTGGACTCCGACCATTGAGACTTGCCAGAATGAGCAATCGACCCTATCACAGCAACCAAATGTGGGCTGACAGTTTCCAACCTACAGACAGATGGTGACCTAGGTCACTCCACCAAGCAGGGAAAAGAACAGAGGTGGGCCAGAGAAGGAAGGAAACATGACTGACCTCTTAAGCACTCACCACCAAGGAATTGAGATATACGGAGAAGGACTTAAGGTCTCTTCTGCCAACACCATGAAACTGGAAGAACCACCCAACATGGCCAGTCTTTGGCCTTTGTGAAGCCAACATCAATACCAATACCAATATAATACTTACAGCCCTCATTTACGTTGTTAAGTTCAATGCAGATAACAAGTCTAAGATAACCTAGTCACATCTAAGGAAAATACAAAGTATAACTATTATTTAACATATTTAAAATTTACATCACAACAAATACTTTTGAAACAGCCAAGTTTTAAGACATTTCTGAAATTGTAAGCAAACCTCAGATAATCTAATATCCATTGATAACTCATTCCACATCTTTGCAGCAATAAAAGGAAAAGTGGATTCAAAAATTTGTTTATATTTAGCCTCTTTTCCAACCAAAAAGTATCAGCCTCTTTCTTAACTGTAATCACCTTACGAAAAGATGGCAAACAAGCGCAAACGTATAAATCCCAATAAATAAATAAATATATTGTGGGACTTGACAACATAAGATTTTAAAAAACCATAGTACATACTTAAAAGGTTCATGAATCTGGAGTTGCGCATGCAAATCAGGTCATATTCTGATCTGCATGTTCAACTAAATTATCTTAACAATCCAATCAGCACTAATAAATGCCCCTAATTGGCATTAATTAGAATACACATACAGAACTTGCTAAGTGTATTCTGTAAAGTTCTGTAAGTAAATTCTAGGACACAGAACTGAAAATGGGGCATGGCCATGGGCGTTTCTAAAATCTATGTGCACTGATATAGAATGATTTTGTAATTTCTCATCTTGATTATACTACTTTTGGAATAGGGGGGTTCCGAGCCCCCCTCCCCCCGGAGTCGCTGCCGCCTCCCCTCCACCCGACCCAAGCAGCACTGTAAACTTACATCAGCACGCAGCAGCAGGCACATCAGCAAAGCTGCCGTAGGGGTGGGCTTCCTTCTCTGCCTGTGTCCCGCCCTCGTGTGACGTAACGTCTGCGAGGGCGGGACAAAGGCAGAGAAGGAAGCCCGACGGCAGCTTTGCTGATGTGCCTGCTGCTGCGTGCTGATGTAAGTTTACAGTGCTGCTCGGGCCGGGTGGAGGGGCGGCGGCAACTCCGGGGGAGGGGGAGCGGTTCCGACGTCTGCAGCATGCCAGTAGAGACTTCCCTCTCTGTCCCGCCCCCGTATTGAAGCGGGGGCGGGGCAGAGAGGGAAGTCTCTACTGCGCATTTGCGAGTGAGTACGGTCAATCGCCCTTTATATGTTTGATGGTTTATGCTGGGTTTCCATCTTTACAACTTTACCAACTACAGACACTGCAGAATGCTGCCACTTGTCTCCTTTGTAAAGCTCACAGGTCTGATTTTGTCATCTCTTTACTGGCTTCCAATCAAATTTTGGCCTTGGCTCAAAATCCTTTGTCTGATTCACAAAACTCTTCACTATCTTTCTTCCCTTATTATTCCTTATACACCTTCATGTTCTCTTTCATCATTTGATTCCCATCATCTGGTTCAACCATCACCAAAACAGGCTCACTACGAATCTACTCTGTGTAGAAGTGTATACTTCTGTCTTGCCTCTGGGACAGAAGTAACCTTCTGAAGGAGTAAATCTTTACTCCCCCCAGGCAGAATTCCAGGCAAGAAAAACTCTGGCTACTAAATAAGTATTAGACATAATAAATGTTTATTCAAATTGTCAAAGAAGCCGATCAGTAATTATTGAAATAGTAACAAATAAACTTCCAATACAGTATAATATCAAACATATAAAAGGCGAATGTCGTACTCACTCGCAAATGCGCAGTAGAGACTTCCCTCTCTGCCCCGCCCCTGCATCAATACGTGATGAGGGGGGCGGGACAGAGCAGGAAGTCTCCACTGCGCATGCCGCAGACTTACTCGCAACCGCTCCACCCTCCCCCTCCCCCCCGAGGTCACTGCTACCGCTCCCCCCACCCGGAGTCGCCGCCACCACTGTCCCTCCACCCAGCCCGAGCACTGTCTTTCTTATTGAACTTACATCGCACCACGCAGACGCAGCAGGCACATCAGCAAAGCTGCCGTTGGGACGGGCTTCCTTCTCTGCCTGTGTCCTGCCCTCGACGTCACACGAGGGAGGGACACAGGCAGAGAAGGAAGCCCGTCCCGATGGCAGCTTTGCTGATGTGCCTGCTGCGTCTGCGTCTGCGTGGTGCGATGTAAGTTCAATAACAGACCGTGCTCGGGCCGGGGAGGGGGGCGGAGCAGCGGTGACCTCGGGGGGGGGGGGGGCCTCGGAACCCCCCCATTCCAAAACTAGCCCGTTTACACGGGCTCAACGGCTAGTGTAGCAAATAAAAGTAGAGTTTTCCCTGGGAGCTGTCAAAATGTCCACCTCATAGCGGACACACTGAGGCTCCCCATCCTCCGTTCTGTTTCCTCTTAAATACTTTTTCTTCCTTTCTTCAGTATCTTAATTATAATTACCCTTCTTACCTAATGAATATGCATTTTTCCAGAATATTCTGTTTCCTGTTATGACGTCTCATGTTCCATCAAAGTCTATCATTTGAATTGATTTGCTCCTTTTCTGACCACTGACAGGTCAGAAGTGACCTAAGAAATGCATAAGTTAAAAGCTCAGACTTAAAATGTCTGAGCACTGCATTTTCTGTACTTTATGCTTAAAGCTGCATCTTTCTGTCTAAAGGCTCAAACTTAGAAAGCCTGACAGTTTCATCTTTCTGTACTTTGAGATCATGCTGACCCAGCAAGGAGCACTCTTCCCCCCTCCCCTGGCAGAGCCAGTGCCGCTACTTCTACGTCACCAAGGACACAAGAATGAATATACAGTGTGAAAGCGAAGAGTGTTAAGGGTTAAGATAATACTTTGATAAGGCCTAGGTGCTGGGGAAATCCATATAACGGAATGGCGTCTATAATTCTCTGTAAAAGAAAATTTGAACCTATTTTAAGATGCTGAGTTCTATAAACATTATTCTGTATTCTGTAAACATTCAGATAATGTGTTCCATTTAATGTAAACAATAATGTAAGACAGAATTTAGCTGATGTTACAATAAATTTGGCTGACATGGCAAGTTGTAGACTGGATGGGAGGGGGATTGATGCTCAATCGACTATATATAAGGCACTCCTGTGTTACATATAGTCAGAGGCTGAGATAACCAACAGAGACTAAGTCTTTGCAGCTGTGGTTTCACTCCCTCTCAATAACAAATGGCTATTTCTTGCCTTATTGCCTAATTCCCTACCTAATTACCTAATTTCTTCACCTAATTGCCTAATTCCTTCATCTAAATCCCTAATTACATACCTAATTACTTTGCCTAATTGTTTTATTGCCTAATTAGTTTAGTCTAATTGCTTTATCATCTTATTGCGTTGTTATTATCTGTACTGGAATAAAGACTATCCCTTTGGAAGGAAAATAGCTTCTGTCCTTTCTATCACTCCTTACTTGGGGGTGGTTGGTCCATCATATCTGGGGTGGGTGTGAGGAGGTAGAAAAACCTTATTTGCCCCATATTTCCAAATTGTATATTTCTTATGGTAAGTAGATATATCAGAGAAATAATTCCCACATAATCACGGCCCTCACTGATACTAGGCTGTCAGAGGAGGCCCTAACAGACTCCACTATAAACACATGATATTCCCTTATTATATTGGCAGTTAGGGTCTCTCAAGCACATAAGCATTTGATAAGGGTTTACCTATGTCCTTGGTAAGCACAGTCATCACACTGGCCCCTCCACCCTAACATAGTAACATAGTAGTTGACGGCAGAAAAAGACCTGCACGGTCCATCCAGTCTGCCCAACAAGATAACTCATATGTGCTACTTTTTGTGTATACCCTACTTTGATTTGTACCTGTGCTCTTTAGGGCACAGACCGTATAAGTCTGCCCAGCTCTATCCTCGCCTCCCAACCACCAGCCCCACCTCCCAACCTCCGGCTCTGGCACAGACTGTATAAGTCTTCCCAGCACTATCCCCACCTCCCTACCACCAGCCTCGCCTCTCGATCTTGACTAAGCTCCTGAGGATCCATTCCTTCGGCACAGGATTCCTTTATGCTTATCCCACGCATGTTTGAATTCCGTTACCATTTTCATTTCCACCACTATAGTTTTACCCCCACCCTCTTACTTCTCCTTCTGATTATCTGGGATACAGAAGGCATCCTTAGTCATAGGAATCTCTGGCTTAGTTGCTGACCAGCAACTTATCACAAGTTAGCACAGGTCAAAATGTCAAACCACAAATTTCTACAGCCTTAGAAAGGTATTTTTCAGAAAAAGCACATTTATAATTCTCTTGCACCTCTTAAGTCTGCTCCCAGCTCAAGAGGAGCAAACTAGCAATATTAGAAATATGTATGCTTTGCACCTTTTCATGGCCTTTATGATATACAGAAGGCAGGGGTGGCATATGGAAGCAGGTCAATTCCAGTGGTCACCCCCAGCTAAAGACAAGATGTGACAGTAATAAAGAAAACAATGAAAACAACTATCTTAGCAAATCACTTCTTACCAACACAGCAGGAAGTGAGACTAAAAAAAAAACTCAACAGAAGATGAGACTGCCATTGAAATGTAGCTGGAAAGCGATGACCACAAATGCTCACAGTCTAAGCAACAAGGTTCATGATCTGCAAGCCCTGATGTTAGAGGCAGAAGATATTGCTGCTATCATGGAGACATAGTTCAATGATTCCTATGAATGGGATTCAAACATATCAGGCTACAATCTATTTAGGAAGGATAGAGTTGATCGTAAAGGTGGAGTAGCTCTGTATGTAAGAAATGATATCACAGCGACTGAAATACCAGGGGCATGGGAAAAGGAAGAAGAGATATGGATCACCTTGAAAAGAAATTATGGAATCTCTGTTCACATGGGTGTTGTCTAAAAACCTCAAACAATCGGAGGAATTAGATAAAGGTCTGGTTATAGATATCCAAAAGTTGGGAAAGAAAAAGAGGTGCTGTTGTTGGGAGATTTCAACCTGCTGGATGTGGATTGGAAAGTTCCATCTGCAGAATCGGAAAGACGTAGAGAGATAGCGGATGCCTTACAAAGTGCTCTGCTCAAACAAATGGTGCCAGAACCCACGAAGGGAGGAGCGATGCTTGATCTGGTGCTCACAAATGGGGAAAGTGTTTCTAATGTCCGAGTGGGTGCCCATCTGGGCAGCAGTAATCATCAAACAGTTTGGTTTGATATAACAGCTAACGTGGAGGGCAGCCACTCAAAACTCAAAGTCCTGGATTTCAAACATGCTGACTTTAGCAAAATGAGGGAATATCCGAAGAAAGAGCTGATGGGCTTGGAGGACATACGAGAAGTGGAAAGGCAGCGGTCCAGGCTGAAAGGTGTTATAAATATAGCTAACCTTTATGTAAGGAGAGTAAATAAAAGCAAGAGGAAAAGGAAACCGATATGGTTCTTCAAGCAAGTGACTGAGAAAATAAACGCTAAAGAGTTGGTGCACATGAAATATAGAAAAACTCAAGAAGAAGAACACAGAGAGGAATATCGGATGAAACTGAAAGAAGCCGAGAGACAGATATGTCTAGCGAAAGTGCAAATGGAAGAACAAATGGCTAGAAATGTAAGGAGGGGCGACAAGAATTTTTTCAGGTATATTAGTGAAAGGAGGAAGACTAAAAATGGAATTGTGATGCCGTGAACTGCTATGATAAGAACATAAGAATATATGAGTAGCCATAATGGGTCAGACCAATGGTCCATCTAGCCCAGTATCCTGTTTTCCAAACAGTGGCAAGCAGGTCACAAGTACCTGGTGAGGAAAAAGCAAACGTGCTAAATAAATACTTCTGTTCTGTGTTCACGGAAGAAAATCCTGAAGCAGGACCACAATTGACTGACAAAGGTACATATGAGAATGAAGTGGATATAGCACCATTCATGGAAGAAACTGTTTATGAACAACTTAAAAAATTGAAGGTGGACAAAGCCATGGGACCGGACAGGATCCATCCAAGGACATTAACGGAGTTCAGAGACGTTCTGGCAGGTCCTCTTAAAGATTTGTTTAATAAATCCTTGGAAACAGGGAGGTTCCTTGGGATTGGAGAAAAGCAGATATGGTCCCTCTTCACAAAAGTGTTGACAGAGAAGAAGCTGGAAACTACAGGCCAGTAAGCCTGACTTCTGTTATTGAAAAAGTAATGGAAGCGATGCTGAAGGAAAGGATAGTGAATTTCCTAGAAACCAATAGGTTACAAGATCCGAAAGAACATGGTTTTACCAAAGGTAAATCGTGCCAAATGAATCTGACTGAATTCTTTGACTGAGTGACCAGAGAATTGGATTGAGGACGTGTGCTAGATGTAATCTACTTAGATTTCAGCAAAGCCTTTGATATGGTTCCTCATAGGAGACTCTTGAATAAACTTGACAGACTAGAGTTAGGACCCAAAGTGGTGAACTGAATTAGGAACTGGTTGACAGATGCCAAAGGGTGGTGGTTAATGGAATTCACTAGCAGACGATACCAAGATTTGTAACAGAGTGGACATTCCGGAGGGAGTGGAAAACATGAAAAAGGATCTGCAGACGTTGGAAGAATGGTCCAATGTTTGCCAATTAAATTCAATGCAAAGAAGTGCAAAGTGATGCATTTAGGGAGTAGAAATCCAAGAGAGACACATGTGCTAGGCGGTGAGAGGCTAATATGCACAGACAGGGAGAGGGATCTTCGGATGATAGAAGTGAATGGGCTTTGTCAGCATTGCCACACTGGGAATCACTAGTGTGGTTTGGTAAAAGAGGCCCTTAGTGAGTAATTCACTTAGTTCTGCAACATTTAACTTAGATTTTCATATTCTATTTGTAGGAATTTCGAAACTACTTTTTGGTATTCTCTATTATAGAATCAATTGCGTCAGATAATGGTATTGTATTTCTTATCTTATCAATCTTCTCTTCTAGCTCCTGAACTGATAGTTGGTAATTATCTACAGGTAAAGTTATTTCGGAAGTACTGACTAAATGATTAACAATTTAAAATAGCATCTTCTGATCCAGTCCCTTTGTTCCAACCAAGTTGAAGTAATATTTCTTTAGTTTCTTTCAGTAATCTTTTCGTACTTTCTAATTTGTTGTCTCCATTTAAATTTATTTTCATCAGAATTATCCTTTTACCAAGTTTGTTCTAAATTCCTACAATGCTGCTTCATAGCAAGAAGTGCCTTTTTAAACCAGGCCCTTATCAGCTGCCTGGTTCATGCAAAGGCATCATCACAATGATGAAGAGCTGCCAACAAACTAACAAGGAACACAAATTGACCATCATGTAGAATACTGCTTAGCACCGAACTGGCACTTATGCGCATGAATGTTACATTCACATGCATAAATGCTAGTATTCGATAAACTTAACGCACAAATGGCTCTTACAGTTAAATGCTAAGATTATAGAATGAAGTAGTTTATGTGCAAATAGAGACATATACCACATGATTTTGAAGAAGAGAAACACCTATGGTAAATACACACCGTTATATCAGGCAATCAAAAATGGGGGTTATATTAACACACAAATGGAGTGGAGGAACGGCCTAGTGGTTAGAGCACCAGTCCTGACATCCAGAGGTGGCTAGCTCAAATCCCACTGTTGCTCCTTGTGATCTTGGGCAAGTCTCTTAACCCTCCATTGTCTCAGGTACAAGCTTAGATTGTGAGCCCTCCAGGGACAGGGAAATATCCAGTGTACCCAAATGTAACTCACCTTGAGCTACTACTGAAAAAGGTGTGAGCAAAATCCAAATAAATAAACAAGATACATAAAGGTAGTCCATCAGCTTTGTGCTAATGTCCTCCACTTTGGAAGGCTCATTACTATGTACATGCTTTTTTTTTAGCATATACAGTGGGGGAAATAAGTATTTGATCCCTTGCTGATTTTGTAAGTTTGCCCACTGACAAAGACATGAGCAGCCCATAATTGAAGGGTAGGTTATTGGTAACAGTGAGAGATAGCACATCACAAATTAAATCCGGAAAATCACATTGTGGAAAGTATATGAATTTATTTGCATTCTGCAGAGGGAAATAAGTATTTGATCCCCCACCAACCAGTAAGAGATCTGGCCCCTACAGACCAGGTAGATGCTCCAAATCAACTCGTTACCTGCATGACAGACAGCTGTCGGCAATGGTCACCTGTATGAAAGACACCTGTCCACAGACTCAGTGAATCAGTCAGACTCTAACCTCTACAAAATGGCCAAGAGCAAGGAGCTGTCTAAGGATGTCAGGGACAAGATCATACACCTGCACAAGGCTGGAATGGGCTACAAAACCATCAGTAAGACGCTGGGCGAGAAGGAGACAACTGTTGGTGCCATAGTAAGAAAATGGAAGAAGTACAAAATGACTGTCAATCGACAAAGATCTGGGGCTCCACGCAAAATCTCACCTCGTGGGGTATCCTTGATCATGAGGAAGGTTAGAAATCAGCCTACAACTACAAGGGGGGAACTTGTCAATGATCTCAAGGCAGCTGGGACCACTGTCACCACGAAAACCATTGGTAACACATTACGACATAACGGATTGCAATCCTGCAGTGCCCGCAAGGTCCCCCTGCTCTGGAAGGCACATGTGACGGCCCGTCTGAAGTTTGCCAGTGAACACCTGGATGATGCCGAGAGTGATTGGGAGAAGGTGCTGTGGTCAGATGAGACAAAAATTGAGCTCTTTGGCATGAACTCAACTCGCCGTGTTTGGAGGAAGAGAAATGCTGCCTATGACCCAAAGAACACCGTCCCCACTGTCAAGCATGGAGGTGGAAATGTTATGTTTTGGGGGTGTTTCTCTGCTAAGGGCACAGGACTACTTCACCGCATCAATGGGAGAATGGATGGGGCCATGTACCGTACAATTCTGAGTGACAACCTCCTTCTCTCCGCCAGGGCCTTAAAAATGGGTCGTGGCTGGGTCTTCCAGCACGACAATGACCCAAAACATACAGCCAAGGCAACAAAGGAGTGGCTCAGGAAGAAGCACATTAGGGTCATGGAGTGGCCTAGCCAGTCACCAGACCTTAATCCCATTGAAAACTTATGGAGGGAGCTGAAGCTGCGAGTTGCCAAGCGACAGCCCAGAACTCTTAATGATTTAGAGATGATCTGCAAAGAGGAGTGGACCAAAATTCCTCCTGACATGTGTGCAAACCTCATCATCAACTACAGAAGACGTCTGACCGCTGTGCTTGCCAACAAGGGTTTTGCCACCAAGTATTAGGTCTTGTTTGCCAGAGGGATTAAATACTTATTTCCCTCTGCAGAATGCAAATAAATTCATATACTTTCCACAATGTGATTTTCCGGATTTAATTTGTGATGTGCTATCTCTCACTGTTACCAATAACCTACCCTTCAATTATGGGCTGCTCATGTCTTTGTCAGTGGGCAAACTTACAAAATCAGCAAGGGATCAAATACTTATTTCCCCCACTGTAGCTTGCTTGGTTTGATATTATTTTAAGTTTTGCACAGGCTAGTTTGTTTGTTACATAGTAACATAGTAGATGACGGCAGAAAAAGACCTGGATGGTCCATGCAGTCTGCCCAAGAAGATAAATTCATGTGCTACTTTTTTATTTGTACTGTCCTCTTCAGGGCACAGACCTTATAAGTCTGGCCAGCCCCTATCCCCGCCTCCCAACTACCAGTCCCGCCTCCCACCACCAGCTCTGGTACAGACCGTATAAGTCTGCCCAGCACTAGTCCCGCCTCCCAACCACCAGCCCCGGCACAGACCGTATAAGTCTGCCCAACACTAGCCCCGCCTCCCAACCACCAGCTCTGCCACCCATTCTAGGCTAAGCTCCTGAGGATCCCTTCCTTCTGCACAGGATTCCTTTATGTTTATCCCACGCATGTTTGAATTCCGTTACCGTTTTCATCTCCACCACCTCCCGCGGGAGGGCATTCCAAGCATCCACCACCCTCTCCGTGAAAAAAATACTTCCTGACATTCTTCTTGAGTCTGCCCCCCTTCAATCTCATTTCATGCCCTCTCGTTCTACCGCCTTGTTTTATGTATGTTCTGTTCAATCCTGATTTGTATGTTTTATTGTAATCCTTTTTGGTTTCAATTGGAACATAAATGAGAAAAATAAATATAGATTGGTTCTACTACTTTTGATTGACATATAATTAGAAATAGTGATAGAATCAATGTATTGAGTCTATGTAGGAAGAAAAATTAAGACCTTCATTTTAAAAATAAATTTTACCAGAACCTTTATTGTTGTACCAGTTGCAGACTTCTCCTGCAATATTTACTAAAAATGTAAGTTAATTTTAAAACAGAGAATTTATTGGCAAAAATTAAAGTAGATAACTCAAGAAATGAAAATGTTGTAAAAATAATATTCAAATGAGATCAATGAATGCCTGACAGAAATATTACAATTATTATTTGAAATGATAGCATAGATGTTGCCTGATGTACAATACCATATTTTAAGGCCTGTTTTAGATAGATCGTAGAGAGAGGAATCGAGTCATCCAGGTCTGGACATACTCAGTTCCCACTGTGTTTTACAAAAGGCTATTCTGAATACCTGAATACCAAGAAGGACTCCAGCAAATATATGAGTATTTGCCGGTATGGGCAGAGGGAACTGCAATTAAAAAAAGAGCATCCCAAGTTCTTCTATTTGTTTTGCTTCAGTCAGAACATTGCAGGTTCCTGAGGAAATAAAAGAACAAGCCTGTCATATGGTGACTTCAGGGATACAAATAAAACTCAGCAGATACCAAGAGGTTGGGGTGGAGGGTGGTGGGAATTGGGTAGTCATTCAACTATCGGTCTTGTAAGGATCAAAACTGAAGACAGCAATGTCAAGGTGGTAGAGGCTATCACCATGATTAGATTTTGGACACACATGGGAAAGATGGAAGACAGTGATAGGAAAAATATTGAGAAGCAGGGAAAAGATATGGGAGGAAAATATAGTGGAAATTGTACATGCTAATCCACTCAAACATGATGAAGGCAGATCAAACCAATCGATTTGATGCTCATCTACATTGATTCAGCTGACATCATAGAATCACTTTTTTTTGATCTTGAAGGGAAGTCTTGCCTCACCAATCTAATGCATTTTTTTGAGGGGGTAAGCAAACATGTGGACAATGGGGAGCCGGTTGATATTGTATATCTGGATTTTCAGAAGGCGTTTGACAAAGTGCCGCACGAAAGACTCCTGAAGAAATTGCAGAGTCATGGAATCGGAGGTAGGGTATTATTATGGATTAAGAACTGGTTGAAAGATAGGAAGCAGAGAGTAGGATTGCGTGGCCAGTATTCTCAGTGGAGGAGGGTAGTTAGTGGGGTCCCGCAGGGGTCTGTGCTGGGTCCGTTGCTTTTTAATGTATTTATAAATGACCTAGAGATGGGAATAACTAGTGAGGTAATTAAATTCGCCGATGACACAAAATTATTCAGGGTCGTCAAGTCGCAGGAGGAATGTGAACGATTACAGGAGGACCTTGCGAGACTGGGAGAATGGGCGTGCAAGTGGCAGATGAAGTTCAATGTTGACAAGTGCAAAGTGATGCATGTGGGTAAGAGGAACCCGAATTATAGCTACGTCTTGCAAGGTTCCGCGTTAGGAGTTACGGATCAAGAAAGGGATCTGGGTGTCGTCGTCGATGATACGCTGAAACCTTCTGCTCAGTGTGCTGCTGCGGCTAGGAAAGCGAATAGAATGTTGGGTGTTATTAAGAAGGGTATGGAGTCCAGGTGTGTGGATGTTATAATGCCGTTGTATCGCTCCATGGTGCGACCGCACCTGGAGTATTGTGTTCAGTACTGGTCTCCGTATCTCAAAAAAGATATAGTAGAATTGGAAAAGGTACAGCGAAGGGCGACGAAAATGATAGTGGGGATGGGACGACTTTCCTATGAAGAGAGGCTGAGAAGGCTAGGGCTTTTCAGCCTGGAGAAGAGACGGCTGAGGGGAGATATGATAGAAGTGTATAAAATAATGAGTGGAATGGATCGGGTGGATGTGAAGCGACTGTTCACGCTATCCAAAAATACTAGGACTAGAGGGCATGAGTTGAAGCTACAGTGTGGTAAATTTAAAACGAATCGGAGAAAATTTTTCTTCACCCAACGTGTAATTAGACTCTGGAATTCATTGCCGGAGAACGTGGTACGGGCGGTTAGCTTGACGGAGTTTAAAAAGGGGTTAGATAGATTCCTAAAGGACAAGTCCATAGACCGCTATTAAATGGACTGGAAAAATTCCTCATTTTTAGGTATAACTTGTCTGGAATGTTTTTACGTTTGGGGAGCGTGCCAGGTGCCCTTGACCTGGATTGGCCACTGTCGGTGACAGGATGCTGGGCTAGATGGACCTTTGGTCTTTCCCAGTATGGCACTACTTATGTACTTATGTACTTATGTACTCTAATCTGCAGGTTGTGTCTGTCCTGTGATAGCTTTATGAAAAGAAACATTAGCCAGGTCATATGTAGCAAGCATTAACAACATAGACACAAAATGGGAACAAACCCCCCCCCCCCCCCTTGATTAATGAGCCCCTTGTGATACTGAAGAAGAAAGCCCTGTATGAGTAACATGGAAAGCATCTTTCACCATATTCATATAATGAATGGCAAGCTGTTATTGGGATTTTCTAGCTCTGTGTTCAATTAAAGATAAAGAGAAATATCCTTTGGTTCTTCAGAAAAAACATTTGGAATGGCTGGAGCAACTGCAAAGAGTTTAATCCAAATATAAAATGTACTAGTTTGCACTATAGAAATCACATAATGGCTCTGTTTGAAGTTCTGTGAGATATATGCAAAAATGTTTTAGTGCACAAGGAAACATATGGGCACAGCTGGACGCTGCATGAAACTTTATTAATAGAAATCCAAATGAAGTATGTCAAATGGGATATTTCCCCGTTTACTTTGATTACTCTGATCTAAACAAATGACACAGCTTTTTGCACTCTAAATAACAATCCAGAGCTTTAGATTAATCAAGCTGAACCATCTTGATTGAGCGGTTTGTTTTGAACTCCTTCTACAAAATCCTGAGTGGTGTAGAACAAATAAAAGTAAATCGATTGTTTACTCATTCCAAAAGTACAAGGAAGTTATGTGGAAATATTTTTAAAACAAATAGGAGGAAATATCTTTTCACTCAACAAATAGTTAAGCTCTGGCATTCTTTGCCAGGGGATTTGGTAACAGTGGTTAGCATATCTGGGTTTAAAAAAGGTTTGGATAAATTCCTGGAGGAAAAGTCCGTAGTCTGCTATTGAGACAGACAAGGGAAGCAACTGCTTGCCCTGGGATTTGTAGTATGGAGTGTTGCCATGATTTGGGTTTCTGCCAGGTACTTGTGACCTGACTTAGCTACTGTTTGGAATATAGGATACTGGGCTAGATGGACCTTTGGTCTGACCCGGTATGGATATTATGTTCTTATGAAATTTTGAACATTCTGTGAACATGCTATGATAAATTACAAATACACAGTAAGATTAATATTTCATTTTGTGAGTTAAATTCCAAGCTCTCTGTTGACACTTATATGTGAAATACACCCAAATGTTGGTAAGTAAAGTTTGTTTTGAAAATTGTATTTGTTTGTTTGGGTTTCTTTTTACTGCTGCTACAGGGTAGCAAACAAATTACAGATCATTCCACTTTACTGGATTCGCTCAGTACCTATGAGACCATGCTTCAAGAGTTGTACTCCACACAAAATAAACCAAGGTTGATGTTGCTTGAATGTACATTTTGGGTTGCTGTTTGTTTTTATAGCTGAGTAAGATTATTACTTCTGTTGCATTCCACAGCCCTGTTAATGCCATACACAAGAATTGCAATGTTCAATTACTGTGCTATTAGTCTTTTACAATTTAATAGAGGAATGTTCATGTATTTGGTTCATAGCGAGTCACATTCAGGTACAGTACAAACTTCCTTGTCCCCAGAGGAATCACAAGGAATGTCAGCAGGATATGACTCCTGGCTTTGCAGGGTTGGATGACAAGCATAAAACATACTATTACTACTACTTATCATTTCTAAAGCGCTACTAGACGTACGCAGCGCTGTACACTTGAACATGAAGAGACAGTCCCTGCTCGATAGAGCTTACAGTCTAATTAGGACAAACAGGACAAACAAAAGATAAGGGAATGTTAAAGTGAGGATGATAAAATAAGGGTTCTGACCAAGTGAATAAGGGTTAGGAGTTAAAAGCAGCATCAAAAAGGTGGGCTTTTAGCTTAGATTTGAAGACGGCCAGAGATGGAGCTTGATATACCGGCTCAGGAAGTCTATTCGAGGCATATGGTGCAGCAAGATAAAAGGAACAGAGTCTGGAGTTAGCAGTGGAGGAGAAGGGTGCAGATAAGAGAGATTTACCCAGTGAACGGAGTTCCCGGGGAGCAATGCAGGGAGAGATGAGAGTGGAGAGATACTAAGGAGCTGCAGAGTGAATGCACTTATAGGTCAATAAGAGGAGTTTGAACTGTATGCGGAAACGGATAGGGAGCCAGTGAAGTGACTTGAGGAGAGGGCTAATATGAGCATAACGACACTGGCGAAATATTAGTCGTGCAACAGAATTTTGAACAGATTGAAGAGGAGAGAGATGGCTAAGTGGGAGACCTGTGAGAAGCAAGTTGCAATAGTCTAAGCCAGAGGTGATAAGAGTGTGGATGAGGGTTCTGGTAGTGTGCTCAGAAAAGAAAGGGCGAATTTTGGTGATATTATAGAGAAAGAAACGACAAGTTTTAGCAGTCTGTTCAAATGCTGAGAAGGAGAGGGAGGAGTCGAAGATGACCCCAAGGTTACGAGCTGATGAGACAGGAAGGATGAGAGTGTTATCCACAGAAATAGAGAATGAGGGAGGAGGAGAGGTTGGTTTAGGGGGAAAGATAAGCTCAGTCTTGGTCATATTTAGTTTCAGATGGTGCTGAGACATCCAGGCAGCAATGTCAGACAAACATAGACATGGAAACGTGTGTGTGTGTGTGTGTGTGTGTGTAGTTTGTGATGTGGAAAAGTTTTTCCCTCCTCCTGATTTATCCTATTATATATTTGTCACACTGAATGGTTTCCGATATCTAATATTACACAGATGGAACATAGCTTTAAAATTATACTCTGTCTGTTGTCAGTCAGATATTGTCATGTGATTAAAGCTCAAACCTTTAGCAACCCTGAGTGTGGAGCCTTTGTAGGAAGCAGAAAATAATATTCTGGAGGTTGTAAAGGGGTCCCGCTTCCTCCACTCTGGGTTGGGGCCGGCAGCCCTGTTAAGCTCACAGGTTTCCAGCAAAGAACCAGACTGCCATACGGACTTAGGACTAAAGTGCTTTATTCTCAATTCAGTTCCACTCTCAAAATTGAAATGCAGTTCACAAACAGGGTTCAGGCCGGGTTCCAAACTCCAGCCAACATTCAGTTCCTTAACAGTTCAGGCCCACTTCCTTTGCACTACCTTCCCCTCTCCCTCAGAAGGGCTCAGTCAAAGTTTAGCCTGCTGTTCTATACATCCCAATAAGTCAACCCTTTCACGAACAGTCTCTTCAAAGCAAACCACTACTTAATGCCCCTGTCCTCTTCACAGCACCCAGGAGGACCCTGTACCAAACAGGGCTGGCAGCTTTCCTCCTACCTCACAGCACCACACCCCTGTGGCCTCTCACACTACCTTCATGTGCTGGACAGGGCTACATTTACATTCTCACACTCCATGGCAGCTTACTCTTCCCCCACCCCAGGGAAGCTCCAGTGGCAGGCCCTTTCCGTCCTCCACCTACTCCATGGCAGCTTCTCTCTCAATCAGGTTCCTCTCCCTCCTGGTGGCTGGGAGCCACCCAGAAATCTCTCCCCCTCTCACAGCTGGAGGGAATTATATACCGGCGATGAGCTTCACCTCCCCTTCTCCCTCTAGTGGGGAAGGGAGTAACTGGCTCCCCTAGCACTGAGCCACTGCTCCCCCTGCTGGGGTTGGAAATCCATTCCACCCTTTTGGGGCTACCCTCCTCTCTCCTGCTTGCAAGGGCTTCTGGGAACTGTAGTTCAGGGACTAGCTGCTTCTCTGTGGGGCCCCGAGTGCTAGGTTTGTCACAAAGTATAAGACTTAAAGGGCTCCTTTAACAAAGAAAGCAGTGCTACAGATTAGCAGTGTGCTGAATGCGAAGAATCCCATGGACTTCTTTGCATTCAGAGCATGCCAATTGGTAGCGCCGCTTTGTAAAAGGAGCCCAAAGTAAATAAATAACTACAAACTGCCCACAAAAAATTGAGGGGCCCTATTACTAAGCTGCATAGGCGCGTTGATTTTGAACTACTGCCTGGCTACCACGAGGCCTGGGTGGTAATTTCATTTTTTACACATGTCGACTAGGTGCGCTGGAAAATTTCCAGCGTGCGGCACTAACCGGGCAGTAATCAGCATTGTAAGACCATTACTACCCGGTTAACGTGTGAGACTTTACCGCTAGGTCAATGGGTGGTGGTAAGGTCTCAATCCCAAAATGGACACGCGCCAATTTTTATTTTGCCGCACGTCCATTTTCGGCCAAAAAAAAGAAAAGAATCCTTTTTTGCTGGCACTCTGAAAAATGGAGCTGCGTGCATCCAATGCACACATCTACACCAGCACAGGCCATTTTTCGGCACACCTTAGTAAAAGGACCCCTTAGCCAGACAAAAAGAGGCAGAACAGGAGGTGATCCCGGAGTGTGGTTTTATTTTGACGGGGCAGCAGAGATATTTAGCACTAGTTAAAGTTAGGTCACACAAATAGCAGGCCTAGAGTTATATGGATAAATTTATCCAGGTATGTTTAATGGAAAATACATTTAGATAAGTTCAGCTGAAATTTTCTGACCACCAACTTACTGAATATTGATCTCAGTGATTCACAGTAATGATTAACAAGAAGCAAAGGCCTAAAATTCAAAATCTAGTTAAAACTTCAAAATATTGAAGACAAAAAATATTTTCATTAAGCATTGTTCATCATGACATAAAAAGTCCTGCCATATACTAGAAAGTGAACTTAAGATGACCATGTAGCTCACATGTTCTTGATCCATTCAATTGAGCCACACAGCATTAGTGTGAACAGATGTATGATTTCATTAATGACTTCTTTAAATCAAGATTAATGGATTACACTAGATGGTTGAGATATATTCTACAAAGCTGTTACAATGCACATACACAGCACCCTATACATTTTTGCAGCAAGTAGAAGAAAATCCTATGGCAATATAGCACATTTCCTTAAATTTCCAATTTAAACTGTCATTTAAAAAAACAATTGGCATGATATTCACCAAAAGTACTTATCTGCACAGCAACAGCTGATATCCATGTAAGTGCCCTATCCATGGATTTTCAGTGGCACCATATGGATAGGGCAGCTGAAAATTTGTAATGGTCCACCCCGGTACTATTCATATAATGTTGGGGAAGTGTGAAGATGCCCATCTAACTCTAACGTGAAGCTAACGAGATAGTGATCAGTCCAGGAGAGAGGAATAGGGGCTAGGAACCTGGGAATGCAGAGACTAGAGAAGAAGGTGATAACTAAGTCCAAAGTGTGATACTCAGACAATTAACTCATTGGTGTAAACTGCGATCAGAAAAAAAGAGAAAGAAATTGACAGGATGGAGATGGGATATCTACACATCTATTGAAATCACACAGAACTCAAAAATCCAGAGAGTGGGTAGATAGATCTGTAAGAGACTGATAACACAGATTCCATTGATCTGCAGACAAGGAAGGGGGACAGTAAAAGAGAGAGAAAGATAGGGGAGTGAGAATGGATCTTGACTGTGAGAACCTCAGGGTAAGGTCACATCTGAGCCACTTCCTCTATATGCAAAGCCACAAAATAGATGATCATGAGGCCCCCCTCCCTTTCTAGATGCACAAGATTTAAAAATAACATCATAATCTGAAGGAAGCTCCGTTGTGACTCTGGGCAAATCACTTAACCCTCCATTGCCCCTGGTACAAAATAAGTACCTGAATATATGTAAACCGCTTTGAATGTAGTTGCAAAAACCTCAGAAAGGCGGTATATCAAGTCCCATTTCCCTTTCCCTTCCCTTTGATGGAGATAGCTTTGCTCTTCCTCCTGCAGCCAGGTCTCAGTAATGCAGAGGAGCTGGCAGCACGACTGTGAAAGATACTCTTTGATGCTAGCTGTCTTAGATTTAATTGCGCTATAGTTTAGTAATGAGATGGTTAGTATGGCATTGACTTAAGACGACTGGTCATGAGTGAGCAGGATCAGATATACTTGCCATGGGCAATCCTGGTATGGACAAGACAGCCCTGACTGGCATTCCCAAATGACCACAATCTCGTGAAAAGGATAATCGTCAAGGAAGAGGGCGCTGGTCACAGCCAAAGTTGCCAAGCAGACAGTTTCTCCATTCTTTTTGTTGCCTAGACAAACCATATTCACATATTGTAAAGAGTATGTCTTCAATTTGTTCACTTAGTAGGGAATTCTATATATGGCGCCTAACGTTATGCGTGATTTCTGCGCCGAGTTTTTGGTGCGATGGGCCAAAAAGGCAGATCCACGTGAAACTATACTTACATGCACAGAATTGCACCTAAGTGCTTCTGAGCAGATCTGAAAAGTGGGCATAATGATGGGAAGGACATGGGCAGGTCAGGGGCGTTCCCTTAAAAATGTGTGCAGTGTTATAGAATTAGGGGGATCCGTGTCTAATTTGTGCGCTGGGATTTACATCTGGTGTAAATCCTCGCATCCAAAGTTAGGCATGGAGTGCAGCACTGCACGCTGTTCTAGAAAGGGCACCCATCCTTAGGCGTCCTTTATAGAATATCGTTTTGCACCAATTTTTTCGGCACCAGTATTTTGGTGCCATATACTGAATGTAGCCCCTATTGTCCAGAGCATAGTCTTCTGGCATTTAACAGGATTAAACCTGTTGTACTAAGAAATGCTAGTATCAATTCACCTTTCTCCTCAGCTTGCATTTGTCAAAAACCAGCAAGTCTCAGTCCCATGTCACGTGGTCATGTTCCTTGCAAGTGTAGGATATTTTATTTATTTGCATTTGTATCCCACATTTTCCCACCTATTTGCGGGCTCAGTGTGGCTTACAATACGTTGTAAATGATGGAAGTACAATTAGTTGCAGTACAATTATGGGTTACATTGTGATGAGTTATATAAGACAGAGTAAATTCAGGATATCATTAGGGGATAGAACAGTGGGATATAACAGTGGTGAGTTGAGAGGGGGACAAAACAGTATCGAGGGAACATGGAGGTCTGACAATTTTATCTGTGGGTAGGGTTAAAGAGTGGTGAGAGCGCGGGAGAAGAGATTACAGAGAGTGTATTGGTGCGTGACTATTAGATTGTATGGGCTTCATGTGTTTTGATCCTTGCCGTAGATTTTCTCAAAGAGATAAGTCTTTAGTAGTTTGCGGAAGTCGGTCAGTTCATAGATCGTTTTTAGGTTGCGTGGTAGTGTATTCCAGAATTGTGTGCTCATGTATGCGAAAGTCGATCCGTGCAGTACTTTGTATTTTATGCCTTTGCACGTAGGGTAATGGAGATTGAGGAAGGTTCGGGACGATCTTTTAGCGTTTCTGGATGGCAGGTCTATTAAGTCGGACATGTATGCAGGGGCTTCACCGTCAATGATTTTGTGGACTAAGGTGCATACTTTAAAAGTGATGCGTTCCTTGAGTGGTAGCCAGTGTAGTTTCTCCCGTAAGGGTTTTGCACTTCGTATTTTGGTTTTCCGAAGATCCCAGGCAGAAGACATTTGAGAGGTGGATATAGCATTAGCAGTTGAGTCAACTGGTGGAGGCATGTCAACACGTCAGATGCAAATATGGAGTGGCAAGAGCTATTGTATGGCAGTTTCTTTTCTGTTGGCATCACAACTTCAAATCTCAAGGCTTGAGATTCAAACCTTCCTACTTTGGACCTTACAAGATTAACTGGAAGGAAGAATAGGCTGCCATATTTGAAGCTTCTCGAGAATACTAGGATGGCAGAGAGGTAAACTGTGGCGGGACAGGCTCAGGTGCTGCAGTGAGTGGGGAGGAATGAATTGCTCCAGGGGAGAGATGTTGGGAGGTAGAGGAATGTGCTAAAAAAAAAAACCTTCCCTCTTAAAAATGATGCCTCTGATATTTGTAAAGTCTGTCCAAGCATCTGAATTCAAGGCTCACCATGGTGAGGGTGGGGGAAGGGAGTGCAGTTTCATTCATAGCACTTTACGTCAGCTCAGATGATCTCCTGGAGGTAAGTGTAGCTATAGCTTTGAGTATTTTTTCTTTAAAAATTTTAAAGCTGATGTGGGTTTAGTTTGTCTGGCTTTAAAAAAGTTTCAGTAGCTGCAGGCAAGTAGACAAATCACAACTTCCCACATAATCTCACTGGAAACATCATTTTACATACATATTAAGAGAGAGACATCAAACATGTATTTTTAATTACTTCACATTTATCATTTAAATTTTCTTACAATTAATGCCAGTATTGTTTCAGAAAGAATCTATTCCATCATTATTATGCAAAGATTGTAAAAATACAATCCAAAATATAGTCCTCTGTCTCTTTTGGAAAAGAAGAGTGGTATATCAACAGGCTTATTTTCGAAAGAGAAGGGCGCCCATCTTTCGACACAAATTGGGATATGGGTGTCCTTCTCTCAGGGTTGCCCAAATCGGCATAATCGAAAGTCGATTTTGGGCGTCCCCAACTGCTTTCCGTCGCGGGGACGACTAATGTTCCCGGGGGAGTGTCGGAGGCGTAGTGAAGGCGGGATTGGGGTGTGCCTAACAGATGGGCGTCCTCGAGCGATAATGGGAAAAAAGAAGGGTGTCCCTGAGGAGCACTTGGGTGACTTTACTTGGTCCATTTTTTCTTACGACCAAGCCTCAAAAAGGTGCCCGAACTGACCAGATGACCACCAGAGGGAACTGGGGATGACCTCCCCTGACTTCCCCAGTGGTCACTAACCGCCTCCCACCTCAAAAATAACAACTTTAAAAACTTTTTTGCCAGCCTGAAATGTCATACTCAGGTCCATTGCAGCAGTATGCAGGTCCCTGGGGGGAGGAGGTATGTGTGTGTCAGTGGAGGCATAGCGAAGGCATGGATGTCCTTCTTCCAAACATTTTGGACGTCCTGAACTGCCCCCCGCCCAAGGACGGCCAAATTTCAAGGGGTGGAGTGGAGGAGTGGCCTAGTGGTTACAGCACTGGTCTTGCAATCCAGAGGTGGCCGGTTCAAATCCCACTGCTGCTACTTGTGATCCAAAATCCAAATAAATAAAGGGGTGTCGGAGGAATAGTAAAGGCATGGATGTCCTTCTCACAGAAACATCCACATTTTGGACATCCTCAACTGCCGTCGCAGGGATGGAGGCATAGCAAAGGGCGTCTTTCACCCATACTCTAAAAAAAAAAAAAAAAGATGTCCCTGACGAGCACTTGGACGTTTTCACCTGGACTTGTATGTTTCTAAGGTTGTAGATGGCAATTTATTTAAGGTTGTAGATGGCTATTATACACACAGCTTGTCTGCATGTATGAAGCAGTCTTTGACATGCGCAGAGCAGCCACGCATAACGCATGGCTGCTCTGCACTGGCTTCCCCTCCTTAGGAAGGAAATCATGTGCAAATGAGCTAACATTGAGCAGCTCATTTGCATGTGATTTCTTTCATGCATGCCCGTTCCTTTCCGAATCGCTAAGGGATCGGGAAGGGAAGGGCTTTTTCCGTTCAGTTAGTGCATCAGTTAGTCCACTGCAATGCCCCCTAGGGTGCCTGGCTGGTGTCCTGGCATGTCAGGGGCCCCAGTGCACTACAAATGCTGGCTCCTCCCACGACCAAATCAGTTGGATTTGGTCATTTTTGACCAAAAACCGGGGACAACCATCTCTAAGGTCGACCTAAATGTTGAGATTTGGGTGTCCCCGACCGCATTATCGAAACGAAAGTTGGATGCCCATCTTGTTTCCATAATACGGGTTTCCCTGCCCCTTCGCAGGGACGTCCTGCGAGGATGCCCTCAGGAAAACTTGGGCGCCACGTTTGATTATGCCCCTCTTTGTGAAGAAACAGTTTGGACATTTTATGAACTTGAGTTATTTAACTGGACATTTGGACACACACAGATTGTATAATTAAACCTCAATTTAAAAAACAAACAAACAAGCAAGCAACATACACTTATAAAGAAAAATGAGCACATTCAAACCAAAGTCAGAAAATAAACAATCTAATGAAAAAATAGAAGAAATGCTCCATTAAACTACAATCTAAAAGGAGGGCAAAGAGAAAATAAAGGAATCATAAAAGGCAAACCTGTGAAGAAAAAGGTATTAAGTTTGGCCAGCCAACAGAAACATCTTAACAACCTATTCATTATCCCTCACTTCCCAGTTGGAGTGGAAGTCTTAATTGTTCCGGAACAAAGAAAACATAATGGAATAGATGAGTGGCCTAATGGTTAGTGTAGAAGGTTGAGGACCTGGGGGACTAGGTTCGATTCCCGTTGCTATCTGACAGTCAGCAGTGGGTTGAGATCCTGGGGAACCAAGTTCAATTCCCTCTGTAGCTCCGTGTAACCCTGGGCAAGTCACTTAACCCTCCATTGCCCCAGGTACAATATATAACTTGGATTCTGAGCCCACTAGGGACAATGCAAAGTTCCTGTAATAGAAATTGTAAACCGTGTAGTCACCTCAGGGATCAATTGCGGTATATCAAGTGCTATAAATAAAATAATTAACCCCTATATATTTTACTAAATATTTACATGGATAGTGAAGAAAGAAAGATGCACCTAAGCTATGCATGTCTTCACACAAAGCTAAACAGAGCTTTCAATGATCCTGGGTAACTCTACAAAATCTGGAAAAATCCAGATTTTACACCTATGAAACAAAGTTTGTGAGTTTCAGAAAATATAGACTCAATTTCGCAGATTCTATGTAGCGCACCTAGAAATCCTCACCAAAATCGGTGTGGATTCTATAACAATGTGTGTAACTTAACAAGCTTAACAAGCTGAGCGCTGATAGCAGCATTTAACAAGCAATAACGAACACTAATTGGCACTGATTAGAATTTACAAACACAACTCACTAAGCATATTCTATAACGAACTGCGCCGAACTTCTACCGTACACAGACAAAAAGGTTATGGGCAGGGAAATGGGTGTTTGGTGGGCATTCCAAAATTTACACATGCAGTTATAGAATATGGCCCAGTGCGCCTAAATCTACGCGCCAGGATTTACACCACATTTGCAATGGAGTAAATGGATATGTGAAATTTCAGGCGTTGATAAATATATAAGTCATACTGGGACAGACCGAAGGTCCATCAAGCCCAGCATTCTGTTTCCAACAGTGGCTAATCCAGGTTACAAGTACCTAGCAAGATCTCAAAACAGTACAATACATTTTATGCTGCTAATAAGCAGTGGATTTTCCCCAAGTCCATTTTAATAATGGCTTATGGACTTTTCTTTTAGGAAGATAGCCAAACCTTTTTTAAACCCCGCTAAGCTAACTGCTTTTACTACATTCTCTGGCAAAAAATTCCAGACTTTAATTACAAGTTGAACAAAGAAATATTTTCTCTGATTCGTTTTAAATTTACTACTTTGTAGATTCATTGTGTGCCCCCTAGTATTTTTGGAAAGAGTAAACAAGCGATTCACGTCTACCCATAAGTACATAAGTACGTAAGTATTGCCATACTGGGACAGACCAAAGGTCCATCAAGCCCAGCATCCTGTTTCCAACAGTGACCAATCCAGGTCACAAATACCTGGCAAGATCCCCCAAAAAGTACAAAACATTTTATGCTGCTTATCCCAGAAGTAGTGGATTTTCCCCAAGTCCAAATTAATAATGGTCTATGGACTTTTCCTTTAGGAAGCCGTCCAAAACTTTATAAAACTCTGCTAGGCTAACCGCCTTTACCACATTTTCTGGCAACGAATTCCAGAGTTTAATTACACGTCGAGTGAAGAAACATTTTCTCCGATTTGTTTTAAATTTACTACTTTGTAGCTACATCGCATGCCCCCTAGTCCTAGTATTTTTGGAAAGTGTAAACAGACACTTCACGTCGACCTGTTCCACTCCACTCATTATTTTATAGACCTCTATCATATCTCCCCTCAGCCGTCTTTTCTCCAAGCTGAAGAAACCCAGCTGCTTTAGCCTTTCCTCATAGGGAGGTCGTGCTATCCCCTCTATCATTTTCATTGCCCTTCTCTGCCCCTTTTCTAATTCCACTATATCTTTTTTGAGATGCAGTGACACAATATTCGAGGTGCGGTCGCACCATGGAGCGATACAAAGGCATTAATAATGTCCTGATTTTTGTTTTCCACTCCTTTCCAAATAATACCTAACATTCTATTTGCTTTCTTAGCCGCTGGAGCAGAAGGTTACAACGTATCATCAATGACTGCACCTAGATCCCTTTTTTTCTTTTCCATGTTTTATTTTGTTTGATTTCTATTGATAACCTTTAAGAGTGGACTAACACGGCTACCACATCTCTCTACTTCAGTTTGTCAAATTGTGCCATTACATCCTCCAGGTTTATTGAGATTTCATTCGTCAGTTTTGAATACCATTTCTGGCACTAAGTGTATTCTACAATCGGCGCCTAAATCTCCCTTAAAAAGTTTCTAATCTGATCTCAGTCTGTTGTGTCTTATTTTGAAATTCCTCGATAAATGCTGAAGAACTTTAGAATACTGTAATAAAATGAGGAACTCAATTTTATCAGGACTTTCTCAGAGCAACTCAAGACACAGATATTTCTGACCGATGAGGAATGCATTGGCATCTCTAACGTTTAGCGCCCTACAATTTTAGCGTGCGCCAAAAACTTGAGCACGCCTTAGTAAAAGACCCCCTTAAAAAATTGTACCTCCCTTCCTCCCTCAAGAGAGATATTAGATGACAAACTGCTCAATGATCTCAAAGTGTAATATATTTTAGTAGAATTTTAAATATCCGTAGGGCCCTTAAGCACACACAAAACATTAACTACTTTGCAAATTTATGAATAAAGCACATCCTTTATTAGCATATTTAGTATTCACAGCTGTCACTGGGGAAGCCTGGCAAGATAGATTGGAGACCCAAATATATGATTAAACATGTCTCAAGAGGTTTGTCAGACAGTTACAAAATATGTTTTTTGGAATTACTTTTGATGTGAAACTGCTCAAGGGTTTTCCAGGGCAGTTTTTTTTCCCACATTAATAATAAAAACAAGCTTAGGCAGGTAGCAGCATGTATCTAAGTTCCTTTTCAACTTTATTTAGCATTTTTGGTTAAGCTTCATTCTGCATTATTTAGTGCATTTGCATTTTTCTCTATTTGTCCATCAATAAACCACTTTGAGGGTAGTGCAGTATGTTCTATTCATTCTTTTCTTTTTAAATGACACCCTTTATTCATGCATTTCTTTTTAACCTACCTTTCCATGACACAATCGAAGCAGAATCACATTCCACCTTTCATGTGTAATGTAATCTCCGTTCTGCGCACACACTGAGTTCCCTGAAAAGTCACAGCCAGTTCAGTGCTCCGTTGAATATCTGTACACAGTACAGTAGCACTAGGTACATAGGAAAACTCTTTTGGATTATCAAGTGCATTTCAATACAGACTTGTAGTAAACTGCTATTGAATCGAGACCAGTGTGCAGTTTTGGAACTAACATTAGTTTTCTCCCCTGGGATTGCCTCTCTTTATTATGGCTACAAATATGTGCCTTGTGAGACCACATATGTACTTTTGTTAGCTGAAAATCCACTTTGGTGTATCCACCCACTCCACCTTTATAAACCCTATTTTTTCTGTAGTTCCAAGCTAAATATTTGAATATTTACCTCTGTTATTTGCAAAATCACATTTTCTTCCAAATGGAATTTACTACATTCCTCGGAACCAGCACTATGCTGGAAAGTTTTGCAAATGACTTCCTGTAAACGCATCATAAAGGAGAGGAAGAGCCATATTTGATAAAACTAAGAAAAAATACCAGATGAAAACAACTTGCCAATGATCACACGTGGAGGGGCATAATCGAACGTCGCCAGCCAAATAGATCGCTGGCGATCTATGTTGGCGACGGCGCTACAGCTGGCCGGAACCGTATTATTGAAAAAGATGGCCGGCCATTTTTTTTCCGATAATACGGTTTAGCCCGGCCAAATGCCGTGGAGTTCGCCGGGTTTGAGATGGCCGGGTTTGTTTTTCAGCGATAATGGAAAGTTATGTCTCTTGCATTCTTCTCTTCAGGTCCAGGTGGGTCAAGACTAAACGTGACCATGAGGGACGTTTTTTATTTCTCCATCTCTTCCTAGACCAAAGTGAGGTTATGTTAGCATCTGTATATGCTCCCAATGAACATCAGGAAATCTTTTACACTCAGCTGTGGGAAGCCCTTTCCTCTTTTGTGCATGGTAAATTAATCTTAGGGGAGCAACCTCAATGATACATTTAATCCTTCACTGGATCGTTCTGGTCAGGCTTCTGTGGGTTCCTTTTCCCAGGTGTTAGGTCTAGGTGACCCCTTGCGTGTTTCGCATCCTTGGGATCAGGACTATACTTACTACTCCTCCACTTATGATACATACTCCCGAATTGACTACATTCTTCTTGACATGCAGTTGATGGAGGAAGCCCCAGTCTCCAATATTGCAAATATTACTTCTTCTGACCACGCACCTGTCTGGGTTCATATTTCATCCCTTCAAGAGGAGGCTAAGGAAAAGAGATGGACATTAAACACTCTTTTATTATAAGATGAAGACATTCTAGGAGGTTACCAATTGCTCTTAAAAGAATATTTAGAATTTAATCTTCACTCAGGGCCCTCTCTGGGTATTGTTTGGGACACCTTGAAAGCAGTTTCTAGAGGTTATTTTCTTCAAAAAGCAGTTAAGCGAGCTCGCCTTCAACAGGCTCCACTTGCCCGGTATTTGGATACTATTAGGTGTTTGGAATCTTGCTATAAAGCAACCAATTCAATTTCTACTTCGATGGAATTGCAAGCAGCCAAATTGCAGCTGGACGACATTGAAGCAGATTTGCTAGTTGTGATTTGCTCGGATGCGACAGAAACTGCTTCATTATAAGCATACTAATAAAGTTGGGCTTTCTCCTCCTCTGAAGCTTCATAAATTATGGGTTGATCGAACCAACCTTCGCTTGAAAGATGCTAGTGGCAGCTGGCTGACCAAGTCGTCCCAGATTCGTCAACATTCAGGATTTTTACCAATCTCTTTATTGTCAAGATGTTCATATTACCCCTGGTGCAATCGATACTTACCTATCTTCCTGTTCCCTTCCCACTCTTACTGTGGATAAGTGTGAGGACCTAGACCGCCCAATTACCCCAAAAGAGGTTCAGCAGACTATTAAAGAACTACCTATGGGTAAATCTCCTGGTTTGGATGGGTTACTACTACTACTTTATCATTTCTTTAGTACTACTAGACATATGCAGCGCTGTACACTGGACAAGAAGAGGCAGTCCCTGCTCAACAGAGCTTACAATCTAATTATGACAGACAAACAGGAAACAGGACAAATAAGGGATAAGGGGGATTACTAAGGTGGGAATGATAAAACATGGGTACTGAACAAGTGAGTAAGGGTTAGGAGTTAAAAGCAGGTTACCGAATGATTTTTATAAATGTTTCGCTTTTGACTTGGCCCCTCTACTTGCTGAACTCCTTAATGATGTGTGCTCAGGGGAAGTGTTGCTCCCGTCAATAATGGAGGCGTGGATTGTTGTTATTCTGAAACCGGACAAAGACCATACTGAGTGTGCCTCCTATCATCCTATTTCCGTATTGAACACAGATGTCAAACTTTTGGCCAATCGGTTAGCAACTGTTTTGCTTATTTTTCACCCTGATCAAGTTGGCTTTGTGCCTCGTCGTCAGGCCATGGACAACGTCCACCGGATGGTCAATTTACTTTTTTTTGCTAAACGGGCCCAGATTTATTTATTTGTTACATTTGTACCCCACATTTTCCCACCTACTTGCAGGCTCAGTGTGGCTTACATAGTACCGTAAAGGCATTTGGCAATTCGGTTGATAACAAATACAAGGTTATGTTGTGGTCAAATGAGGTAGGTGTGAATCAGGCGTCATGGGGTCAAAGGGAATGAAGATTGTAAATTGTTCAATACAATCATTGATTATGCTGTGTTGCTGGGTGTGGGGATTTACGTTGGATCAGTGGGATGGGCCTTTTTGAAGAGGTGAGTTTTTAGTGATTTCCTGAAGTTTAGGTGGTCATGGATCGTTTTCACAGCTTTTGGGAGTGCATTCCATAGTTGTGCGCTTATGTAGGAGAATCTAGATGCGTAAGCTATTTTGTATGTGCCTTCTCAGATTGAATGCTGAGAAGGCCTTTGATCGTGTTCACTGGCCCTTATGGGCCCTCTTTTTGTGGCTGGGTTCAGGCTTTCTACTCGTCTCCTAAAGCCTGTGTGCATATTAACAAAGGGAACTCAGCTAAGTTTTCTTTAACTTGGGGGCACTCATTAGGGCTGTCCTTTACCCCCCATGCTCTTCACCAAGGCAATGGAGCCATTTGCAGTTGTGGTCCGTTCTGATCCTGATATATCAGGTGTCACTATAGCTGGTAGGGAATATAAAATGGCTCTTTTTGCAGATGATGTCTTACTTTCATTATCCTGTCCTTTGGTTTCTTTCCCCAATCTCCTGCGGTCTCTGGATTCAAAATTAACATGAGTAATTCGTAAGCCTTAAATGTGACTTTGCCGCGGAGAGTTTTGGAGTACTTACAGTCCTCTTTTCCTTTTCGTTGGGCTACATGTGGCCTTAGCTATCTGGGGGGGGGGGGGGGGGGGGGTTCTCAATTTCCTCCTACTCTGATTTGTTTTCTGCTAACTATCCTGCTTTGGATAAGGATATTTATCGAGATTTGGAGCGTTGGGAAGGTCTGGAGTTGTCATGATTTGGTCGGATAGTGACAGTTAAAATGAGTATCTTGCCTCATTTGTTATATCTGTTTCAGGTCCTTCCCCTTCGTTTGTCTCAAGGTTTCCTCTTGCAGTTGCAATATCATATTATCCATTTTATTTGGTCTGGCAAGAGGCTGCATCTACCCCGTTCCTACTACAGCGATAAGAGGCAGGGTGGTTTGGGAGTACCTAATCATTTCTGGTACTACAGAGCAGCTCAAGCAAAGGCAGTTCTGAAATGGTACCAGGTACTTCCTCACAAGTTGAGGGTTCACTTGGAACAAGAGTCAATAGCCCTTCGACCCCTAGAATCACTAATGTGGCTTCCTCGTAAACACTGGCATTTGCCTGGTGGGGAATGCCCCTCTATAGCCACCACTTTTTATTATTGGACTGGTTTGTTTATGTCCCAGGATCAAATCCTATCCCATCTTACACCTATAGCTTTCAACTCTTTGTTCCCTCTAGGTATCACCTCTGGGCCATTTTCCTGTTGGGGTTCGTTGGGTCTCAAGACATGGGATCAGATGTTTTATGATGACAAGTTGCTTTCCTTCCTACTAGGAGTTGCCTAGTGGTTAGTGCAGTGGACTTTGATCCTGGCACACTGAGTTCGATTCCCACTGCAGCTCCTTGTCACTCTGGGCAAGTCACTTAACCCTCCATTGCCCCTGGTACAAAATAAGTGCCTGAATATATGTAAACCGCTTTGAATGTAGTTGCAAAGACCTCAGAAAGGCGGTATATCAAGTCCCATTTCCCTTCATTACAAGAGGAGTATCTGCTTTTGCCCCATGATAGATTTGCCTATATTCAATTATCCCATTTTCTCTCCTCGGCTTCTATTCGCTCAAAGATTTTCTGGGAAGACTCTTTTTAGAAAGACCTATGTGCAGATTCTCAGAGTACTTGTAGTTTAATAACTTGTTTATATAAATATTTTTGTTCTTAAATGCTGGCTTATACCCTACACCATTTGAACTGGCAACATGAGCTGGGGCTGGCTGAGGATGAGTGGAAATCATTGGAGAACACGCTGTTGAAGGTGTCTATTTCTGTACCCTTTAAGGAAAATGCTGTCAAGGTTATGTTTAGATCATACCTCACTCCTGCCTGCCTCCAACATATTTTTCCTAGTTCCTCATCCTTATGCTGGAGGAAATGTGATGAGGTTGGCACTATCAGACGTATTAGTTGGTTCTGTGTGAAGGCCGGGGCTTATTGGAGAGCGATCCAGCATAGACTTCAGCCCTGCTGATCCCATGGGACCCAGTGTTCTTCTTGTTCCTCAAGAAAGTGCCTGGACTTAAGCAGCCCCAGGCTCTTCTGGTGTGCTATGCTATGTGTATGACATGAGTTACCCTAGCGGCCTACTGGAAGCAACAAACTGTTCCTGCTTGGTAAAGTGGCTTAATAAGTTATGGTATATTTATGATATGGAACGTCTGTTAGCTGTCTGTTGACATTCCCTACACAAGTAGGACGTTATCTGGGAACCTCAACACTGCTCAGCCTAAACGTCTGTTTTGTAGTCTATTATGCTAACTGCCCTTTCTGGGTTAAACATTGCGGGGGTTTGTGGGGATAGGGATTTGGGGTGTCTCTTCTAAAAATTTGTAAAAGGTTTAGAAGTTTCATAGTTTTATCTGTGCAACCAAGGGTGGCAGGGAGTTCATCACTGGTCACCCTCAGTCATGGGGGTGGGGGGGCTTTTTGTTATATGAGTTTATAATAGATATGATGTTCTTCTGTTATTGTCTGTAACTACTTTCGCCTTTTGGTTTTCAATAAAGACGTCTTTAAAATTTTTTAAAAAAGGGCGGATACAGAGAGATAGAGGTTGAAAACTTATTAAATTACATTTTATTAGTACATATTCATAGATACGTAGCTGGAATTAAAACAGCCTTCAGTTGGCTTAATTAAGAAGAAAATGCAATCTTAAGACGCAATCATACAAAGACAGACAATGATGGCAGATAAAGACATACAGCTCTTCCAGTCTACCAATCAATGAAGTAAGTCTAAGTGCTTCGAAAACACGCCTCTACATGTTCCGCCTCCACTTACACCTTATGATGTTTATTTAGATGTTTTAATATACTGTGTTGACATTGTGAGCAGCATACTATGCCATAATGTGTACTGTTATTTGAATATGTTTACTGCTATAATTATCTATTGCCTACGTCTGACTTATTATAACTGTTCACTGCCTTGGGTGAACTTCTTCAAAAAGGTGGTGTAAAAGAATCCTAATAAAGTTATCTATTGCAGTAGAAAGTTGTAATTTCCAAACCAATTACTTAATGTCTCTTTCTAAACACTAGCTCCCAGAACAAAGAGAAGGATGAAAGAGAAAACAAGGACAGAAAGTCTGGACCAACTAGTTTAGTCTACTTTACAATGTGAGAAGTGTGTAATATGCGGCAGGAAAACATATGAACTGTCACAAAACTAATGAAAACAATGCAAATATGTTGGGCTTTGAAACCTTATTCAAAGCCTTAAATTGGAATCTGCAACAGGTTCTACAGCCAATAAATTTGGAATGCCCCTCTAGGAACTTTCAAACAAGATTATTTATGGGTGGAACCAGACAGAAATTAATTAAATAACCTAATTACTAGCGCCCATGGCACTGTAGTGGAAAAAACTGAATACAATACCATGAAAGTATGCAACTATACCAACACATAATTGGGAAGGTTTAAAATCCTTCCAACAAACAGACAAACTTAAATGCCAACGCTGTTTAGGAAATAAAAGGAAAGCTAACACTAGCATTTGTTTTATTAAAGCAAGATAAATGGCCAGTAAAAAAGATTTATCTATTTTTGCCAGCAAAATCCTGGCAAAGCAGAAAAGCACAAATTAAATGGATATATTGTACTCATCCAACATGGACAATTAAAATCAGTCCCTGTTCACTGCAGTATTCTGGACACACTGGCCTACAATCTTTTCATTTTTGTGGGAATCTTAAATGATGGGGAATGTCATGAAAGGGAGAAAAGAAAAGAAGGAAGAGAGGGTCCTGTTACATTAAAATCTCAGAACGAGGAGAGGCTGCAGGAAAGCACCTAGAACAGTGATTTTCAATCATTTTCATCTCGTGACACATAGACAAGGTGCAAAAATGATCAAGACACATTATCAGTTTTTTAAGGATATTTTTATATTTTTATTTATTGCATTTGTATCCCACATTTTCCCACTTCTTTGCAGGCTCAATGTGGCTTACAATACATCATGGATAGTGGAAATATAATAGAAAAATAGGCATTTAGTGTTACAGGATATGTTTTATCATTTAACAAACGAATATTAAGATTGTATTTAAAGTTCAATAATTAAAGTTTTAATCACTGTTTTATCTTTACAGTCACAAATAACATGCATTGAAAAATAATTTTATCCCACCACCTCTTATTTTGAAAAAAAAAAATAAATCTATGCTTGGTGATGTTTCATGATGACCCTTGTCCAAGGACGGATGGCTGACAAGCATACCCTCAAGTCCTCCTCCCGTGTTTGAAGCCGCAACCTGTTTCTGCTCTTCATTGTGTTCACAGCAGCCTCACACAGGTAAGACACTGAGAAAGGAAGACGTGCTTTAATCGCCATCTTTGTGAGGTGGGAATATTCCACTCGGATAGACAATCAGAATGAGGCCATATCTGTTGATGACTGTTTCAGTTTCAGTGTTCTATTACTTCTGATTTCTGTCAGCTCATCTTCTTCTGCAACCGTTAATTTTGCTGACTCACACACACTTAACACAAACGGATCTCTCACCTAGTCCAAGGAAGATGCATCAAGGGATGGGAAATACTTTTCAATGTTTTTTGTCAGCAGTGACAAACTTTGTAGAATTAAATTGACAAGAGTTTTGGCCAGTCTGCAAATTTTTGTCAGTTCAAACATATCAACTTTGTTCTCTTTTTTGATTCTGGCTCCCCAGAGTGTTAGCTTTTCCTTAAAGGAGATAACTTTGTCAGTACAGGTAAAAATGTTCATTCTTTTCCTGGTTTTATTATGTCTGTGGTATTATTTAATCACTTATGTGTTTATTTACTTCTATGTACTTGTTTTTTACTATTTGATACTGTGATTTTTATATGTTTACTAACAGGTTTTTTTTTGCCTGTGATGCAGCTCTGCAAAGGGCGAAACACAGCCTGTGTCAGGAATCTGGTTCTTTTATCTATTGTAGCGAATAAAATTCTTTTAAATGTAAGATTTTCTTCAGATCTGCTTATTTGCTTTTAGCACATTGAATCTTGCAGATCGCCTGCCCTATTGTTTTCTGGGAACACCAACTAAGGGCAGTTACGCATGTAACTGTAAATTAGTGCCAATGAACACCAATTATTGGTAGTTAACGTCAATTAGCAGCTAATTTAACAAGTTACATGCGTAACTGGCACTATTCTAGAACCCGCATGTGCAATTTGCATGCCGAGCATCACTTTGTGTGCCCAAGTCTATAGAATTAGCGGGGATAGTGCAGTACCAATGAAATACCTATGCACAGCTAGTATTATTGACACAAGGAAGTTAATTTTCAAATAAATGTACCTGGGTAACTACAGGACACATGCTATAAAACAGCCTGCAGTACTTTCTTTCAGGGCAGGTCCAGCAAGCAATGTGTGGAAATTTTATTTGGAAAGCCCTATGGCTGTTTTAGGGTTCTGACCTTGTTTCTGCTACATAGGAAGTGCAAAATCTGTAGGTACACAAGCATCCACGGTACCTTTTGGCCCCCCAAATTTTAAAGGAAAACTCTCTGCACAGAATATCCCCAAACATGAAGGAAACCATAACAATGAGGCCAAATTTTAAAGAATTCCGCCCATGCTGTTTCTCAATCAGGCCACATACTGGAGTCAAAATGCTGCTTGAATTTCATACAATTAACAACTGGTTAGCAGCTGTGAGCTCAGCATTATTTGTAAGGATCATGTGATTAAATAAGTATTTTTAGAAGGTGCTTGACTTAATCCAATCCATCAGAACATACTGCAGCAGGATAAGATATACTCCAAACAGTTCTTAAAACCAACAAGGAACACACTGCAGTCAGAAAGGCTTTCAACAGGATATCAGTTAGATTTAGCAAAGTAAAGACAATAAAACGCCTGAAGTACTATTTGTGCTTTCTACCTAAGGGGTCCTTTTACAAAGGACCGCTAGCATTTTTAGCGTGCACTAAAAATAAAAATGTGCTAAACATTACAGACGTCCATATATTTCTATGGGTGTCTCTAGCATTTAGCGCACACTAATCATTAGTGCGCCTTTGTAAACGACCCCCTAAATTTACTCTAGGCTTCTATATCTGATTTCTAGTAAAGTGTGTGATGGGTCCTGCCCCGATCTGTGCTAAACCCAGAGAACAGCTGCCTGGTCAAAGCCCTTGCAGTCTACATGGCAGACCTTATAGACCTACCAACGAGGAACACAAAAAGGTCAGCACGCACATACCTAAATCTCCACTACCCTAGCTGCAAAGGAATAAGATATAAAACAACATATGCATCCAGCTTCTCTTATATAAGCACGCAACTATGGAATGCACTTCCAAACGTCATGAAAACAATGCACGAACAACAAACTTCCAGAAATCGTTAAAAACCAACCTGTTCATAAATGCATATCAGAATGATCCAACCTAAACACCTGAAACCTGCAACACAATCGGAACTCTTACCAGAACTGGACAAAACTTAACTCTCTCTCCTTGAATACTTAATATACACTTAGGCATATTTTCAAAGCACTTTGGGAGGCTAAGTTCCATAGGTTTCTATGGAACTTTGGGAGGCTAAGTGCTTTGAAAATGAGCTTGTCTGTCATTTATGAACATTAACACTATACCACTCTGTATTTCTCTTACCGGAATTGGCGATCGCCATCACGGTACTATGTAAGCCACATTGAGCCTGCAAATAGGTGGGAAAATGTGGGACACAAATGCAACAAATAAAATAAAAATAAATAAACAGTATCTTTGTCTCTAACATGTGTTCCTTCACTAATGACAAAACAGGTCCATGCCTACAAGGTACTAGTGTCATTCCAGACATATACAGCTGGGGCCTGATATTCAAAAGATTTATGCTCCTAACTTTAATGTTTAATACAACTTGCTACACTGCCTTTTCTGATGAGCAGGTCAAGAGTTATGCTCCTATATGGGCCTCTCTGAACATTCACTACAGTCGACTGCCTAAATTTATGAGCATAAAAAGAAAATGACAACAGGGCTGGATTCAGGGCAGATTAGGGATAAATTCTATATATGGCACCTAAAAAAAAAATCTGTGCCGAAAAGTGCACTGTTCTACGAGCCATGCTTAAAGTTAGGTGCGGTTTATAGAAGTTTGGCGTGGCCATTTGTAACAACTGAAATGTGGTGCAAATGTACACGTCTACATTAGGCAGGTATCCCCGTTATTCTATAACAATGTGCATTAATTTTAAGAATGTTCCCGTTCCGCATATGACCTTCAGATTTCCATACTCTCCTTTTCAGATCTTGCGTAAAAATTTCAGGCACGGATCCTGTGCCTAAATTTATGCACGCAAATAACAATTAAATTTAATTAGGGCCAATCATTGCTTGTTAAAGCCAATTATTCATTGGCATTAATTGGCTCATTAGTCAATTAAATCGCACGCCCAAATTGGGCATGTGCCCAAATTTGCGCACGCAACCTATGGTGACTTTTGTAGAATGAGAAATTAGGTCCTACCTGCTAATTTGCTTTCCTTTAGTCCCTCCGGACCGACACACAATGACTGGTGGGTTGTGCCTAAATCCCTCCAGTGGTCAGCTGCTCAATCAGAGAACCTTTTTGTAACTTGGGCATGACTGAAACAGGTCTAAATAAAAACGGCCTTTTTAGACATGGACGTTGCTTTCCATTTAAAAATCGTCGTTGTATGTCCTATTTTTGGGCCCTCCCTAGCCCCGCTCAAAACAAGCCCCCCTTACTATTTGGACAAACTGCAGTGTGTAACATCCAAATTCTGACTCTCCACAATTGGGATTTAGACTTTTTAGCAGATGGATTTTTTTAAGGCATTTTGAGGTGTCCATCTGTTTTAAACATGAGCACCTTAGGGTACCAATAAATAATAATTTGGACTTGTCTAAGCTGTAAGTAAATTGGGGTTCTGAGAGGTAAAATGTACAAATGTATGCTTTCATTGTAAGTGGGAGATGCCATTTTCAAACCATGTCTAGATTGTAAAAATACCAATGTCCCAGCTCTGGGGCTTGTGATGTAGGATTTTAAGAATCTATCCAGAAGATACCTTTACTTACCTCTGAAAGGACAGCCATTTTTTTTGCCACTTCTATTTGATAAAGGCGTACCCACTCCCACGGAACAGTCAGTATCATGCAGAGAGCCAAAAGGCAAACAAATCCCTGTAACCAGGCATGGAGCAGCCCAGCAACAGTGACTGGAGAACTTGGAGTCCGGGCAGCAGCTCGCCTTTTCACTTTGGCCTCAGAATGAAGCACAGGTCTTCGGCAGGATAGTGAAATAAGGATGGCTACAAACAGAAGAATGGATGCTGCCAACAAAATCTTAGAATAGATGTTCCAGGTCTGAAACGGTGATTCCAAGGACCAACAGTACAGAGGAACAGGCTCTGGATCAGGCGTTCCCAGAATAGTGTGTTTCAAGTGTATGATCTTCTCCAACAACCATGTCCTGATGGAATCCATTCTAGCTACTACATTGGAAATCTTACACATAGCAAAGTTTTCTTAATATTCAAATGCTGGGATTTTAACCTGAAAGGAAACAGAAATATATATTTCAACACCGAGGCTGTGCAATATTATCCATCTTAATTATTTAAAATTATACATATGCTACAAATCTAAAATGAAAGGTAGCTCACAGAAACAAAGACACCCCAAAAACAAATAACATAAATAAAAACACAATTATAATCACAATGCACATACATAAAATACGACTTCAAATGGGGAATACGATTTTACCTCATTGTAAATGCAAGCAAATCACCCTCAAAAGTCAGTTTTAAGGTCACTGCATTCCATGGAGTGACGGCAGCATGTGAGAAAATAGAACAGTGAGATTCAGTCTTCAGGAATATTTTTAAACCAAGAATTTACAATAAGGCCAGCTGAGCATGGTATAGCTGTACAGCTGCCTGAACATACATTGAAGACAAATTTCTCACAGCTTTAAATACCACCAGTGTTTTAAAGTTGTAACTTTAGAGTCCCTATTGTAAATGATAGCTGCATTACTTTGATAATTTGTAGTAGATTTTGCTGGTCTAACTATTGATACCTCTTTTCATTTCATTTTTTTTAAAATTAGGGCTTTGTTGTGTCCATTTCTCTTAATATAATTTTATTCTTGAAAGTGGACATCTTCCAATCAAATTATCTGACATAGTTGATAAAAACTTTGTTTGATTCTGTGATTTTATTTAGAAGCATTTATAGACATTTCTGCCACATATACAGAAAGGGATCGGAAAATACTTAGAAGCCATTTTACAAAGGCGTGGGAGGGCTAATGCACGGGTTGCGTGCAGCCAATTGGCTCTACCGCCAGGGTAGCGTGTGCATCCAGCGGTAATTCTGATTTTTGGCGCGTGTGCTGAATCCCACAGTAGAAAATAATTTTCTATTTTCTACTGTGGGGGTGTTCCTGGCGGTAACCAGCAGTGCACCCACATTGGCATGTGCTGCATGGTTACCATGTGGGTAGCGTCTGAGCCCTCACCGCTAGGTCAATAGGTGGCGGTAAGTGCTCAGGCCGTAAATAGGCAAACACTAATTTTTCCCCAGCGTGGTAAAAAAATGGCCCAGCGCCGAGCCTAAAAGATGCGCCCACACTACCGCAGGCCACTTTTTACCATAGCTTTGTAAAAGGACCCCTTACCTAGGCCAGAATATTAAAGACAATATCCAAATAACTAACTCACAGTTGTTTTCTATTATATATATACATATATATATATTTTTTTCACTTTTTAGAAAATTAAAAGTTTTTGAAAAAGTTACTCCCATGGAAAACAAACTGTTTTACTCATGAGGACCAGCTGTTTGCAAGTAGAATTATGTAAACTGTCAAACAACCCACTTAGTTTTTGCTGCATTTAGCAGAAACATTCCCCAGAGAGGGGTTAGGGCCAATGTTTCCACTAAGCAGCCAGGACCTGCCAATCTCTTGTGAATGAAAGGGCCATCCTTTAGCACCACCCTGGTTCCAGTTGCTTAGTAGGAATACTGGTTAGGGTATGGACTGCAACAACATATGCATTTTTTTAAATTGTATGCATTGATTAGCCAAAAATGATGTCCTCAGGAAAATTGCAAGTGCTGTTGTTACTTTTTCCTTGGTGTAATTTCACTTTGAAATTGATGCAAATGATGGGCTTTCCAGCAATATGGACAGTATGAATTTTGCTCTCCGTATGCATTGCAATTCCTGTCTCTTTTCTCTACTGTATTTATAAAAAAGTCTCTATTAGCTCTCATTTTCGGTAGTCATGAAAATCAAGTACCAGCTTCTTTTAACCAAATCTAGACGCCTTGGAGGTCAGTTTTCTCCGAAAATACCGCATTTGTAGTTCTTGCAACTACTAATAATTGTCCTACCAGCCTATATGATGATATGCAGAAGGATGGAGTCCTCATGGGAACCACAACACAATGAAAACAATGAGACAAAATGATGATGCACATTTACAATCACCTCCCTCCCCTCTTTCACAATGGATGTCAGTAAGTAGGTTTGAAATATGCGTTTTCTAGCCCCTTTTTTTTTAGTCTGTTCCTTTCTTGGTTCAATTAGGTATGCAGAAATATGCAACTTGGTTTTAAATCTTATTCATATGATTCCTGTCATTCGTACACTTCATTGAAGCTTGGATTTTGAGACACGATTTTCCTATTGAGCAGACTGTATTTTACCTCCCTGTTTCCTTAAGTTGGAGGAGCTATTTTATTTATTATGGACTTCCCTCCTTTTTTTTTGTTTTTGTTTACAATTGGCATTCCATATCGACGTGCTCTTGGACCATTTGGAAAGCTGGTAATTGCTTTAGCGTCTTTAGCCCTCTTTCTCCTTTAAATTTTCTGGATTCAGCCCAACCGCCTGTTTATTGAAACTGCTTGTGGAATCATGGCAGGCTTTTTCCTATCAGCTGAGATGTAAGTTTTTGTTTTGTTTTAATTTACTCTAGTAACATTGCTTAGCTTTTCTGATACCACTGGTAGATTTTTCTATTTTTGCTCTTTTAATAGGATAGAATGGTTCTGTGCACTTGTGTATTCAGCATTGTTGAGATTTATTTTTGCAGAGTACAGGTCTCTTTGTATTTAGCATTGGTGTAAATCAGTAGTTTGGCCCTGGTCACTGTTCATTGGGTTACCTTTGCAATTTGTTTTTTCATATTGCCCCATTGTCTTTGTGGCTTGGTTCTCTGTGTCTTTTTCTCCTTCTTCCTGTCTTCTTTTTTCCTAGACTCCCTGAACGTTGAACCTAAATTAAAAATTATCTGGCATTAACTCCCTAAGGGCCCCTTTTACTAAGCCACGTAGGTGCCTATGAGCGCCCAAATGGAATTACTGCCCGACTACCGCGTGGCTCTTGTGGTAATTTCAATTTTGGCACGTGTCCGCTACGAGTGTCTGAAAAATATTTTTTATTTTCTTGCATGCATAGAGGATACGTGCCAAGTGGCATCTGACGCGCTTAGGTCATTACCGACCAAATTCTTTACCACTAGGTCTATGGCTGGCGGTAATGTCTCAGACCCAAAATGGACGCGAAATTTTCATTTTGCCGCATGTCCATTTTCGGCAAAAAAGGCCTTTTTTACAGGTGTTCTGAAAAATGATTCTACATGTGCCCCAAACTTGCAGGCCATTTTTAAGCACGCCTTTGTAAAAGGACCCCTAAATCTATAAAAGTCACCAAAAATTGCACGCACAAATTTGGGCATGCACCCAATTTAATTGAATGAGCTAATTAGCATAATTGGCTTTTAAACAAGCAATCATTGATGCTAATTAAATTTAATTGGAATTTACTCGCCTAACTTTTATGCACAAGTGAAAAAAAGGAGGTGTGGAAATCATGGAGTTTAATATGTGTTTGTTAACTTAATTGGTTAACTATCTAATCAGCGCTGTCAATTTGATCTTAAGCAATTATCAGCACTAATTGGCATTACGATTTACGCACAGAACTCGCTAAGCGTATTCTGTAATGTGGTGCGCATAAACTCTAAGTCGAAAAGTCGAATAGGGGATGTGGCCATGGATGGGACGTAGGCATTTCTAAAATCTATGTGCGCTGTTATAGAATACACCTAGCTCTGCGCCTAATTTAGGTATCAGAATTTACACCACGTAAAACATGGCGTAAATGGCCACGACTAAATTTGGTTGCATGGAGACGCACTCTGTTTATTCTATATACCACGTGGAAATGTAAGCCTATTCTATAAAATTTAGGCGTACTTTAGAGGATACGCCTAGGCGTATTTGTTTCCCGCACAGATTTTTCTGGCGCCATATATAGAATCTAGCCCAATAAGGATATTCCAGATTCCCAAGGTAGAAAATTTGTAGAAAATGTATTATTAGATTGGCTCAATATGTAGCCATTCCCACATTGTTTGAATTCTGGTACCTGCCCTTTTGCTTGGTTGCCAACTCTGAGATGACACCTACAGGCACAGGTTATGAAGGCCATCACACTTGTGCAACTTGTATGGGCATAAATTACACCAATGTTGAAAGGGAAAGTATTTTTGTACTTTGCTTTGAAAACTACACGAGGAACATTTTACACATTCTTGTCCAAACTTTACCCATCTCCATCCTGGAAAAACTTTCACTTACTGCAGGTAAGAGTATGCATGAAATGGCATTATGAACTTCCTTCTACCTGCATATAAATTTGCCTGGAGCTTAATAAGCTTTTTCCCTGCACAGACCTTTGTTTTCTGTACATCTATGCATTTTAAAATTACCCCCATGTGTTTCTCACATTTAGTTATGAGAGTTATGAGACAAATCGTCAACTAGTCTGTCTGAGCTGTTTGAACTGCAAGACTGATTTGTGAGCCTCAGCAGTCCTCTGTTCGCACCCCCACAGTGTTTTCTGACTGTTCTCCACTGGCTTATGCTGTGCCAGGGTTCCATTCTATTGCCTCTTCATAAACACAAACTAGGCAAAGTCTAGTTAGAATGGATTTTTAGTAAAGTGAAACCAGAGCTACAGCATCTCAGCTTACAATTTATAATACAAAAAGAGGATTCTTTCTTCAAAAAAGAGAAATTACCGCAAAAATATTTCTGACTTAATTTAAGAGTTTGCATCCAACACACTGGGAGAGAAACTTTGTACGCTGCATCACTGGTCTTTAAAAGACGGCAGAACCTTGGTGTTGTTCAAGAACCATGAAGCTACCTGGTTTTCATGTACAATCACAAGGACGCAAATGAGTTTTGGTGTTTAGTGATTTACTTTTAAATTACATCTAAACCAGACCAGCTCAGAAAACCAAAATAATACAAAAGAAAATAATGTGTTCTGATTTTAATTTTCATCCTTGAATGCATGCCTTCAGTAGTTAAACGAGGCCCCACCAGATGACCCAGTTATGTTTCCATAGGTTCTTTCTAAGTGCTGGCAGGAAAGCATAGGCTTTATTGACTAACATAAGTCTTGATCTGAAAGTAAATAAAAAAAATCTTAAGTTTACCATGCAAACCAGACTTACCGGTCTCCTCCTGCAAGGTTTAAAGCGATGTTGCTTACTTGCAACAGGCTTTTCCCACAGAGAGCAGGATTAATCAGGCACACAATTGGGTGATGTCATCATAAAATGCCAGCACAGAACTGGTCTTCCAGAGGTCATAACTAGTATAAAGTGTTGTGCATGCATGGCCCTTCCCATAGTGCAGTGTTCCAAATTCAAGAAAGTGTGGAGTAAGCACATGGGATCTTTTAGACAGAAGAGGTAATAGATGGTATGGATAGGCACACACCACCAAGGACACTAAGGTCCTCCCAAGGACTTTCACTAACCACACCCTCTCCAAAAGCCATTACATGAAGTGATACCCACAAGTGAGACTTCTCAGTCTGGAGTAGCCCCCACACTCTGGAATGCACTGCCTGAAGGGCTCCACTTATCACAAGACTATTTCTACTTCAGGAAGCAGGTGAAAACTTGGCTCTTCAACCAGGCCTTTAATGGAAGAAGTAACTAACTTGTTAGTCTCACTCACACACACAAGGATTGACTCGGGCTGCACATACTGCAGCGGGATATGTTTATCCACTCCTACCCTAGCTGAGGTAATATTTAACCATCTCTCTGACCTCATGTGCAACTTTCTTCAAATTAGTCACCTTACTTTCTAACTCTTCCTACTTTCTTACCTATCTATATGTTACAACTTTGCTTTACCCTTCACTAGCAATTATAATATTCTATTATGTATTGCGTTGACATTGCAAATAGTATACCATGCCATATTTTGTATTGTTAGTTGAATATTTTTACTGCTGTAACTGCCTATCGCTCATGTTTGATCTATTCTTACTATACACTGCCTTGAATGAATTCCTTCAAAAAGGCGGTAAATAAATCCTAATAAATAAATAAATGGTAAGGGGTTGGGATTTGATATACCGCCTTTCTGTGGTTACAGTCAAAGTGTCGGGAATGCCAAGTCTGTTGGGGTCAAAAGGAGAAAAACAGATACATAGGCTTTCTGATGAATTTAGTTCTTTTAAGATAAAGAGCAAAAGTCCATTTGCAGTCCAGAGTGTGGACGGAATTCACATAAGGAAGCTTGTATGGTTTAGGATAAAATATGGACAGTACTATTTCTTCATATACATGACAATGTGTGACCACTGTTCGAAGGAATTTAGGATGAATAGCTAGGACCTTTTGATAAGTAAACAGAGTGTAAGTTTCATTTATTACTAAGGCGTACTTCAGATTCTTCTAGCCAAAGTAACTGCTACTAGAAAAAAGTACTTTCCAGGATAGATATTTGAAAGGTGTGGATCCTATGGACTCAAGAGGAGGTTTCATGAGAGAACTAAGAATGACTCTGAGGTCTCACAATACAGGAAGCTTCTGTACTGATAGTTTGAAAAGGGATGGAAACCAAGCATGAGGATGTTATAATGCTGTTACATCGCTCCATAGTGCGACCGCACCTGGAGTATTGTGTTCAGTTCTGGTCGCCTCATCTCAAAAGAGATATAAAAGAATTAGAGAAGGTGCACAGAAGGGCGACAAAAATGATAAAAGGGATGGGACAACTACCCTATGAGGAGAGGTTAAGACGGCTAGGACTCTTTAGCCTGGAGAAAAGGCAGCTGAGAGGTGATATGATAGAGGTTTACAAAATAATGAGTGGGATAGAGCGGATAGATGTGAAGCGTTTGTTTACGGTTTCTAACAATAATAGAACCAGGGGACACAAGATGAAATTAGAATGTGGTAGGTTTAAAACAAATCGGAGAAAGTTTTTCTTTACTTAGCGCGTAGTTAGATTCTGGAACTCATTGCCGGAGAAGGTAGTGATGGCAGCTGGCCTTCCTGAGTTTAAAGGTGGTCTGGACAGATTTCTGAAGGAAAAGTCCATTGATCATTATTAAGTTTTGGGGTTTTGCCAGGTTCTTGGGGCCTGGATTGGCCGCTGCCAGAGACAGAGTGCTGGGCTTGATGGACCTTTGGTCTTTTCCCAGCGTGGCAGTGCTTATGTGCTTATGTAAGAAGAATCTCTCATGAATCTGGAAATGACTGGACACAGGAAAATATAGGCAATTTTTGAGGAAACTAGAATAAAGTTCTAAGCAAAACCTCTGAAAAAGGTATTCTGGTCCTGGTGCCCTGCAATAACGTCACTCATTTGTATGCCTGACTCAGTCCTGCTTGTAGATGGAAAATGATGTTTAGCAGATGGTTCAACTAAGGCCAGTCCTGTGGAAGTTGCTGCTGACACCAAGTAGCCCAAGCGGGTGCCTGCAACAAAGCCACACAGGCATCTGCCAAAATAGCTGCAGCAGAGGGTTATGCTGGAAGGGTAAAGCCAGGAAGGAGGCTGCAATTACAGAACAATGGAAGCCGGTGTAACTGAAAAACAGAAGGTTGCACTGCAAAAAAATCTTGAAGAAGATGTAGTCCCCAGCAGGGGGGTACTGCACACGTGCTACATATATATGCTTAGCCATTCTGGCTAGTGCAGAAGCATATCACCGAAAAATGGCAAAGCAAGAAAAGGTGCAGCAATAGCCTTTAGAACGCAGCTGACCTCAGCAGACTATTAAGAAAGTCAGTGTCCACAGTAGAACTGTGAAGGCTGCACTACAGCATGCAGAGGAGAAAGAATAGACCCAAACATATCTAGCCATGCTAGGGAAGAGGAAGTGAAATAGAATAAAAACATCTTCACACAATGCAGCTGAGAACTGCTAGGGCTCAGAACTTCATCCTTCTTGCCTTTTTTTTTTTTTACAAACAGAAATGGGAGCAGAAGAGCCTGGAGACCAGTTCCAAAGGCAGCTCACTTAGAGCAGAGAACGTGAATCGAGATGCTGGGGACAGGAATCTAGCAGACGAATACGTAGTACATGGGACTTGCCCAGTGGCCATAAGGGCCAAAGTAAGGTCCAGGAGGGAATCATACCATCAAACATATTGCACATACTCAAGAAAATAGTTATACACCATTTCTGTAGCCAGGGAGGAAATAAAGACATACAGCTCGCACCATGAACACCTCTTAAGGCAGCGGGGTGGCTGCAGTGTACAAAATAATTCAGCTGCGGGAAACCAAGAATAGGCACTGCCGGTATGAAAAAATGGCAGGAGGAAAAAAATGCCATTCTGTTGGGTTCAGGTAGATATAAAAAGGAATCCGCCAGCAAGGCAAGAGAGACAGAATTAAAAATAAATGCTGCTAGCAAAGGCCGAAGGGCTCCTTGTGTAGAGGCTTCCTGCCGTTCGCTGGCATTTGGGAGCTAGTCATAAACATGCTTCCCCTAAAGCTGCAGAAACCAGGGTTCCCAAGAGAAAAACGCTACTAATAAGTAATAAAACCACACTTACGTCGGCAATAATGAAGGGTGAAGTGGGGGAAAAAAAAATAATACAAACTGAATACTTGCTGTTGTCACACAGAAAAGGTTGAATAAAATAAATAATTAATTTTAGCCACAGGTCACTCTCCTTATAGGCGCAGCCCAGGGAAGGAGTGTAGCAGGAGGGGTGGGGAGAGAGACCTGCTACGTTCCTTCCCTGGATTTGAAAATCCACGGTGATTCAGTCACCTAAATGAATCAAAATTGCCTGTAATTTAAATAAGCAGCAAAAATGCACGGATGACCGGTCATCATTAGGCCTTTTCAGTCTGAAACATTTAGTTGCAAGTATAATATTCACACGAAATAACATTTTGAAATCCATCCAGTCAAATAGCTCAGTCTTTCCCCATACAACACACGCCCATTCTGGGTCTGAGAGCTTACCGGCAGCCATTGACCTAGCGGTAAAGTTTCACGCGGTAACCGGGCGGTAATGACCTACATGCGTCAAATGCCACTTGGCGTGAATCCGATACGCGCGTCTGAAAATGAAAATTATTTTTCGGATGTGCGTATCGGATGCGCGATAAAAATGAATTTACCGCAAGAGCCACACGGTAGCTGGGAGGTAACTCCATTTTGGCTCACGTGGAGCTCACGCAGATGCCTACGCGGCTTAGTAAATGGGCCCCCGAGTGAGCTAAACACAACTATTTCAATGTATTGATCTTAACAAGGGAGGAGCCCCACCAAGAACTGAATAATTAACCTTGCAGCAACACCTTGAACCTTTAGTCATCTCTTCAACAAAACGTTTCAGTAGCATTACAATAGTCCAACAAACTTTAAACCAGCACCTGTCCTACACTTTAAAAGCGCTTCGCACCAGGCGATGTGGATGATGTCGCCCACAGGTGAGAATATGGCCTCCTTGTCCTCGGAGAAAAGAAATGTAAATGCCAATTAGCCCACATCAAGGAGAGGCACAGACACTAGACAAAGGCAAACTAAAACAAGAAAATTAAATGGAAAAAAAGAAAAAATAAACAATCCCGCACAGTTTATTTATTTAAGCACAAAACATTTTTTGTCTTAATTTAGATCATATCCTAGAACTTAGCCAAAGTGCAAGATTTTTTATTAAGTACAATCAATAAGGGTCAGAGTCAGTAAAATGCACCAGATGTAAGATCTGTACTGAATACTGCTTAGAGCTGATTCCCACGACCAATTTTGGGCACATGGACTTACACCAAGTAAAACCTAGTTTAAATTCTGATGCACAGGTTGAGTGTGCAACCCCAGAATTCTCTATCATCAAAACTAAAATTATGGGCACACCCCTGATCCGCCCATGCACCTCTCATGATCACACCCCCTTTGGGTTGCACACGAGAATTCTGGTGCACAACTTTATAGAATAGAGCACAGACAGAAGCTCATACAAATCCAAATCATTGCTGATTAATACCAATAATTGATGTTAATTGGCTTATTAAGTAATTACTTTGTGCTTGCATCTAAGGATTGCGTTCAAAATTTCAGTGACCTTTACAGAATAGTGCCAGTCCCATTTCAGCAATGCCTAAAATCTGTGCGTTTTTTTCTAGCAAAAAAGGTGCTGGTACTCAAATGCCAGGCCACCTTTCAGAATCTATGACAAGGCAGAATTGTTGTGTAGAGCCTGAGCTTTTTCATTAAAACTTGGGGACCATGGGCCAATTTTAGCAGACAATGGGAAAAGTGCCGGTACTCTATACCCCTAAGTACCCCTTCAAAAAAAGCCCTGCCTAAAACTAACATATATCACTGCTCTGCACCTCCTTTATAAGTACACATATTTTCGGCAATGTTATAAGACCCTTCTGGAGCATGCATAACAGCTGTTTTACATTACAGAACCTTTATAAAAAATACTCCCTAAGCTGCATTAAAACTGTTCACTAAGCCACATTAACAGCCAGTTTTAAATGGGGGCATTATCTGCCAATGTTAACACCCAGTATAATGAAGGAAATTATGCCTTACATAAACTGGGTGTTAAAACAGGTGTTTTATGCTAATAACACTGATGTGTTACTGCAGAAGGGTGTGTGAGGTCAGCCAGGGCTGTTATTTTTTTTAACCTGCAGCTGCCTGTCAAGAAAAAGTTGTCCTCTCTCATGGCGATGGAGTAGATGGGAGGGGGGTGTGGGTGGTCCCAGGTCAACAAGGCTTTGAATCTCAAGTTAATAATAACAATACCACTTTTTATAGTGCCATTGAACGGTACTGATAACTATTCAGGCATAATCCTTCTAATTCTACCCTGCAACACAATGTAACCAAAGCTCATCGCAAACACTATATAACTCTCCTTCTCTGCTATTCCCAATGTGTCTGTAACACATGAACCTTATTAGACTACAACATCACTTTGTATTTGTTTCTGTACCGGAGCTGGTGAACGCCTTCCGTAGGGTTACCATATGGCTCCAGAAAAAGGAGGACGGATTGATCCAGCCGGGTTTTACTTCCATTGCTTTCAATGGAAGTAATTGAGCCAGCCGGATTTTACTTCCATTGCTTTCAATGGAAAGCAATGGAAGTAAAACCCGGCTGGCTCAATCCGTCCTCCTTTTTCTGGAGCCATATGGTAACCCCACGGTACTATGTAAGCCACATTGAGCCTGCAAATAGGTGGGAAAATGTGGGATACAAATGTAACAAATAAATAAATAGAGTACAAAAGTTAAGTGCCAATTTGGCGTCTAGCTTCCATGCTATAATGGAGGTTACGCACCAAAACGGGGGTGAAGCGGCAAGGTATGTTAAGTACACTTAGGCACAATTCTGTAACTTAGGGGCCCTTTTACCAAGCTGCGGTAAAAAGTGGCCTGCGCTAGTTTGGATGCGTGAAATTAGCGCATGCCGGGGCATGTTTTTTACCGCAGTGGGTAAAAAAAGGTCTCTTTTTAATGGGGCGCTAAATGGCCGTATGCTAATATTAAAAGTAACATGCGGCAATTTACTACCTGAGCCCTTAACGCCACCTATTTACTTAGCAGTAAGGGCTCAAGCGCTACTCCTGCGGCAATCAGACAACGCGCGTTAATGTGGCCGTGCTGCCAATTACCGCCGGGAATGCCCCCGCAGTAGAAAAAGCGAATGCTATATACCTGTAGAAGGTATTCTCCGAGGACAGCAGGCTGATTGTTCTCACTGATGGGTGACGTCCACGGCAGCCCCTCCAATCGGAAACTTCACTAGCAAAGTCCTTTGCTAGCCCTCGCGCGCCCGCGCGCACCGCGCATGCGCGGCCGTCTTCCCGCCCGAAACCGGCTCGAGCCGGCCAGTCCAGTATGTAGCAAGACAATACACTTCAAGGGAAGACACAACTCCAAAGGGGAGGCGGGCGGGTTTGTGAGAACAATCAGCCTGCTGTCCTCGGAGAATACCTTCTACAGGTATGTAGCATTCGCTTTCTCCGAGGACAAGCAGGCTGCTTGTTCTCACTGATGGGGTATCCCTAGCCCCCAGGCTCACTCAAAACAACAACATTGGTCAATTGGGCCTCGCAACGGCGAGGACATAACTGAGATTGACCTAAAAAATTTACCAACTAACTGAGAGTGTAGCCTGGAACAGAACAAACAGGGCCCTCGGGGGGTGGAGTTGGATCCTAAAGCCCAAACAGGTTCTGAAGAACTGACTGCCCGAACCGACTGTCACGTCGGGTATCCTGCTGCAGGCAGTAATGAGATGTGAATGTGTGGACAGATGACCACGTCGCAGCTTTGCAAATTTCCTCCATGGTGGCTGACTTCAAGTGGGCTACCGACGCTGCCATGGCTCTAACATTATGAGCCGTGACATGACCCTCAAGAGCCAGCCCAGCCTGGGCGTAAGTGAAGGAAATGCAATCTGCTAGCCAATTGGATATGGTGCGTTTCCCTACAGCCACTCCCCTCTTGTTGGGATCAAAAGAAACAAACAATTGGGCGGACTGTCTGTGGGGCTGTGTCCGCTCCAGATAGAAGGCCAATGCTCTCTTGCAGTCCAATGTGTGCAGCTGACGTTCAGCAGGGCAGGAATGAGGACGGGGAAAGAATGTTGGCAAGACAATTGACTGGTTCAGATGGAACTCCGACACAACCTTTGGCAGAAACTTAGGGTGAGTGCGGAGGACTACTCTGTTGTGATGAAATTTGGTGTAAGGGGCCTGGGCTACCAGGGCCTGAAGCTCACTGACTCTACGAGCCGAGGTAACTGCCACCAAGAAAATGACCTTCCAGGTCAAGTACTTCGGATGGCAGGAATTCAGTGGCTCGAAAGGAGGTTTCATCAGCTGGGTGAGAACGACATTGAGATCCCATGACACTGTAGGAGGCTTGACAGGGGGCTTTGACAAAAGCAAACCTCTCATGAAGCGAACAACTAAAGGCTGTCCTGAGATCGGCTTACCTTCCACTTGGTAATGGTATGCACTGATTGCACTAAGGTGAACCCTTACGGAGTTGGTCTTCAGACCAGACTCAGACAAGTGGAGAAGGTATTCAAGCAGGGTCTGTGTAGGACAAGAGCGAGGATCTAGGGCCTTGCTGTCACACCAGATGGCAAACCTCCTCCAATGAAAGAAGTAACTTCTCTTAGTGGAGTCTTTCCTGGAAGCAAGCAAGATGCGGGAGACACCCTCTGGCAGACCCAAAGAGGCAAAGTCTACGCCCTCAACATCCAGGCCGTGAGAGCCAGGGACTGGAGGTTGGGATGCAGCAGAGCCCCTTCGTCCTGCGTGATGAGGGTCGGAAAACACTCCAATCTCCACGGTTCTTCGGAGGATAACTCCAGAAGAAGAGGGAACCAGATCTGACGCGGCCAAAAGGGAGCAATCAGAATCATGGTGCCTCGGTCTTGCTTGAGTTTCAACAAAGTCTTCCCCACCAGAGGAATGGGAGGATAAGCATACAGCAGACCTTCCCCCCAATCCAGGAGGAAGGCATCCGACGCCAGTCTGCCGTGGGCCCGAAGCCTGGAACAGAACTGAGGGACCTTGTGGTTCACTTGAGATGCGAAGAGATCCACCAGGGGGGTGCCCCACGCCTGGAAGATCTGTCGCACCACACGGGAATTGAGCGACCACTCGTGAGGTTGCATAATCCTGCTCAACCTGTCGGCCAGACTGTTGTTTACCGCCTGCCAGATATGTGGCTTGGAGCACCATGCCTTGACGGCGAGCCCAGAGCCACATGCTGACGGCTTCCTGACACAGGGGGCGAGATCCGGTGCCCCCCTGCTTGTTGACATAGTACATGGCAACCTGATTGTCTGTCTGAATTTGGATAATTTGGTGGGACAGCCGATCTCTGAAAGCCTTCAGAGCGTTCCAGATCGCTCGCAACTCCAGAAGATTGATCTGTAGATCGCTTTCTTGGAGGGACCACCTTCCTTGGGTGTGAAGCCCATCGACATGAGCTCCCCATCCCAGGAGAGACGCATCCGTGGTCAGCACTTTTTGAGGCTGAGGAATTTGGAAGGGACGTCCCAGAGTCAAATTGGAGCAAATCGTCCACCAATACAGGGATTCGAGAAAACTCGTGGACAGGTGGATCACGTCCTCTAGACCCCCGGCGGCCTGATACCACTGGGAGGCTAGGGTCCATTGAGCAGATCTCATGTGAAGGCGGGCCATGGGAGTCACATGAACTGTGGAAGCCATGTGGCCCAGCAATCTCAACATCTGCCGAGCTGTGATCTGCTGGGACGCTCGCACCCGCGAGACGAGGGACAACAAGTTGTTGGCCCTCGCCTCTGGGAGATAGGCGCGAGCCGTCCGAGAATCCAGCAGGGCTCCGATGAATTCGAGTTTCTGCACTGGGAGAAGATGGGACTTTGGGTAATTTATCACAAACCCCAGTAGCTCCAGGAGGCGAATAGTCATCTGCATGGACTGCAGGGCTCCTGCCTCGGATGTGTTCTTCACCAGCCAATCGTCGAGATATGGGAACACGTGCACCCCCAGCCTGCGAAGCGCCGCTGCTACCACAGCTAGGCACTTTGTGAACACCCTGGGCGCAGAGGCGAGCCCAAAGGGTAGCACACAGTACTGGAAGTGGCGTGCGCCCAGCTGAAATCGCAGATACTGTCTGTGAGCTGGCAGTATCGGGATGTGTGTGTAGGCATCCTTCAAGTCCAGAGAGCATAGCCAATCGTTTTGCTGAATCATGGGGAGAAGGGTGCCCAGGGAAAGCATCCTGAACTTTTCTTTTACGAGATATTTGTTCAGGGCCCTTAGGTCTAGGATGGGACGCATCCCCCCTGTTTTCTTTTCCACAAGGAAGTACCTGGAATAGAACCCCAGCCCTTCTTGCCCGGATGGCACGGGCTCGACCGCATTGGCGCTGAGAAGGGCGGAGAGTTCCTCTGCAAGTACCTGCTTGTGCTGGAAGCTGTAGGACTGAGCTCCCGGTGGACAATTTGGAGGTTGAGAGGCCAAATTGAGGGTGTATCCTTGCCGGACTATTTGGAGAACCCACTGATCGGAGGTTATAAGAGGCCACCTTTGGTGAAAAGCTTTCAACCTCCCTCCGACAGGCAGGTCGCCCGGCACTGACACTTGGATGTCGGCTATGCTCTGCTGGAGCCAGTCAAAAGCTCGCCCCTTGCTTTTGCTGGGGAGCCGCGGGGCCTTGCTGATTCGCACGCTGCTGACGAGAGCGAGCGCGCTGGGGCTTAGCCTGGGCCGCAGGCTGTCGGGAAGGAGGATTGTACCTACGCTTGCCAGAAGTATAGGGAACAGTCTTCCTTCCCCCGAAAAATCGTCTACCTGTAGAGGTAGAAGCTGAAGGCTGCCGGCGGGCGAACTTGTCGAATGCGGTGTCCCGCTGGTGGAGAGACTCTACCACCTGCTCGACTTTTTCGCCAAAAATGTTATCCGCACGGCAAGGCAAGTCCGTAATCCGCTGCTGGACTCTATTCTCCAGGTCGGCGGCACGCAGCCATGAGAGCCTGCGCATCACCACACCTTGAGCAGCGGCCCTGGACGCAACATCAAAAGTGTCATAAACTCCTCTGGCCAGGAATTTTCTGCACGCCTTCAGCTGCCTGACCACCTCCTGAAAAGGCTTGGCTTGCTCAGGGGGAAGAGCATCAACCAAGCCCGCCAACTGCCGCACATTATTCCGCATGTGTATGCTCGTGTAGAGCTGGTAAGACTGGATCTTGGACACGAGCATAGAGGAATGGTAGGCCTTCCTCCCAAAGGAGTCTAAGGTTCTAGCGTCCTTGCCCGGGGGCGCCGAAGCATGTTCCCTAGAACTCTTAGCCTTCTTTAGGGCCAAATCCACAACTCCAGAGTCATGAGGCAACTGAGTGCGCATCAGCTCTGGGTCCCCATGGATCCGGTACTGGGACTCGATCTTCTTGGGAATGTGGGGGTTAGTTAATGGTTTGGTCCAGTTCGCAAGCAATGTCTTCTTCAGGACATGGTGCAAGGGAACAGTGGACGCTTCCTTAGGTGGAGAAGGATAGTCCAGGAGCTCAAACATTTCAGCCCTGGGCTCGTCCTCCACAACCACCGGGAAGGGGATGGCCGTAGACATCTCCCGGACAAAGGAGGCAAAAGACAGACTCTCGGGAGGAGAAAGCTGTCTCTCAGGAGAGGGAGTGGGATCAGACGGAAGACCCCCAGACTCCTCGTCAGAGAAATATCTGGGATCTTCCTCTTCCTCCCACGAGGCCTCACCCTCGGTGTCAGACACAAGTTCACGGACCTGTGTCTGCAACCTCGCCCTGCTCGACTCCGTGGAACCCCGTCCACGATGGGGGCGTCGAGAGGTAGACTCCCTCGCCCGCATCGGCGAAGCTCCCTCCGCCGACGTAGTCGGGGAGCCTTCCTGGGAGGTGGCCGCGGTCGGTACCGCACGCGGTACCGACGTCGGGGACCTCAACCTGGGCGATGGGCCAGCCGGCGCCACGCTCGACGGTACCGGTGGCGCAAGCACCGCCGGTACCGGAGGGGTAGGGCGCAACAGCTCTCCCAGAATCTCTGGGAGAACGGCCCGGAGGCTCTCGTTTAGAGCGGCTGCAGAGAAAGGCTGAGAGGTCGATGCAGGCGTCGACGTCAGTACCTGTTCCGGGCGTGGAGGCTGTTCCGGGCTGTCCAGAGCGGAGCGCATCGACACCTCCTGAACAGAGGGTGAGCGGTCCTCTCGGTGCCGATGCCTGCTGGGTGCCGAATCCCTCGGCGACCCAGAGCTCTCGGTGCCGACACGGGGAGGAGACCGGTGTCGATGCTTCTTCGATTTCTTCCGAAGCATGTCACCGGAGCTCCCCGGCACCGACGAGGAGGACGTCGAATCCACCCGTCGCTTCCTCGGGGCCGAGACTGAAGAAGGTCGATCTCGGGGGGGCTGTACCGCAGGAGCCCTCAGGGTAGGCGGAGACCCACCCGAGGGCTCACCGCCACCAGCAGGGGAATGGACAGCCCTCACCTGCACTCCACCCGATGCACCACCGTCCGACGACATCAGCAGACGAGGTCCTGGTACCACCGACGTCGATGCAGCTATCCGATGTCTCGGCGCCGATGCAGAGGCCCGATGCCTCGATGCACTCGATGCAGGGGCGGCCGAGGAAGATGGTCTGGACGCTGACGACGTCGATGCACTCGAAGATCCCGGTGCCGATGCCGACGAAGAGCCCGAGAACAACACGTTCCACTGGGCTAGTCTCGCTACCTGAGTCCGCCTTTGAAGCAGGGAACACAGACTGCAGTTCTGAGGGCGGTGCTCGGCCCCCAGACACTGAAGACACGACGAGTGTCGATCAGTGAGCGAGATAACCCGGGCGCACTGGGTGCACTTCTTGAAGCCGCTGGAAGGCTTCGATGTCATGGGCGGAAAAATCACGCCGGCGAAATCAAAAGCCGAAATGGCGAAATTTGAAGCACCAAATTTAGAGGGAGAAAAAATCTCGACCGAGGCCGAAAAAAGGCCTACCCCGACGACGAAAGAAAACTTACCGGGGCAAAAAAGCTGGAAGTACGGGGAGGATTTACACGAAACCCGGCGGGGGGTTTCCGGAGCACTTCCCGACTAGGACAAAGCTTTCCCGAAGGAAAAAAAACACGTTCAAACAAATTGGACGCGCGAGGTCGACTTTCCGGGGCTCGACACGGCGAAAACACGACCGTACCGAGTGCGGACAAAAGAAGACTGGCCGGCTCGAGCCGGTTTCGGGCGGGAAGACGGCCGCGCATGCGCGGTGCGCGCGGGCGCGCGAGGGCTAGCAAAGGACTTTGCTAGTGAAGTTTCCGATTGGAGGGGCTGCCGTGGACGTCACCCATCAGTGAGAACAAGCAGCCTGCTTGTCCTCGGAGAATAGAAAATTATTTTCTAGCGTGGGAATCAGCGTGCGCTAACTTTGAAACTACCACAGGGCGCCCGCGCTACCCTGGCAGTAGTGTTGATTTACTGGGTGCTACCCGTGCAATAACCCTACCGCAGCTTAGTAAAGGGGCCCCCTCAGTACCTAAGTACTCTAGCGCTTAACTGCAAGGGGGCATTAACACTGGAGGGGTATCAGTGGGGTAAGGGCGTTCTGACTACACATGTGCGCACTTGATATAATATTGTTAGTTGTGCGTGCAAGTTCCTGCGTTTAGGCACATCCATTTATACCCACTATAGACATGGAGTAAGTAGGCGCACGTAATCTAGGCACGTCGTTGCCATGAGACCAGTTCCAAAACTCTTTCTCTCAGTTACGCAAAGAAATATTCTGCACATGCCTTAACCCGTCCTAGTGGTCCGACAGGCAGTTGGATTTTCAGTATAACCGCAATCAAAATGCATGACATAAAAGCACATATACTGAGTCTCCAATGCAAATTTGTCTCATACGTATTGAAAACCTGACAGGCTGTGGAGTCAGATGTTTGAAAAGCAGTAGGCTCCGGAACATGAGGAGGCTTCCAGAGCGCAACTCAATATTCCTTCAGATCTTCTTTTAAAACTGTTTAAATTAATGGTGGCACAATAGAAAGGAGTGTTTTTATGTGTAGGTGTGGATAGGGCAGAGGCAGAAGCAATGTCTTCAAAATCCCTTGCAGCTAAACTCATTAACATGTAAAAATATAAGGTGTTAGATCACACCTGGAGTTCGATATAAAGAGCCGCCTTAAAAAAAAAAAACACAGGCATACACCTTAGTCAAAAATGTTTGCATTCTTGTAGTGAAAGAATTCTTTTAGCAGTTAATTCAGCCAGGCTGGTACCACACATGTCCTCTAAAAGAAGATGTGTAGTCAGCTGAGGTCCTCTAGTGGTCAAGGTCAACATTACACAGTTTTCTCGATTTCTCAAAGGCAATGGGACACTTTTACACAGCGGCGGTAAGCCTAATGCGGGCTTACCGCTCGCTCTACCAGGACTACCGCCAGACCAACGCGGCTGCCGGCAGTAGTCCCGCCCTAAGCGCGTGCCATTTCCAGGGTTAAAAGAAAATCCCCGGAAATGGCTTGCACAGCGATAACCCAGCAGTAATCGGGCATCGCCGCATGCTGCCCAGTTATTGCCGGGTTAGCACAGGAGCTCTTATCTCCACCTCAGTGGGTGGCAGTAAGGGCTTCCCGCCACATGGCCATGCGGTAAGAGGCCTTGTGTGTCTGGGGGCTTTTTTACCCGCTGCGCTAAAAATGGCCCTGGTGTGCGGGAAAAACGGCCCCCACCGCTATTGCAAGGCCCTTTTTCTCGTAGCTTGGTAAAAGGACGCCTATGTGTTCAATCGTATAGGTGAAGGATGTGAGCTGTATTTGTGCTAAACTGGAAAATGCTGATAATGTGATTAGAAGTGTGAACTTGAGGTTATTAAACTTTCCAAAGGAACCACATATATCTGCTAAAGATATGTTTAAAAGTTATTTGCAGGAAATTTTAATGCTGTCAGAGGAATTAATACCTACAATTGTCCAAATATATTATCTGCTGGGGGGGGGGGGGGGGCATGTTTCAAGGGTGTCAATGTTCTCTCTAATTTTTGCTGGCCCATGTGTGAATGAAAAACGTTTTGTGCACAGGTTTTCAGCCTTGACTCACAATGTGGACAGTATAGCTTATGTTCACAATAAAAAAAGATTGCAAAAATTTTGTGCATGCAGTTGCTAGGCATGTGCACTCCCTTTCTCACCTGCGTGTGCTCGCACGTGCACACAGTTTAGAGGGAACACAGTGTCAGATGGTGAAATTTAAACAGACTCATTGGATATATCAAGAAATAAAGTGTTTGTAACAGACCGTTTAAATGCTACTCTACGTGTGACTTTGATATTTCTGAAAGAGACTGTTTTATCTCTGTTTTGAAAATAATATTTCAGAAAATGGTTTAAAGGGAAAAATATCTTTATTTTTCCAGATATATGTCATGAAACCCAGAAGCAAAGGCACTGCTTTTTGTTACTTCACCCTGGGGTATTACAACTGAGAGCACTGTGCCATCCTTGTTTGGTTTTTATTGTTTTGTTTGCTTTTTAATACATCCAAGTAAATCAGAAGAGCTGACAGGAAATCTGGCACAATAGTAGACCAGCTAACTGTGAACAATATGTTATCAGTCAAGAAAACTTGCCTTATATGTGCCCCTCCACTCCATATAAATCCAACGACCATACTAAGTACAGGCATGAAGTTATGCACAAAATTGGACTGGTTAACAGCAAAGTGTCTTGTCAGGCGAGAGATCATAGTCTGGCGGAACCACAAGGTAACAGTCAAATCAAACTTGCCTGACATATGTTTCCTCTACTCAAGTGGAGTCAGTGCTTGGCCAGTTGATTTGGGCATCTTCTCCAGAAAAGAAAACTTTAAGCTACTCTGGTTTTACAAGAACAAGAGTCTTGCTGTCATGAATGTTCTCATACTCTTGTTGGGTACTGCATTGCAAACCGGATCCCCCGCTGATAAAGCTGAATGCAATAGGGCGCCAACAATCTTAGTTGCTCTGATACTTTAACTGAAAAGTCTTGGAAGAGCTGCTATTTACTAGTCTTATATTCCAGGACCCATTTCTGCCAGTACTTCTGCAATAACTGAGTCTTTTCGGCACTTATTTTATTTTTGTAACGGGATTTATTTACCACCTTTTAGAAGAAATTCACCCCAGGCAGTGTACAACAAGATCAATCTGGACGCAGACAATATCAATAAAAAAATATTCAGATAACAGTACATATTATGGCATACTGTGCTACTTACAATGTTGACATATTCTGCCCAACAAGGTGGCCAAGTTTGAATCTGGCACTCGGCACAGTTTCCATTTCTTCATGATTAAGTATATCAGTGTTTTAATCTCTCTCCCTTCCTGCCAATTTTGGGGCACAGACTATAAAAGTCCGCCCCCAAATCAGTCCTACTTCCCAACTATTGGAGTTGCCGTCGAAGCTCACTCCAGCCTAAATCCGGATAAAGGCCTCTCCTTTGCCACTCAAACTGCCCAAACCCTGTGGACATGCTCCACCTTGAGCCATGGGCCATCGAGTTCCAGCTCCAACTCCTTAGGTATCCATTCCTCCACCAGGTCCCACAGCTCCTTTTCTTTGACAGATTCTGGGACACCGATGATATGAACATTGTTCTTCCTGCTCCTGTTTTCTTGGTCCACAATCCTTTCAGCTAAATACCAGCACTGTTTCTCCAACTCCTGCACCCAGCGGCGCCCAGTTGATCTTTCTGAGCCAATACTCTTTCCTCCACTTGTTCAATCCTATGTGAATGCGCCTCCAGCACACCCTTACTATCGTCAATCACAGCATGGAGTTTAAAAAGTTTACCATCCAAGATATAAGGGAGATTTTGTAAGATCTTTGACCACTGCCTCCTGGAGGGTAACAAGTGTCAACACGTGTTTAGTTGCCATTTTATCTCCCACACTCTTGTTCTGTTCCTTGCTAGGCCACGGGGTCTTCACAGGCATACCAGCATCTACAGAAGGCAAGAGCACCATTACTTGGTCTCCCTGTGTCCATTTAGCATCAGCACCTTCTAAATTACTAACCAGATGCACATTAATTGCCACTTTTGAAACAGATTATGGGTCAGGAAAGGACAGCAGGCAATGGACGTTCAATCAGGGGTGTTCATTGATATGCACTTTAGGCCATTACTGTCTTTTTTTCCCCTTTAAGCTCCTTCAGGATATTTTTCTCCCTTAGATTTTTTTCTTTGTTTCTCCAAATCAGCGTGGGAGTTTTCGGTTACTCCTGTCCCATCCCCAGCCAGCAACGCAACATTTCTTCTGTAGCGGTCAGCTGTAGCGATTCAAAAAGCCTGCTACTGCCAACCCCGAGTCTTCTCTCTGATGTAACTTCCTGCTTCCACATAGGTGGGAAACATCAGACAGAGGGGCTTGGGTTGGCGCAAGCAAGCTGACTGAATCGCTGCCCACTGCTGCAGGAAAAAAGGTACAAGGGAAGAACAGACAGGCTAAATTCCCCAGTTTGTGTACTCATATACCACAAGGAAGTTAATGGAACCTTCACACTAAATCTACTTTAACTTGGTCATACATTGATAACTGACTCAATTATGGTGAGCCCTTGGGTTCAATGTGTGTATTCCTGTAGCAGTTTGCTAGTTCTCATCACAAATTTTAACCGGATTATTACACAGTGAAAATTGTGTGACAGTCAGATTGTGTCCACTTGGTATGATCTCATTACATTGTCATTACGGGGGTAGTTGTATAATTGTGTGCCTGTTGGAAGTCTATTATAAAAGAATTTAGACCTACAGATCCGATTCAGTGAAGGGATGTGATCACCACCAGCACTGTGGGGGTGGGTATTCATTTAAAATGTTTTGTTTTTGAATGTATGTTATTTGTGGTTAATTTTGTTATCTTTAAAGTGTATGGTCCTTTTACCAACTTGTGTCTTCAACAAAAATATTCAACTATAAAAATAACACAATGATTAAAAATTTAAATATTGAACTTTAAACGCAATGTTAATACTCATTTGTTAAAATAATAAAAATATATATCCTTAAAAAACTGATGGTGTGCCTTGACAATTTTTGCAAATACTTTACAAACCCAACACTATAATTTCTTATAAAACACTAGCACAAACATAATAAAGTATCATTACTCCTTCATGGCCTCAGTGGCGACTTGTTTCACATGGATACATTACACCATGGCTCACCCGCCTCTGTTTTGAAATTTTATTCATTTTTATTTAATCTTCTATTTTTTTCATATGTATATAATTTTGTTTAGAAGTAGTTCTGAAGAACTTGTTACCAGTGCTCCAAATAACGCAAAGGGATGATGAGTGATTGGCCCACAGGACCGCACCTTGAAGCAGCGGATGGCGAAACATGGCGCATGTTGGCGTTTGGTCCTTCACATTGAAGCTGTCAATTTTAATTATTTGAAGCACTAGCAACAAGTTTTCCAGAACTACTTCTAAGCAAAATTATATACATATAAAAAAAAAATAGAGTATTAAATAAAAATGAATAAAATTTAAAAACAGAGGCAGGTGAGTCATGGTGTAATGTATCCATGTGAAACGAGTCACCGCTGAGGTTGTGAAGGAGTAATAATATTTTATTATGTTTGTGTTCATGTGTTATAAGAGACTAGTAAAAAAGGCCCGTTTCGGACTCAAATGAAACGGGCGCTAGCAAGGTTTTCCTCGTAGTGTGTATGTTTGAGAGAGTGTGTGTGTGAGCGTGACTGTGTGTGTGTGTGACAGAGAATGAGACTGGGTGTGAGTGTGTGTGTCAGAGAGTGTGTGTGTGTGTCAGAATGACAATGTGTGCAAGTGCATATGTGAGACACAGTCAGTGTGAGAGAGAGAGTGTGTTTGACACAGATACAGTGTGTGTGAGAGAGAGAGAGAGTGTGCCCCGCTTCGTTTTTCCTTCATGTAGCAATGGGTTAGCGATGCCATTCGTTCAGTGTCAGTGCTCCGCCCTCGACATCATCACGTTTGACGCGTGGGCGGGGCAGACACTCATGGAGGAAAATCGATCTCACCCACTTCACTTTTAGAACGTTGGGTAAGTGAGGCTTCATTAGAACGTTGGAGGTGCGTTTTATATAGAGATTATAGTGTTGGGTTGCTTGTAAGGTATTTGCTATATTACCCTCACTACTTATTGATGACTGTTTAAATTGAATTGACAATTTTTGTGCCTTGTCAGTGTGCCATGCGATGAAAAAGGTTGAAAATCACTACTCTAAATAATAGTACTGGAATTCTCTCACGTGTGGACTCGAACTAAGAAATTATTTTTGCATATATTATTATCCTGATGGGACGTTGTTTCTTTTTATATTGGTTTTTCTCTACAAGTTATTTGCTTGGTTTATTTTTTTGAAATGTTATAAATAAAAAAATTAGGGGGAAAAACATTACACAGCTTTCAAGACTACTGCTAGGAAGGTTAGAGTAAGCCTGACTCACTTGCTCTGGGGATCTCACAGCCAACTGAGGGGTCCTTTTACTAAGGTGTACTGAAAAATGAGCTGTGCTAGTGTAGGCGGGCGCTTTGGGCGCACGCAGATCCATTTTTCAGCGCGCCTGTAAAAAAGGCCTTTTAAAATTTTTTTGCCAAAAATGGATGTGCAACAAAATAAAAATTGGCGCGCATCCATTTTGGGTCTGAGACCTTACCGCCAGCCACTGACTTAGCGGTAAGGTCTCACGAGGTAACTGCACGGTAATCGTCTACGCACGTAGAATGACGATTACTGCCCGGTTTCCGCCACGTGCAGGAAAATAAAAACTATTTTCCAGCGCGTGTAAAAAAACCGAAATTACCGCCCGGGCCTTGCGGTAGCCGGGCGGTAACTCCAAATTGACACGCGTTGGGCACACGTAGGCTCCTATGAGGTTTAGTAAAAGGGCCCATGAGTTTTTAAGATAATCAGAAGGAATATACGTGAAACAAGTTTGCATTATCTTATGTCTTCAGTAAAATCTCTCTCATGCATATTCACTGTGAATACCTGAAAACACGACTGGCTGTGGATTATCCCAGAACATATGCCCTGGTTTGAGTGGTATCTTGAAATTATAGCAGAATGTTTATTAATACAGAAAGTATGTTCACACAAATTCCCTGATCCTAAATATGCCTCCACGTACTTATGCACACCTCAAACAGGGTGCCTCTCATTCTTTCCATTTTGGGCCAGATTCAGTCAATGGCATCTAAAACGTAAGCATGTCAGAATAACTGGCATAGGGCTATTCTATAAACCACGTCTACAGTCAGATGCGGTAGGCATGGGGATACCTGCATCTAAATGTACACAAGTTCCCCCAAATTCTATAATGCGTCTAAATTTGACACCCCAACATGCCTGCACTCCTTCCATGGCCACACCCCCTTTTCAGCTACATGTGTTGGAATCTGAACGCACTTCTTTTTAAAATATGCCTAAAAATTACCAATTAGTGATAATTGGTTATCGGCCAATTATGATCACTACTTGGCTCGTTACTCAATTGAGTAGCGTGTGTAAATTGGCTGCATGCACAATTTGACACTCACTACTTGCCGCACCTTATATAGAATCCGGCCATATCTGTGTAAATCTTTTTATTGAAATTTTTCGTTACACAACAATATGACATAAAAGAAGCATAAATGAACCATAGAACACAATACTAAAATCAAACCAGTGTGTCACCCTTATACCACCACCTTCCCCTCCCACATTCCATTTTAAAATACTATGGGGAATTAGAATTCAATTCTATAATAGTAATTAGATTTCAGCTCTATAATAGCAGCCAGGGAAGGTTTTGCTTTTTTCCTGGTGATTTTTTGCTTTATTTTTCTTCTTTTGTATATTCCTGGTTTCTAAATACTATTCAAATTGTGTTGATTTGATGTATATATTGTACATTTTCTAAAAATAAAAAAAGTTAAAAAAAAATACTACAGGGACATTAACTACCAACTTACAAAAAAAGGTATTTAACTAGGCAGAAAGGGCTCCTGCCTGGATAAACTCAGCAGAGCTGGCCGACTGCACTTATTCAGCAGCACTGAATATTGCCACAAACCAGTCCAGCAAAGCTGCAACTTAACTGGTTAGCGGTGATATTCAGTCCACTAACTGGCTAAGTAAGTGAATAAAGTTAGGACAGCAAAAAGGCTGTCCTAACTTTATGCACCGAGGTGCCCTTTTACAAAGGCGCGGTAGGCTCCACGCACGTGCAATGAATGCCAAAATGAGACTACCACCAGGCTAGTGCGCCCTCCTGGTGGTAGTTGCGCGCCTATACCACCAGGACAAATTATCTTTTAAATTTCCTACTGAGCATGGTGTTTCCAGCATTATTTGGCAGCTGGAGCACGCCAACGTGTAGCGCATGAGCCCTTACTGCTACATCAATGGGTGGCATTAAGGACTCAGGCCGTAAATAGATGTGCGCTAGTTTCAATTTAACCGCAGGCCCTTTTCTCGGACCATTGAAAAAAAGCCCTTTTTCCCCAAACATGGTAAAAACTGGCAGCGGCTTAGTAAAAGGACCCCTGAGTTAACAAGGCAGTGGTCTTAATATAGGTCGGTATCTGGTTCACTTGCTGAATATACCTAGATATTCAATGCCGGAAGCTGCACCCAGCCTGGCATTGAATATCTTAGTTCAGCCCACAGTTCTGAGCAGCTTACAAGCCTGCTGTGGGCTGAACAGGGCCGCCAAGGGGGGGGGGGGGGCAGGGAGGCAAAATTCCTTGGGCCCGGGCCTCCAAGGCATAGCAGCTAGGCCCCCCTTGGAGGCTGGGGAAGACCTGGAGGAGCACACACTGCAGGTCTTCCTCTAGCGCTGCTCTTTTGCTCAGCTGAGCAGCTGCTTTTCCTCTCAGGTGTGCATTCTTGGTTTTGAAACCGAGCATGCCCTGAAAGAAAAAGCAGCTGCAAGGGCAGGCAATCGGCAGAAGAACAGCCTTGGAAGACGTCTTCTGCTGGCATGACTTCAGGATCCCCGCCAGCCAACAAGATATTTCAATTGTGGCAATGATCTGGGGGGGGGGGGGGGGGGGGGGAGAGCGATCCAGGGGAGGGGGGCGGTGGCCCTGCCCCGATTCAGTCTCTCGGCGGCCTGAGGGCTGAAAATCAGGTCCAAAGATAATTAGAAAGTGAGCAAAGGGCAGGCAGACATGTGCCCATTTCCTTCCATAACATAATCAATCTGCTTCTCAGAATGGTTACGGAGAGGTGACTTGAAACCTAAGGACGAGCGGCGGATAGCTGTAGCCCAGCACAGTTGATTATGGACAAGATGGCTCCCAGCATAAATACAAAAAACTGGTACAACACAGTTAGAAATGGTTACTCATCTCACAGTAGGCTGTGAAGTTCTGATGGCAGAAAATTTCATTACAGAAAGGCTCAAAGTGGCACATCTCATCCACTGGAAACTTTGTAAACGCCAAAACATTACTGTACCAGAAAAGCACTGGGATCAGGACCCTAAAAGAATTATGGAAAATGAAGTGGAGATAATCACTGATAAAAAGCTGGATGGAAGGAAACTGGACATAGTGGTAAAAGAGAAAAATGCCAGAACACCACTGATCATAGAGGTGTTAATTCCAAGAGATGAATCTGTGAATCATGTAGAGAGAGAAAAGATCCTCAAGTACTAAGAAATGCAGTTAGAAACAAATAAAAAGTGGCAGAAAGATATAGAAATACCTCCCATCATATTAGGAGCCACAGGCTTGATTGAAAAGAATTCTCAAGCATACCTGGACAGGTTGCCCATGTATGCTGCACCTGATTAACTCTAGAAGGAAGCTCTCTTTGGCATGATGCAAGTACTACAGTGAGCGTTAACAGTACATCTGAGAGATCGCGTTCATACTCCACATACCCTGGCATAGGAATGAGGTTAATTACTGTCATGGAATGTGCAAAACTAACCCATTTGGAGACACTTGTCAAAATTAACACAAACCTGCTCCCCGAAAATGCGCTGTGTTGAAAAGTTACCACTTTAGCAGCCCCAGTGGCATATTCCTGAGCAGTGCCTTGAAGATGCTGGAGCAGGCCAGTAGTAATTCTGCTTTGTAACCCTGATGCTGTGGTCCAATGAGCCCTTGTGCTTTTAAGTGGGCAGGTCCGATGGGCCACCGATGTACTGAAAGTGGCATCACAACAATGTCCCAAGACAGCAAGAAACTGAGGGAACTAATTATTAGGGCTGTTGGATGATTAAAAAGTGTAATTGTGGTTAATCTCATAATTAATTGGGTTAACTGCATTACTTGCTTGGATTGCAGGCAGCGTCTGCAATGCAGGCAGGCTTTCTTCGCTAGCCTCAAGAGCCTTCCTGCAGCCCTGTCCCACCTCCTCTGATGCAACTTATTTCTGTGAGGGCAGGCCATGACTGCAGGAAGGTTCTCAGGGCAGGCAGAGGAAGCCTATTAATTATGCATTCTACATGGTTATTGTCCGAAGCGTCTCCAATTATTTAGCAATATCTAATGGTTTTTAATTGTCGTGCTATTTACATTTCCCACTTGTGTATCATCCTTGTCTGACGTTAAATTTTGGTTTTGCTTTTATGTGATTATTTTTTGACATATTGTAAACCACTTTGACATATTTAGGATTGAAAGGTGGTATAACAAATTTTATGAAATAAATAAAACAAACTGTAATTAGCCCAAGAAATTATTAATGCAACTGTTTTCAGCAAGTAAATAAGCCTAAATAAAGGCAAATTATGAACAAAGTATCAAACTTCAGGATTCACATCTGACATTCAAGCAAACAGTGCAAGCACATTTTAACAGGTTACATTTTTTGATAGGACCTCCTTTGGAGCACAATATTAGAAACATTTGATAAGACCAGTCAAAATAATGTGTAAATTATTTTTTAAAACATCTACTCTGCGTTTTTATGCCCACATGTAGTAATCTGTATTGCTAGCAGACCACCATGAAATAAAGTAAGCTTTTTGATGGTTTTGAGACGACGCTTGTTCCGTTGTGACGGCGTATCCTTGAGACAAGAGGTTTGCTTATTCACAGCCTTTCTAAGTTTGCTAGCTGCATACGGTTAGAAGATTCCAGAAACCACTCTAGCAATAATTCACAGGGACTCCTAAGGCAGGCCTAAGTGGCCGAAACATGACTCGTGTCGAGTCCAGATTTTATCAATAAACCTTTGCTGTGAACTTTTTTGTAGTCCAGTAGAAGTTTTTTGGCATCATCTATTTTGTCTCCTTCGCCGTGACTTTGTAATAAAGTAAACTCTTACATTTTATAGAAAAAAGATGGTATGTTATGATTTTTTTTGTTTCAACCCCCCCCCCCCCTGTTTACAAAGCAGCGATAGCTGCTGTAGGTGCAGAAATGTCAACACAGCCCATTCACTTTGAATAGGTTGTGTTGGCATTGCCGCGCGGCTTTGTAAACAGGGGCGTAATTGTATATACCAAGACAAAACAAAGCATGAAGCACAAACTATTTTTAAAAATCTGGCCCTTGTGCGGTTGCTTAAATCTCCTTATTGTTAGGGTCCTGTTTACTAAGGTGCACTAGTGTTTTTAGTGTGCACTAAAAATTAGCGCACACTAACGCTAGAGACACCCATATATTCCTATGGCTTCCTAGCACGGCTTAGTAAACTGGGCCCTTAGTTTTTCGTCCTTCCAAGGAAGGCACAGTGAACATCAGTAATAAGTATATTTTATATGTTAATCACAATTAGCCTCTATTTTAGGGACCAGATAGCTTAAAAGATTGACTCTAACCTTAAACTAGCGATTCCTAAACCTGTCCTGGGAGAACCTCAGCCAGTCAGGTTTTCAGGATATCCACAACAAATATGCATGAGATCAATTGCATACACTGCCTCCTTGGTATGCAAATTTATCCCCTGTATATTTGTTGTGGATATCCTGAAAACTTGACTGGCTGGAGTTCCCCCAGGACAGGTTTGAGAACCCCTGCCATAAACTTTCACCCATAATTTTTAAAAGCCCACTTTCTAGGGCACACACACGTTCACAAGTATGTGGTCCATGCATAGAGAAGAAAAAGAGAAAACAATAGTACATAAAGACCATACAGCCTATCCAGTTTGCCCATCCACACCAACTGTTCAATTATATTTATTTATATTTATATTATTTATTTCTTATCTGCTTATGCATTTAGGGGCCCTTTTACTAAGCTGCGGTAAAAAGGCCTTTTTTAAAAAATGGGGTAGTAAATGGCTGTGCGCTGATATTAAAATTAATGCGTGGCTATTTACTGCCTGAGCCCTTACTGCCACCTGTTTAGTAGGTGGTAAGGGCTCATGTGCTAGCCCCCTGGCAATGTGGCCGCGCAACCGATTATCGGTGGGAACACCCACCACGGTACAAAATAGAAAATTATCTTCTACCATGGAAAACTGCACTTCAGAACTACTGCCAGGCTCCTGTGCTAGCCCGGCGGTAGAGCCAATTTGGCTCAGTAGCTCCACTGTGCCTTTGAAAAAGAGTCCCTTAGCTTGTTGTAAACTGCTTAGTTGCCTGTATAGGATCAATTTGCGATATATCAAATGCCTGGAAATAAATAAAATAAATGTAATTTTATACTCTACTTAGGTTATAAATCATACACATAAACATTAAACAACATAAAGATCAGAAAACAATAAAACAGCAGCTGTCTTCAATTAACTGTCCAGACTAGCAATCCATAAAGGCTTGTTTAGAAAAATGTGCCTTGGTGCCTTCAACTGTTTTCTAAAAACAATATCTGGAAGGACTCCCTCAGAAATCGTCTGTGCTTGTCCCATACTGATACAGTCCTCATGCCCACTCATCTCCAATGGGAGGCTGTTCGATACACCTACCACCCTTTCCTCAAAGAAATATTTTCCTACCGTGCTCCAGAGTATATCCCCCTTTCATCCTCCATGACCCCTGGTCTGCAGCAGAGGTTCTCATACCAGCACTGGGGGACCCTCAGCCATTTGAGTTTTCAGGCTGTCCAGAGCCTCCATTACAGGCAAACCTATCTCATGGATGAAAATTATGGATACCCTGTAAGTGCAACTAGCTGGGGGGGGGGGGGGGGCACTCAGAATAGGTATGGGAACCTCTGGTCTTACGCTTCCTTTCAATCAAAAGATAACCATCGGCTGTCCATTTATACCATGGAGATATTTAAATTAATATCATACTGTATCTGCCCTATCCACCCTGTTTTGTTTTTTTCTCCCTGTTGTTCTCAAGAAGACTGACTTCTGCTGCTCTTTGACACCCCCAGAGGTGGCTGCCCTAGGCGACTGCCTAATGGTTGAGGCGGCCCTGCCTTTGGAAGCTTCCCGGACAGATGGAAGTGCTCAGGGAGAAAAGAGGAGTGGTGGCATTTTGTCGGCAGAAGAAGGGACAAAGTCGAACATCTCTATCCCACCTAAAGTAATATCATTACAACATCAGCGTTTGCAGCCCGGTACTAGAGCCAGCCGATCCCACTGCCCCAGTGTCACCAGCTTCCTCCCCCCATCCCAAGGCTCGTGGATATCGGTTGGGAGGGTTGTACCTCTTTAGTCCCAAGTGCAGAAATAAATCGCCCACCAACACCGGCAGAGGACGCAGCAGGCAGCTGTCAGGACCCACGTCGACTTGCTTCCTGCTAAATTATTTACAAACTTGGCGCCTTACGGATCCTCGGCGGGGTCAAACATGCGCGAAACTCCATCTGTGTGCAGGGAATGCAAGAAGAAGGGAATCTGTTTCTGGGGAGGAGAGAAGATACAGGAAGGGGTGTCTTTCTCTGTCTGTTCTGTCGTTGGTGCTATAGGACAGTTTGCTGGGAAGGTGTCTACTGTCTGTCTCGTGTATCTGACTTTATGGGGCATCTGGGTCCACGTAAGGTGTGCCAGAGCAAACTGAAGTCAGGAGCTGCAGGACTGTTTTTCTTCTTATTATTTTTTATCACTTTCCAATATTATCATTCATATAAATAGTAAGCTTGTTCTGAAGAATAAAGAGGGGCACAGGTAGTAGAGAAAGAAGTCTTGGTTCATTTAGTCCAAACATCTTCAATTTAATAAAAATTAGGGCTCTGGAGCCAAACCGTAAACGTTGCTGCAGGATGACAAGTGCAGCGCTGCCAAGTTACCCATTCCAGGAGGGAGACGCTTTTGCCGGTCCTGGTTTTAAACTTCCATCCCAAAGCAGTGTGGGTCTTGTAGTCCATGATTCTTCCATTGAAATCAGTGCTGCAGGTACCATAATGCGCCAGGATGAAGTTGGCAGAAATCCAGGACCGGCCAAACAGTCTCCCTCCTGGAACGGGTAACTTGGCAGCTCTGCAAATGCCACCACAAAGTCACCACGCTTCTCTGTTTCTCTCCCCATCCCCCGGCAGACCGGCTTTGTCTCCTTACTTCTCTTTCCCCTGTTCCCTAGTACTGGTATGGCATTGCTTTTCTACCTTCTTCTCTCCCCCTCCCCCCCGCGCACCCACTGACTTGCAGTGTTGGCCAGCTTTGCTGCCAATGATTACATCAGGCTCTCTCAGGCCAGCACTGGGGTGTCTTTCCTTCTGTCACAACTTCCTGTTGCCCCGTAGGCAGGACGCAGCAGAGGGAAAGCTTCAGGAAGGCATAGCGGACCCAGAATGGGTGATGGGAGGGGAGAAGCTGCACATGGATGGATGGAAAGAAAGGGAGAGGGGGAAATGCACATGGATAGAAGTGTGGAGGGGAATGGATGGAAGTGACGTGGGGAATGCACATGGATGAAAGGGGAGAGGAGAAAATGCAGTGGATAGAAGGGACTTGTGGAGGGGGGCATACATGTATAGAAAGGAAATGAGGGAAATGCTACACATGGATAGAAGGGAAGTGGGGGAAATGCACATGAATAGAAAGGAAGGGGGGAGGCAATGCACATAGAAGGGAAGGGTAGAAAATACCATATGGATAGAAGGGAAGTGGGGGGAGAACGTACAGGTATAGAAGGGAAGGGAGAGGAGGAAAATGCTGCACATTTGTTCTTCCGCTTGCGCTTTCGTATTCCTCTCCGTGTTCCTTTTCTTGAGTTTTTCTTTATTTCAGGAATGCCAACTCTTTAGCCTTTATTTTCTCAGCCACTTGCTTGGAGAACCATATCGGTTTCCTTTTTCTCTTGCTTTTATTTACTCTCTTTACATAAAGGTTTGTGGCCATATTTATAGCTTCTTTCAGCCTGGACCAGGTCAGTTGTATTCATAACTTAATATAATAATGAGCTGATAATAGATGTTAACTAGCAATAATTGATAATCTATTAGATTGTAAGCTCTTTGAGCAGGGACTGTCTTTCTTCTATGTTTGTACAGCGCTGCGTATGCCTTGTAGCGCTATAGAAATGCTAAATAGTAGTAGTAGTAGTAGTAGTAGACACTAAGTAATTGGCACCAAATAGCAGTTATGCATGCATCTGACCTTATAGTTTATTTAAATTTGCTATACTGCTAAGACTAACTTTCAAATTGCAGCAGTGTACAAAAATTCCAAAATAATAAAAAAAGGAAAGGAACTACAATAGATTGATAGGAAAGAGAGTTGCTCACACATCATACTCATAAAGAAGAGATAGGGTAGAGTAAAAGGAGGGGAACAATACATAGGCTGAGGAGGAGGAGAAGGGACCGGAAAGTAAAGGACAACAGAATACAGCCCAGTGGCTACTCCCTGGTAGGACCAAATACATGAGCAAAAAAGCCAGGCCTTCAGCCCTGCTTTAAAATTTTTAAATGAGAGCTCTGCTCAAAGGTGGAAGGGGAGAGAATGCATGATGTCTTAGTTGGTATTTTATAAAATGTGCATGCAAATCCATAACGTGTAACTGTAAGGGGGCATGGACTGAGGTGGGTCAGGAACCTGCCCAGGATTTGTGCACACATGTAACACAATACATGCAGTTATATGCGTAACTGCCTATTGTTAGGCCTGAGCACTTACACCAGCCTTTGAGCGGGTATAACTGCTCCCGCTTACAGGGCCCCTTTTACCAAGCTGTGGCAAAAGGGGGCTGGCGCTGGCATCAGCACGTGTTTTACAAGTGCACCGAGGCCCCCTTTTACCGCAGCTGGTAAAAGGGAAGTCTAGCCTTCCTGCAGGAAATGGCCATGCAGCAAGTAAAGCGCTTGTTGCACGGCCATGTCGGGGGGAGGGGAGCCCTTACCGCCACCCATTGAGGAGTGGCCTAGTGGTTAGGGTGGTGGACTTTGGTCCTGGGGAACTGAGGAACTGAGTTCGATTCCCGGCACAGGCAGCTCCTTGTGACTCTGGGCATGAGTGGGAAAGCGCAGGGTACAAATGTAACAAAAAATAAATAAACAGAATGGTACTGGTGTGGGGAGAGGGGAGAGGAGGTAACCTGCATGGAGTGGCAATTACAGAAAGGCATGCAGGGTAACCTGCAGGAGCAGAAATCACAGAAACAACCACTTTTGCTGGGTGAACTGTGTGCCATATCGGCCTTGATCTACCCTCATTTCTTTTAGTACAAAAAAAGTTGATGTTTTTCTGTGTCAATTTAAAGGACACTACATGGATAATACAAATGTCAGGTTTCTATGGATCCTTTTGAACATGCTCTCAGCATACAGAGCTCTCCATAAAATCCCTTGGCAAAAAAGTTTCCATTTTTATCCCAAGCATGAACTACTGTGATTTGCTCTGTTAGTCCACCTGGATGCTAAAAATAAATACCAACACACAAGTTGTGAGTGAGACCTTCTATTTTTTATGATTATTTTATTTATTCATTTTATATTACATTTATGTCCAATACAAAAATGGGAAAGAAAAGAGAAAATATCAATTAAAACAAACATTAAGGAAAAATAACATCTTTGTTAGTCCACATTATTGTCCACAATTGGGGGATCCAAGATCAGAAAAACAATCTCAAAGAAAATAAGAAAAACACGGAATGGTTAATCTTACAATTCATATTTTCTGAGGGAGGAAGGTTAATTGGTAATTGCAGCCGGTACAGTGGTAACTAAAGGAAGTTGCTGCAGAGGGTTCTTCATCTGTTCTTTTAACTCCACAAACTCTTGTAATTTCCTGGGTTCAACAAATAAGTAATCAGGAAATAAAACACAAGGGAATCACTCTAGGAAGGTCCCACCTAGGGCAATGATTCTTGGCTTAAAAGCCAAGAGTTCACACCTCCTAGTCTGCGATTCCCTTGATATGTCAGGAAATATATTTATCTTTGAACCCCCCCCCCCCCCCCCAAAAAAAAAAACACAGCCATATGTCGGAAATACAATTTCAAAACATTGTTCCTATCTAAATCAATGGCAAAAGTCACTAATAATATAACTCTATATAAAGGGTATTTTAGGAAAATTTATCTTTCTCAAGTTATTTTTCCTTAATTGGTTCTCCAGAAGTTCCAATTTTTTACAACAAACAGAAATTGTCCTTCATTACCAAATTAACTGATTTTCGTAGAGAAACCATTTCCGAAATCAAAGTCTTTATTTTTTTTATCTTGGACTTCCACTTTGTTAGTTAAGTATTGATATAATCACATATTTATTCCTAAAAAATTTTTGACATCTGAAGAAGAGAGTTATTCACATTCTGCAGCACTTCCCATAGTGCGTCCATTGTGACATTATTGGCTTCACCAGGTCCAATTTCTCCACAGAAACTGCTCCAGATATCTTCGGGGGGAAGAGCTCACTCTCCAATCCCCCAGTTGGTTTATTATCTGGAGTCAATGCTGCGCCAGGACCTCCTCGGATCGCGTGAAAATCCTAACCCACTTCAGGCGTTTCCACTATCGACCTCCATAGCGAAGCGTTACTGTTTCCGGGTCTTGGAGAGGTCATGCCAACAGGGGGACTCAAAGTCACTCCCTCTCCACTGAGGTTCGGCAATATAAGCCTTGCTGTTCCCCCAAAGCAGGAACCGATATCCCCGACGTTATGACCCCGAATCTCTCCAAAGCAGACTGAGAAGTGGTGGGAACCCCAGCCGTGTTCGAGGAGGGCAACACCACGGCTTTGCCTTTCATCTTCCCCATTCTCTGGGGGTGAGTGAGACCTTCTAATTAGATTCGCTTTAGTGCATTGGCGATCAGCTTTTGGTGAAAGGAGCAGAGCTCTGGAGTAGTCAGAAATGTATTAATTTAATCAAATAAAAAGTCTTACCTACAACATTATTGACCATTTATTTCTAATTATCCTTAACATAAAGAAATTAAGCCTTTTCTATATGTTCAGCCTGGCATGTAATGATGCCATAGTCCTCTGGGTGGCAGCTGAGCATGTTGCAACAGACTGTACACTGTAAGGCAGGGTATCATAGTTATTGAAATGTTGGACCAAGTTTGAAAAAAAAATATGCTTAAAGTGGACCGATGTTACACCCAACCGTGGGGGGTGGGGTGGAGGAATGCCTCTCCAAGAGGCCCTTTTACGAAGCTGCAGTAGGGCTACTGTGCTGATAGCTCAAGCCAAATCGACCCTAACACTGGGATAGTGCGGGCACCCATCTGGAGTTCTGAAGTTGGCATGTGCAGTTTCCCACAGTAGAAAATAATTTTTGTATTTTCTACTGCAGGGGTATTCCCGGCGGTAATCGGCAGCACAGCCACATTGCTGTACGCTGCCCGATTATCCCACAAGTAGCATTTGAGCCCTTACTGCCTTCTAAATAGGTGAAGGTACGGGGCACAGGCAGTAAATAGCAGCACACTAATTTTTATATTAGCGCACAGCTATTTACTGCCCTGTTTTTAAAAAGGCCTTTTCCCCTCCACGGTAAAAAATGTCCAAGTGCGTGCCAATTTCACGCACCAAAGCTAGCGCAGGCCACTTTGTACTGCAGCTTAGTAAAAGGGCTCTTAAATGTTGCTATGATCGTTAGAAGAGGGACTAGAATATTTAAATTTTAAAGAATCTGAATTTTGTATACTATTTTCTACTACGGATAATGACTAAGCAGAAGAAATATGCCTGATAAATTTACAGCAGTTTATAACTTTCCAAATTTATGCAATAACTTTCTCTACTCCAGATTAAAAAAAAAAAAGAACCCTAATAAAAATAAAAAGCTGTTTCCAGGATTTTATTTTTTCCCCCCAGAAATGGTGCGCACTCGGGGAAGGACTACCGCCGGCGGCTGCATTGGGCCACCGGTAGCCCCAGAAGAGCAAGCGGTAAGCTCATGTTGGGCTTACTGCTGCTCTTTAAAAGGTCACCTGAGATAGCACATACAAGGCATAAGGATGTTGGAGCATACAATTTTATTTTTATTTTTATTTGTAGCATTTGTATCCCACATTTTCCCAACAATTTGCAGGCTCAATGTGGCTTACATTTGCCGTAATGACGGCTGCCATTTCCGGGTAACAGAATTACAAATGGTATTGTGTTAAGTTGCATACATACATGTAACATAACATACGTGAACAGATCATGGTATAGATAAAAAGGAAAGAGGTTATGAGAGAAGAATAAATAGAAAAAAATATTTGGTAGAATATCATACGTGTGGTGTACAAATGTGAAATGGTTATAGCCCCCAAAATATAATGGGCTGAGAAAAATGTTAGGAAATCTGGAACCTATAGATCATCATATACTGTGGATTCTTTAATTGCAACCTGTTTTGTATAATTAAATAAAGTACAGTAGCAATATTTGCATAGAGGGCTTTTTTCCTTATTTAGTTTATTCAATTTTTAACCACCTTTTGGGGAGAAACCCACTCTTAAGCTGGTGTACATGAAAGAAAATATCTTTACTAAATTGAATTAACAAGAATTTTTGTATACACTTCAATCAAAACTGATAAACACAAAGGGCTAGATTCTATATGTGATGCTGAAAAAAACCCCACTTAAGCAGTATTCTATAAGTTGCCCCTAAATTCAGCATGGTTTATAAAATACTGCTTAAGTGGAGAGGTCACACGTAAATTTAGGTGCTGCCATTTGCACCAATGAAAACGTGGTACAGATGCCCACACCTAAATTTACGTGCAGAGCACCATCATTCTGTAATTATGCACGTAACTCAAAACGACACCTCCAATCCACTCCAAAATGCCTATGGCCCTCCCATTTCCACGCCCCCCTTTTTCAGGCTGCATGTAAATTTTAGGCACGGATCCCGCGTCTAAACTTATGTGCGTAAGTCCCAATTAAATTGAATTAGTGCCAATAATTGCTTCTTAAAAAGCCAATCATTGGCACTAATTGGCTTGTTATTCTATTAAATTGCCCATGTAAATTGGGAGCGCGCTTAAATTTGCACACATAATTTTTGGCAACTTTTATAGAATCGGGGGAAAATGAACTAGCCACTAGGCTTATACAAATCATTTATTCCAGTTATCAAATATCAACACTCATGGGATGCCTGGTTCCATAAGACAAAAAAGTGGAACAATTAAGAGAGCTTTAATGCTGACAAAATTACCATTATTGTTTTAAACATGCTACAATAATCAGAACACTAGTGCCTAAAGGTATTTTCAAGGGATAAAACAAACAAAACATTTTACAGGTGCAACAGAGGTCATGCTTTCACTGCTGACTAATGAGAAATAAAACCAGTTAATATTCCGCTGCTGCCAAGCAGAACAAGAGCGGATTCATCCTGACTCATCCACTGCATTCTCTTTTTAGAAGCAATTCAAAAATGCAGATATTAGAAGTTCCTTTACAGGATTTAATTTGACTTTCTCTTTAGAAGGCTTTTTATCTTTCAGTTTTGAATTGGATTCCTTAGTCTGATTCATGTTTTCTGTGACCTGTTTCCTCGTTCTGCCTCCTGTACGGAAAGTCGTGCCCTGCTGTAGAGGAAAAGCAGTCAGTACTTGTGTTCTGTTTGCTGAAGGTATAAGAAACAATCCAGCTTATAATTGACAGAGAAAAACGCCTATATTGCGACCCAAATCGGGAGATATTTTTATTTATTTATTTTATTGCATTTGTATCCCACATTTTCCCACCTATTTGCGGGCTCAGTGTGGCTTACAATACGTTGTGAATAATAGAAATACAATTGGTCATAATACGATTATGGGTACATTGTGAAGAGCTGTGGGAAGACAAAGTCAAAGTCAAAATATCATCTAGGAATGTGACAAAGATGGGCGTCTTTCTCCCGTGGGCGCCCAAATCGGTATAATCGAAAGCTGATTTTGGGCGTTTCCAACTGCACTCCGTCCGGAAACGAGTAAAGTTGACGGGGCATGTCGGAGGCATGTCTGAGGCGGAACTGGGGCGTGGTTATCAGCCGAGGAGAGATGGGCGTCTGTAGCTGATAATAAAAAAAAAGCATTTTTACCGCGATTTTGGGTCACTTTTTTGGACCCTTTTTTTCACGAACAAGTCCCAAAAAAGTGCCCCAACTGCCCAGATGACCACTGGAGGGAATGGGGATGACCTCCCCGGACTCCCCCAGTGGTCACTAACCCCCTCCCACCAAAAAAAACCCACTTTAAAAACTTTTTTCCCAGCCTGTATGCCAGCCTCAAATGCCGTACCCACCTCCATGACAGCAGAACGTGTTCGATCCTCTCACCGCCTTTCCCTGGGTCAGATGTGGCTCTCTGGTGCACTACAGGGTCACATCAGCATTGCATTGTGGTGGGTGTAGGGTATTGGGCTCCGTGATTTCATTAGCTTGTGTTACAGTCTCACGATGTTGGTAGTTGGTAGGCTCTTCTCCCATGGTGCTTTTCCCCCTGCCTACTGGGTCAGAGAGTGCCCTGTTGTGTTTCCTGTTGTAGTCCATGCGGTAGTGGCCATTTTTGTAAGCCAGTTTTAGTTCCCTTTCCTGTGTTAGCCACGTTAGAGAACTTAGTTCTTACCTTGAATGTGGCTGAAAGAGGGCATTGTACAGCATTCTGCCAGCTCTGACCTACTGCTCATCTCAGTACCAGGGAGACTCGTTGCCAGTGGAGCACAACCTCTGCAGTTAACTGTGAGTAAACGTGCTTATTCCAATAAAGGACGTTTTCGGAGAGATTAGTCTTCAGGTGTCAACTGGTGTGCCAATGTTATACAGCAGCAACAAGTCCTAGAGGCCTGCGTGTATTCAGGTCCCTGGAGCACTTTTAGTAGGTACCGCAGTGCACTTCAGGCAGGTGGACCCAGGCCCATCCCCCCCCCCACCTGCAACACTTGTGCTGGTAAATGGGAGGCCTCCAAAACCCACTGTACCCACATGTAGGTGCCCCCTTCGCCCCTAAGAGCTATGGTAGTGTTGTAAATTTGTGGGTAGTGGGTTTTGGGGGAGGGGGGTTGGAGATTGGGAGCTCAGCACCCGTAGTAAGGGAACTATGCATGTGGGAGCTTTTTCTGAAGTCCACCGCACTGACCTAGGGTGCCCAGTTGGTGTCCTGGCATATCAGGGGGGCCAGTGTACTACCAATCTTGGCCCCTCCCACGACCAAATGGCTCGGATTAGGACATTTTTGAGCTGGGCGCTTTTAGTTTCCCTTATCGCTAAAAAAACAAACAAACGCCCAGCTCAAAAACGTCCATTTTTTCGAAAATACGGTTCAGCCCGCCCCTTCACGTACCCGTTCTCGGAGATAAACGCCCATGGAGATAGGCGTTCGCATTCGATTATGCCCCTCCACATGTCCTATGGGCTGTTTAATTTTTATCAAGTGCACAGAGCAACTGGTAATAAGAACTAATAACACTGGATGAAGCATTGTATATTGCTTGGTTAGTGACCACTAGCTGCCCAACTAGCTACCCTGATATTCTTTGGTGTTTCCTCATCTAGGTACTAACAAGGTCATGTGACATGAACAGTGATCTACTGGTAATTGCTTGATCCTACCAAACTCAGAAGTGCATCAAGGGGGAATGCCAATGCCTCTGAGATATACTGATGTTCGCCCAAAGGTATTTTTTGAGTGGCACTACACAATCCTATCCAGACCACGCTGTAGAAGAGGTTTCCACAGGTGTGATGCATGTGCCCTAGCTCTGCTCACTGACTGGAAGTTCAAGAGTTATTCTGCCAAATGTCAGACACGAGGATTCCTCAGAGCTACCACTGGAGCAAATACATTTACAACTCACATTCAGCCCCCATCTCTGATTCCCATAAGTACATAAGTGTTGTCTTACTAGGACAGACCAAAGGTCCATCAAGCCCAGTACCCTGTTTCCAACAGTGGTCAATCCAGGTCACAAGTACCTGGCAAGATCCCAAAACAGTACAATGCATTTTATGCTGCTTATCCCAGAAATAAGCAGTGGATTTTCCCAAGTCCATTTTAATAATGGTCTACAGACTTTTTTTAAACCCTGCTAAGCTAACTGCTTTTACTACATTCTCTGGCAACGAATTCCAGAGTTTAATTACATTCGTTTTAAATTTACTACTTTGTAGATTCATCGCATGCCCCCTAGTCCTAGTATTTTTAGAAAGTATAAACAGATGCTTCACGTCTACCCGTTCCACTCCACTCATTATTTTATAGACCTCTCTCATATCTCCCCTCATCTGTCTTTTCTCCAAGCTGAAGAGCCCAAGCCATTTCAGCCTTTCCTCATAGGGAACTCATCCCATCCCCTTTTATCATTTTTGTCACCCTTCTTTGTACCTTTTCTCCTCTCTGTTTTAGTCCCATTTTCCTCATTCTCTTCTCCTTCTATTTTTTTTTTTATTTCCCTTCACAAATGTCATTACTAAGCCCATGGATCCTGCGCCCTTCCCCAGCCTTTCTAGACCCACGCAACTAGGGAGTTATATTTTTTTATCAGATCAATTTTTTAATCAAAAATTCACATCTGAGTGCAGTCACAAATACCCTGGTCAAACCCTGTCCCAGAAATTTCTAGCCATGTAATCCAAAAAGTAGACCATCTTTACAAATTCACACATAAAAGCTAAAGGGCTAAAGCAAACTAATGCTCTGGCAAGCTTTAACACATATTAAAAGCACTGTTAGTGAACACAATCAAGTCTATATGCATCAGCAACACTTTTAGCATGTGTAATTAGGTCGAGAGTGTTTTAATGCAAAAATCTATGATAGCGAGGTCATGAAATACAATGCTATGGAAAACACTATTAGCACAGAGAAAACAGGTATTTAGAAGCACAGAATTAAAACAGACCTGTTAATACAAAAAGCGTAACTAAATGGCCCTTTTACCGTCTGCGCACACAGCTGCTGTAGCTGTTACTGCGCTGGCATGGCAGCACATACTAATTTGATCAGTTGTGCCTTCCCGTTTATTATATTGACCTCATGATATGATTGGTCTGAATTGACTATGATGCTTTGTTTATCTTTATTATACTTTTATATACAGCTCTTCTAGCGTGTGCAGTTCTGGTCACTGCATCTCAAAAAAGATATAGTGGAATTAGAAAAAGTACAGAGAAGGGTGATGAAAATGATAAAGGGGATGGGACGACTTCCCTATGAGGAAAGGCTAAAGTGGTTAGGGCTCCTCAGCTTGGAGAAGAGATGGCTGAGGGGAGATATGGTAGAGGTCTATTAATTCTATAATTAATATTGAGTGGAGTGGAACTGGTAGATGTGAATCATCTGTTTACTCTTTTCAAAAATACGAGGACTAGGGGGACACAAAGAAGCTACTAAGTAGTACATTTAAAATGAATCATCTCTCTATATAAAATGCACCTCCAAAGTTCTAATGAAGCCTCCACAAGTCCCAACGTTCTAACTGCATGGTGGTGAAACCACAATTTGCCCATGAGCGTTTGCCCCGCCTTCGCGTTAAACGTGATGACGTCGAGGGGGGGAGCAATGGCACTCAACCAATCGCAGGGGCAGACATCGATATACACCACTACGAGTCAACTCACAGAGCCTACAAAACAACTCACAGAGCCTACGAAACAACTCACAGAGCCCCCACCCCTCGGCGCAACACCCAAGCCCCTCTGCGCCGGCACATCACACAAACACTCCCCCCTGCCGCAACATCCAAGCCCCTCCCCTGGCCCTACCAGAACAAAATACCCACTGACCCAACGTCTTCACAAACTAACACAAGTTGCCTACCACTCGAAACACCCCCCCCCAACCCCACAAACACAAAACGCGCCCTACACACAATCACAAAAACACTAACACTCACACAGACACACACGTAATCAGCCATACACAAACAGCATCTCTGCCACTGACACACACATGTCCGGCACATAACAGATGACTCCTGACCAGATTACAGGCAGGACGAAGCAGAACACCCGGCCAGCGGAAAACACGCAATTAAGCACGAGACTCCAACAATACTGCATTGTTAACACACGCATGCGAAAAACATCGCTTAACAACGGAATTCCTGCCAAGCATATTTTTATAATTGCTTTATCAATATTTGACTTCTCTGCTTCACATGTTCCAGAATATGGGCGCAAAACTTACAGCTTCCCTAAAACCGAACGCCGCAAGTCCTTCCACGAGTCAAAACCATGACTTACAAGCTAACGGACCCTTAACGACGCACAACAATCATTCCTTTAAAAAAAAACCACCCACTTTACTCATACAACGATCGGAAGGAGAATAAAATCGCAATGCAACATCGGAATTACAAAAAACCGACTGCTAAAAAGTAGCATTGAAAAAAACAAACTGCAGTCAATAGGACGTCCTTAGCTTTCACATTGTGGATAGAAATGCACCATATAGATCTCTCCTCTCCATTTTCACTTCCATTACCCTACGTCCTTGGTACTTTCTTAAAAAACAAACAAAAAAATTGACAGTAATACAACTTACATACAGACACAGTAATAATTATGCCCAAACATCAAAGAAAATCTCACCAACAAATGGCTCAAATGGTTGTGTTAAGCGATGCAAAATTTGACTGTGGTCACCCCATTATGACCCTAGCCTTGCACACTCTCATTCACAAAGATCCACACACAAACCCTTACACTCTCTCACACAGACACACACACACTTTCTCTGTAACACACACACACAGACACACATACACACACACACACACACTTACACTGTCTCTCACACACATGCGCACTCTCTCACACAGACACACGCACACACGGCTCAAATGGTTGTGCTATGCTATGTAAAATTTCACAGCTATCTCTTCATTTTGACCATAGCCTTGCATACTCTCTTTCACACAGACGCACAGACACACACACAAACTTACACTGTCTCTCTCTCACACACACGCGCCCACACACACATATACACACACTCTCTCTCTCTCTCTCTCTCTCTCTCACACACACACACACACTTTCTCTGTCTCACACACACACAGACACACATACATATACATACACTACAAATACAAATTTTTAAAACCAACCATGGTCTTTGTCTTTTTAAAATGCTTTATATTCATTAATGTCAAACACACACACACACAAAAACCTTGCTAGCGCCCGTCAGTGGTGTACCAAGGGTGGGGGGTGGGGGCGGTCCACACCGGGTGCACGCCGCTGGGGGGGGGTGCCGCGCGCCGGTCAGCTTCGTTCGTTTCCATGCTCCCTCTGCCCTGGAACAGGAAGTAACCTGTTCCGGGGCAGAGGGAGCATGGAAACGAACGAAGTTGACCGGCGCGCGGCACCCCCCAGTGGCGTGCACCCAGGGGGGTTCTTTTGCCGGGGTGGGGGGGTCGCGCTGCACTGGGGGGGGGGGGGTGCTACACCTGGGGCGGGGCGCATCGGCAATCCGCCCCGGGTGTCAGCCCCCCTAGGAACGCCACTGGCGCCCGTTTCATTTGTTTACAAAATGGGCCTTTTTTACTAGTAGAAAATATTTCTTCACTCAATGAGTAATTAAATTCTAGAATTTGTTTCCAGAGAATGTAGTAAAAGCATAGCTTAGCAAGGTTTAAAAAAGGGTTAGATAATTTCCTAAAAGTCCATAAGCCATTATTAAGATGGACATGGAAGAATCCACTGCTTATTTCTAGGATAAACATAATAAAATCTGTTTTACTGTGCTGGATCTTGCCAGGTACCTGTGACCTGGACTGGCCACTGTTGGAAACAGGATAATGGGCTTCATGGACCTTCAATCTGTCTCAGTATGGCAATATTATGTTCTTATATAAAGTGGTTTACATGAAGGGCAATACTAGTACATGCAAATTATAGAATTAATAGCATGTATGCACATGATTGGTGCCAGTAATGGACAATTATATGTGTAAGTGCTAGGTGCTATTCTATAACTCATGTGCCAAAATCACTTAGGTGCCCTTTTACTAAGCTACGGTAGGCACTAGTGCGTGCCTACCATGCTCCAAAAGCACTGCCATGGGATGAGCAAGGTATCCCACAGTAGTGTGCTGATCATCACATGCTAATCCTGCACTAAAAAATAAGATTTTTATAGTGTGGGAGGCGTGTCTATGGGCAGAGAGTAGGTGTGCTCTGCGCTAATCAGGTAGCACAGGAGGTGCATTGCCGTGTGCTGCCTGATTAACACGGGAGTAGCGTGGGAACCCTTGCCGCCTAGGAAATAGGTGATGGTAAGGGCTCCTGCGGTAATGGCCATGCACTAATTGGGAAATCAGTGTGTGGCCATTACAGGAAAGTAGACAAATGTAGCCATTTTACCACTGCACTAAAAGTGCTTGCAGCGCATGGAAAACCCACGTGCTGCAAACAACATCGACCACTTTTGATCACGGCTTAGTAAAAGGGCCCCTTACTCTGAAAGTGCAGGTGGTATAAACATGAGTGGAGTAGCGTGGGTCATGGGCTTGTCTTGGAGATACAAATGTAACTTAGAGAATACTATGAGTGGAATGGAGGAGTGGCCTAGTGGTTAGAGCACCAGTCTTGCAATCCAGCGAGTGGCCAGTTCAAATCCCACTGCTGCTCCTTGTGATCTTGGGCAAGTCACTTAACCCTCCATTGCCTCAGGTACAAACTTAGATTGTGAGCCCTCCTGGGACAGTTTACCTGAAAGTAACTCACCTTGAGCTACTACTGAAAAAGGTGTGAGCAAAATAAAAATAAATAAATAAAATATGAGTGAAGTTGAACATGTAGATGTGAAGCATCTTTCACACTCCAAAAATACTAGGACTAGGGGGCATGCAATGAAGCTACAATGTAGTAAATTTAAAACAAATCAGAGGAAAAAGTTTCTTCACTCAACATGTAATTAAACTCTGGAATTCGTTGCCAGAGAATGTGGTAAAGGCAGTTAGCTTAGTGGAGTTTTAAAAAGGTTTGGACGGCTTCCTAAAGGAAAAGTCCATAGACCGTTATTTGCCAGGTATTTGTGACCTGGATTGGCCACTGTTGGAAACAGGATGCTGGGCTCGATGGACCTTTGGTCTTTCCCAGTATGGCAATACTTATGTACTTATGAGTTTCATGCACTTCAGGGCACAATAAGTTACCAACAGTTGCAACTGACATTAACTTGGCATAACAGTTGCTGCACCAATGCGGACTTATGCTCGTATTTTATAATGGAATCTTGGTGCCAAGATGCCGTTATAGAATTGGCACTAAGCACATGATATTGAGGGGTGCCTAAATCTTGGTGCCAATGTATAGGATTGTTCCCAATGTGATTTCAGTCAGAGAAGAACTACAACTTCAAATCAGAGAGATTTAAAAGAGAGGGAGGTCAAGGGAGGCTACTGATTTCATATAGGAAGAAGCAATTCATTTTTGGCACTATTCTGTATATCAAGGGTCCCAGGAAAAGAATGAACTGTGTTTAATTGCAAAATATTATTTATTTTTATTTATGTTTATTTATTTAAGTCACTTGATATACCGCACAAGCAGCAGAGTGGTTTACAATAAAAAGAGAGTTCAAGGAAAAATATGACCTAGATAGAACGAGGATAAGCAAAGTTCTAGATAGAGGTGGAAAGGAAAAGATTCTAGGAAAAGGTGGGTCTTAAGTAGTTTCTTAAACAAGGCAATGTTTAGTTTGGTTTTTGATGGAGCGGAGCAAGTTTGGGTCCAATATATCTAAGGTTCTAGGTCAGTTCCCACTCACCAATTCCCATCTGGAAAATTGCCATCTAGGACAATTACCACTTAACCAATTCCTAGCACTCCAGGGTGGACAATTTCCACACTTAATAATCATGAAGCATCACAGTCTGAAATGTATCTCCTTCCCCTTCCCCTTCCAGATCATTTGGGAGGGGGTGCAATGCCCCCCCCCCCGCACCCCCAAACAGTACACCAAAAAAATTAGAATAAACCAAATATATATATATATATATATATATATATATAAACTTTCACAAAATATTACCAACACATCCACGCCACACAATGACACTTCTCATAAAAAAATATGATGCATAAGAAAAGAAAATCCCAACAGAACACCAACACAAGAAAAAACAACGAAAACTACATGTCAGTAAGAAATAGCCAGGGGGGAACAGTCCTAGGAGGGAATTGTCCACCTTGGGGAAAGGTCCTAGGAGGGAACTGTCTAGGCAGGAATTGGTGGGTGGGAACTGTCCAGGTGGCAACTAGCTGCTGGATACCATATCTAAAGGCGGCGTTCCTCAAGGTGAAGGACAGAGGGTGGGGGGACAGTTAGTAGATTCTGGTCTGCAGAGCAAAGACAGTGGAGAGGGGTGTAGGGGATGATAAGGGAATTGAGATAGGAGACAGCTGATGACTGAGATTTGTAAACAAGGAGGATGACTTTGTATTTGATATGGGTGATGACTGGAAGCCAAGATTCACAGCTGAACAGAGGTGTGACAAGATCAAAACAGCTGACATTGTAAAGGAGTTTAATGGCAGTTAACTGGAAGAGCTGAAGGCGTTTGAGAGAATGAGGAGGAAGACCAGAGTAAAACGAATTACAGTAGTCAAGACAGCACAAGGATGATGGGGTGTAGGTGTGATGACAAGATGAATGGGCAAACAGTGCAAAGATGGTGAAGGGCAAAAAAGGGGTGAATAACGTGGAGGGGCATAATTGAACGGCGGCGGCCATCTACATGGGCGGCCATCTATATGGCCGGCGCTGCAAATAGTGGTCCCTAACAATCTTTCATTTCGATAATACGGTTGGGGCCGGCCAAATGTCAGAGATGGCCGGGTTTGAGATGGCCAGCATCGGTTTTCGCCGATAATGGAAAGCGAGGCCGGCCATCTCAAACCCAGCCAAATCCAAGGCATTTGGTCATGGGAGGGGCCAGCATTTGTAGTGCACTGGTCCCCCTGACATGCCAGGACACCAACCGGGCACCCTAGGGGGCACTGCAGTGGACTTCAAAAATTGCTCCCAGGTACATACCTCCCTTACCTTGGGTGCTGAACCCCCCAAATCCCCCCAAAACCCACTCTCCACAACTCTACACCACTACCATAGCCCTAAGGGGTGAAGGGGGCACCTAGATGTGGGTCCAGTGGGTTTTGGGGGGGGGGGGTTGGAGGGCTCCCATTTACCACCACAAGTGTAACTGGTAGGAGGGATGGGCCTGGGTCCACCTGCCTGACGTGCACTGCACCCATTAAACACTGCTCCAGAGACCTGCATACTGCTGTCAGGGAGCTGGGTATGACATTTCAGGCTGGCATAGAGGCTGGCAAAAAATGATTTTTAATTTTTTTTGGGGGGGTGGGTGGGGGTTGGTGACCACTGGGGGAGTAAGGGGAGGTCATCTCCGATTTCCTCCAGTGTTCATCTGCTCAGTTGGGGCACTTTTTTGAGACTTGGTCCTAAAAATAAATGGACCAAGTGAAGCCGGCAAAAATTGGCTTTTGATTATATCGATTTTGCCGGCTTCAAGAGATGGCCGGCCATCTCCTAATTTGTGTCGGAAGATGGCCAGCCTTCTCGTTCGAAAATAAGCTGGCAAGTCTATTTGAGGTTTAAAGGTGAAGTGTGAATTGAGAGTAACTCCATGAACCTTAATAGAGTCTTTGTATTGAAGGATATAACCATCGATCGAGGGACAAGGAATAAAACTGATGCCTGAGGGAGCAAAAACAACAGATTCACACTTGATGGTGTCGAGAAAAAGGAGATTGCTCTTAAGCCAGACATGAGACAGGCAGTCATTCAGATGAGAGATGGCAGTGGAGTCAGAGACATGACATTAGAACTGAATATTGAACAATGTGCAACAGTGGTCCTGAATAATTGCGAGGAGAGGGGCGAGGAAGATATGGAAAAAGGTGGGAGCAAGAACAGGGCCCTGAGAGACCCCAGAAAAGATGGGGGAGGTTGACGCAAAGTCAAAGATGAGTTGATAAGTACGGTTTGTAAGATAGCTAGTTGAACTAAGAAAAAACAGTGCTGGTGACACCAATTGAGTGACGTCGATGGAGAAGGAAAGAGTGATCCACAAGATCAAAAGCAGAAGATAGATCAAGTGAAACAAGAATGACTGAGGAATGACAATCTAGGGCAGTGTGAATAGAATCATGCAGGGCGAGAAGGAGTGTTTCGGTACTGTGATATGGCTTAAAACTGGATTGATTATGGACAAAGAATATTGCTTTGTTTAATGTGTTGAGAAGGTTGGAGTAGTATGATTTTTAATTATCACAGGGCGAGTACCACTAGTTGCAATATAGGTTTTTGAAACTACAGTGAAAGGTAGGGTGGAAGCAGTTTGCTTGGAAAGCAGCAGTGGTACCTTGTCCTTCAGTATATCAGATTGCTAACACTGAAAAAATCTCTCCAGATTTAATATCTGTGCAAAAGTTGGTATAAGTGTGCTTCTTTTCTTTCTTAAGCCCAGAGACAGAAACAGCTGCAAAAATCTACAATGCGATTCCATCAAAACCCCATTGAAATGTCAAATGATGTCTACTTTTAACTTTTTTGATTGAAGACTTGTGTATTATCTGCAGTTCTCCCTCAGAACAGTGTTTCTTCCTCTGGTGAGGTCATTTCTTGTCTTTTATTGGATACACGAGTACAATTCACAATGGAGCGCAGTGTCCTGCAGATACTGGCTCGGGACAACACTAGAAGCCTCTGGCAGGGAGACATGGCAGAACGTACAGGATGGACAACTAGCTGTTCCACTTTAATCACTCAGCACCGCTGCTGGATAAGAGCAGGAGCATGGCAGGAAAGAAGTCCTGCTAATGATATGCTGGAATAGGCAGTTCCATTCTAAGAAGCAGCAAATTTGGGGGCCTTTTTATGAAAGGATGTTAAGCCTTTAATGCGGGGTTAGCATACAAGAACAGGGTACTGCAAAAAAATGTTAATACATTTTGCTGTATTGTGCCTGTTAGTGTGTGGTAACCCATGCATTAATTATTTTTAAAATATTTTTTGGAGGGGGTGTGTCACGGGTGGAGAGTGTGCATTCCCATGTTATCCAGCTTGTGCATTTCAAGTAACACATGCTAACTGGCTAATGCAGAGCTAAAAGGAGTGGAGTGGAGGAGTGGCCTAGTGCTTAGGGTGGTGGACTTTGGTCCTGAGGAACTGAGTTCAATTCCCACTTCAGGCACAGGCAGCTCCTTGTGACTCTGGGCAAGTCACTTAACCCTCCATTGCCCCATGTAAGCCACATTGAGCCTGCCATGAGTGGGAAAGCACAGGGTACAAATGTAATAAAAATAAATAACATGGAAACACAGAGTGCCAGGTGGAAAGTGCTTCTGTGTTAATTGTATGTAGGTACTGCTCACTAATGACAACATTAGTGCATAACCTACATTAAATTTTTAAAAAATCCTCCCATAAGTTCTGCATTAAATCTGGGCTTAGCGCGTGGGAAAGCCCCATGTTAAAGCACATTCCAGCCAATATTTAAAGCTATTTAACCAGCCAGGAACAGCTCCTGGCTGGTTTAATAGCCTTAAGCTGGCTAAGAGCTAGTATTCACCCTGAGATAGCCGGCTATCTTGGCTGATTATTACAGCATAGTGGCTAGCCCAGTCACCAGCTATGTCACACAACATAGCCGGTTAACTCCAATACTCATTGGTTGAGCAGCTAAGATTAGCAGACAGATAGACCCGCAAAATAGTAGGTCTCTCTTTGGCCACTATAACTTAGCTGGTCAGCTGATGACTATCGGCTTGACCGGCATGTTTTTAGCGGCCAGAAATGGAAATTCAATGCTGGTTGCTGGATACAGCCCCGGCATTGAATTTCTGGGTTCGCCACTGACAGCACGAGTAAGCCGGACTCCTTCCTGCGGTCTCATTATTAGCCCCATTAAGCCAAGATTTCACCACACTTTGATAAAAGGACCCTTTGAGCACGATAAGAAAAGGAGGTAGGTAAAAACATTTGTTATCCCGAGCAGTAATCAAAGCTCTGTATTCTTGTCCCACTGTGAAAGAAACACATTCACCACTGGTGCTATGAGCCTAAACAATAATCAGACATTTATGCCACTGGCTGTGCCTGGTACAGGGCACTCTGGCCTGCACAAAAGATTGTTCTTGACAGAATAGGAAATTGGAGTCTCTGGATCTTCTTTTGTTTACAGCACTTGCTTTCTGCATGCATGAATCCACAAGTTCACAACCAGTTCTGCACTTAGTATAATGTACTATATGATGTTGGAAATGTGAAGCTAACTTCCTGTTTATCAGATACTTAATTAAATCAATGTCAATTACTTTATTACATTGCACCACAAACAGTTTGTTATTTTATAAAATATTATGAGAGCAACTCAATGGACACAATAAGACAATTCATAAATCTCATGAAAATATAATTTCCTCTCTCATCTCTCCTTAAAAGCTTCATTGGCTCCTTCAGATGTATGAATTGCCTCAGTATATTTTTGCAAAGATCAGTTCTCTAACAGTGCAAGTGTGTTTCTTTTGGGTAGAAAGACGTTTGTGACCACAGAACCTTCTAATAGGGTCTTTGGATTGTAAAATACCTCCTCTTTTAGTTGGTCCCACTGTCCACCAGGGGCGTAGCCAGACCGGCGGGAGGGGGGTCCAGAGCCTGAGAAGAGGGGGCACATTTTAGCCCCCCTCCGGTGCTGCCAACCCCCCCCCACCACCACTTTTGACCCCTCCCTGGCACTGCAGCCCCTCCCCGTCCCTTTCGACCCCCCCCCCCTCCAGCTGCCGCCAACCTTCCCCCGCCACCGCCAGGTACCTTTGCTGGCGGGGGGTGCCCAACCCCCACCAGCCGAAGTCTCCTTCAGTGCCAGTCTCTGAGTCTGGTGCGTTCGCTGATCTGGATTCTGTTTCTGTGAGTCCTGACGTCCTGCACGACCAACAAAGGTACCTGATGGCGGGGACAGCGGGGGAGGGTTGGCGGCGGGGGGAGGGGGGTGAAAACAGGAGGGTCAGGGCTAAATCTGCAGGGGCCCTTGCCCCCATGGCCCTACCTAGTTATGCCCCTGCTGTCCACACGTAGTAGAGTCAAGTACTGTAGCATTCTCTTGTCATAAATGGTCCTAACCAACACTGTGCCAGATCCCAGGATTTTTGGAATGGATACAGAAGGTAGTGGTAAGAGCCAAGGAGGAAGTTGGTTAGAGATCATATGTATTTTGCTGACATTTATCATATTTATATGATTGTTTCAGAGTGCTGTTAATGTTTATATTAGTGATACTGTATCATGTTAGTTCTCTTACTAGGAATTAATTGCTATCTCCAACTTGTACACCTCCTTGGGTGAATCTATTCATAAAGGTGGTTAATAAATCCCAATCCATCAATCAATAAGCAAGCAAACAAGTAGGGACCACATGGGCAGACTGGGCAAGCCAATAGATCCTTGTTTGCTGAGGCCACTCATGAATTATTGTATGAAAGCAGAGTCTATGGGAGCCCTTTCTATGTCCTTCAAAGACAAATAGCCATGATTCCAGTAGTACTCCTTGGCCATTAATAGTCCCTAGTAGTAATTAGGATTCAATAAAAATCAATTTAATTTTGATGTATATTGCATAGAACAGTGTCATAGGACAAAACTGCAAACCTTGAAATCCTAGCCAATTACAACACCATGAGCACTGTCAACTTTGTTGAGTCCTTGGAGTAATCCAGCACCAACTTTAAATAAACTGTAGAAGATATGGCCAGAGTGTGTGTCAGCTGTCCAAGGTCAATCAAAAATGGAAACCATTCCATGAATTCAGCAGAACAAAGTGATTCTCACCAATGTTCAAGGTTGTTTATGTGATTGTCTGCTTAGGGTCAGACCATCAAAGCGGATTACATACATTAATATTAAATGAAAAAAAGAAAGAAAAAGGTTACAATCTAAAAGGAGAAGCAGAAAATATAAAACTACATAAAACACCACGAAACTGCTGCATTTCAATAGACCCCAGGGTTCGAAGCAGTCCACCTTCCCTAGTTAGGCCTTAATCATATAGTAAAAGCTGAGCAAAATAGAGGGGTCTTCAACATAACTTTGAATTGAGAAAGAGTATCCTCTGTACATAGCAAAAGAGGGAGGGCATTCCATAGTGTAGGTCCCACTATGCTGAACATCAATGTTCGATATTTACTTAAGGGTACATCTCGGACTGCAAGAATAGCCAGCAGGTGTTGTTGGTTTGAACGCAGAGTTTATAATCATACGTGACAATCAGAAATAAGAAAAAATAGCAAAAAGAAATAAAAAGCCTTTACACTTTGAGGTTGACTAGAAGATCCTCACGACAAACCGCTATAATAACTTATGCGGTTCTCTCTCCATCGTTGGGTGGGGAAGAGTCCCAGCTTGGCTAGCGAGTTTTCCATAAATCCTGGAGGACCCTTGACTCCCCCAATTCCTGGAACTGCTGTGTAATCTAGCCTACCATGAGAAGTAATTCTGGTGTCTCGGGGGGCGGTTGAGCAAGCAAGCACTGGAGGAATGGAGTAATCATCAGTGCCTCTGAGATCTTTGGCGTCGCTATTGGGGGAGAGTATGGCACAGATTTCAATGGTGCAGGAGGAGTTTGTTGCTGGAGCAGAAACAACTTGGGTAGATGGGCTGCCTGTTGCTTCCGCTGTTTCTCCCCAGCTTAAGTTGTTGGTGAAACCTGAGGTGGTGACCTTGGACACGCTATGGATGGATTTGGAGAGTCTAAACCAGGTTTGGTCCTCCATTGTTTCAATTTCTACTACTTCTGTAGCTAAACTGCAAGACTTAGAGTCTAAAGTTAACTCCTGCACTGCCAGAGTTGATACACTGGATAAATCTGTTGCTGAGTCAAAATCCTCCCAATCATTGTTAATACAAGATAAGTCACTTATGGTGTGTAAAACTGAAAATTTGGAGAATACTCAAAGAAGTTTGAATTTAAGATTTTTAAATTTTCCACTATCAAGGCTAACTCCAGTGAGAGATCTTTTCCATAGTTTTTTGCGAACTGTGTTGAAATTCCCAGAGGCATCTTTTCCATCTCTTCATAAAAATATTCTATGTGACTAAAAAATGACTGAACCCCCCTGGTTGAATTGAACATTTCAGATATTTTGGAATCTTCAGAATCTGAAATAAGAACTAAAGTCACTTTACTAGTTTCTTTTGTTGTCCATCAAGATAGGGATTCAGTATTGAGGTTGTATTATAAGGCTCCAGATTCCTCTTTTATGAGAGAGAAGGTACAGGTGTTTCCTGATGTGTCCAAGTGGATGCACTCTAGACAAAAGAAGAGTTTGGAATTTGTTCTACAGTAACTTAATTAGGAGCTTCCTTCCAACTTAGATTTCCTTCTAAATTCTTTGTGGTATATCAGAATGTTCGGTATATTTTCTATGAACCTGCTCAGTAGAGATTTTTCCTAGAAGTCAAAGGTGTTACTCTTACTTAACCTCTTTGTTAGGATTGCCTTGGGTCTGTTGGGAATTTGATATGGGTGTGTGTATGTGTGTAGGGGGGTTCTTACTCTTTTTTCCTTTTATAATTTTCTTTTTTTATTTTGTATCCATCTTCCTATGGATTTCTAAGTCTAGGTTTTCCTCCTTAATGTGGACTAAGTGGAAGTAATATTTTCCTTGTTGTTTTGTTTGCTGATTTTATTTTGTATAGTGCTTTAGAGTTGTTATCAAAGTATTGCCTTTGGTGTATTATTGAAATGCAAATAAAAAATGCAAAAAAAAAATCTCCAGAGACATAAACAATATGGTTGGGAAGCCCTACATGGAGAAGACACATTCAAAGCCACTGTGTTTGGAAACATTTATTTTTGGCAAGAAAATCAGGCCAATAAAGGTTTCAGAATAAGAGCTAGGAAAGGAACATAAGGGTGATCTATGAAACAAGGCACATGATTCACCCAATGATGAATATGATCTGCAGAAAGAGGCAGATAATCCAGGGTATGACACAGAAGAAGGAGGAAGATGATCACACATTAGGAACTGATACATTTCTGAAAGAAAAATAAAATTCTTTGTTTCAGAACCACTTGGCTTGATTATTTCCCCTCTCTCCAATGCATCTCCAGGTTGGCATATGAGAGCCAGTAGGAAACTGAGATTCAATATATGAAATATCAATATAGAAAAAAATAGCAGAAATGTTTCTCTTCTGAATATAGAGAAACTGCTGCATATGGCATTCTTCTATGATAACAGACTTCATTTTTTGCAAATTTATATAGTAAGCAATTTTCTAAGACAACTCATTTTCTTATAGAGGGCAATTTTGTAACATGACACCAAGGTTAATAGGGCATGAAATCCCATAGAAAAACCTAGATTAAAGATACATAAGTACTGCCACACTGGGACAGACCAAAGGTCCATCAAGCCCAGCATCCTGTTTCCAACAGTGGCTAATCCAGGTCACAAACACCTGGCAAGATCCCAAAAAAGTTCAATACATGTTATGCTGTGTCTGTTTGGTTTGGTTGGTGTTTTTCTTTTCTCTTTCTCTGGTAATATATTGTTGTGTGTTATTTCTGCTAGATTTTCCTTGTTTTGTAGTTGTGTTATGATGTTGTCTTGTTATTTATTTATTTTGTATTGCTGTGTTTATAGTTTATTAAAACTTATTATACCACCCAAGCTAAATAAAAACCAGAAAAGAACTACAATATTTTACAGGAAAGAGGACATCCAATCATAGTAGAACAATTAAACTTGACAAAATAACAGGGAAAAAAGTTGGGGAAGGCAAATGGGGAGGGGAAGGAAAAGGTCAAGCAAAGTTTGTATGAAAGAAACAGTGGAACAAACTGAGGCAGACTCTCAGTCCAAGGGAAAAGGTCAAGGAAAGTTTGTATGAAAGAAACAGTGGAACAAACTGAGGCAAGCTCTCAGTCCTTTGCCAGTCAGAGCAAATGCTTGTCTGAATACCCAGGTTTTCAAATCAGTCTTGAAATTTTTAAAAGACAGCTTGGAGTGAATGTCAAGAGGGAGGCAGTTGCAGTGGAAAGGGCCTGCAAAATAAAAGGCAGCATGGTGGTAGGTAAATTTGAATTGAGCAGATTTTGGGAGATGGAAGAATTATTTTACTATGTTATTGATTTCATATTTTTAGTATGCACACCACTTTGTAGAGTCAGTTATTCGCACCTTCTTCTTTGCCCTCCACCGCCACCATGCTGTTTGTCCTCTTATTTCAACTTCACACTTACACCCCTTCATTCTTGCACTTGTTTTTATCCTTCTTAGACTACTGTAATTCCCTTTACTCTGGTCTTCTTCAATCTCTCAAATGTCTTCAGTTCATTCAGTCAACTGCTGTCAAACTCCTGCACCAGTTTTGATCATATGACCCCCCCCCCCCCACCCCGTCTCCTCTATGAACATTGGCTCCCGGTCATTGCTCGCATCAAATACAAAATCCTCCTTATTGTCTATAAATCCCATCAACCACTTAACCCCTCCTGTCTTGCTTCTCTCATCATTACTTACACCCCTCTCCACCGTCTCCACTCTGCAGTTCAAAACTTATTAATCCTTGCCCCACCCTCTGTCCTTCAGTCTCAACGTCTTGAGCAACTCTGCCTTTAGATACATAGGACTCAAACTTTGGAATGACTTGCCACTCTCCATCAGAAACCAACCAACCCTCACCTCTTTTAAGAAACTACTTAAGACCTTTTCCTATAGTCCTTCCCCTCCTCTGCTGCTTAGGTCTCTCCTCTTTCTATATTCTTTCTAGTACCTCCTTTTCTCTTAACTCTTTTTAATTGCAAACTGCTGTGTTGCCTATGCTGAGGCTAATGTGTGGTATATCAATGACATAAATAAATAAATAAGCATTTACACATAGGTATAACCCTAGAGCAGTGGTTTTCAACCTTTCTTCAGTCAGGACACACCTGACAGATGATACTCATATATATTACACACCACATACATGACCCTCACGGACATTTGGCCTGACATAATTGCATCCACAAAACCCATACCTCCCCTATCTCTTGTCATCTGATTAATAGCAACTTAAATCTCTCCACATTGTTAAATACAAATTCTGAAAAAAATCCTAACTCAACATACATGTAGTGAACCTACCATAAAAAAGTAGCACTAATTTCTATGATTCAAACAACGTGAACCCTACCTTTGAATAGGCAGCACTACAAATATTACATGGACCCTAGAACACCTGTATACGTACTACTGGTAAAACAGAACATGCAAACAGAATACCACTCCTCGGTCACAGGCAAAACGCAGACAGACCCTCACCAAATACAGAACAAGGGATCACAAATGAGAAATACAAAAATGAAGACAAAAACTGAACTGGGAACTTTAGTAAGTGCAACTAGGCTTGCACCACAACATGGGAGAAATCAAAACAGAAATGTCTTTCCATTTTGTTTAGTAAAAAGGAAAGCATCTCTGATACACATTTCCCAAAGCTAACTTACAGTGGAGCATAGATAGTATGTAGTAGATGGGAGGGAAAGACCTTGGAACTGCATAATATCGGTGAGCGTATAAGCGAATCTGCATCCATAGTTCTCTTACAAAAGTCACCAAGGAGCACTCACATAACTCCGGAGGTAGACAGGAGACCACCAAAATACCTCGCTGGGTGCATGCATTTTTGGCAACTTTTGTAAGACAACTCTGGAGGCAGGTGGGAGGCTACTGATTTAAAAAAAAAAAAACAACCCTAGGTAACGAGGACTGCAGTACTGCGTTGCACTGCGTACAAACAAGTTCCACATACATACCCAGTGTCATCAAGAGGCCTGTTGCTGATGCACATAATCTGGACCTATGCAAAAATGGTGCACATACAAGCAGAGCTTCACTGTATTCCACTTAAATTCAACATAAAGCACTTTTTTTCTTTCTTTACTATCTGGTCATTTTATTTTTCCAAGCATGGTGGTCCCAGTTTCTCCCTTCTGCTTTCCTGTCTTCTCTCTTCCAGTGTGTGCTGTCCATTTGTCCTTTCTCCAATTTCTGCCTGTCTTCTTCCATTCCCTCACTTCCCCTCCACCTTTATGGTCCAGCATGTTGCTGTCCCTTATCCCTTCCCCTCCATCCTTATTATCCAGCATCACCCTGTCTGTCCTATACCCCTGTGGTCCATCAACTTCATGTCCCCTCTCTCCCCCTCCCTATAGTTCAGCAGCTCTGTGTCACCTCTCCCACTCACCACAACCCCTACAGTCCAGCAGCTCCCTGTTCCCTATACTTTATGGTGTAGTAGCTCTGTTCACGCTCTCCTCCAACCCATGATCCAGCAGTTCTGTGTCCCCTCTCTTCCCCAACCCCTGTAGTCTATCAGCTTCTTGTTCCCTCCCCCCACTCCTATGGTCCTACAACTTCCTGTCCCCTCTCCCTTAAGGTCCTGCAGTTTCATATATCCCCTCTACCTCTCCCCTTCCTCTCCTAGCCCTATAGTCCAGCAGCTCCATATTCCCTCTCCCTCCACCATTCCCATAGTCCAGCAGCTCTATGTCCCCTCTCTCTCCCCCACCCCTATAGCCAGCAGCTCTTTGTCCCCTATGCCTTATAGTGCAACAGCTCTGTGTCCCCTCTTCTCTCCAACCCATGATCCAGCAGGTTTGTGTCCCCTCTCTTCCCGCATCCCTTTAGTCCAGCAGCTCCATGCCCCCTAACCCCACCACTATGTGCCAGCAACTCCCTGTCCTCTCTCCTTTAAGATCCTATAGCTTCATGCCCCCTTCTATATTCTTCCCTCCCCTCAGACACCTATAGTCCAGCAGCTCCATGTTCTCCTCCCCCACCATCCCTATAATTCTGCAACTCCCTGTCCTCTCTCCCCTCCCCTGCTCCTTATGATCCAGCAACTCCCCTTCCCCCTCTTATGATCCAGCAACTGTGTCCTTTCTCCCCCAAACCCCTATAATCCAGCAGCTCCGTATCTCCTCTGCCCTCTCCATAATCTAGCAGCTCCGTGTCATCCTCCCCCCCCCCCCCAACAAAAAGTGCAGCCTCAGTTCTCAGGGCAGCAGCTAGGAGAGGAGAATGCAGGCAGCAGGAAACAGCTTGGCAAAGGAGACATGACTACACTAATCCTAGTACTGTATCTCCTTCCCGAGCTGTGTAGTCAGCAAATGCATTTAGCAGGGTTTTCAGTTCTGGCGGAAGTGAAAGCTTGTAAGCATGTTTGCTGCCTCTGCACAGCCTGGGAAGGAGCCACAGTGCTAGGATTAGTGTAGCTGCGTTTCTTCTGCCAAGCTGTTTCCTGCTGCATGTACTCTTCTCTCCCAGCCATGATTGTATCTGCTGGCCAGCCCTGTGACACGCCAACTGGGTATTCGTGACACACCGGTTGACAACTGCTGCCCTAGAGGAAAGGAAGGATAGGGGAGAAATGATACCTGAAAAGTATTAATATGCAAACAAATCATATCCAGAGACATGGAAGCGGTAAAACTAGAGGACATGAACTGAGGTTGCAGGGTGGGAGACTTAGAAGCAATGTCAGGAAGGACATTTTCATGGAGAAGCCTGGAATGCCCTTCCGGAGGAGGTGGTGGAGACAAAAGCAGTGATGGAATCCTAAAGTGTGTGTGATACACACAACAGATCTTTATATAGAAGGAGGATGGAATCAAAACAAAACCTTGCGATGCCTAGATGGCAACTCCAGTAGTTGGGAAGTAAGGCTAGTGCTGGGCAGACTTCTACAGTCTGTTTTCCGATTATAGAAAGACAGATCTGGATCGCTGGAGTGGGCTTCGACAGCAACTCCAGCAGTTGGGAATTAAGACCAGTGCTTAGCAGACTTCTACAGTATGTGACCTGAAAATAGCAAGGGCAGATCAAGAACAAGTATGTGTCTTTTATATGCATTCATATCATATCTCATGAGTCTATCTCAGAGGGAGAGGGGAAGACAACTTGAGGTTGATAGTGACTAAAATACTGTCAGCTTGCAACATTGTTAGATTGCTGGTTTAATCAAATATTGACAATGAATGTGACTATGCTGCATCCAAAATGTAAAAAGATTGTATCCAATATAACTGCCTCTTTGTGGTTGGTATTGTGGCAAATTGCTGGCTGCCATATTTGTGATTCCAGTAGTGGCAGGTGTGGCTCTGGTCACCTTGTTGGGCAAACTGGACTGGACAGTATGGGTCTTTTTCTGCCATCATTTACTATACTATTACGTTTTATTGTAAGCTCTGTCGAGCAGGGACTGTCTCTTCATGTTCAAGTGTACAGCGCTGCGTACTTCTAGTAGCGCTATAGAAATGATAAGTAGTAGTAGTAGTTTTAATAAACATTCCCCGGGGGCTAATTATAGCCACATAAAGTTAGAGCACCCTGCACTACCAGGGTCACAGTGAGCATCCTACTCTCACAGCCAAAGCCTACAACTCTCTACCCAACACACTGAGCGACAATCTCTGCAATGCTCTATCCACAACACACCAACACACAGAGTTGCTACAACTTTCTATACAACACACAGACCCACATATAGGGCTGAATTCTATATATGGCTAAGTGCTATTCTATAAAGGTTATGTGGTCTTTATAGAATACTAGTGTAGTATGCAAGTCACGCCTAACTGTGGGTGGCAGACTTATGTCTCATAAAAGCAGGTGCAACTCCCACCCCCAAAGTTAAGTGGTAATAGGCCTAGTTCTGTAAAACTGCACCTCTTAGAAAGACCCCTAACCCACCCATGCCCTCCCATGGCCACGCCCCTTTCGAGATCCACAGAGACCAGTTAAGCACAGTTGGTGGAGAAGCCTGCAAATCTATTGGTGTCAATTAAGTGCTTATTAACAGTACTAATTGCACAATTAACCTTATTGGCCCAAATAACCAATTAGGTTGTCCAGGATTTCTGATCCACCTGCAAATTCTGCTGCTGGGGATAGAGCACCGCATTGCACCCCACCCAACACACACAGCCTGAGCCACATACCGTTATGGCCCCTGCCATCAAATTCAGAGAGGCAGATCCAGGAGTTCTGCCCTATGCCTGCAGAAAACGTAACTACACAATTTCCAGTTCTCCTCCCTCAAAATGACCTCTGCCTCTCCAAAAAAAAAAAAAAAAAGTTACTCGATTCCTTGTCCCGACAGAAAAAAAAAAAAAAAAGAGTAGAGTCCCCGAAAGTGATATTCAGAGAAGAGAATTATTGGAACAAATAACTGTCAGAGATCGGTCACGTTAGGTAGTCGACTACGTTCATTGTCCAAACTCGGCAGCAGCGAAAGTGATTAGGGGCGGAGACTGGTCAACCCTGCTGAACTTTGATTGGTCCGTCGGTTATGTATGGGTGAAATGTTGAACTGTGGTATGAAAGCCAGTGCAAACCGTGCTAAAAACGGAGTAAGGGGGTAGAGGCTTTTGCAATAACCGGGATTCATTTTACCAAAAGCTGGCAGAGAAGGAGAGAAAAAAGAAAGGAGTGCAAGAAAAGCAAACCACTAGGAAATGCAGCAGCAGGGCCTGGACGCAGGGAGACGTAACTGCACAGCATCCCCAGGGAAAGAGCCTTAGCCAGCCCGGCCCCACCCGCCCCACAGCTGGAAGGTTGCCCGTCACAGCTGGGGCGCACACCTGGCCTGGGCCGCTGACGTCACACTCGGGCTCGCAGGGGATGCTGGTAGAATCCCAATGTTTTCCAACAGATGCTCCAAGAGCAGCACCGGATCAAGCCATCGGAGAAGAAAGGGCCCCCCTGCACCTCCTCCCGGTGTCTGGATAGCTCGCCTCGATCGAGAAGGAAAGAGAACACAGACAGCTGCTATTCTTCACTCCCAATCCCCCGAGAGGCCGCTATGAGATCGAGTCGGTTGATTTCCGGGAGAATCTGAAGAAGAGTGAGACTACAGCCTGCTGAGGGAAGATGCCGCCGGAATCCGGCTGATGCCATTGTGGGTTCCCGATGAGATTTCCGTTCGTTTTCTCTCTTGACCTTGACTGGCTCTGATCGGCTCCCCGTTTGGATTCCAAGCGTTTGGTGGTGCTCCTCCATCCCTTTTCTTCCCCCCTGCCTGCCAGAGGTCTCCATGGCTACATCCGAGGAAGGGACTGGGTGCTTTCTACAGAGAGGCCGGTCTCAGAGTGACCCCAGCATCCTCACGGAAACTGCACCTGAAGCCAGAGAGAACCCAGGTAAAGCATGAAAGTTCATTTTGCACTTCATTTCCAGGAAGGGAATGAAGCAGGTGGTGGTAGGATAGCTCCCGATCTTGAACGTCCTGCAGAATCTTTTCGGCAAAACGTTTTTTTTTAAACGATAAAAGAAGAATCATACAGATCTTTTTTTTTTGGGAGGGGGTTAAGGGTTTTCCTTATAATAGATTGCCCACATCAAGATGTAATCCAGACACTCATGAATTAGCATTTAGACTCCAAGTGTGCTTTCATATTTCGTTTTAAATTACTGCTTTCCCTAGTTTTGCTCTCGGCATTGTTTGCCACATCACCCGGCCCAGCGCTCATGGGCTGGCTGGAATGTGGTGGCATTTTCCGGCATTGTCCCTTTGCAGGTGGCAGTCATAGCACAGGACCTTTACTTGTAAAGCAAGAGGGCGGCAGATATCCAACAGGAAAGTTCCAGACAAGCATAACAGGGTCACTGCACCCAGTTACCTACTCAACAACTGCCCAAAAAGGAACTACCTCTCTGGGCTCTGATTCTGCAATAATTCTAGCGTAGGGAATTCAAACTTGCCAGCAAGACGCCTCTCTACGGGGTTTAGGCACGCTCAACTTTATGTCAGGTGAAAAGGATACGGACTGTAATTCAGGCTAATAGTGCAAGCACAAATTCTAGAGAGGGGTATAATAGAAGCAGAAGGGGGCCTGGTGCTTGCAAGATATCACCATGGAGACTGCGGAAGCAGAATAATAATTAAATCTTTTTTTAAACAAGAAAGCAATTTTGGCAGAGAGCATAATCTTATTGGGAAGTGGTTTTGTTCCAGAGGCGTTTAAAGCGGTGGGTCAGGCGGCTTTGCTGAGCATTGCCAGTAGGAAGAACACTGGCTTTGTGACCGTCCAGGGCACTAATTTCTGCAGGTTAACCTCCTTTGCAAGAAAGGGGACCAGTGGGGAATTAGTCATTTTCACTTGCCAACATTAAACTAAGAATGGTTGGTAGATAGGCGCCCTTCAGTCGTGTGTGTGTAATGAATTTCTCTTGACTGTCTTATGTGTGTGTGTGTGTGTGAGAGAGAGAATTTTCTGTGAGCTGCAGCTTTAACGTGACTCTAAGAGAAGGCCTCGTGGCGATCAGTATCCCACTTATTTATTATGTAGACAGATTAATGAGATGGTGGGAGGGTCTAGGGTCGCTGATTGAAAATTCTTCTCTCTGAAGCCTGTTTAACGATGACCTACTGAAAGCATCCAGGAAAGACTCTCTCTAATGTGTCAGTGATGGAGGAACTGGGCTGTTACATGCAGAGACCAAAATACACTGTAGACCGAACATAGGCAAAACTGGTATTTGAGTTTACTGGCTATATTTTAATAATGAAATGAGTAAGTAGGTAGGTGAAAGCTTCAAGATCTTAATGTTGCTTTGGCAAATTCTCTGCTTTTTAGCATTGAAATACATGAAAGTGGTTCTTCCAAGTAAGACTCAAACCTGGGGTTTTAGTTTTCTTCGGAAGACCTTCATCGTTGCAGAGCTGAGCGCCGTTAAATTAGGGTTTGTTTCATAATGGTATCTGCTGAAAAGCAAAGTCCCCACTCCTCCCCCTGCCTTTCCTCGCCCACCCCTTGCCTTTCCCTTACACCCTTCCCTAAGGGGAAAGGAACAAAGGGTTCCACTGACAGCTCGGCACGTGACACCAGACACTTCTGGGCTGGTTCCTCCTCCTCCCCCCCCCCCCCCACAGAGCTGTTTTTCAGTGTAACAAATATAAGTCAATTAGCCTGATTCTTAGGCCAAATAGATGCAAATATATCTCATGCATACGTCTGAGGAATATCCTGAAAATTAGCCCAGGAGGAACAGAAATGAGAACCAGAAGGATGGAGCCACAATACCCACTTCCTGCACTGGTGGATATTCTCCTGCAGGACTGCAAACTGATCTGGCTTTTAGGATATCTAGAAGGAATATTCATAAGATGTTTGCACACACTTGGTGCTAGAAATGAGTTAATTTGCATATTTTGGTTACAATGAAAACTAGATTGGTTTGTTCCTTAGAGAAGCAGAATTGGCCATCACCCATGCCAAGGAAAGGAGCAAAACTGGGGGCACTTTTACTAAGCTGCATTAAAAAGTGCCCTGCGCTGTTTTTAGCATGTGGGTTTCTCGCGCGCTGAGGCCACTTTAGTGCAGCTGTAAAATGGCTGTAATTTAAGGGCCATGCACTAATTTCCTAATTAGTGAGTGGCCATTAATATGGACGCCCTTATTGACACCTATTTACTAGGTGATAAGGGCTCCCATACTAAACCCATACTAATCGACAGTGCATGGCAATTTTCTGATTAGCGCAGGCCTACTCTCCGCCCCCCCCCCCCCAAACACACCTCTGTGCTAAAAAATATTTTCTAGTTTTTAACGTGGGCACACGTCGATCTCGGAACTACCACGGGATGTCCGAGCACATTCCACGGTAATAGCTTTTAGCATTTGGTAAGCTTACTGCTGCTTAGTAAAAAAGGCTCCTTGATGTCTTAGCTCCAGTATAACAGGACAGGTTGATCCACTCCTGCTTTTACTCCATGACAAATTTAAACTTGTAGTTCTGCTTCTCTCAGAGAACCAGAACTTGCCAAATTGAAGCCAACTGGTCTCCCTCATTCTGATTCTGAAGAAGGATCTGCAGAGAGCACATTGCTGTCACCACAGACCACTTCAGCAGGTGTTGACATCCTATTTGAGAAATGTTTCACTGTATGACTTCATATGTTCAAAAGCCAGTGAAATGTTTTGCAAATCAAAATACTAAAACAGAAATAAAAAATAAAGCAGTGAAATCTGGCAAAAAAAAAAAAAATCAATACAAAAGGAATAAGCCATTTATAACTTAAGGGGGTAAGACCAATCATTTCTATTTTATAATGATACTTTCTGAGGAACACACACTCCAATTTCCACACTTTTGACCATTTTGTATTTATAAGTGCTCAGTACATTACTATTTATTGCTATCATGATATAGCATATACCAGATATATGCAGTGTCTATAATGGACAGCCTTTGCTCCTCGGAGCTGACAGTGGACAGACTCAGAAAACATACAGACAATAAAATGAGTGGGAGGTTTAGAGTTAAAACTGTAAAGCCATGATAAGACAGAGCACAATCAAATGGATTAGAACTGGGGCTGAGGAAGGAACAGCTTTATATGAGTAGAATTGCAAAGAATAAATCCTACATTATTAGGAGTCTCTATAGGAGACTGTTAGGGTGGGTGGGACTGGTAAGTCAACTTAAAATGAAGGGCTTTGATTACACACTGGATATTATATGTTGGTCAATCCTGCTAAGGATAAAAAGACCTTAGGAATTGAACTATTGCTTGATAAATGTGGAGTTGACTGCAGGGACTGGTCTAGTCTTTAAAGTGCAGAACACTGAGTATGTAGTGCGGAAATGGATTGGACTGGATGAGTTCTAGATTGATAATTGCCAACATGCTTATTTCAGTATATGGTTTGCTTAGATTCTTGAGCATACTTTTGGGTCAGGATGGCTCTGAACAGGAGCAAATTATGAGTGTTACAAAGAGTAGTCACTGTAAGTTACATGTGGAGGGGCATTTTCGAACGGGGACGCCCATCTCTGAGGATGTCCCCACGAAGGGGCAGGGAAACCCGTATTATCGAAACAAGATGGGTGTCCATCTTTCATTTTGATAATACAGTCAGGGACGCCCAAATCTCAACATTTAGGTCGACCTTAGAGAGGGTCAACCTAAATGTTGAGATGGTCGACCTTAGAGATGGGTGACCTCGGTTTTCGCCGATAATGGAAACCGAGGACGCCCATCTGAAAAACGACCAAATCCAAGCCATTTGATCATGGGAGGAGCCAGCATTCGTAGTGCACTGGTCCCCCCTCACATGCCAGGACACCAACCGGGCACCCTAGGGGGCACTGCAGTGGAGTTCACAAATTGCTTCCAGGTGCATAGCTACCTTACCCCCAAAAACCCACTACCCACAACTGTACAACACTACCATAGCCCTTAAAGGGCAAAGGGGGCACCTAGATGCGGGTACAGTGGGTTTCGGGTGGGTTTTGGAGGGCTCCCATTTACCACCACAAGTGTAATAGGTGGGGGGGGGATGGGCCTGGGTCTGCCTGCCTGAAGTGCACTGCAGTACCCACTAAAAACTGCTCCAGGGACCTGCATACTGCTGTGATGGAGCTGGGTATGACATTTGAGGCTGGCATAGAGGCTGGCAAAAAATGTTTTTTAATTTGGTTTTTGTTTTGGGTGGGAGGGGGTTGGTGATCACTGGGGGAGTAAGGGGAGGTGATCCCCGATTCCCTCTGGTGGCCATGTGGTCATTTTGGACACCTTTTCGAGGCTTGGTTGTGAAAAAAATTGGATCAAGTAAAGTTGGCCAAATGCTCGTCAGGGACACCCTTCTTTTTTCGATTATCGGCCGAGGACGCCCATCTGTTAACCACGCCCCTGTTCCGCCTTCGGTACACTGCCGACACACCCCCATGAAATTTGGTCATCCTCGCGACGGAAAGCAGTTGAGGATGCCCAAAATCGGCTTTCGATTATGCCGATTTGGGTGACCTTGAGAGAAGGACGCCCATTTCCCGATTTGTGTCCGAAGATGGGCATCCTTTTCTTTCGATTATGTCGCTGATAGTAAACCAACTTAAACTATATCTAGAGGTAGGGACATCATGATCTGTTATATAGATAATAGTTTTGAGTGCTCTGAGTTATAGAAATGCCTTGGCTATGAGATTACCTTCTAAGATGATGTGAAAGATGCAGATAACCCAGAACACCTTCAATTTAGTAGATTACTGGTGGCTTCTTTCATGACTCTTCAATTATGACATATTTATTTATTATATGAATGAGATTCTTAGACGACTTGCTACTTATTTGGATTCTAGAATGTTCCATGTACCTTTTAGCTCCTCTTCATATGTCACCCATGACTTGACACTCCTTTGTAATTCAATCTTTATTACCCCCTTGCTACCTTGATTCAGTCCCTAGGGCTTGATGGATACGACTATATGGATGATATGCAACTAGTTTACTATACTGATTTCCTTAATTCCGAGCTTACCTGTCTTAACAGGTGTCTTAACGCTAATGTCTAGTGGCTTACTGGCAATAGATTTCGTCTTAACCTCTCTAAATGTACAGCAATGTGGATTATAGGCTGTCAAGGCTTGTCAATGATTCTTCCAGTCCTCCAGTAGTTCCCCATTCCAGTGGCTGAATCTCTGAAGATTTTGGGATGTCATCTTCACTCAAAACTTAAGTTTGAAACACAGTTTTTTTCCTTCTGACAAATACGTTCTATCCATAACATGTGTAAATAAAGAGGCAATGAGAATTCTAATGCACTTTCATCCTCAGGTGTCTTGATTGTGGTAATACCATTGTCAAATGCCACTTACTCCTTGTTATCTACAATATCCAACACAAGATTCTAAAACTGTCCCATAAGATCCTCTGCATGGGAGCTCCACTATATTTGTCTTCCTTGATTATTCCCTATACCAGTGGTTCCCAAATCTAGTCCTGGAGGCACCCACCCCGGCCAGTCTGATTTTCAGTATATCCACAATGAATATTCATGAGATAGATTTGCATGCAGTGGCGGCAGGGTATGCAGATCTCTCTCATAAATATTCATTGTGGGTATCCTGAAAATCTGACTGGCTAGGGTGCTTCCAGGACCAGGTTTGGAAACACTGCCCTATACTCCTTCTGGTCCACTTTGTTCTGCTACTGAATACCGGTTATCCATCCTATCTGTCCTTCATTCCCACCTCAAATCAACAGGATATTGTGTTGTTGTTTTTTCTGTGCTGCTCCTTCCCTCTGGAACTCTCTTTCTCTCTCTCTTCAGTATGATCAATCCAAGAAGGTTTAGTGACAGGAGACAGCATGAGCCTATCTGGCTCATTATCCGGGCTGAAACTAGTGGGCGAAGCTTGCCACTATATTGATTTGACCAAAACCATAGCAAATGCTATTGAAAACAATAGCAAACTGGTGAGGTTTATATTGTTTTATTAAACCTCCTAGGTTTTGAATTCTCTCTGTTAGGAGGGTATCGGGACAGGGGGATGTAAGGGGAGTTGTAGGGGTGGCTGGGGAGTTTTTGAGGGGCCTGCGAAGGGGGAGGGTTAATGATTTTGTCAGTGCTCCAGAATGGCAAAAGGTAAATGAAGGATTTATTTTATATTTCTCTACTTTAAATGCAATAATATTCTGTATCTCTCCTTTCGGTAATGGCGCTTGCTATTACGGCATAATGTAAGCCACACTGAGCCTGCAAAAAGGTGGGAAAATGTGGGATACAAATGCAATAAATAAATAAATACCGCAGGATCCTCGGGATTCTCCCGGATCCTTTTAGTAAACCATTAAAAGTTCACTTTTTTGTTCCACAGTCATTGAGATGCGGACATTTTACATACATTCCCCTTTTATTTTTAAATTGTGAACTGTGAACTGTTCTCTTGGACTCTGCAGCTATCCTGTAGCATTCATGTACTCCTTAAAAGTCGATTGAAGTGAGCCCCCTTTCTTATTTGCAGCTCTGTATTGTGGATTTCAGTGCTGCGCTATAGGCCTTTTTTTTTTTCATCTCAAAAAGACAGTGACAGCAGCAACCCATGGCCCGGATGCCTCTGTCTACCCCAGGATTAGCCTCCAACCGCCCGATGCAAAGCGATTTAACTGGCGGGAAAGGTTCCTGCCCAGTTAAATCGCTTGTGGTGCGGGCTGAATATTGAATGGCAAGTTTCCATGTTCCTCTCGCTCCATGACTCTGCTCACTGATTGTCTAGCACATAGAACCCTCTTCCTCCTGGAAGCCTTTCAGTGCTCCACATGCTCTCTGACAGCTTTTTTATTTATTTGAAAACTCCCCATATGTAGTTCCTCTGTGTCAGTGGTGTGCTGGAGCTGACTCGCACCAGCTCGCGAGAGCCGTTTATTCGTTTTTTAAGAATTTGGGGAGCCAGTTGTTAAAGTAGCCACTTTAACAACCAGCTCCCAAAATTTGGACTCATTGTGCCTTCTCTTGGCATCCTCCTTCCCCGTGACTCGCTCGGGCATCTCTCCCTACCGCCCCCTTACCCGATGCAGCACCTCTTCTTCTTGCAGTGATTAACTTTTTTTAAAGCAGTGCTGGGCCGGCACCGTCAGAAAAAGCAGGCTGCTTCAGCCAATCCTGGGGTTTTTTTTCAGCCTGTCCTACCCCCATGGGCAGGACAGGCTGAAGGAAAGCCCCCAGGATTGGTGAAGCAGCCTGCTTTTTCTGACAGGTGCCAGGCCAGCCGGCACTGCTTAAAAAAAGTTAATCACAGCAAGCAGAAGAAGTGCTGCATCGCGTGGGGAGCAAAGAGGTTAGATAAAAACAGGAGACGGGGTACCGTTAAAACGTTGAAGCCAATTAGGTATGTCTCTATGTCCCAATCCCTGTGTAGCTGTCGTTCTGCGTACACTCAAAGCAAACAAACCTGTGAGCTGATGCACCCATGTTATCATTCTTTATTGTTGGTGGCATTTTTATTTAATCTTACTTATATTGTCAAACATGCCAGCTTGTGGAGCATACTAATGTACACAGAGGAGGTATAATAAAATAAATAACTTTTCATAGGTAGAGTAGTAATTTGTTATAAATCGTAATCAGTGTGTCATTTGAAAGGGCTGGCTATAGGGCGACTCCCTAGCACTGCTATATTCGTGCAGAAATTTTTTATTCTCCTGGTAAAAGGGCCACTAAAATAAAGTTCATGTTATGAAAATCAGTTGCTCAACATTCAGAGTTTCTATCTGTTTATTTTACTTATTTATGACATTTTTATATTCCACAGTAAACATGAATTAGGTTGAAACCTGGGAGCATTTAAAATCTTTTTTTTTCTCCTGTGCCTACATCAAAAGAAAAAGGTGGTATGTGAGAACTTGCTCCTTTTGTTTTCTGGATTGCAGTGGGTATATCATAAAAATGCACTTTCCTTTTTTTATTACTACTATTTTACAGAAAGGTATTGAATAATGAGGGAAGGGCTTCCTTCATGCAGAAGTTCTGTCCACTATCAGTCTAAATATGCCAACTTTGACCAGTTCAGCATACTATTAGCCGCCAAGTTCATACAAAGTTAATTATGTTCAGTGGAAAATGAATCAGTTGGCTCAGGCTGCCTGTTAGGTGAATATTCCATCATTGTTTCATTATTGCTACACCACATATTACATGTTATGGGCATATGCTTTAAACTTTGATTGTTTTAATTTGCTTATTCAGATCTTACATGTACACGGTTTTGCTTTTTAAACCCAAAGGTGAATCCTAAGGGTTGTTGAACAATTAGGTATAAACTGTGTTGTTTCTGATTTAACTTGCGTTGGAGTGCTTTGGGTCCTGCTGATCTGTACATCTGCTGTCTGAAATTTTGAGAGATGGAAATTAGAAAATAAAAATAAAATTTTGGATGTACTTTATAGAAGTTGTTGTTTACTTTTGAAATGTGTGTATCACTGGAGTCATGTGATGAACTGCATGATTTGTGCTTAAAAGACTGCAGGAAGTTTAGGGGATTAGAAGGCTTGTTGAAGTACAGTATTCATGATACTTAATTGTGCTTTTGGAGGACAATTTGCCAGCCATCTGCACTGGTGCAAAACCAGTGGGTGCTTGTTAGCTGTAGTCCTTAAAATAGTTTGCAAATGGAAAATACTTTGAAGATTGCCCAAAGAAGCAGTACCTACTAGGGTTGTACATTTGCTCAGAGTCATAAACAAGCAGTGAGTAGTGGCAGCAGCCCATTTATTTGGCTAGTGGGGCTCGGCATCCTTGCCAGCAAAGATATGCCTAGCATGCCCGCATGGGGGAGGGAGGGAGAGAGGAATGGACTTCTCTCCCAAATTGCAGGGCTGGCTACACCTGGAAAGGGAGCCTGTTGTTAAATATTTCCCAGCACACCGCTGCTCTGTATACATCCCTATGCTGCACAAGCTGACATATTTCTAAATATAACTGAGATAAAACACTGCACAGGGATAACGTGGATGCAGCAGCTGATAGTTTGTTTTGGACATACCAAGATGGCGGGTGCTGGGGGAATGGGCTTCAGCTTTTTGATGTCATGTCGTCTCCTGTCATTAAACCTCTTAATATCAATCCTACCTGAAGTTCAGAGCTGCGGTGAAGGTGCACCTCTTTTCAATGGCCTTTGGAGGCTTGTTGTTGTGGTAGCTGATGTTGCAGATAGCAGCTCTCCCTTTCACCTAGCATTCCTGATTGCCCCCTCCTCTCCTCTCCTTCTTTTCAGTTTATAATTATAGTTCTTTTCCATTCTGATCACAGTTTGATTGTTGAGCGCTTTGATTGTTTCTGTTGAAAGATGGTATATTAAGATTCTAATAAACATACTAAGGTGGTAAACCTCAAGCACCCCTTGAATGTTCAGAATGTGGCCATTAAAAATCTTTGCACTCTAAACAAATATAATCATGTTTCCCCTTCGCTGATATCTGAAATTTGGCTTCTTGCAGTATAGCATGTTCATTTGAAATGGATGTTTCATGCCTACAAGGTATTTTGTTAGGAGGGCACCATCTTATTTGGCAAATTATCTTCTTCCTTTATCTTCACCCCTCTAAATCACTGTTTTTCTATTTCCATCCTCCATCGCAGGCTAGAACAGCTCTTAGGGGCCTTTTTACTAAGCCGTGACAAAAAGTGGCCCGCAGCAGTGCGAGCGCGTCTTTCTTGTTTGCACTGGGCCAGTTTATGCCGCGTCCTGGAAAAAGGGCCTTTATTAATGGGCCGGAAAATGGACATGCAGCAAAGCAAAAATCAGCATGCGTCCACTTTCGGCCTGAGACCTTACTGCCACCCATTGACTTAACGATAAGGTCTCACACGCTATCCAGGTGGTAGACAAGCAGCACGTACACAGTGCACACTGCCATCTACCATGTGGTAAGCGCCACACGGTAGAAAATAGAAAATATTTTCTATCGCGTCTTTTCGGCATGCGCCAAATTCAGAATTACCGCCCGGGGCACATAGTAGCCAGGTGGTAATGCCGATAAGGTGTGCACTGGACATTCATAGGCCCTTACACATCTTTGCAAAAGGGCCTCTTATTTTGCTGCTCTTTCGTTGATGAATGTTTACCTGCATACTTGCATGTGGAGGTGTCCTATGAAAAGTTTAAGAAAGAATTAATGACCTATTATTTACAAATGCATTTGAGGAGATGTTGGACGCATGAGTTTGCAGCTAGACTTCCCTCCTTTGATTTATTTTCTTTGTTCTTGGTTTTTATTCTTTACTACTCTGTATTATTGGCTGTGTTGCTTTCAGATAGTAACTAATCTGTTGTATGTCTAGGTGTTGTTTGTTTTATTATATTATGCTAATTGTAGCTATTGTTTTTATGTTTTCTTTGTATTATTTTGTCTTGTAAGTTTTGTTGCTTACTGTATTGCAACTGTCTATTGAATGTTTATATATCATTGTTTTTATGCTTTATTGAAATGTAAACCACTTTCTTGTTGCAGTGCCAATAAAAAGACAAGCTACCCAACCTCTGTTGGCTTCCCTTCATTGGTTATCAATTAAGAAACAAAATAAAATCTAAATTGATGGTGATGACATTTAAGGGTCTCTCTAATTAGAAGCAGGCATCCTTAATAAAATACTTGCAATTGTATATTCTAGGGAGATGTTTTCAATCTTGTCAAGGGCATTTGCTGTCTGTCCCATCATTGAAAATGATAAGGAAAATGGACTGGCGAGCCAGGGCTCTTTTTGTTGCAGCTCCCGAATCATAAGTGCAATGAAGAATCTGTTGACTTTTAGAAAGCATTTTAAATCCTTTCTTTATCCTTGGTAACCTCTTATTAGTGCTGTACCGTCAGCTAGATGACAGACAGCAATGATGAGCGCTCTTTGTGGTTATATGAATTGTATAAGGATTAATGTGTGGTTATCAGGCTTTGCTAGGGATTTGACATTTTTTTGGTTGGTTGGTTATTTTAATTAATGTTGATAGATATTCCATTAGACCAGGGCTTCTCAACCCATCCTGGCAACACACCAAGCCAGTCAAGTTTTCAAGATATCTCCAATGTATATGTCCTCCTTGATTATTCCCTACACCAGTGTTCCAAACTCTGGTCCTGGAGGCACCCCAGCCAGTCTGATTTTCAGTATCTCCACAATGAATATTCATGAGATAGATTTGAATGCAGTGGAGGCAGGGCATGTAGATCTCTCATGAATATTCATTATGGGTATCCTGAAAACCTGACTGGCTAGGGTGCCTCCAGGACCAGGTTTGGGAACCACTGCCCTATACTCCCTCATGACCACTTTGTTCTGCAGCTGAATACCGGCTATCCATCCTGTCTATCCATCATTCTTTGCATACACTACCTCCATTGCATCCAGATCTGTCTCATGCATGCATATTCATTGTGAGTATCCTGAAAACATGACTGGATAGGTGTGTCCTGGACTGAGTTGAGAACCCCTGCTTCAGACAAAGAACCTAAGACTGTAACATTGTAAAGTAGTTCTTTTTACATAACCTTCTACCTTGCCAGGACTGACTGCGGCATCCAGAAGATAGCAAATATACAATTATGGGTGAAAGGTTATAAAATGCTTATATTGTAATTTGTTCTGATACAGCAGTGCACTTCCCATGCTGTCAGTGATATGAATTTCCATGACTTTAATTGAACAATAGGGGTCTGTTCTTGTAAGAACAAGCTGTGATCTAACAGCAGCATACAATAGCTGTACGTGTCTTCTTTAATCCTTTCTCATAACCAAATGTATCTTTCCTGCATAATTGGGAGGGCTATCAGTGTTAAAAAGCAACAGTGTTCAAATGGAAAACGTCATTGCAAGATGATTGGCATTTCTCAAGCAGTATTTTGGTAGTTGTAGAAATGTGGAGGAGTGGCCTAGTGGTTAGAGCACCGGTGTGGCCGGTTCAAATCCCACTGCTGCTCCTTGTGATCTTGGGCAAGTTACTTAACCCTCCATTGCCTCAGGTACAAACTTAGATTGTGAACCCTCCCTGGGACAGAGAAATATCCAGTGTACCTGAATGTAACTCACCTTGAGTTACTGCTGAAAAAGGTGTGAGCAAAATAAATAAAAATAAAACAAAATGTTCTTCTCCAATCAGGAGCCACCAAATTCTGAATTTCTGTTATCACATCCCATGTATTTTACATACAAGGCATGAAATATTGCTTGGGGTCTAGCAAGTTCAGTGAAATAGTCTACATGTAACCTGTCACTATCCTTTTTCCAATCAGTGAAGAGTTGGCTTTTCCTAGTTTTGCTTGGAGAGAGGTTTCTGTTCTGCTAAATATAAAGATGTGCAAAAAAATTGTGCCCATGACCAACTATGTAGCATGAGAAGGGTCAAAAGCCCATTTTACATAGACAGTTGATTTTGATGTGCAGGTTAGAGTTGCTGAGTTCTGGTCATATTTGACAAAAGACTCTGCTGAATGTGGAGTCATTTATAAAATACCTACAAGGACATATAGGAGTGCACATGTTTTTCTTGACATGCAGAGCAGAAGCAGCCATTTTACAAATATACACTTGGAAAAAATGAATGGCATGAACCCAGGAGCTCAGAGTAGAGGATGACTCACGACTCTCAAGATGGGAGTTGCAGTAAAAAAAAAAAAAGGCTTTATTGAGGTAGCAGAGTGAGACCCGACATGGGTCAAATGTTTCGGCAGACAAGCTGCCTGCTTCAGAGGTCACAGAACTTTTATAAAAACATATGAAAACATGTATAAAGCAAAAAATGTATCATGCACTTCTGAACAATAATGAGAATGTATAATGAGAAATGAAATAAAAAGCGTAAAATACATAAAACTAAAGCATGAAATACAAAAAACTAAAATCATGGACTGCATTACAAAAACCGTGGTCATTCAAACATCATACAATAAGAAAAACATATCTAAAATAAATCAAAGATAAAACAGCAATGAATAAGATAGTGTCAATATTGATTCTAAAGTTTGCTATAGATATGTAATAAAAATATATATACGGCTATAAGCCAAAAAACTACTAAGAGATGTTTACAAGTAGTCATGAATGGTGTTAGACAAAAAAAAAGACATGGGAACCCTCCTGGTTGAGATACGGATGAAATTATGGTGCAGACTAACAAACTCTAGAAGCACCTAAGCATGGTGTATAGTAAGTGAGTGGAGGAGTGACCTAGTGGTTAGGGTGGTGGACTTTGGTCCTGAGGAACTGAGTTTGATTCCCACTTCAGGCACAGGCAGCTCCTTGTGACTCTGGGCAAGTCACTTAACCCTCCATTGCCCCATGTAAGCCACACTGTGCCTGCCATGAGTGGGAAAGCGCAGGGTACAAATGTAACAAAAAAAAGATACACAGTAATGCACCATGGTTAAGTCACTGCTCTGTGTTTGATACATTATATATTATTATTTCTCATTACCTTGGGAAAAGTGAGAACAAGTCCCCAGATTCTGTATAGGTTACCCAAATTTGGGCACAGATTGCAGATATGTGTGTAAATTAGTTAATTTGGTGATAATTATTGGCATTAATAAATGGTACTAATTAGGAATTACTGTCCTGTGCCCTGTTCTAGAACATGAGTGCCTAAACTTTGTAGCATGTGACTTAAAAGAGTATGTGGCCATAGGCTGGTCAGGAATGTTCCTAGAAATTAGGCACGATGTTACAGAATACCTGGATTTGCACACCCAGCTGCCATCATTTGGGCGTGAGCATTTACATCAGCATTTGACAGCTGAAAGTGCTCATGCTGAAAGTTAGGCATAGAAACATGCCATGCTATTATTTAGTTTATTGTGTTCTTGCTAAACCGCCTTTCAATCATACAAACAAAGCAGTGTACAGTCTAAAATGGAAAAGGAAAAGAGCTCCAATATATGAAAGTAAAGCAAAAGAGTTAAAAAAAAATTTCACAATAACAATAAAAAGTCAAGCTACTAATCTCTCCCGGCCTAGCAACATCCGGAAATGCCAAAACAAATAAGTGAGTTTTTTTAAAGCTGCTTTAAACTTGGGAAAAGAACACTCCGAGCGAAGGGAAGGTGGGAGAGAGTTCCAAAGGGATGGGGCAACACAGAAAAAGGTAGAGTGATCGAGTAGACTGAAGGTGAGAACAGTGCACAGGCGGTAGAGCGTTACAATTTTCAAAAACTGAGCAAGGAGCACGAGAGGGCCAGTAAGGGGCAATCACAGAAGAGAGATAGGCAGGAAGACCAGTGTGAAGAACTCTGTGAGTTAAGACCAAAATTTTATATTACAAACGAAAAGGAATAGGGAGCCAATGGTGGAGCACCCTTTACAGAATACTAACTTAGTATGGATCATAACGGCACCTAATTTTGGGTGCCATTTACTGAATCTGACTGAGGTGATTAAAGCAGAACAGATACATGAATGCCTACAGACTGTTTTCCATAGGGGGAGGGGGCAGGAGAATAATATAAAATAAATAAGAATGTACAAAAATAAAATAACAGAAATAGTTACAAAATTATGTCACTAAAATTTGGGGGATGGGAGGGAATGACTCCCTTACTTCCCTTTCACCTCCCAGATGCTCCCAATGACATTAACGTCTATGTTTACTAAGGTGCACTACAGGCGTGTTAGCGTTAACGCATGTTAATGGTTAATGTGCGTTAAACGCTAATGTACCCATAGAAATGTATAGGCGCGTTAGCGTTTAACGAGTCTTAACATTAGTCCTGAGTCTGCCCCCCTTCAACCTCAATTCATGTCCTCTAGTTCTACCACTTTCCTGTCTCCGGAAAAGGTTCGATTGTGAATTACCTTTCAAATATTTGAACGTCTGTATCATGTCACATCTATTTCTCCTTTCCACCAAAGTATACATGTTCAGGTCAGCACTCCTGACCTGAACATGTATACCTGTTACTGTGTTCTAAGAAACAAGATGGCAAGCGATCCGCAAAATCCAACGTGGAGACAAACAAAGCAGATCAATCAGTGATATGGTTCAAAACTTTATTTTCAGAGATTCGCCCGACACAGACTGTGTTTCGCCCACAAGGGCTGCGTCAGGGGCTAATAGTCCAAGCAGGACATGAGATTGAAACGTAAAAAACCAGCAGGGTGCTTTCCTCAATCAAGATGAGGACATCAGCTCAATGCACAGGGTATGTCTCTGGTCGCATCTCTCAGCTGCTGGAGATGCGACCAGAGACTTACCCTGTGCATTTTGGTCTGTGTCGGGCGAATCTCTGAAAATAAAGTTTTGAACCATATCACTGATTGATCTGCTTTGTTTGTCTCTACCTGTCACTGTGTTACTATCAGGCTCATTTTTGAAAGAGAAGGATGCCCATCTTTCGACACAAATCGGAAGATGGGCGTCCTTCTCCCAGGGTCGTCCAAATCGATATAATGGAAAGCCGATTTTGGACATCCACAATTGCTTTCTGTCGCAGGGATGGCCAAAGTTCAAGGGGACGTATTGGAGGCATAGTGAAGGAGGGACTTGGGCTTGCCTAACACATGGACGTCCTCAGCCCATAATGGAAAAAAAAGGGCGTCCCTGATGAGCACTTAGACGACTTTACCTGGCCCTGTTTTACTTATGACCAAGGCACAAAAATGTGTCCGAAATGACCAAATGACCACCGGAGAGAATCAGGGATGACCTCCCCTTACTCCCCCAGTGGTCACTAACCCCCTCCCACCCTCAAAAAATATCTTTAAAAATATTTTTTGCCAGCCTCAGATGTCATACTCAGGTCCGTGACAGCAGTATACAAGTCCCTGGAGCAGTTTTAGTGGGTGCACTGCACTTCAGGCAGGCGGACCGAGGCCCATTCCCCCCCCTACCTGTTATGTTTGTGGAGGAAACAGCGAGCCCTCCAAAACTCACCAGAAACCCACTGTACCCACATCTTGCTGCCCCCCTTCACCCATAAGGGCTATGGTAGTGTTGTACAGTTGTGGGTAGCGGGTTTTAAGGGGTGGGTTGGGGGGCTTAGCAGACAAGGTAAGGGAGCTATGTTCCTGGGAGCATTTTATGAAGTCCACTGCAATACCCCCTAGGGTGCCAGGTTGGTGTCCTGGCATGTCAGGGGGACCAATGCACTACAAATGCTGGCTCCTCCCATGACCAAATGGCTTGCATTTGGTTGTTTCTGAGATGGGTGTCCTTGGTTTCCACTATCGCCGAAAATCAGAAACGACCAAGTCTAGGGACGAGCATCTCTAAGGACGACCACAATTTCAAGATTTTGGCGTCCTCGACCGTGTTATCGAAACGAAAGTTGGACATCTATCTTGTTTCAATAATACGGGTTTCCCCGCCCCTCCATCGGGACATTTTGCGAGGACGTCTTTAACAAAACTTGGGCATCTCTTTCGATTATGCCCCTCTATGTAGCCTCTCCAGGTTGATATGAGTGAGGTGCAGTGGCATAGCTACGTGGGGCCAGGGGGGCCTGGGCCCCCATAGGTTTGGCCCTGGACCCCCCTACCGATGACCCTCTCGAGACCCCCTCCCGCCGTTGCCTGCCTTTGCTGGTGGGGGACCCCAACCCCCGCCAGCCGAGGTCCTCTTCTTCCCGCAAAAGGCTTCCTTCTGTTTCTGACGGCCTGCAGGACGTCAGAAACAGAAGGAAGCCTTGAGCAGGAAGAAGAGGACCTTGGCTAGTGGGGGTTGGGGTCCCCTGCCAGCAAAGGTAGGTGACAGCGGGTTGGCGGCGGGAGGGGGGGTTCGAGAGGGTCGTCGGCAGGGAGGGGGGCAAAGTTGGTGGTGGCGGGGTCGGCGGGGTCAGCAATGGGGGGGGGGGTCAGTGACGCCGGGGGGCTAAAATGTGCCCCCTCACCTCGGGCTCTGGACCCACCTCCCGCCAAAGTCTGGCTACGCCCCTGGTGACTTGTAAACTCTTTTCAACATGGAGCCTTTTACTCTATAAAAGGATCAGATATAAACAGATATAAAGAACAACTCCAAGTTGTTAAATATTTACTTTCAGATGTTAGTTAAATGCCTGCAATATTTACACTTTGGAAGAACACTTCCAGTACTTAGCACATCCTTCAGTTTTCTCTGTCACTGTTTCCTTAGGGTTCTGGGAACACTTAAATTAAACAGTGGGTCACAGGATCATTTAGAGCTTTTAATGAATTCCTTTGTAGAAACCAGTGCATTTATTATCATGTGCAAGCTTAACAACTGCCTTTTAATAATTAATTAGCCTGTTTATTTAATATTATTAGTATTTCTTATAGAGGAACATGATAGTGCTGGATACAGACTCTCTTATCCATCTGATGGCTTCAATAATGTAATTGATCTGCCATGCCCATTAAATTTCAGTAATGTATATACATTATAAGCATGCCTTGGGGAATCTTAGAGAATAAGTACACAAAACAGGTCAATGCAGAGTGTTGATCCTGCATTAATATTTCAAAGAGTTGACATTAATCAAATCATATTTCAGATCTAGGTTGCGTCAAAGGAATTAGAGAGAAATCCTGAAGAAGGAGTCCTTAATGTCAGAGGGAATAATAATCTTTGCAATCCTCATTGAAGATCTTTAAAACCGGGCACGTCAACTGGCTGTAATTAGTCTCTGTTATGTTACCTCCACAAAGATGGATGCAGAAAATATACAAGGTCTTTATACAAACCCAAAGAGCTGAGAATTAGCAATTTTGTGTCTTCGAAAGAGGGTTTCTTAATTTAGAACTTGGGAGTATTATTAAACCAAATCCTGTGTAAGGTTACCTTTGGAGAAACAGAAAATGAGGGCAGATAAAGAACATCCTGCTTATTTTCAAACGAGAAGGCCGGCCATCTTCCGACACAAATCGGGAGATGGCCGGCCATCTCCTGAACCCGGCCAAATCGGTATAATCGAAAGCTGATTTTGGCCGGCTCCAACTGCTTTCCGTCGCAGGGCCGGCCAAAGTTAAAGGGGCGTGTCGGCAGGGTATGGAAGGCGGGATGGGGGCGTGGTTATGAGATGGCCGGTAAAAAAGAAGGCCGGCTCTGACGAGCACTTGACCGGCTTCACTTGGTCCATTTTTTAGGACCAAGCCTCCAAAAAGTGCCCCAACTGACCAGATGACCACCAGAGGGAATCGGGGATGACCTCCCCTTACTCCCCCAGTGGTCACCAACCCCTCCCACCCCCCCCCCCCAAAAATTAAAAAAACATTTTTTGGCCAGCCTCTATGCCAGCTTCAAATGTCATACCCAGCTCCATGACAGCAGTATGCAGGTCCCTGAAGCAGTTTTTAGTGGGTGCAGTGCACTTCAGTGAGGTGGACCCAGGCCCATCCCCCCTACCTGTTACACTTGTGGTGGTAAATGGGAGCCCTCCAACCCCCCCCCCATAACCCACTGTACCCACATGTAGGTGCCCCCCTTCATCCCTAAGGGCTATGGTAGTGGTGTACAGTTGTGGGAAGTGGGTTTTGGGGCGGGGGTTGGGGGGCTCAGCACACAAGGTAAGGGAGGTATGCACCTGGGAGCTATTTTTGAAGTCCACTGCAGTGCCCCCTAGGGTGCCCGGTTGGTGTCCTGGCATGTGAGGGGGACCTGTGCACTACAAATGCTGGCTCTTTCCACGACCAAATGCCTTGGATTTGGGCGGGTTTGAGATGGCCGCCATTAGTTTCCATTATCGCTGAAAACCAATGCCGACCATCTCTAAAGCCGGCCCAAATGTTGAGATTTGGCGGGCTCCGACCGTATTATCGAAACGAAAGAGAGCCGGCTATCTTGTTTCGAAAATATAGATGGCCGGCCCCGTTTGATTATGTCCCTCACATTATGGCCTATCCAATCTTCCCATCCATACGGATTACTAATCTCTATTATCCCTTCCTCTCCCTCAGAGATCCTCTTTACTTGTCTGATGCTTTCTTGAATTTAGATGGTCCTCATCACCCACATATCCACTGGGAGGCTATTCAACACACCCACCTCCCTTTTCATAAAGAAGCAGGGCTTTTTTTGAGGGGGTACTTGGGGGTACTCAGTGCGGCACCTTTTTAATTGTCTGTTAAAATTGACCCATGGACCCCAAGTTTTAAATGAAAAAGCTCAGGCTCTACACACCAGTTCTACCTTGTCATAGATTCTGTGACTGGTTGCAGGGGGCCTGGCTATTGTGAGGTGGGTCCCTTAGTGGTCACCCCACCCCTGAAGGGTGGCCTGGCATTTGAGTACCGGAACCTTTTTTGCTAGAAAAAACGCACTGTAAAGAAGTATTTCCTTAGATTACTCCGGAATCTGTCCCTTTTCACCTTCATCCTATGCAACTCATTCCAAGCTTCCTTTCAATTGAAAGAGATTTGAGTCCTGTGTATTTATGCCACAGAGATATTTAAATATAGGAATGGGCTGTCATTTACAACAACATGGAACATGTCAATGACATATTCCACGTTGTTGGATATTTTTAAGAATCGAAAGTGAGCAGAAAAAAAGTTTTGTGTTTTTTTTGTTTGTCAACAACAGTGCACCTTCTTTGCACAGAGTGTGTATTATCAGAAAGAGAGTGCACTATTCAAGGCCGATATTGAGACCACAGGAGGCAGCCTGGCTAACTCCTGTGGTTGGCAGCGAACCTGAAAATTCATTGCTGGGCCGTATCCGGTAAACGGCATTGAATATTCAGGGTTTTTTAGCCACTGTTCATCGGCTGACTGGCTACGTTATAACGGCCAAGGATAGGCTTGCTATTTATGTGGGTCTATCTGGCCACTAAACTTAGCTGGTCAGTCAGGGGAGTAGCCAGACTTCGGCGGGAAGGGGGTCCAGAGCCCGAGGTGAGGGAGCATATTTTAGCCCCCCCCCCCCGGTGCCGCCAACCCCCCACCATCGCTGAACCCCCCACCACCAACTTTGACCCCCCCGCCATTGCTGAACCCCCTGCCACCAACTTTGACCCCCCTGCCATTGCCGAACCCCCCACCACCAACTTTGACTCCCCCTGCTGATGACCTGCCCGACCCCCCCTCCTGCTGCCAACATGCCATCGCCTACCTTTGCTGGCAGGGGACCTCAATACCCGCCAGCCGAGCTGAGGTCCTCTTCTTTCCAATCCCGCGCAAGGCTTCGTTCTGTTTCTGTGAGTCTGATGTCCTGCACTTACAACGTTAAGGACGTCAGACTAGAACGAAGCATTGCGCGGGATTGGAAAGAAGAGAACCTCAGCTCGGGTAGGCGAAGGCGGGTTGGCGGCGGGAGGGGGGGTCAGGCGGGTCGGTGGCAGGGGGGTCCAGGGGTAAATCTACAGAGGCCCAGGCCCCCGTGGCCCTATACTGGCTACGCCACTGTGGTCAGTTGATGAATATTGGCGCTAACCGGCTATGTCGTGCAACATAGCTGATGACCAGGCTAGTCGCTAATCCCCGGATTCTATATAGCATGCCTAGAGTTACACGCGGTGAATTCTATAACTATGCACGTAGATTCATTGTTTTAATAAGCACTAATAAAGAGCACTAATTGGCAAAAATTAGAATTTACACACATACATTGCTAAGCGCATTCTGTAATGTACTGCACCTAAATTCTAATGCGCGCAGGCAAAAAGGGGCACGGTTAGGGGCATGGAAATGGGTTATAAAATATGGGCCAGTGCACTTAAATCTAAGGGCCCAATCTATATATGGTGCCTAAAATGAATGCGTGGTAGGCAATCACACCTAAGCATATTCTAAATACCATACATAAATCTATGCATGGTATTTAGAATACGCTTAAGCATAGTTAATGCAACTGAATCTATACACATCCATTTACACCAACGAAAAGCTGGCGTAAATCCCTGCACATAGATTTATGCGCAATAGCCCATATTTTATGACAATGCGCGTTGATTTTGGAATACCCATGAAATGCCCATTTCCATGCACCTAACCATGCCCCTTTCTGCCTGAGCACGTTAGAATTTAGGCAGAGTACATTACAGAATACGCTTAACAGTATACGTGTATAAATTTGAATTTTTTGCCAATTTGTGCTTGTTATTGCTAGTGAAGAGCTGTTAACAACGCTTAAGAACTTATTAAAAAAATTAATCTATGCACATAGTTATAGAATACACCTAGATTTACGCGCATAACCGTGCGTAACTATAGGCGCGCTATTTAGAATCCGGGGGTAAACACTTATATTCAGCTGAGATAGGCAGCTATCAAACACTGAATATTAGCGCTTAGCTGGATTAAGGCTATTTAACTGGCCAGGAGCCATTTGTGAGAGGAAATCCACCAAAAAAGCGGAGAACTCAAACGCCCCACGGTAAAAACAATAGTGTAAAAGAAGTGGGAGAGCGACCAAGGATACCAGAAACTGGAGGATGTTCGTTAGTAAACAATTTTATTAAGTCTTCAAATTATTAATAAAATTGTTTACTAACGAACATCCTCCAGTTTCTGGTATCGTTGGTCGCTCTCCTACTTCCAGGAGCCATTTGTGGCCAGTTAAATAGCGAGGAATATTGCATGGTTTGTAAAGCGTGTGCACTATTACCCAAGAGTTGGCGGAGACAAAAGTTCTATCTGAATTCAAGCAAGCTTGGGACAAGTACATAGGCTCTCTAATGGAGAAGAAGGAAGAGTATTTTATCATCCTCACTTTAATATTCCCTTATCTCTTGTTTGTCCTGTTTGTCTGTCCTAATTAGATTCTAAGCTCTGTCGAGCAGGGACTGTCTCTGCATGTTCAAGTGTACAGCGCTGCGTACGTCTAGTAGCGCTATAGAAATGATAAGTAGTAGTAGTAGATGGCACGGATGGGCAGACTGGATAGGCTATGTGGTCATTTTTCTGTTTCTGTGTTTCCCAATAGTGAGCACATCAACAATGGATCACACAGACATGATGATTCACATATACGCACACTACTGGGGAAAGAATGTGCTCTTTTTGCTAACAGTATTCAGCAACCCTTGAATGCTAAATATGGCACTGAAATGTAGGTGCGGTGTCAACATACGTGTGCGACTAAATTGGTAAATAAGTCATCAAGTATGAATTAATGAGTCTTAACGATCAATAATTGCACTTCATTGGCACTAATTGGAATTTGTGCCCACATCTTCTTGCATACTATTTTATAACACCCCACACCTAAATCCTCTAGCGTGCAACTCAGAAGGGGTCGTGGCCAGGGGGAAGGGCCTGGGCATTCCAAAAAGTTGCACAAATGCTGAAATGCCATGAGTTCGGCACCAGCATTTACCCCAGGATTCAGCTGGGGTAAATTCAGGCACAGGAAATGGCTCTAAGCGCTATTTTATAAAGCATGCTCTTTTTGAAGTGTCCCTTATAGAATAGTGTTTAGCGCCAAGTTTTTCCAGCAGCGATATTTGAGCATCATTTATAGAATTCCCTGCTATAGCATTCACTCTTTAGGAAAAGTGCACGCTCTTAACGTTTGTTCCAGAACAACAAAAAGAAAAAAAACAAACAAGAAATGAACAAACCCAAACATTTTTGTAATAAATGGGAAATAACATAATACAGACATTTTCCAGCTGTCCACCATATTTAAGGGCCCCTTTTACAAAGCTGTGGTAAAAGGAGCCTTGTGGTAACGTCAGCGCATGGATTTGTCATGCACCGAGACCCCCTTTTACTGTAGTGGGTAAAAGGCTTTAAAAAAAAACCAGGAAATGGCTGTGCAGTAAGTGAACCAAATAAGGTTTAATCCCCAAAAATGCAGGATCATGCTCTTGGGTCGCAAAATCCGAGGGAACAGTACAGTATAGGGGATGAAGTGCTTCAGTGTGCGAAAAAAGAGCGGGACTTGGGGGTGATTGTGTCTGATGACCTTAAAGCTTTCAAACAGGTAGAAAAAGCGACGGCCAAAGCCAGAAGGATGCTTGGGTGCATAAAGAGAGGCTTGACCAGCAAGAAAAAGGAGGTGATAGTGCCGTTGTATAAGTCTCTGGTGAGACCCCATTTGGAGTACTGCGTGCAGTTCTGGAAACCGCACCTACGGAAAGATATAAACAGGATGGAGTCGGTCCAGAGGGCGGCTACGAAATTAGTAAGCGGTCTTGAATGCAAAAATTATAGGGACAGGCTTATGAACCTCAACATGTATACGCTGGAAGAGAGGAGGGAGAGAGGAGACATGATAGAAACGTTTAAATATCTCAAGGGTATTTATGTACAGGAAGAGAGCCTTTTTCAAATGAAGGAGAGCTCTGGAATGAGGGGGCATATGACAAAGTTAAGAAGGAATAGGCTTAGGAGTAACCTGAGGAAGTATTATTTCACAGAAAGGGTGGTGGAGGCGGTGGAGTCTAGGACTGTTCCAGAATTTAAAAAGGCATGGGATAAGCATGTGGGATCTCTTAGGAACAGGTAGAATTGGGGATTACAGAGGATGGGCAGACTGGATGGGTCATTTGGTCTTTATCTGCCGTCATGTTTCTATGTTTCTAACCACTTGTGTGGTCATTTCCTGGGGGAGCCCTTACTGCCACCTATTTAGGAGGCGGTAGGGGCTCCTACACTAACCTGGCAGTAACCAGGCAGTGGGCAGTGTTGCCTGATTACCACTGGGTAAGCCCTCATGCTAAAAAATTACTGGAAATGGCGCATACTGGGGGCAGGCACTACTGCCGGACTCCAGCGGTAGGCCGGTGGTTGTGGTAAAATGACACATGGCAAAGTACCACCATTTTGTAAAAGGGGCCCTAAGGGGGTCCTTTAGTAATCCACAGTAATGTTTTTAGCTCGCGGTAGAAATCAGCTGGTGGTAAATGTCGAGATGCTCTGAGGAATATAATGGGCGTCTCGGCATTTACCGCCTGCTGATTTCTACATCTAGCTAAAAACACTATTGCGGCGTAATAAAAGTCCCCCTAAATGTCTTTATCATATCGCCACTCTCTCACCTTTCTTCTAAAGTATACATATTGAGATCTATAACTTTATCTTATATACTTTCCCCTGGATTCTGTATAGGTTGCCCAAAGTTGGGTGCGGAGGCCAGATGCCCATCATGGGCAGCCCATGTAGACAAACTGGGTGGTAAGAACCTAATATTGATGTTAATTGCAACTAATATAATTTATGCACACATCTGCCTATGTGATATTCTGTAATGCTGTACACCCAAAGTGTCTCATGCACAACCCAAAAGGATAGCTAAGACCAACTCCATCTTGTTTATCTTTTTGAAGGTGTGGTCTCCAGAACGATACAAAGTACTCTAAATGAAATCTTACCAGAGACTTATACAGAGGCACTATCAACTCATTTTTCCTGTTGGCCATTCCTCTCCCTATGTGCCCATGCATTCTTCTGACCGTTGCCATCACTTTTTCTACCTGTTTGGCTACCTTAGGATCATCAGATACGAACATCACCAAGTCCCACTCTTTCTTCTTTTGTGCACAGAAGTACTTCCTCCTTTTAAACTGTACCACCTTCCTCAGGTTTTTGCAGCCCAAATACTGAGACTGCATTTTTAGCAGATCTGAATGTGGCCTCTGATTCTAAGAAACAAAGAACCCAATATGTAAAAGCGTTTATCTGGGCAGCAGCGCCTGCCGCTTGGATAAATGCCACTGACCAAGACCCTCCACAGATTTTTTAGAGGCATTATCCGCATTGTGCCACTGAAAATCACTACAGACCACCCCAGTGCTATCCAGATAAACAGGGTGGTCTGGGGCAGAGATGGTATTTATTTGGCGATCAGCAATATTTCTATGTTATCTGGATAATGGAGTTGAATATTGCCCGGCAAAATGGTAGAGACTATTACAAAGAGCAAAATTACAAGACCATATATATAAGCATGGATTAATAAGAGAAATCCAATGAGGATTTAATCAAGGGAAATTTTGCCTCACCGATCTACTACATTTCTTTGAAGGGGTGAATAACATGTGGATAAAGGTGAGCTGGTCTATATTGTGTATCTGGATTTTCAAACGGCAGTTGACAAAGTACCTCACGAAAGACTCTTGAGGAAATTGGAAAGTCATGGGATAGGAGGTAGTGTCCCATTGTGGATTTAAACCTTGTTAAAAGAAAACAGAGAGTAAGGTTAAATGGTCAGTATTCTTAATGGAGAAGGATAGATAGTGGGGTTCAGAGTGCTGTGCTGGGACTGTTGTTTTTTTAACACATTTTTAAAGATATAGAGATGGGAATAACTAGTGAACTAATTAAATTTGCTGATGACACAAAGTTATTCAAAGTTGTTAAATTGCAAGAAGATTCTTAAAACTTGCAAGAGGCCCTTACAAGACAGACTGGCATCCAAATGACAGATGATGTTTAGTGTGAGCAAGTGCAAAGTGATGCATGTGGGAAAGAGGAACCCAAATTATAGCTACGCAATGCAAGCTTCCACATTAGGAGTCACCACCCAGGAAACCCTCTGTTCAGTTTGCAGCAGCAGCTAAGAAAGCAAATAGGATGTTAGGAATTATTAGGAAAGGAATGGAAAAAAACTGAGAATGGCAAACTTTTTTGTTTGATGAACTTCCTCAGACTGTAGTTGATGAGAAAGATGCTTTTCAGCTTCAATATAATAGATATACAACTGTAATAAATGTTTGAGATGTACAATGGATGAGAAAGATGTTTTTTTAGTTTCAATATATTAGATATGCAATTGTAAATTCTCCTGAAGAAGGACTTATTGTTTGTAATCCGCTCAAAATCTCTTTTGAACTTAGCAGAATCATATAAGAATCATATAGCATAATGCCCTTGTATTGCTCCATGGTGCAACCACACCTCAAATACTGTGTGCAATTCTGGTCACCACATCTCAAAAAAAGAAGTAGCGGAAGTAGAAAAGGCATAGAGAAGGATGATGAAAATGATAGAGGGGATGGGACGACTTCCCTATGAGGAAAGTCTAAAGTGGCTAGGGCTCTTCAGCTTGAAGATAAGAAGCTGGAGATAAGAAAGCTGAGGGGAGAGATGATAAAATACTGTAAAATACTGAGTGGAGTGGAACGGGTAGATGTGAATCGCTTGTTTGCTTTATCCAAAAATACTAGGACTAGAAGGCATGCAATGAAGCTACTAAGTAGTAAATTCACTCAACATGTAATTAAACTTTGGAATTTGTTGCCAAAGAATGTGGTAAAGCAGTTAGCTTAGCAGGGTTTAAAAAAGGTTTGGATAATTTCCTAAAAGAAAAATCTATAAGACATTATTATGATAGACTTGGTGAAAATCCACTGCTTATTTTTAGGATAAGGAGTATAAAATCTGCCTTACTGTTCTGGGATCTTGCCAGATACCTGTGACCTGGATCGGCCACTGTTGGAAACAGGATACTGGAGCTTGATGGACCTTCGGTCAGTCCCAGTAAAGCAATGCTTATGTTCTTATGTTCATTATTTCATATTTTCCCAACTATTTAACATTGAATATTCAGGAATATTTGAGTGCTGTGACCAACAATTAAAAGAAATTGTGGTTAGGTGAAGCCTTGGGCACATTTGGAAAGGTGGAATAAAAATCCCCAAATTATGAAAATTATTATTAAATTGTTGCTAGAAAGAGTGAGAGACAAAGTGGTAAATCATTAAGGGCCTTGTTAACTTAGGTGCGCTAGCGTTTTTGGTGCACGCTAAAATTAGCGCACACTAAATGCTAGAGACACTCATATATAGGAATATATGGGTTTCTCTAGCATTAGCACTAAAAACACTAGTACACCTTTAGTCTGGCTCAATAAACAGGGCCCTAAGTCCCTGAAGTGTTGCACTGTGTGTATGGCTAGTCATAAATTCTCCATTCTCCTCATAGTCTAGGCTAGTGTTTCTCAATCCTCTCCTGGAGGCTCACCTAGCCAGTCAGGTTGTCAGGATTACTGTAATAAATATGCACGAGTTAAAATCGCATATTACAGAGACACATTTTATGCAAATCTATCTCATGCATATTTATTGATCCTGACAACCTGACTGGCTAGGTGCTCCTCCAGGAAAGGCTTGATAAGCATTGTTCTATGATATATGAATAGACAAACAGAGTTTCCAAATAAAATTACACGGAAGGGACCAGATTTCATCCGATAGTAGAACAGAAGAAATGATAAATCAAGATTTATCTGTTCTTCTTTGCATCAAAACGTGGCACACTGTCAAAAACCACACCAGAAGCAGAGAAAAACCATTGCAGGGTGAAACCTCGAGAGTTCCAAATTGAAGAGCTAGTCTTTGAAATGGTGACAAAGAGTTTGAGATACAGTATCTGAGAGTCAGAGGTCAGAGGCAGGCTAAATTTATGTCCTCCTGATCGACAGAGCTTTCAAAAGCAAGGTCACACAACTCATTCTCTCATCTTTATTTCTAGTGAGATTTGCATCAGGAATTTGGGTACATGCCGCTATTTCTCTGGTTACCAAAGGACACAGAGATTTTTGTTCTCTCTGAGGTAAGCAGCGCTTATGGGTGAAATATGGCAGTACCAACTTACCACAAGAATGAACTCACATAAATCCTGCAGGCACTTCACTATGAAGCGGAGACTAAGGGGCTAATATTCAGACCACGGGAGTTAGCCCGGCTAACTCCCGCAGTCAGTGCTAAACCCGGATATTCAGTGCTGGACTGTTTCCAGTGACTGGCATTGCCCGGTTAAATTTTGGCCGGTTTGAACATAACTGGCTAAGTTGATATTCAGTTATCTCCCACTGAATATCGCCGGATAGCCAGTTATGGGGCATTGAGCTGGCCAAGTGCCGATCCTGGCTGCTTAAATGCTTTTGAATATTGGGGGGGGGGGGGGGGGGGGGGGGGGGGGGGGGGGGGGGGGGGGGGGGGGGGTTAAGTTGCACTCCCAAAGTCTTAGGCGACAATTCTATAAATTGGTGTCTCACTCTAGGAGCCCCAGCGCTGTGCCCTTAGCACCAATTCTATAAGGTCTTCATGGCATCAAGATTCCATTCTAGAATACTGGTGTGTTGGCACTGGCACACCCATGTTTAGGCATGCCTTCTTATGCCATGTTAATTTCAGGTGTAGATTGGCATGTCTAGGCGTGCCAAATCCAAAAACAAAAATAGTCCGTCCCAATTCAAAAATAATATAGAAATATCTAGAGAAATGCACAGTCCTGTGGCATAAATACCTTAATTGAAAAAGGGACATATTATTCTTTAATTTTATATACGTATATATATATATATACTTCAATAGAAATACTATACTATACACCCTTTCCTCAAAAAATCCGTTGACTGACAAAGCAATCCAAAAGTAATCTGATCAAAAATGATAAATCCATACAAAATTCAAATAAGCACCAGAAAGTACACGAGTGGACAGGAGCAAACTTATCTTAACTCATGTTTCCTCACTGTTTCACTGTCTGCTCCAAATGTTTATGTTTAGCATGAGTCCAGCATATATATAAAAATCAAAAATTAAGGGATAATATTAAGGAGTATAAATGATGTATAGAGCTCTCAAGTGAGCCATTTTTCGGCTAAACTCATTGAAATTTAAGCTCAGCTTTGGGTGCAGCCTATACTGAATTCTCCTTTTGTCCCTTTTTCAATTAAGATATTTTATGCCACAGGATTGTGCATTTCTCTAGATATTTCTATATTGTTTTTGTATTGGGACTGACAATTTTGTTTTTGGATTTTTGTTGTTTGTTTCTCCCTTGTGATTTATTTCCTGTAGGTGTGCCAAATGGCATGCGAAATGTATAGTGTTTTGAAAACTACATATGTACCTGGGAGACACGCCCATGGCCCTTCCAATGCTCCACCTATGTCTATGCCACTTTTGCAATTAGGAGCTACAATATAGAATAGCGCCTAGTGCACATAGGTCTCTCTTGATTAATGGCACCTTTGACATGCCTAAGTGGTACCTACCTCTAGCGTCACTTTCTAGATTTACCTTCATATGGTGATTCCATTGTATTAAATCTATTAGCAAATCTCAGCAAGGTGACGTGGAGGGGCATAATCGAATGGGGGTGCCCATCTAGAAGGGCGCCCATCTCTAATGACGGCCCCGTAAAGCGGCGTACCCGACTGTATTATCGAAACAAGATGGGCGGCTATCTTTCGTTTCGATAATACGGTCGGGGCCGGCCAAATCTCAACCTTTGGGCCGCCCTTAGAGATCGCCACCCTTAGAGATGGTCGACATTGGTTTTTGCCGATAATGGAAACTAAGGGCGACCATCTCAAAACCGGCCAAATCTAAGCAATTTGGTAGTGGGAGGAGCCAGCATTTGTAGTGCACTGATCCCCCTGATATGCCAGGACACCAACTAGGCACCCTAGGGGGCACTGCAGTGGACTTCACAAATTGCTCCCAAGTGCATAGCTCCCTTACCTTGGGTGCTGAGCCCCCCAACCCCCCCAAATCCCACTACCCACAACTGTACAACACTACCATAGCCCTTAAAGGGTAACGGGAGGCACCTAGATGTGGGTACAGTGGGTATCGGGTGGGTTTTGGAGGGCTCCCATTTACCACCACAAGTGTAACAGGTAGGAGGGGATTGGCCTGGGTCCGCCTACCTGAAGTGCACTGCAGAACCCACTAAAAACTGCTCCATGGACCTGCATACTGCTGTCATGGAGCTGGGTATGACATTTGAGGCTGGCATAGAGGCTGGCAAAAAATGTTTTTAAAATTGTTTTATGGGTGGGAGGGGGTTGGTGACCATTGAGGTAGTAAGGGGAAGTGATCCCTGATTCCCTCCGGTGGTCATCTGGTCAGTTTGGGCACCTTTTCAAGGCTTGGTCATAAACAAAAAGGGACCAAGTAAAGTCGGCCAAATGCTCGTCAGGGCCGCCCTTCTTTTTTCCATTATCGGTCGAGGATGGCCATCTCTTAACCACGCCCCCGTCCCGCCTTTGGTACACTGCCAACAGGCCCCTTTGAACTTTGGCCGGCCCTGTGACGGAAAGCAGTTGAGGTCGGCCAAAATTGGCTTTCGATTATGCCAATTTGGTCGCCATTAGGAGAAGGGCGCCCATCTCCCGATTTGTGTCGGAAGATGGCCGCCCTTCTCCTTCGAAAATAAGCTGGACTGTGATCAAAAATGATTTTTTGTACTCAATAAAGTTTATGATATATGAAAGAAAAAGAAATATGGTAGGAAAGAAAAGCAAGAATACTTACTGACTGCACATCACTCAGGATAAAGAGGTTCTCACCGGTAGCTTAGACATTAGGGCTACAGAGGGCGGTAGCTGGGGCCAGTTTTAGAGAGGCTGGGGTTCAGGGCAGAACTTAAAGAGGGGACCCCTCCCCCAATCTTCCTATCATTACTGCCATACATACATACAACAACTTTAAATGACTTCTTCACACACAGGAAACACAGACAGACAGACCTTCACCAAATATAGAACAAGGGATCAGAAATTAGAAACAGAAATATGAACACCAAAATTGAAACTTGACAAGTACTGCAACACTGAAGAATTAGAAACAGAAATGCACTTCTTTTTGTAGTGAACACAATCGGTAGCATCAGTACACCTCCCACCCCCCAAATTTGGGCTCAGACCCCCCCAAAATTAGGGATCCCCAAGTTGTGCCAGCTGAAGACCACCTCCTCTGATCTGGCAACCAGAGCTCTCCAAGCTCTGCAGCTGGTGGCTGTGTCTTCAAGCTGCTGCCACCATTGCTGGTCTTCCCATGCATGCTCAGTTTTCATGTATGCAGAGAGGTGTGGTAGCCGTGTTAGTCCACTTTTAAAGGTAATCAATAGAAATAAAACAAAATAAAACATGGAAAAGAAAATAAGATGATATCTTTTTTATTGGCCATAACTTAATACATTTCTTGATTAGCTCTCGAAGGTTGCCCTTCTTCGTCAGATCGAAAATAAGCAAATATTGGTAGATGACAGTATATATAAGTGAAACATCAAAGCATTTCAGTGACAGTCTAACAAGTTGGGGGTGGATAGGTGAGAGACCAGGAGATATGCATGGGAACATCAAAGCATGTATGCAAAAAAACCAAGCTTTTACAGGGTGGGTTAGCAGTGGCGGAGGCAGCTCGGGGATACTGCTGCTGGCTGCAGAACTTGGAGAGTTCTGGCTGTCGGAACAGCGAAGGAAGAGGAAGTCTTCACCTGGAGGGGCCCGGAGATCTCTGCCAACTCAGGTATTTATATTTTGCATTCGGGCAGGTGGCAGAGAGAAAATTTGGTGCTCACCCACGTTTGAGTTCAGCCCTGCCCCCCTCCAATCAACCATCTGACTATGCCACTGAACATGATACAAAGTCATCTGTGACACACAAATCCCAAAGTTAACATACTCCAGTTAATACATTCAAGATAAAACACTTTTTTCTACCTTTGTTGTCTGGACATTTTATTCTTCTCTCAGGTTGGTCCCAGTTTCTCCGTCTGTCTTCTGCTAGTTTTCTTTCCAAAGACTTTTGTCCTTTTGTCTTTTCTTCTCTCTCCTGCATTCTGTGTTCTGCATATGTGCACAAGTTTGTCACTTGGACTTGTTGGTGAACACTCAAGCCTAAGAAATTGTGGAGTTTTTTTAGGCCACATGATGGTATACCGGGCCCACGCCTTATAGCTGGAAAAGTACTGGCTGGCTGGGTGGTATTACTGAGACCTTTTTTCTCCAGTATCTGGAGGCTGGGTGATGCCTGAAAGTCGCAGTCGCATCGGGTGCATGTATAATTGTAGTACACTTGCAGCTTTTGAGCTGAAATTTGTCACTGAGACAGACCTTTCGGTCACGCCTTAGTTTCAGCCCTGGGCCGGGTATGTCTAAAGCCAGCCCTGATAATTTGCTACAAGGCTGAGTTAGGTGCTGTGCACATCATACTGGTTAAACACATGTGCGATAATGTTCTGGGATATGCAGTGACTGCTTTTGGTTCAGTGGGTTTCCTCCATATCCTGCTGAAAGATAATTAAGGAAAAATCTGAATGAGAATGGTTTTGTCATTTTGGAGTAAATTCTATGTAGGTTGCTAATCAAACAAAATAAAACATTTTATTTTGTTTGATTTCTATTGATAACATTTAAGAGTGGACTAACACGGCTACCACACCTCTCTACTTATGTAGGTTGCTAAAAGTTAGGCACATAAAAAACTGGGACTAAGTTGATATTTTATAATGGCAGAGTTGTGCACCACCAGCATATAGAGATCTCTTCAGACCCCTATCCCCACTCCTCCCACTACCTTCACTCCTTCCCTGAAAGGCAAATCCCACATTTTCTCTTTAAATGAAAATGATATCCCTAGTGGTAATCTTGCAAGTGCAGCTAGGAGGCAGAGGTGCCATTTTGAAGGATGACACCGACCCAGGTGGAAGCAGAGGGAGATCACTGCTGCCTGGAAGCACTGGCCAGGCTTTCAAAGACCCCCCACATGAGGACCAGAAGGGGGGGTTAGGGGGTGATGGAAGGATAAGGATCAGGGGACAGGGTTTGCCTTTTGGGGCTGGGACAGAATCATTGGGGGTGGGGTTTGGTTGTGAGGGTTGGGGTATGGAGAGAGCTATACCTGTTGGGGAGGGGGCAGGTTGGATATTGGCTTTGATTGTCAAGGTGGGGGGGGGGGGGGGTTCGGGAGAGAGAGCTGTACATACTGGTGATGGTGAAATGGGGAGGGGTATTCCAGATAGAGCTATACATGTTAGGGGGGTGGAATCGGATAGTATCTTTGATTTTCTTGTTGGGGTGAGATGTCCAGAAAGAGGTGTCTATGCTGGTGGTGGTGGTGGGGGTGGGGTGGAGGTTTGGAGAGAGCTATACATGCATACATGCATCTACCTTTTCCTACACGAGCACGCAACTCTGGAACGCGCTGCCACGCAACCTGAAAACGGTCTATGAATTGACCGATTTCCGCAAACTACTGAAAACCTATCTCTTCGACAAGATATATCACAAGGATCAACATGTGTAACTGTATAATCTTAAAACTTCCAGACTGTCTTACAATGTCTTATAATGTCTTTCTGCTTTAACGCCTTCATGTATTTCACCTGATGTAACACAAAACCCTCTATAAACCAAATGCATATTCACTGCTATTTCCAGTATCCATGACGAATTGTAAGCCACATTGAGCCTGCAAAGAGGTGGGATAATGTGGGATACAAATACCATAAATAAATAAATACTTATTGGTGGAAGGATCAGACAGCAGCTTTAATTGTTGGAATTGTGTGTGTGTGTGTGTGGGGGGGGGGGGGGGGGGAGGAGGTCCAGACAGAGCTGTGCATATTTTAGGGGGGGGGGGGAAGAAGACTGGATAGTAGTTTTGATTGTCAGGGTGGAGTAGGGGGGCAGAGAAAGCTGTACAAGTTGGGGGGAGCAACTGGATAGCAGGGAGATAAGACTGTGACACAGTGAGGGATGTTGGAGAGTTTCGCCTCCAGAGGAATGACCTTCAGACATTATCTGCCCAATATTCAGCGCTATTTAACCGGCCCAGTCACCGGCTGTGTTGTGTGACGTGGAGGGGCATAATCGAAAGGGACGTCCTCGTTTCGATTTGGATGTCCTCGCAAAATGTCCCCGTCCAGGGGCGGGGAAACCCATATTATCGAAACAAGATGGCCATCCATCTTTTGTTTCAATAATACTGTCAGGGACGCCCAAATCCTGAAATTTGGTCATCCTTAGAGATGGTCATCCCTAGACTTGGTTGTTTCTGATTTTCGGTGATAATCGAAACCAAGGACGCCCATCTCAGAAATTACCAAATGCAAGCCATTTGGTCATGGGAGGACCCAGCATTTGTAGTGCACTGGTCCCCCTGACATGCCAGGACACCAACTGGGCACTGCAGTGGACTTCATAAATTGCTCCTCGGAATATAGCTCCCTTACCTTGTGTGCTGAGCCCCCCAGGGGCTCAGCACCCAAAGGAAGGGAGCTATGGACTTGGGAGGTATTTTACTTTTAATTCTAAAATGTTACAAGTGCCCCCTAGGGTGCCTGGTTGGTGTCCTGGCATGTGAGGGGGACCAGTGCACTACGAATCCTGGCCCCTCCCATGACCCAATGCCTTGGATTTGTTCGTTTTTGAGCTGTGCGCCTTTGGTTTCCATTATCGCTGAAAAACGAAACCGCCCAGCTCAAATCCGCACACATCCGATGCATTTGCCCGGCACAAACCGTGTTATCGGAAAAAAAGATGGGCGCCCATCTTTTTCGAAAATACAGTCTGTCCCGCCCCTTCACGTACCTGTTCTTGGACATAGACGCCCATGGAGATGGGCGTTCGTGTTCGATTATGCCCCTCCACGTACCATTTATTGTTTAGTAGCATTTGCTATATCACCATATCCAAGTAGGTCATAGTGGTTTACAAATTAATAAAAGCATAACAAAGGGAAATGGAATTTATTGTATATCAGAAACAACCACACAATCTTACAGGCATCCAATCAGCTCAGTGAGTCAGAAGCATAGTCAGACTCGATATTTTGGATGGGCCCAGAGGTAAATTGAATGGGACCTTCCACATGCATGTGCCACCCTTCACCACACCACAAATATCTTCCCAGTGATATTTTTTAAGAACACAGATTTTTTTTCACCTACCCCCACATTTCCTCCCTTTCCTCCATGGCATCCCAGCATTTGCGCTCCTGTCTCTGAAACCAAACTCTCTCTGGTGTACCATACAGGCGTCCTTGGTGCTCTCAGCGATTCATTCTCACTTCTGTCAGGGTACCACAGGCTTCCATCTGCCGTGTCCCAACCTCGCTGACATCATTGCCTGCTTCCTCTCTGGCGGAACACACCAAATGGAAGCCTGCAGGGCCGGTGTCAGCAGCAAGAATGAATCTCAGCTGGCACCGAGGATGCCTGTACTGACATCCGGGAGGGACGGGGTTCAGGGACAGAAGTGCCGTTGCCGGGATGCCGCGGAGGAGGGGAAGGGGAGAGCAGTGGGGCACTACTATTGAGTGGGCCTGAGCCAAGAATAGATGGGCCTGTGCCCACCCAGGCCCACCCATAGCTACGCCACTGCAGTGAGTGTCCCCGGTCATTGGCTCAAAGGCCCTTGTACACAGAAAGTTTTAATCAAGGACTTAAACTTTTTAAAAGATGGTTCAACCTGAGGGATACAGACTCTTTGTGCCACAATAGAGAGGCTACCCAGAAATACGTACACTCCTGTTTGGATTCCAACTGAGCTTTGGCAGGTGTGGGGGACTAAAAAGTTTGAAATCATTCATAGATCTTAGTTGCAGTCTTCTAAAATATTCCTCTGTATTTGAAAACCTTGTGGTCTTTGTTCAATGTTTGCTGGTTTCTGGAGATTGATGGGAAGCTGCAAGGTAGAAATTGAAGCTGGCACTATTAATAGCTCTGGCACTGGCTCCAGCTCTTTTTTTTTTTAATAATAACATCTTGGTATAGCACAGTATAAAGCCCTAATTCCTTTCCTTTGTAAGTCTCCTTGGCCAAACAGTTTGGGTACCTCTGTGTTCCTTAGCTCAGATTTGTCCTGCAGGCGACCTTTTGTTGTGCCGAAATTTGAAAATAGGCTACGTAGCAGGACCAGTCAAAACCACAACAGCAACATCAGGAGCTAAGTAAATGCCTTTTTAAAAATTTTACTATAGGTGCTTAGGGGCTCTTTTACTAAAGCTTAGCATGTGCTAACGGACATTAGGGCAGGCTAAATGCTGTGCATCCTACTTTATACCTACGGGCCACGTGGCACATAGCACAAACTATTGTCCATTAGCACATGCTAAGCTTTAATAAAAGGGCCCTTTAAGTAGTTGAAATAGCACTCACAGTTGTTGTCCTCTCAATGGAGTTATCCTCAGTGATGGTGAATGAGCGTTTCTGTACCCCTTAATAATATAAAAATTAAATAATGCATGGTGGGAGAGAGCAAGATGGCATCAGAGGAGGTTGTATGTGCTGAGCTCTCTGACTTCTTCACTACTTTTGATATGGGGAAGAGAAATGCTAAACAGAAGACCTACCCTCCAGGAACTGGAAAGCCACCCCTATTGAAGCAGGCAACTTTGGAGATCTGTGGGTTGCAGCCCCTCATAGGGACTTTGTCAGCTTTGGGCGGTCCTGAGCGTTCTGCAGGACAGAGTTTGGATGGGGCTTCATTAAGCCTGGTATCTCCCACAATGCTGCTGCATTCTAGAAGAATTCCTATAGTCTCAGCTGTCCACCCCATGCTGGAGAAGAGTTGCGGAGGTTCAGCGCTGGAGGACGTGCCACTGGCAATGTCTTTGCCTGTGTGTGGAGACATGAGAGGAATCTCAGGAGATCTTTTGCACCATTGACAGATTCTCTCAGAACAGCACAGCCTCCGTGTGAAATGTGACAATTTTGTAAACCTGTAGTGGTCACTTTAGAGACCTTATGGATGATGTCGTACAAATGAATGATTCCCTTCAGGTACACTCTTTACAAATATCTAAGAGACTGGATAATTTTTCTTCCCAGTTTATGGAGCAAGCTCAAAAACAGACTCAACAGTTTTGACTGGATGATCAAAGTGCCCTAGAGGGAGCATAGGGTGTCAAGGAGTGTGAGAGAAATCTGCATTCCCCTGAGGTATGGATTTTAAAAACTATAGTTTATAGGTTATGCGGTGGGAAAGAATCCACTCTATACAATCCTTGCTTCACCCTCCAGCAATTAATATCCATATTCACTCCCTAGTGATCAATCTGTTGGACTATTGCAATTCAATGTATAATGGACTCGTGAAAGACCTACACTGACTGTAACTTGTTCAAAACATGGCTATTAAGAAAATCAATAAAGCCATGTCACCCCTCTTTTGAAGGCAACCCATTGGCTTCTATCCCACCGCATAACCTATAAACTATTGTTCATAGTTTTTAAAATCCATACCTCAGGGGAACCCAGCTTTCTCTCACACTCCTTGATGCCCTATGCTTTCTCTAGGGCACTTTGATCATCCAATCAAAACTGTTTAATTGTTCCTACCTTTAGAGAGATTGTTTATGATAGTATTCAATGTTCTGTTTTCACAGTTCAAGCCTCTGAACTTTGGAATATGATGCCAGAGCATCTAAGGCTACAGACATCCTTGGATCACTTTAAAACCAACCTGAAGACTTTCCTCTTCATGCATGCCTTCCACTAGGGTTATCGTTAATAGCTTTTTTTGTACTGCGGGCACTGGATGCTGAGGCCCCTGTTGGAACTACAGAATGACCCTATTTTGTAGTTCTGTATGTCATTTTACTTCTCCCCACTTTCTCTTTTAATCTCTATATCCCCCAGATGGCCTCTCTGATGGGCGGGATAGTAAATTATGAATAAACTTAAATAAAACTTGAATCCAATCTGTCCCCTATTGCTAGGGCAGTATATTTGTCCATTTCTAATGTGGACTCAGGAGGAGCAGCAGGTGGCCAAGAGGTGGCCTTGGAAGGATCCCTTAATTTGACTGTATTTTTGGAAACATCTATAGAGATTATAACAGCTAAAACTATGCTCTTAGCCACATTTGCTTTTGAGCAAGACACCGTTTTACAACTGGGGTCAACTAATAGACTTTTCTCCTGATTTTCCTAGAATTCGGCGGTGGGAACGCACGTGGTCGCCGTCCAGGTAATGGATCGTGCCGTCCGCTGCCCTGGCCACCGAAGAGGCCATTCCTGCCCTCTTCCGGGGCTTTTAACCCCTTTTTGGGTAGCCCCTCCTATGGCCAGCAGGGAGCCATGAGCGTCGGGGTCCTGCTCCTTCCCCCACCTTGCTCGCTCCCGGCTGGCCTCGGAGCGCATGCCCATCGGGGCACGGCGCCATGTTATTTTTGGCTCCGTGCACCCTACAGAGCACTGCGCCTTGCTTTTCTCCTGATTTGCCTAGAATGACACATGCCAAATGCAGGGAATTCTTGGGGTTAAATCCAAGGGTCCTAGCTCTGGGAACTACATTCTTACTTAAATTTCTATGCAAATACTTCGTTGTTGGTGGACAAAATTTTTAAATCTTTTGACCCAAAACAATTACTGGTTTTCTAAATGACAAGAGAACCTCCAAATGTTGCTAGCTAATTCCACAAGTTCCTTAACCAGCTACTAATGTATCTCTGCACTCCCTCTTTTTATGTTAAAATTTCCTTTATATATATTTCTTTATTTGGTCTTCAATATTGTGCTCTAAAGGCCTTTTTTTATCAAGCCAAGTGCTAGAGGCTCCCTGGTGCAGTAATGCCGACAAAGCCCATTCACTTTGAATAGGCTCCGTCTGCATTGCCACGCGGGAACCGTTAGCGCAGCTTGATAAAAGAGGCACTAAGAGTTGTATGTTTAATTCTTATTTAATTTTCTATAAATTTATCTGGATTTCTTTCATTCAAGATAAATGGTGTACCACATAGCATAAACTATAATTTTATCATTCCACAATGGAGAGATTGAACATAAAATCACTATAGACATCCTGGCTGTAAAAATCATTGGCTTCAGCAAATGCTTCATATTGTACAAACAAAATATCAATCAATGCTCTCTGGTTCTCATTATATTAATTAGTGATTCATTAGACTCCCTAAAATCCATTAACTGGTCTGCTGATGTGCTTGGTTTATTTCTCTGCTGATTGCAAAGTGTAAGCCCCAGTGCAGTCTAGCCTAATGACGGGTTAGAAATTAGCTACTGTACTTCCTACATTACTAGACCAGTTACATGAAGTGTTTATCATCAACCAGTTTCATGGATTTAAGTTCTGAGGCATGAAATGATCTATCTACTGTATCTGTCTGTCTATTTTCAGCAGTTTGTTTTTTTTAAAGGGCTTCATGGTTGATCCAGTAAGTTCGGTGTCATTTGCAGGCAAAATGGTTAAAGTTACTCCTAAAAACAGAATTACTGCACATATGGATAGACATGGCTTAGGAAGTAATTTTATAAGCTTTTAGGCAGAAGGTATTGTGAAAAGGGCCGCTTGCATGTCAATCCTTGATGTGGTGATCGTCATCACCTCTGACCATCATATCTACATTACCTTCCCTGGGACAAAGGTTACATTTTTGATGGAGGGCAGTTTGCATGTGTATTTACAAAATGTGTTTCTAATTTATAAATTCATGGGCAGTTTATGAATTCATGGCTTAAACATACTTATAGATATATATGACCCCTGAGTTAAACTGCTCGTTATTTGTGTGTGCATATTTGTAAAATCTTGACCTTGGTGGCATGATGTCAGCAGGCTAAGGGATATAGATTTATAGGGGACTTCCTTGATAAAGCATTTAGCGAAACACGTGCCGTGTTGGAAGAAGAGTGCCCCTATAACCGACTATTAAGAGAGTTTCTTTTTTGAGATGTTTATTCAATATATGTTAAAATTTAAAATGATTAGATGAAAGATTTAAAAGCAAAAAATAAGGCCATTTACTCGAGGGAGGTGGAGGACTTTGAGCCGATGATGATTGGGGTACATAAGTCTCTGCATATGAACTGATGGATGCAGTGTGGTACAACTGAGGTTCATGTTCCACACAGTTGCATGGCTGAATTAAAGTGATATGCATAAAGATTAATTGTATATCTCAAGATAGCATAGTATTTCTAAAATGGCCATATCTTTTATGCCTAATACCACATACATGTGTATCTTTGGCCGAGTTAATTCTATACAGAGCTGCCTCGTTTTAGGTGACAGGAAAGCAGGTAAATGGCAAAATTCTATTCATTTACGTTCATAAGTGGCCAAATATGTGTGTAAATTACCTCTTATAAAATACAGACTAGTAGAAAAGTATATGCTATGATTGGATAGCACGTATGTAGCTGGTTGGTATGTGCATCAGTAGAGTTTGGGCAGAGCATGAGTGGAGCACTCAGACATGCATGCGAATTATAGAACTCTATCTAACATCTAGCTGCAGGCATTTACACCAGCCATGGGACCTGTGCGTAAGTGATAATGCATTAATGTATAAATATTTTCGGCCATTTGCACCTGTGTTGTATAAAGAAAAGTAGGCGCCTACTTACATTGAATAGGCGTAAAATAAGAGCTATAACCAAAACCTATAGGGCTGAATTGTATAAATTGCACCTAAAAAAAATTGGTGCTGAAAAACCCCATTTAAAGCGCTGTTCTATAAACCGTGTCAAGGGGCAGTTTATAAAATAGCGCTTAAGCACAGGGGTTGTGCGTGAATTTAGGTGCGTCCGTTTACACCAACGAAACTGTGGAGCAAATGCCCCTGCCTAAATTTATGCACGGAACCCCCTTATTCTATAGTTGCATGAGTAACTCAAATCCGTGCTTATGCTCTGCCCTGAAACACCCATGACCCTCCCATGTCCCCTTTTCTGGGACATGTGTAAAATGTAGGCATAGATCACATGCCTAAATTTACGCATGTATCTATTAATTGATTTCAATTAGCACCAATAATTGCTGTTAAGAAACAATTATTGGCACTAATTGGCTCATTATTCATTTAAATTGTGCATGTAAATTGGGCTTGTGCCCAAATTTGCATGCACAATTTTTGGTGACTTTTATAGAATTATGGCGATAGTGGGCACCCTGTTATAGAATTACCCTCTAAAAATATTTTCTAGAAGACACAGTACTTAGTAAGCTTTTTATAAATTGTTTGCCTACTTTTGTATGGCCCGTTTTATGCACCCTTTTGATGCTGAACTTACTTTTATAAAATTACTCCCTTTATCAGAACCATTTGATGTTTGTAGGATAAAAGGGTCTATATCAGAAAGACTAAATGAAAAATTTTGCTAGGGTCTTTACTGAGGAAGTTGCAAAGGAAATATCCAACCAATGGTATTTAATTGTTCAGAGGAACTGAAATCAATCTTAGTGGACCTGGAAGACATAATAAAGCAAATTGGCAAACAAAAGAATAGCAAATCATTTGGACTGGACTGTTATACACCCCAGAGAAGTGAAATAACTCTTAAATGAAATCACAGACCTATTATTAGTAATTTGTAACCTATCATTAAAGATATCTATGGTACCTGACCAACGTAACAATAGTTTTTTTTAAAAAATGGTTCTAAGTGTGATCCCAGAAACTATAAAATAATGAGTGGAGTGGAATGGGTAGACATGAATTGCTTGTTTTCTATTTCCAAAAATACTAGGGCTACGGGGCACGCAATGAAGCTACAAAGTAGTAAATTTAAAACAAATCGGAGAAAATATTTCTTCAATCAATATGTAATTAAACTCTGGAATTCGTTGCCAGAGAATGTGATAAAAGCAGTTAGCTTAGCGGGGGTTAAAAAAGGTTTGGATAACTTCCTAAAAGAAAAGTCCATAAGCCATTATTAAGATGGACTTGGGAAAAACCTACTGCTTATTTCTAGAATAAGCAGCAAAAAATGTATTGCACTGTTTTCAGATCTTGCCAGGTACTTGTAACCTGGATTGGCCACTGTTGGAAACAAGATGTTGGGCTTGATGGACCTTCGGTCTGTCCCATGTTCTTTTGTTCTTAACATCAGTGATAAGAAAAATGTTAGAAACTATTCTAAAGAACAAAATTACTGAACATATAGATAACTGTGGTTTAATGGGACAGAGCCAGTATGGATATAGCCCCTTACGCCCACTATACCAGCTGCAGAAGCCGCAGTGGAATCCTTCATGAAAATTTGGTAACCCACTCAGGAACTGCTGGTACAAGCCACCAAAAGGTACATGCAGCAGGTGGATAGAATGAGACGCCCAGCTCCTCAGTTTCACCCTGGAGACCTGGTCTGGCTGTCCACACAGAATTTATGGCTCAAGACTCCATCCATCAAGTTTGTCCCTCGGTTCATTGGGCCCTACCCTGTGGTCTGTCAAGTAGGTCCAGTAACTTACCAACTGAAGTTACCTCTCACCTTACGCATTCATAACACATTTCACGTTTCCCTTCTCAAACCACTCATATTTAAAGGGAAGAGCAGAACAGCACCAACACTGACTTCCATAGTTGTGGACTCGGCCGAAGAAAACTTGGGAACCTGCGAGTCAAGTACACCCTCCCCGACTCCTCCGACGATTCCATCACATGTTTTCTCACAAGCCCAAACTACATTCTTGTGGTGGAGAACCTTCGAAGAGGGGGGAATACTGTCACAGCCCCGGGCCGTGTCTCGCAGGAGGTTGGGTAGAGTAGGACGTGCGGCAGCAATTCAACATGGTGGGCTGCTGGCATTGTGGCCTTCAGTGCACCCCACAGTGCTTCTTCCAGTTGACGTTTCTAGCCGCGCACGCACCTGAGCTCCTTTTAAAAGGCCTGCAGCATGGAGATGGGATGAGCACGTGCTAGTGACATCAGAGACATGGCCCTTTTAGGGCAACTGCTCCCCTTCCTCGCTGCCTTTGCAACAAGCAGTTTCCTGTTTCCTGCTTGGCCTTATCTCCAGTTCCAAATTCTGCCTCATCTCCAGTTCCAAATCTTGCCTCATCTTCAGCTTTTAGCCCTACCGTGTCTCTAGTTCCGAGTCTTGCCTTGGCTCCAGCTCCAAGTCCTGCCTTGTCTCCACTTCCCATCCTGCTTCCATTGGCCTCAGCCGGTCTTGGTGTTCTTGTGTCCAGCTTCAGTGTTCCTGTCTCCAGCCTGCCTTGTTGTTCTTGTCTCCAGCCTAGCCCAGTGTTCCCATTGCCAGTTCTCCAGTCTCTGGCCTCTGTGTTCCAGTCATCTGCCTTGCACAGGTCCCGGTCCGCTGGGCCTGCCCCCAAAGACCCTTTTCAGGACCATCCCAGGACCCAGTTCTACTGGGTCTGCCCCTAAGGGTCCTTTTCAGGGCCATCTGTTGGACACCTCCAGTCAAGAATGAGTTGTCTGCCAACTGTCAGGACCCTCCTGACCTCCAGGTTGGGAGCTCGGCAATGACCCAAGGGCTCACCTTCCAGGGCAATTACAGAAGATGAGGCATGCAACAATCTTTAGCACTGCACTGAAAAGGAGAAGCAAGGCTGTAACCCTTACAGATCAGTTCTTTTTTTAAGAGAAATTACCTGACTACTTTGATGGAGCAGTGAAATAGATACTAGTCACATGTACATAATGGCTGACTTGTAACACCATTCCACCTGAGATGTGGTGTATCATAGGTGTGTATTCTTGCTTTGCATGAAGGTTGACTGTGCTGATTCTGATTTCTACTAAGAGGTGATGCTGACTTTGCATGTCCTCAATCATATAAGAGGGTTTGGTTTATGTAGACCATTCCTGTCCTCCACTCAAAATCTAGCTTGTTTTTTGGACTAGCCAAATTATACAAATGAAACCTGTTTATTGATGAAATAAGTGGAAATGTAACTCTCATTGATTGTGAAAATCCTGAAAACCAGACCAGTTTTGTAGCACTGAGTTTATCTATGACATCAAGGATATTTCCACTTAATGTACCTACCAATGAAATTCTGACTGTATTATTGAAACAAAAGTCACTTAAATGAAAGGTTGTAAGGCAACAGTTTGCCTTTCCATTCTTAGGGCTATCAATTGCTTGCCCCGATTTACGAATGTTGCTTTTTCCAGAGAGCCTCTGACTAGTTAGTGTCTGCAGAAGCTCCTGCATAGAGCCCTGATAATAGAATGTTCCCCTGCAGTTTGCTCTTGTTAATACAAATCCTCGGAAGGCAGGAAGTGCACACATCAAATGACAAAAAATGATCTAGCACTAATTCTTCCGCTTGTACACCAGTGGCAAACAATTGCTTACACAGTGAGGTAACGACCTACCGGACAGAATCAGAAAAACACAGTTTCTTTTAAAATCTGCTGTGTCAGTGACTATGTTTGCACTAATTAGGTGCTTCATTTTTCTATATGCTGAATATCTGAGTATGGAGACTACGGAAAGAGTTCTGATGCAGGGTTCTCTCATGCTGAAAGCTGGTGGAGAACCAGTGTGGCTCAAAGTGAAAGTCTATATGTATGAGTGTTTCTCCCATATTCTTTATATGGTGCCCTATGTTACACACTCCACTTCTGAGATGCACATGCAAATATATTAGATAATGAGCTCTAAACTATCAATAATTGTGTGCTAAGAACCAATTATTGATGTTAATTGGCACTCAATAAGATTTGCACCAGGGGCATAGCTACGTGCAGCCATGGAGGCCTGGGCCCCCATAGATTTGGCCCTGGACCCCCCTGCCGATAACCCTTTTGACCCCCCCTCCCGCCGCCAACCCGCCGCCAACCCACCGTTGCTGTCTGCTACCTTTGCTGGTGGGGGACCCCAACCCCCGCCAGCCGAGGTCCTCTTCTTCCTTCATTCTGTTTCTGAGTCTGATGTCCTGCACATATGTGCAGGACATCAGACTCAGAAACAGAATGAAGGAAGAAGAGAACCTCAGCTGGCGGGGGTTGGGGTCCCCCACCAGCAAAGGTAGGCGATGGCGGGGGAGGGTTGGTGGTGGGAGGGGGTCGAAAGGGTCATCAGCGGGGGGGGGGGGGGGCAAGGTTGGTTGCGGTGGTGGCAGTGGGGGGGGGGGTCGGCAATGGTAGGGGGGCTAAAATGTGCCCTCTCACCTTGGGCTCTGGACCCCCCTCCTGCCGAAGTCTGGCTACACCCCTGATTTGCACATGCATCTGGCTGTGCACTATTCTAAAAGGCACGACGCCTAACTCCCATGGCACATATCTCAAAGGAGGCATGGTCTTGGCCATGTCAGGGCATTCCAAAGAGTCACAAGCAGAATTACAGAATACTGCCTAACGATGCCTAACTTGGCCCTGGTATTTACACCAGGTTTCAGGAGGCATAAGTCCAGCATCTAAAAGTTAGGTCAGAGATATGCATTAAACACTATTCTATATAAGGCACATACCCTTTATAGAATAGTGCTTAGTGCTGAAATTTTCAACACCTAAGATTTAGCACTATTTATTGAATTCACTCCTATGTGTCTGGGAGGCTAGTATACTACAGTATGTTTACACAAGCATTAATATGGATTAAACCTGACCACAAGTGCTTGACATGCATTAGAAATACTGCCAATGTGCATAAACTAGCACGTTACCGTGAACTTTATGTTAATGAGGTAATGAGATGCACAACTATGTAAAAAAGTGAAAATGCAAATTGCTATATATATAACTTCATCAAAGAAACTGAACTATACTATGCTTATGCTTATTTGAGCTTGATATACGCTTTTCAAAATGTGAACCAAAGCCATATACAAAAGTAAAAAAAAAAACACAAGAAAAATAGGAAAGGAACTATGACTTACTGGCAGGAAAGGAAAGAGTAAAGGAAATAAGAAGAAGGAAGAAGGGTGGAGGGGAAGGGAAAGAGGGGAAGAGAATAGAGGAAGAACCATGCCGGTGAGTGATAGTTATCCTGCTCAAGTGTCACTGCCATATGCTAAGGAGAAAAGGTAAATTTTCATGGACGACTTAAATTTGCATATACGCATGTACATACACATATCTACTTTAGTGTCTACAGTAATCCATTCCACTGACACTGCATTAACGTGCATGATACACTATAGAGCTCATTTTCAAAGCTCTTAGACTTACAAAGTTCCATAGAAACATATCCTGCAAAGAGAAAGGGGTAGAGTGTGCCAGATGTGAAGGGATAGAAAAAAGAAAGCACAGTGTCTACTGGTTTCTAAGTGAGCAAGTTTGGAGCTAGGCGATAGTCATTGATTGAACGTAGAACTCTGGTGGGTGAATAGAGTATCATGAGATGTGAAAGGTAATCAGGAATACCAATTCTAAAAGCTTTGAAAGTCAGAAGAGCTATTTTATACGTGATCCAGTATTTGACGGGTAATCAGTATTGACGTTTCAGCAGGGGAGTGATGTGATCGGTATAACTAACATGATAGAGAACGCTCCCAACCGTCTATGCTAGTAAAAAGATAAGTACCTTGCGTTCTGTATTAAGAGTCTGACTAAAGATAAATTACAACATAAGAAATTTGATAAGATAAAATTTGAAAATAAAACAAAAAAAGAAAGCGAAGCCAGAGGATTTTGACTCATGAAGAAGCTCACCAGAAGTTTACACTTCGGAAATCTGTTTTAAGCGGTGATATCTGGATAGCGAAGCTTTCACTCTGATAATATCAAAAGTGAAAGCGAAGCTCTGAAGTCTTTTCCTCTGCAATTATATTGCAATATATTTGCACTTTAGAGAGTTTAGCTTGCTTCAATAGTATTTTGAATTAGACAATAAACTTAAAAATGAAAATTATAGAAGACAAAATAAAAATTTCAGTTTAAGTATAAGGTAGGTGCTTAAATCTCATGGGTGATGAAGTTTTGAACCTTCAACTGGTACCACTGAAGTCCATTAAACGATATTGTGAAGGAGCATTTGGACTTGACTTTATAAAGTAGACATCTATGAACTATTCACATGGGCACCCTCTTGGTAAAATGAGCCTTTATTATGTGGGTGTGAGTGTATGGGGGGAGGGGAAGGACAAGTAATGCACATAATTTATTGTATTCTATAAACTAATCCCTGAAAATTTGGGCACACATCCAATTTCTGCATGCAATTTAATTGAATAATGAACCAATTAGCATTGATAATTGGGTGCTAATAATCAATTATTGATACTAATTTGTATCAATTAGAATTCATGCACGCATCTTGCTAGGCATTGTTCTATAAAGATGCATGTGTAAATTCTTACGTTTGGATTTGAAAAGGGAACTTGGATATGGGAGGAGCATAGGCTGGTCATATGTGTTCTGAGAATTTGCATGCAATGTTAACAGAATACACTAGATCCGCACCTAATTTAGGCATGAAAATTTACATCAGGTTTCAGTTGGGTGTGGATCCTGGTGTTAAGCACTATGCTATAAACGGTGCCCAACTTGGAGCACTGTTTATAGTATAGTGCTTAGCATTCATTTTTTTCAGCAGCGATTTTTCAGTGCCATGTATAGAGTTTGTTCCTATGAGTGTAAAAGGGAGACATGCCTGTGACCTGCCCATGCTCCACCCATGTGTACACCCTCTTGCAGTAAGACACCGTATAGAATAGCACCTAGTGTATGTAGGTGCCTGTCAATTAATGGTGCCTTTGAAGCAGATATGTAGTGCATAGCTCTAGGTGCCAATTTATAGAATTGCCCCATATGTATTTTTGTCCAGAGGAAAGGTGAACATCTTTTCTAATAGCCCCTTTACCTGGATGAATGACTTTTAGAAACCGCCCTCATTATGTTGACATACAAAATGAATTATGATGTCCATTTTGTGAAGGATGGTTCTGGAAAGGGTGATGTTGGGGTTATCATAATTGTTGAACTTCATAAATCAAAATCTTAGGGGCAGAGAGGCTAGGGACTCACTGTTACTTGAATGGGATGGGGCAAAGCTAAAGGTTTTTCTAGGGTACATAAGGATCCTTTTACAAGGCCACAGTAGTGATTACCACACGCCAAATGTTACGAAGCCCATAAGAATTGAATGGGTTTCATCGCATTTGGTGCACCGCTAATTACTAGCACGGCTTTGTAAAAGGAGCCCATAATAACCTTGTACTGCCCCTTATGGGAACATATAAAGATGCTTCAAACATTGCACTTCTGTATAGTCTCTGTGTCTACAATTCTGTATTGTGTAGTCTGCATGAAAAACTGACTTGAATCTCTTTAATGGCTTCAGCAGAACTCATTAGTTGACAAAGGATTGGTCTGCATCTGTCTGAAGGGGAGTTCAGCTTTTGAGCTGACCTTGGTGCTGAAATGCTGCACTGTCTTTCTACAGGACTATTGGCGATAATTGGAGATGATGAACATGTAAGGAATTGCAATGGTAACAGCGATCTGCTCACAGCCTCCTGAATTCACTACAGGAGCACTGTGCTCCAAATCACTCCCGATCTTGTGACCAAATCAGCAACATAATCATGCTGATGCTAGAAGCTCTGTCCTCCACACACCACATCTTCCCACTCATGTGTCTGTGATTTTAAATCTTTCTTTAATCTGTTTTCAATGTGTTCTTGTGCTCGTCTCTATCAGGAACTGTGGTGGTAACAGCTATCTACTCACAGCCTCCTGAATTCACTACAGGAGCCCTGTGCACCAAATCTCTCCTTATTTCATAACCAAATCTGTGACATAAGCATTCTGATACTTAAGAACATAAAAATATCCAAACTGGGTCAGACCAATGGTCCATCTAGTCCAGTGTCCTGCTTCCAGCAGTGACCAATTCAGATCATAAGTACCTGCAGAATCCCAAATTGTAGCAAGATTCATGCTACTGATCCCAGGAACAAGCAGTGGCTTTCTCCATTTTATCTCAATAGCAGACTATGGACCTTTCCTCTAGGAACTTCTCCAAAGCTTTTTTAAACCCAGATACACTAACCGTTTCATACTACATCCTCTAGCAATGAGTTCCTGAGCTTAACTGTTCGTTGAGTGAAACAATATTTCCTTCCATTCATTTTAAAAGTATTTCCATGTAATTTCATTGAGTGTACCCTAGTCTTTGTACTTTTTCAAAAAGTAAAAAATGGATTTATGTTTACCCATTGTACACCACTCAGGATTTTGTAGACCTTGATCATATTTCCCCTCAGCTTTCTCTTTTCCAAGCTGAAGATCCCTAACCTCTTAAGCCTTTCCTCATATGAGAAGAGTTCCAGCCCCTTAATCATTTTGGTCACCCTTCTGTGAACCTTTTCTAATTCTGCTATATCTTTTTTTAAAGATATGGTGACCAGAATTGCACACAATAGTCAAGGTATGGTCACACCATGAAGCGATAGAGAGGCATTATAATATTCTTTGTTTTATTTTCTATCCCTTTCCTAATAATTTCTAGCATCTTCCTGCTCTTGTGGCTATTAGTGTGGGGGGGACAGAACATGCCAAATATAGATATTACTGATATATTACTGATACATTATTCTTGGTGATCACTATCTGACCTTGATCTATAGAAAAAGCCTTCCCATGTAACAGCATTTACTTATTTTATCTACTTCTATATTGTTTACTGTCACAATGCTGTTCTGCAATTCCATCTACACTGGATGCAAAGTACAAGTCATTAAGAAATTCCAAACTGCCCAAAACACTGCAGCCAGACTCATATTTGGAAAAGCAAAATATGAAAGCGCCAAACCCCTTAGAGAAAAACTGCACTGGCTTCCACTAAAAGAACGAATTATGTTCAAAGTCTTTACCCTGGTTCCTAAAATTATTCATGGCGAAGCCCAATTATATATGTCAGACCTAATAGACTTACCAACCAGGAACACAAAAAGATCATCACGTACATTCTTGAACCTCCATTACCCAGTTGCAAAGGACTTAAATATAAATCAATATATGCATCTAGCTTCGCCTACATCAGCACACAACCATGGAATGCACTTCCAAATGCCATAAAAACAATGCACGACTTGATAGCCTTCCGGAAATTACTAAAGACCAACCTGTTCAAAAAGACTTATCATAATGATCCTTCATAAATGACCTGACTTCAAAACTCTACCAGAACAAGATAACATTGAACTCTTTATACTTGTTTACTTCAATTACTTTGTCACTAAATGAATGTTATGCATTACTCCCTTATCTCTTACACCTGTTATGAGCTGTTTATACAATTACTTTAATTTATTTTAATACTGTTTGCACCCTAAACCTTATAATCCCTTGTATTTCTTATTCCGTAAATGGCGATAGCCACTACGGCTTTATGTAAGCCACATTGAGCCTGCAAAAAGGTGGGAAAATGTGGGATACAAATGCAACAAATAAATAAATTAAATAAATAAAGGTGCACCTGGCCTACTGCACGAGTTTTTGATTCCTGTGATTATAGGAAATCATCCCGAATACTTCCCTAGACTGTGTATATTCTTCCAGGTACATTCTCTTGCTCAAATTTTGTGTCATTCAGAAGACTCCTGTATTATAGAAGCTTTCCTGATTGACCTGCTTAACTGCAGATCCCTACGCTCTAAAACCAATTTAGTTTATTATCTTATCGAATCAGTTGGTTTTGAAATTCTCTGTCTTACAGAAACCTGGATCAGAAATGGTGAAGAGTTATTTGTTTGAATGCCTCCCAGATGGCTTTGATGTTATCTCTTTGGCCAGGCCCTCCAGGAATGGTGCTGGTCTTGCTATTCTTTACTCCACAAAACTGCAAGTTGTTGAACTTTCCCCTCCTCTCCCTTAAATGGAAGCTCTTGCAATTCATACCTGTACCCTTACTCTCCTTGTACTTCTGTTATTTTATTGCCCTCCATCACTGACTCAGGTCCATTGGGACTCCTGTTTTCAGGTGATTGCTGATGCAACTATCCATTATTCCAATATTATAATCCTGGGAGATTTCAATTCACATGTTGACATCCCACATCACCCTCGCTTGACGTCTTATTATAAAATTTTAACAGATCTCAACCTCTGTCAACGGGTCTCTTTCCCAACTCATAAAGGTGGCCATACGAAAAGAGGGGGATCCAAGATGGCGACGGTCTGAGACGCGCAACCAGACGCGTCCCACTCTCCTTCATACAACGCTATAGCGGCTGGCTCCTTACCTGATCCTCGTTATGGGGAAACGGAGAGGTAAAGTCAGGGAGATTCCCTCTCTCCCTGGCGGGTCTAGCCAGTTTCGTCAAGCGCGACTGGAGGACTTTGGAGTCGCGCTGGGTCCCGGGAGAGTTTCTACTCCGTCTGAAGAGCCGGGCGCTTCGGCGTTGGCAGACAGTGTAGACGGGGCTTCCCTGAGCCCCGTCGAACGTGCGGCTCCCCCACAACCAGGAAGTGGAGGTTTTCATCAGAGCCCTTGCGCTCCAGCCCAGAGTGGAAATCGGAGTGTCCAGGGAGGGAGCCTGTTGGAACTAAGTGAAGAACATGGTGCTGCTAGTTTAGCAGCCACAGAAATGACATCTTCTCCTGTGTTGTTGACTCAAACAGTGAGTATTCTGGAGCAAGCTGCTAAAGCACCGCTCCCTGAGTTGACTTTTGGGAAATTGGAAAAGCCAGCCGTAGTGACCTTAGAGTCACTTTGGGACTTAACCTTTACAGCACATGCCTCCCTACAATCTTTGGTGGTTAAAAATGCGGCAACTATAAAGACTCTATCAGAAACTGCACTCTCTCAAATGGAAAAGACTGAATCTCAAGCCAGGGAAGTTAAAGTTCTTACGGAAAAAACTGTAAAATTGGAACTTGTGGGTCAAACACTAATCAAAGATAAGAACTTTACCTCTAGACGGCTAGAATATCTTGAGAATCAATCTAAAAGACTAAATCTAAGGCTGATAAACTTTCCCAGTTCACCTTTGATTACACCCATTCAGATGCTTAAGAAATATCTTATAGAAATATTGGGTATGTCAGATACCTCCCTACCACCAATAACTCGTGCTTTTTACTTACAATCTGGTCCATGTAAAGAATCAGGGGAACTTTTCCAGGATGGTAGGGAGTTGAATCTGACTTCTTTTTTGGAGTCATCTCTTGAGGTTGTAACAAAGCGGGCAACTTTATTGGCCACTTTTGCTTTAGAAATGGATAGAGATGCAGTATTAAGGTTATCTCTAAGACATTTGGATTCAAATTTTTTGGGGACAAGAATAAGAATTTATCCTGATTTATCAAGAGAGACTCAAAAAAGGCGTAAAGCCTTTTTGGCTTTGCGCACAAGAACTTTGGCAATAGGAGCCAACTTCCTATTGAAATTTCCTTGTATCTGCAGAATTGTAGTTCAATCTAAACAGTTTCAATTCTTTGACCCTAAACAACTGGAGGAATATTTACTAAGTAAGGAAGAAGTAAATGTAGTGGTATAGCCCCATATGTTCACTGTTTAACAGATTTGGAGGGAACACCCGGGATAGCGCATCATTTATTTGAATTACCTTTAAAAATTTCTTTTTAGATTAATATATAATCTTGCATCTTGGATTATTTCTTTAATTTGTGGTCTATAGTTTAATGAAACTTGAATTTAAGAAATATTTGTGTTATAATATGTATAATTTCCATATAGTGTATTATCACTCATAATTGTAAATTTATGTTTGTTAAAAAGTTTAATTAAATAAAAAAAAAAAAAAAAAAAAAAAAAAAAAAAAAAAAAAGGTGGCCATACTCTGGATCTATTACTTTCTCCAATAGATGCCCCTACTCCCCCATCTACTTTCTTTTCTACCCAGATTCCATGGTCTGACTACCTGGTTATTCCCTTCTCTGTATTACTTCCGTCTATCCTCACGTCCAGCAGAAATGTTTCCTACACACTTGGCTGGTCATACATTAGACTTAGTTATACTGCTGAAAACCTCTTCTTTTACCTAGGACTGACCATTTTTAAAATTCTCTGTATGTATTTATTTTATTTATTTAAGCATTCTTGTATCCCACTGTTATCCAAAAACAATTTTTGGTTCAAAGTGAACTTGATTATTTGGATACGAATGTCTCACCTTTATTTTATCAGACTTTGTGGTAGCTTACAATTTACAATTTGGTGAGATTACAATGGTGTTTTGCAGTTAAGATGAGGAGAGGGCGTTGTTATCTTTTGTACTTATTTATAAAAAATTTTGAAATAACTGAAAGATAATGATATTCTCTCCTCATCTTAATTGTAAAACACCATTGTAATCTCACTAAATTGTAAATTGTAAGGCACTTTGAACCAAAACTTGTTTTTGGTTAACAGTGGGATGCAAGAATGCATAAATAAATAATCACAGGGCAGGTGATGAATCGGTGCCAGAGACAAGCGCTGGATGAAGGCTTCAGCTGGTGGGGTTGGGGATCCCCGCCAGCCAAGGTATTTGTGGTGGTGGTGCTTCAACTGGTGGGGGTTGGGGACCACCGACAGCCAAGATGTACAACGGCAGCAGTAGGTAGTGAGCAGCAGGACGGCGAGGTGGTGGAGGGGGCAGCGGCAGGGCGGTGGACCAAAGTGTGCCCCCCCACCTTGGGCTCTGGCCTCCTCCCACCTCGAGGTCTGACTACACCCCTGCTTTTATATAGTGTTACCGAAACTCTTGTTGAATGTGTCTTTCTTGTCAGAAAATGGAGTTCTTTTCCTTGCTATGTTTTTAGTATTGGAATTGGAAACCGCTTTGACCTTCTTAGAAAAAGTGATAAATCAAGTACAATTAAACATTAAACAATCTTAGGATGTGTTCGCTGCTCTTTCCTATCTTTTATTGTAGTTCTTTTCCTACTCTGAAATTTGTGTGTAGCTTGTAAATCGCTTAGATCTGCAAGTTAGCCGAGGTGGTATAGTAAGTTCTAATAAACTATAAACAGTAAATCAAGAGGTAATTAGATTCTGGCAATGAATTTAAGACTTATTTGTTTAGTCTCTATTTAAAATATCATTTCTGTCTTTAGAATTTTCAGAGCTCCGAAAGGCCAGAACTAAAAGTTTTTCTGAATTTGAACTCATTGATGTGCTGGCTCTTATGAAAAAGGAGACTGTATTTGCCACCATTGCCTTCCTTCTGAGATCCATGACCTTAGTTCAAGCATTAATAGTGACTGTCAGAAGCATGCCCTTGAAATAATAATATATCCAGTGTTCAAATCAGAACTTATTCATGTCCTACAAGCATACTTTACTGGCCTACACATTTTTAGGTCAATATTTAAAAGCACTTACACAGATGACAGGTAGTGCTAACTGCATAGGTGCTTTAATAAAAATATTTGCAGCAGTTATATTTATAACATGACTGTTTATATCACTAATGGGCTCATTTTCAAAGCACTTAGACTTACAAATTTCCATAGGTTACTATCAGGCTCATTTTCAAAAGAGAGGGACGCCCATCTTTCGACACAAATCGGAAGATGAGTGTCCTTCTCACAGGGTCGCCCAGATCGGTATAATCGAAAGCCGATTTTGGGCGTCCCCAACTGCTTTCCGTCGTGGGGACGACCAAAGTTCATGGGGGTGTTTTGGAGGCATAGTGAAGGCAGGACTTGGGCATGCCTAACACATGGATGTCCTCGACCCATAATGGAAAAAAAAGGGCGTCCCTGACGAGCACTTGGACGACTTTACCTGGTCCTGTTTTTTTTATAACCAAGGCACAAAAAGGTGCCCAAATTGACCAGATGACCACCAGAGAGAATCGGGGATGACCACCCCCTACTCCCGTAGTGGTCACTAACCCCCTCCCACCCTCAAATAAAATCTTTAAAAATATTTTTTGCCAGCCTCAAATATCATGCTCAGGTCCCTGGAGCAGTTTTAGTGAGTGCAGTACACTTCAGGCAGGCAGACCCAGGCCCATCCCCCCACCTGTTACACTTGTGGTGGTAAATGTGAGCCCTCCAAAACCCACCAGAAAAACACTGTACCCACATCTAGGCGCTCCACTTCACCCATAAGGGCTATGGTAATGGTGTACAGTGGTGGGTAGTGGGTTTTGGGATAAAGGCCTACCTGTTTGATGCTGCTTTTAATTCCTAATTTGTCACCTGCTCGTAACCTTTATCTTGTCTTCCTCTCTTCAGTTGTCCCTTTCCCCTTATGTCCTATCTGTCTGTCCTACTTTATCCCTTATTTGTCTTGTCTGTCTGTCTTGATTATCCCTTATTTGTTCTGTCTGTCTGTCTTGATTCAGATTGTAAGCTGTTTTGAGCAGGGACTGTCTTTCTTCATGTTAAAGTGAGGAGGCGCTGCATACGACTGGTAGTGCTATACAAATGATTTATAGTAGTAGTAGTAGGGTTTGTGGGGCTCAGCAAACAAGGTAAGGGAGCTATGTACCTGGGAGCAATTTATGAAGTCCACTGCAGTGCCCCCTAGGGTGCCCGGTTGGTGTCCTGGCATGTCAGGGGGACCAGTGCACTACGAATGTTGGCTCCTCCCATGACCAAAGGGCTTCCATTTGGTCATTTCTGAGATGGACATCCTTGGTTTCGATTATCAATGAAAATCAGAAAGAACCAAGGCTAGGGATGACCATCTCTAAGGACGACCTAAATTTCAGGATTTGGGCGTCCCCGGCCGTATTATCGAAACGAAAGATGGACGTCTATCTTGTTTTGATAATACGGGTTTTCCTGTCCCTCCATCAGGACATTTTGCGAGGACATCCTCAGCAAAGCTTGGGCATCCCTTTCAATTATGCCCCTCCACGAGGTTCATTATCAAAAGAGAAAAACATCGAAAAAGTGGTATACATCTATTTGGATATTTTTCTCACAAAAATGTCCAAATTGGTATTTTCAAAACTAATTTTTAGACATTTTTCTATGAAGTCCATCAGAAGTGCATTCAATTCACAAGGGGGTGTGTCAGTGGTGTGTTAAGGGCGGGATCTGGTCATTCCTAAAACTTGGATGTTTTTCTGCCATATTGGAACAAAACAAAAACATCCAGGGTTATAAGTTGGACATTTTGGTTTAGACCTGTTTTATTAATGAATAAGCCACAAAAAAGTGCCCTAAATGATCAGATGACCACTGCAGGAATAAAGGAATGATACCCCCTTACTCCTCCAGTGGTCACTGACCCCCTCCTACCTCGCAAAAATATAAATGAAACAGTACATATCAGCCGCAATGACAGCTTCAGATGTTATGGCCAGTCCTATTAGAGCAGCAAGCAGGTTCCTGGAATACTCTAGTCAGGGGAGGGCATGGGAGAGAGGAGAGTTGCTGAACATGGATACAGGGGAGGGCATGGGGCAGGGGACAGAGGAGAGTTGCTGAACATGGATACAGGGGAGGGCAGGGGGCAGGGGAGAGAGGAGAGTTGCTGAACATGGATACAGGGGAGGGCATGGGGCAGGGGAGAGAGGAGAGTTGCTGAACATGGATACAGGGAGGGCAGGGGAGAGAGGAGAGTTGCTGAACATGGATACAGGGGAGGGCAGGGGAGAGAGGAGAGTTGCTGGACATGGATGCAGGGGAGAGAGGAGAGTTGCTGAACATGGATGCAGGGGAGGGCAGGGGAGAGAGGAGAGTTGCTGAACATGGATACAGGGGAGGGCAGGGGAGAGAGGAGAGTTGCTGGACATGGATGCAGGGGAGAGAGGAGAGTTGCTGAACAAGGAAGCAGGGGAGGGCAGGGGAGACAGGAGAGTTGCTGAACATGGATGGAAGGGAGGGCAGGGGAGAGATGAGAGTTGCTGTACATGATGCAGGGGAGGGCAGGATAAATGCTGGACATGGGTGGAGGGGAGGGAAGACAGGAGGAGATGCACATGGATGGAGGGGAGAGAAGAAAAATGCTGGACATGGTTGGAGAGGAGGGAAGAGAGGAAGTGAGATGAACATGGATGGAGGGGCGGAGAGAGGAAAAATGGTGGACATGGATGGAGGAGAGAAGAGAGAGGAAGGAGTTGCATATAGATGGAGGGAAGTGAAGAAAGAGGAAGGAGATGCATACTGACAGAGATGAGGGAAAGGAAAAAGAGGAGAAAAACTACACATGGATGGAGAAAATAGATGCTGGATGGAAAAAGGGAAGAGAGGGGGCAGATGCTGGATGGAAAGGAGAGAGAGAGAGAGGGGGCAGATGCTGGAAGGAAAAGGGGGAGAGAGGGGGTAGACGCTGGATGGAAAGGGGGGAAAGTTAAAGATTGAGGAAAGAAGAAACAAGAGACTGGGACCAACACAATTAGAAACAGTAAACGGCCAGACCACAAAGGTAAGAAAAAAATGAATTTTATTTTTAGTTTAGGATAAAGTAGTGTGGTAGCTGTGTTAATAAATACAGAAAATGGAAGTAATGTTTACTGGACTAATTTTAATACATTTTTGACTAATGTTTGGAGACCAAACCCTCCTTTCTTGTGTCAGAACAGAATACCATAACAGCAGTATACTGTCCTGACCTGAGGAAAGAGGTTTTGGCCTTTGAAAGCTAATTGAAAAATGTATTTAGTCCATTAAAATGATATCATATTTCCATTTTTTGTTTTATTTGTATTTGTTAACCTATAGTATAGTGATTGAAATATGTCAGTTTTTGAAATTTGCATCTCTTTATATTTGCACAGTACAGGGGGATTGAGGGGTGGGACTGTTCAGGGAAGAAGTCCTGGTGTAGGTTGCAGGCAGCCTATGAGTGGCACTGCCACTGCCCAGGTGAAGACTGCAGTAGATATAATTTTAAGGTATGGGGGGGGGGGGGGGGGGGACGCACTGCCTGTAAAAAAAAATTCAGCACCCCCAATCATTTTGAAAAGTTGGTTCCTATGCCTATATCCATGCTCAGCAACTCTCCTCTCTCCCCTGCCCCATGCCCTCCCTTTTATCCATGTTCAGCAACTCTCCTCTCTCCCCTGCCCTCCCCTGTATCCATGTTCAGCAACTCTCCTCTGTCCCCTGCCCCATGCCCTCCCCTGTATCCATGTTCAGCAACTCTCCTCTCTCCCCTGCCCTCCCCTGTATCCATGTTCAGCAATTCTCCTCTCTCCCCTGCCCCCTGCCCTCCCCTATATCCATGTTCAGTAACTCTCCTCTCTCCCCTGCCCTCCCCTGTATCCATGTTCAGCAATTCTCCTCTCTCTCCTGCCCCCTGCCCTCCCCTGTATCCATGTTCAGCAACTCTCCTCTCTCCCCTGCCCCCTGCCCTGCATCCATGTTCAGTGATTTCTCCCTTCTTCCCTGCCCTACCTCTTAAAACTAATTTTACCTGACTGACTGAACGGCAGTGAAAAGAAGCAGAGTACAGCCGGCTCCGTCTTCACCTTTCTCATTCCCTCTCAGCTGTGGTCCCACCCTCATTTCCTGTTTACGCTGAGAGGGAATGAGAAAGGTGAAGACGGAGCGAGCGGGCTGTACTCTGCCTCTTTTCACTGCCGTTCAGTCAGTCAGGTAAAATTAGTTTTAAGCGCTGGCTGAGCGGCAGGAAAGCAAGGAGGGCAGGTTTGAAAACATTGGGGGTGCTCGAGCACCCACAGCACCCACAGAGTCGGCGCCTATGGTTCAGTGGTAAAACTCAGTAAGGTCACAAGGAGTTACAGTGGGATTTGAACTAGGCCTCCCCGGTTTTCAGCCCAGTACTCTAACCATTAGGCTACTCCCCTTCTTTATGAAGTATTTTAGTTATTTGATTGTGGTTAGTAATAATTCCAGGTGTTAACTCCCCCTTCCCCCCATTTTTAATCCACTGATGAGACTGAACTGGATGGAAGTCATTTTACATGTACTTATATTTTTATTATAATAACAGCAACACACATTATATTACACCCTATTGCACCAATCACCTACACTCAAGCTGTACCATAGAGTAGACCCCAAGGCTATAGTGAGGTAAGAAAACACCAGTTATTAGCATACAACGTTACTTTACAAAACATGAATCACACACTAATTACCTATAGCACTACTGTTCACCATCATTATTTTTCACAGCAAAGATTCTAAAACACTTGAAGAAGTTATTTGAGAGTATACCATAGGATGAGGCCAAAGAAGGAATTGGTTTCCTGTCAAGAGTAGCAGATGATCAGCCAGGAAGGAGAATATGACACCTTTTAAAGCCCTGATCCCCCCAAACAGAAGGGTTTGGCAGAATGTACAAGTAGGAGGTTCATGACAACCCCCCCCCCCCCCCCCCCCCCCACCGATATCCAGCACTATCTAACTGGTCAGAACAGCTGCTGACTGGTTAAATAGCACTTAACCGGCTATCAACCGATATTCAGCGGGAGATAATCAACTATCCCCAGCTGAATATTCCCAGTTAGCAGATAGCCAGTTATATCGGCGATATATCTGGCTATCTGCCTAATTTTTAAAGCCGGTTTAGTGGCCATATTTGGCTGCGTGGAAACATAGGATATGTTTGGTCAGTTTACAGATAACCAGTTATGTCTGAATATCGATGTAACCGGTTATGTTTAAACCAGATAAAAATAAACCGGATATTCAATGCCGGTCACCGGAAACAGCCCGGCATTGAATATCTGGGCTCAATGCTGATCATGGGGGTTAGCTGGTCTAACTCCTGCAGTTTGAATATCGGTCCCAATATGTCTAATGGTTTTATGTCACCACCAGAGGGTCACCATAGAGCCTCTTCCCTGGTCAGCCATCCTGACAGAGATAGCATGTCTCAAGAGAGTCCAACCTGACTAGGCTGCCCATATGGAGAGAATTATATTTTCTGTATGCAGTCTAACATAGCCCCAAGTGAGGCTTCTTCAATCAAACCTCCATTGCACAGTGTTTAACATAAACATTTATCCTTCATTAAGGTTCTGATAAACTCATAAGCAAGCATAACTCCACCCCTTTCATTCATTCAAGCGAGCAAATACAACCAAAGAACATCAAACACAGTAACATATTATCATTCCTTCTCTATTCTGGGGGCTTTTCTATCATTTGGGTCCTCAGCCCAGGGATTCTATAGCCTGTACATTCTTGCCTTCCTCTCTGGATAGTCTGTTCCTCTCTCTCTTCTCTTGTCTCTCCCTTTCCAAAGAACAAAAGCCTTTTAAATGTCTCTCCTGCTGACCTCAATCCCCATTGGTTTCTGGGAACTGTAGTTCCCACACTTCAAAGAAAATCCCTGTATTCTGGTTTACCTGAGGCAACAAAAGCCATACAATTTGAACCGGCTCTGGCTCCATGACAGGTGAACACACAGTTCCCTGTCACACTTAATAAAATGTATCAGAGCTATTTTCCCAAGAACCTGCTAAAGTGAAATTTGTGGCTGACTGGCAAAGGTTAATGCTACATTAGAGAGATTTTGGTTGAACCTTGGATATTATACTCACTGCTTGTAAAGGAACAATTTAGTAGCCAGATTAGATTGAATGTTCTCTGGCCATGCTATAAATCAGAACATAAAACAGCACTGCTGTTTGTTTATTTATTTATTTAAAAATATTTACTGCATTTCTGAGCAAAGCATATCTGAAGTAGTTTACAGCAAAACAGTTATTTCTACAATGTAAGTCAATACATCATTCAGAAAATAGCTCATCCTATAGCTAACAAATGCCTTTTTAATCATCAGGAAATACAAAAATCTTTAATGTCCTCAAAGCGAGAAAATATTTGCCTGTCTAAGCTCATATGGAAGTTTGTTCCACAGCTATGCTTGATCATGAAAAATGCCCACCCAAAAATATCCTGTGGAATATTCCTTGGCTGATTATGAGGGGCATAATCGAATGGCGCCGGCCAAATAGATGGCCAGCCATCTATTTGGCCGGTGCCGCAAAGAGCAGTCTCGAGCCGTATTATTGAAAAAGCTGGCCGGCCATCTTTCGTTTCGATAATACGGTTCGGGCCGGCCAAATGTCAGAGATGGCCGGGTTTGAGATGGCTGGCATCGGTTTTCGCCAATAATGGAAACTAATGCCGGCGATCTCAAACCCAGCCAAATCCAAGGCATTTGGTCATGGGAGGAGCCAGCATTTGTAGTGCACTGGTCCCCCTCACATGCCAGGACACCAACCGGGCACCCTAGGGGGCACTTCTAAAAATTTTAAAAAAAAATAGCTCCCAGGTGCATAGCTCCCTTACCTTGGGTGCTGAGCCCCCCAAAACTACCGCAAAACCCACTCCCCACAACTCTACACTACTACCATAGCCCTTATGGGTGAAGGGGGGCACCTACCTGTGGGTACAGTGGGTTTTGTGGGGGGGGTTGGAGGGCTCCCATTTACCACCATATGTGTAACAGGCAGGGGGGGATGGGCCTGGATCCACCTGCCTGAAGTGCACTGCACCCACTAAATACTGCTCCAGGGACCTGCATACTGCTGTCAGGGAGCTGGGTATGACATTTCAGGCTGGCATAGAGGCTGACAAAAAATATTTTTCTTTTTTTTTGTGTGTGGGAGGAGGTTGGTGACCACTGGGGGAGTAAGGGGAGATCATCCCCGATTCCCTCCGGTGGTCATTTGGTTAGTTGGGGCACCTTTTTGAAGCTTGGTCCTGAAAAAAAAGGGACCAAGTGAAGCCGATGAAATTCTCATCAAGGCCCGCTTTCTTTTTTCCATTATCGGGCGAAGCCGGCCATCTCGTACCATGCCCTCGTCCCGCCTTCGCTACCCTACCCACACACCCCCTTGAAGTTTGGCCTGTTCTGCGACGGAAAGCAGTTGGTGCTGGCCAAAATCGGCTTTCGATTATACCGATTTGGCCGGGTTCAGGAGATCACCAGCCATCTCCTGATTTGTGTCGGAAGATGGCCGGCGATCTCCTTCGAAAATAAGCTAGTATGTTGCCTCCAGTGAGTAATGAAAGTGGGAGTTACCATTTTCAGGAAGGGACCCTGTCACAATGCACATCTATCATTTAGACCTTTTCTTCACCTAACCCATACAATTTCAGTTTATATATCTTTTTTTGCCAAACCAGTCTCATGATTGCATGATTACAGGTGACAAGATTTGCACACACGCTTAGTAAAAGGGCCACTAAATGACCAAAGGTTGGTTTGCATTTCCCCTCTAATTCTATAAAGGTTGCCAAAAATTGCGTGCGTAAATTTGGGCGTGCACACAATTTATATACGGAACTTAATTGAATAACCAGCCAATTAGTGCCAATAACTGGCTTTCAAACAAGCAATTATTGGCGCTGATTGAAATCAATTAACAGGTACATGCCTAAATTTTATTCACATCCCAGAAAAGGGGCCATGGAAATGGCAGAGTCATGGGCATTTCGGTGTGGAGCGTGGATGTGGATTCCAGTTATACACGCAATTATAGAATAAGAGGATTTCAAGTGTAAATTTAGATTGGGACATTTGCACCTAAATTCACGCACAACCCCTGCGCTTAAGTCCCATTCTATAAACCAATCCTAACTTTTGTTATTGTGATTATTTCACAGAAAGGGTGGTAGAGGCGTGGAATGGCCTCCCGGTGGAGGTGGTGGAGTTGAGGACTGTTCCAGAATGTAAAAAGGCATGGGATAAGCATGTGGGATCGCTTAGGAACAGGAAGAATTAGGGGTTACAGAGGATGGACAGACTGGATGGGTCATATGGCCTTTATCTGCCGTCATGTTTCTATGATTGATAAATTTCTGATACTTTGTGTAGAGGGTTTGTTTTGGTGATAAAGTGAGTACCACATTTAAATAAAGCATCACTTTACTACTCCTTGCTTACTTTTCAACCTCACCCCTAAATCTTCATACTTTTGTCTTATGTCCTATTTCACATGTTGTCAGAATGATCAAATCCCTCTTGTCTACTTTACATGCATAGTGCAGGTCTGGCCTGAAGTTCTGTTAAGCATCAGCACAGGGATTCAATAGGATGGGTTTCGCTGAGCAGAATAAACTTTCAAAAATATTAAATGCAATCATCTCTTCGGGGATGAAATACAAATGTAAATATAAATGCAGGATCTTAAGGAATGTGTCACACTCCCTATTTGAAGCTTTATTTTTTGCTTGGTCTTTGCATCAGCTCATGGGATGCGTCGTGGACATTCCCATAGTTTTCACTCCTGTATAGAAGACAGGATTTCACAAACTCCATTCATTCCCCAGAGGAAAAACTAAGAACTGCATTACTCTAGAGTATAATGTTAAAGATTTTACAGTTGCAATCTATACTCAGTGTAATTTTGACCATAATCTGGTAGTACTGTCATTTAGTGGAGGAGTGGCCTAGTGGTTAGGGTGGCGGACTTTGGTCCTGGGGAACTGAGGAACTGAGTTCGATTCCCACTTCAGGCACAGGCAGCTCCTTGTGACTGTGGGCAAGTCACTTAACCCTCCATTGCCCCATGTAAGCCGCATTGAGCCTGCCATGAGTGGGAAAGCGCGGGGTACAAATGTAACAAAAAAATAAAAATGACACTGAGATTTGTTGTCATGATTTCTGCCATTTTTAATTCAAAATGATGCAAACCCTCCCCATCTTGTTTTATTTTTCATTTTAACTCACGTTAATATCATTTAGTACATACAGGGGTGTGCTGGTAAATTGTTAACAGGGGGCTCTTTCTCGCCAGCAAAGTAAAAGAGAATTCAGGAGGGGCCCAAGCCCACATTTTGGGATCCATTTGTTAAAGTAGCCATGGAGAACCGGCTCCCAAAATTCTTAAAAACTTAATAAACGGCTCTCGAGAGCCTGTGAGAGCCTGCTCCAGCACACCAATTAGCAAAATTAGAATGAGCTAAATGGTTTGAGTGCAAGCTGTAGCACATACAAAAAAGAAAAAAAATTGAATTAAAAATGTTTAAAAGAATGAAAAAGTGACATAACATATGCTAAAATGAAAACAATGAATTAAACAAAAAAATTCAAAAGAATGAAAAAAAATGCCAGGAAAATGATATAAAATGAGGGGGAAAAAAATCACTGAACACTCCTAGCAATACCAGAACTATTATTAAATATTTATAAAGTTCCACAAGGTATACAAAGCACTATACAGTTATCCATAACAGCCAGTTCCAGGCAGACAAGACAAAGTGTTTAGGGAGAATCATGGATTTGTCTTAGGATTGTTTCATTAAATACAGGGAGTAATTTATCTAACTTGGTAAAGATATAAAAACAAAATCTTTACCTCAGAAAAACAGGCAATAGGTTGGGTGAACAAGGGTGTAATGTGACAATTCTTGTTGGTTAGAGAAACCATGGGATGGGGAGTTGGCGTCAATCAAAATACAAGGTGAGAAGAAACATAGGGTGGGGCACCCCAAGCACCGGAACAAGGAGGATGCAGACTACCACTTAAACACCTCAGGTGCTGGTAGTCTCCAGGCCCGGACCCGCACACAAGGTCAGCTGCTGGGTGTGTAATACACTGAGTAAATGTTCACATGAAGACAGGCACAGCTCACAAAAACAGATGGGACACATCAAAGACCTGAGCAGACTGTAGCAAGAGAATGGTGAGGAAGCAGAGTTAGCTACTGCTAAAATAAGAAGTGAGGTAAATTCAAAATCCATTTCCTTCTCTGTGGAGAATGAAAGGATTACAGCATGGAGTCAGGGTCTGAAAAGTAGCAGGAACTCAGCGGGGCCAAGAACACTGAGTACATACTAGACCAATGAAGGACAAAGCAGGCAAGTGGGGCCTAAAGGTGTGTATATATAACTGTGTACCAAGGAAAGGTCTCACTATCATGAGAAGAGAAAAAATGTTACCAGACAAAGCTGTAATTTAGCAAGTTATCTTGCCTCAGTTCTCAAAACAGATGTTAGAAAGATTGATTATGGAGAAAGCTGCATTTAGAACCATTGCATATAAAGGGTAATTTTTATAAAGGGGCACTTTTTTTAAGTGCAAACCTTTACGTGCTGGTACTGACAAAGAAATGTGTGTCAGAGCAAACCCAAAAGTGAAAGCACACATTGGTGCCTGTTTTCTGTGCTTAAATATAAGTTTTCCAAGTAACAAAAAAAAATTGAAAAGCTTATATTTAAAGGTTCAGAAGAGCAGCACTGATGTGTGCTTTATGGTCGTGTTTGCCTGGCAAATGCGCACAAGAGCTGCGCTTACCACAAAACTCTTATGCAAATGCGCCAAGCTCCTTCCTCCCCTTTGCTTTTGCAGTGTGCATATAATTTAAATACCATTTCCTCTGAGCATTGGAGAGCTAGTTTTCTGCACTGTTCCGGCAGTATGGGGTTGGTGCTGTTGGATTTATGCAGGAGTTTTGAGAATCAGCCTGCAATTGCATTAAGAGTGGAGATGAAAGACACCCTCCGAAGCACTACAAAAGCACATGGCAGACACACTTCACATCAAACACTGCCAGAAAGCAGTGGCGTAGCTATGTGGGGCCACGGGGGCCTGCCCCCCAAATTTCTTCTAGGCCCTTGGTTTTGCTGGCGAGTTTCACTAAAAGGAGCATGCAGGATGTGAGGGGGAAAAGAGAGCAGGGCAGGCAACGCAGCAGTGTCAGAGACTTGCGCTGGACAAGGCTTCAGCTGGTGGGGGTTGGGGATCCCCTCCAGCCAAGGTATTTGCTGCAGCAGTGGGTTGGGAGTGGGGGGAGGGGGCGGCAACGGGGCGGCATACCAGAATGTGTCTCCCCACCTCGGGCTCTGGCCCCCTCCCACTGTGAGGTCTGGCTACGCCCCTGCCAGAAAGTATTCTATATATACTCATCATCTTCATGTGCAGAAGGAATGGATCCTCAGAAGCTTAGCTGAAATTGGGTGGCGGAGCAGTTGGGGGGAAGAGGGGTTGGTGGTTGGGAGGCGAGGATAGGGGAGGGCAGATTTATACGGTCTGTACCAGAGCCGGTGATGGGAGGCGGGACTGGTGGTTGGGAGGCGGGAAATACTGCTGGGCAGACTTATATGGTCTGTACCAGAGCCGCTGATGGGAGAGGGGGTGGTGGTTGGGAGGTGGGAAATACTGATGGGCAGACTTATATGGTCTGTGCCCTGAAAAGGACAGGTACAAATTCAAGGTAAGGTATACACATATGAGTTTGTCTTGGGCAGACTGGATGGACCATGCAGGACTTTTTCTGCCGTCATCTACTATGTTACTATGTAAGCACACTGCTTGGCTGTTTTTATGCATTGTTGTCATGTCCTGTTGTAGTAGCAATCAGGGAAAATTGAGGGTAATATGAATTTATTCCCTCAGCTATTAACATCTTCCCCCACCAGCTCTCTTCTCCTTATCAGTCTTTTTTTTTTTTAATCTTGTTGTGTTTAACATTTAAACAGGCGAAAAAAGCCTTTTTGAGCACATGGTGCAGATGCTGCTGTGGGGTTAGTGTGACATCTGCATGCAATTTTATGGGTGCATGAAACACATACAGTAATACCTCGGTTTTCGTTGACTTCGGTTATTGTCGGTTTCGGTTTTCGTTGATTTTTTCCGCGAGAAATTTGTCCTGGATTTCGTTGGTTGTCTCGGATTTCATCGGCGTGCCAACGTGACCTCGCTGCTAATTTTGCAAAAACGCGTTCTCAGTGTGGCATTGTTTCTAGTTGTGTGAGCATCACCCAGCGCATCTAGCCAAACAATTCCATTGCTTTCCAGTGTTTTTGTGCTTTTTTTATTCATATGGAAATAATTTTCTCGGTTTTCATCGGTTTTGGATTTCGCCAATTGCTTTCGGACGGATTATCGACGAAAACCGAGGTATCACTGTATATCACACAGAAGATAACTGTGAATCTGCACATAGGCAGGGCAGGATTAATCCTTAGGTGGGCTCTAGGCAACCAAGTGCATTGTGTCTCCAATCATAATATAAATACATTTTAAATCTCCCACAGGCAGGGCCCTGCATATATCTGATTGCAGAGGAAAAGGAATAACGGAGAAGATAGCAGGCAAGAAGTGCCACTGGTTGAGTCCTCCTGCCCATTTTCCTGCTGCTTTTCTTATGAAACCCACTTTTATGAAGTCCCTTCACACTTTAGTACATCAGCCTCGTTGTGAGGATAAGAGAAACTGAGCCCTTTCTCTGGATATATATAGGGGTCCCTTTACTAAGCTGTGGTGAGTGATAGGGTGCGTTTACTGCAGCTTAAAATAACGTACCGCAGGATGTGCTCAAGTGTCCTAGGTAAGTTCCTAATCTGTGCGCACTACCTCTGCACTAAAAATATTTTTTATTTGTGCACAGAGGGGACAAGTCTGGGAGGGGGTAGAGAGTGGACATTTCTGCACTAATCAGTTAGCATATCTACGTGACCGTGCACTAACTGATTAGCACAGGATTACTGCATGAGCCCTTACTGCCTTCAAACAAGGTGTCGGCAAGTGCTAACATTGCAATTTTTGTTAATGGCTGCATGTTAATGGCAACACTAGGGATTATTCTAAATAACAAACTGAAGCTTGTAAGATATCGCTCTGTTCATCAACTAATCAAATATTAAGATATCGACATTTGTAGATATCTTAATATTTGATTAGTTAATGGCAACATTAGCACATGACCATTAAAGCAAAAAAAAAAAGGAAAATCGTCCATTATACTGCTGTGGTAAAAATGACCTTTAACGCGTGGGAAAAAAACACGTAGGAGCACGCTAAGGCCAGTATATACCACAGCTTAGTAAAAGGACCCCATAGAGAATTTTTTGTAACAGTTAAAAAAACAACAGTCATGGAATCACTCTGCTCCTGCAAAAGAGATTCCTTTTAATTTTGACACTGAGTTTTTCCTGCCAGGACTTTCCAAAATAAAAATAAACTCCCCTAAATTCTCCCCACAAATGTGATGAACTGTAAAAGTTGGCTCTGTTAATACCAAAGAATTAATTTGTGGGCTATATAAACAAAGTTAAAATAATGTTTCCAAAAGCCAAGCAGAATATTCAGAGGAGCCTGTTGGATGTGATATTAGCTGGGCCTGTTTTAAGCACTGCTGATGACAGAGTGATCAAACAAACTGCCTGAGAAGGGAGTCGTGGTGCGTAGTGAGGGAGCCAAAAATACATCAGCTACAGTGAGGATGTCACAGGAGTTTTATTAAGCTATGAGGCTAGGGGGCTTGGCTGTACCTCAGCAGATGGCATAGGTCTATTGTTCTCATATTGCTTTCTCCCCTCCCTGCCCTCACTGTCTTTAGGCCAAGAAATGAAAGGGTTGTGGATAATAATGGGCTGCTTGCAGAGGACAGGAAAGATGAGAATGAAAAGAATCTATTTATAGATTCCAGCAATTTGTAGCATCAGATTCACAATTAGCTGTAGGACTGACTGCTGATTATAAGAGCAAGCTGAATATAAGATTAGACATACTGGGTTATACTGGGTCATACTGGGTCCATCTAGCCCAGTATCCTGCTTCCAACAGTGGCCAATTCAGGTAACAAATACCTGGCCAAATCCCAAAGAGTAGCAAGATTCCATTCTACTGATCCCAGGAACAAGCAGCAGCTTCCCCCATGTCTTTCTTAATAGCAGATTATGAACTTTCCTCCAGGTTGATGTAGTGTATCTAGATCTTCAGAAAGCTTTTGATAAAGTTTTTCATTAGAGACTCCTGAGAAAATTAAAGTCATGGGATAGGAGGCAAGGTTCCAGTATGGATTAGAAATTGGTTATTGGACAGAAAACAGAGGGTAGGGTTAAATGATCATTTCTCTCAATGGAGGAGGGTGAATAGTGGAGTGCCGCAGGGATCTGTACTGGGACCGATGCTATTTAACATATTTATAAATGATCTGGAAATTGGAGCGATGAGTGAGGAGATTAAATTTGCAGATGACACGAAACTATTCTAAGTTGTCAAAATGCATGTGGATTGTGAAAAATTGCAGGAAGACCTTAGGAAACTGGAAGACCGGTCCTCCAAATGGCAGATGAAATTTAATGTAGACAAATGCAAAATGATGCACTTTAGAAAGAATAACCTGAATCATAGTTATCTGATGCTAGGGTCCACTTTAGGAGTCAGCACTCAAGAAAAAAGACCTAGGTGTTATTGAAGACAATATGATGAAATCATCTGCCCAGTTTGAGACGGCGGCCAAAAAAGCAAACATGATGCTAGGAATTATTACGAGTGGAATGCAAAATAAAACTAAAAATATTATAATGCCTCTGTATCACTCCATGGTGTGACCTCACCTTGAGTATTGTGTTCAATTCTGGTCACCGTATCTCAAACAAGATATAGCGGAATTAAAAAAGGTTCAAAGAATAGTGACCAAAATGATAAGGGAGATGGAACTGCTGGAAAGGCTAAAGAGGTTAGGGCTCTTCAACTTGGAAAAGAGGTGGCTGAGGGGGGGATATGAGTGAAGTCTACAAAATCCTAAGTGGTGTGGAGCGGGTGGAGGTAAATCGATTTTTCACTCATTCAAAAAGTACAAAGACCAGGAGACACTCAATAAAATTGCATGGAAATACTTTTAAAATAAATAGGAGGAAATATTTTTTCACTCAAAGAACAGTTAAACTCTGGAACTCGTTGCCGGAGTATGTAGTAACTGTGATTAGTGTATTGGAGGAAGCCACTGCTTGCCTTGGGATTGGTAGCATGAAATGGTGCTACTATTTGGGTTTCTGCCAGGTACATGTGACCTGGATTGGCCACTGCTAGAAGCAGGATACTGGGCTAGATGCAGCATTGGTCTTGGAAGCAGGATACTGGGCTAGATGGAGCAATGGTCTGACCCAGTATGGCTAGTCTTATGTTCTTATGTAACTCTCCCATCTTATTTCTTAGGCTTCTGGCATTTGCATACAGATGTTTCAAACAATGTTTGTTATTCTCATCTAGAACTTGCTCAGCAGTTGACAGTGATAATTTGCAATCTTTAAAATCCGTCTGCTCTTTATTTAAAGACACCTGGTTTACTATGGTCTCTACTGCAACCTCTTCACTGGGATGCCCTAACTTCCCTGATTTTGATGATATCTTTTAAAGATACCTTGTTCCAAACCATGCGCTTTTGAGCAACTATTGGCCTTTCCCCACTTTCTAGTTTAAAAGCTGCTCTAGCTCCTTTCTAAATGTTGATGCCAGTAGCCTGGTTCCACCATGGTTAAGGTGGAGCCCATTTTTTTCCAGAATAGGCTCTCCCTTCCCCAGAATGTTGCCCAGTTACTAACAAATCTAAAACCCTCCACCCTGCACCATTGTCTCATCTACATATTGAGACTCCGGAGCTCTGCCTATCTAATAGAGTCCAGAACGTGGATGTTATGATTGTGGTCATAACCCCTCTCAAACTTACCTTTTTCCTGGTGGTCAGCTTTGCTGGCTTCTGTTTCTTTTGTCTGTCCTTTCTGAGCAGCTGGCTCTCTCTCTCTGGCAGCTTCCAGCAGCATGGGGCTAATTGTCTCACTTTACTGCAGCTGTGGGTGTTGCCTGAGTTGCTCTGCTCCCTTTTTGGGTGTACTGGCTTCAAGTGCTTCACGGGACTGCATTGGTGTGGGTTGGGCCTCTCTGGGTCAGTGTGCTGTTGCCTTTGGCTAGGGAGTGTGACATCATCAGGGAGGGCCTTGATAAGGAAGTGGTGTTCTTTCCTTCAGAGCCTTTGCAACGGTGGTGTTTGCTTTAGGTAGGGTGGTGCAGTGTGCACTTCTGACTTTGTGTCTAGTTTCCCTGCATGCTTTTGCTAAGGTCCAGGTTAGTGTTAGTGCAGTGTGCACTGGTGTCTGTGTGTTTAGCTTTCCTGCTTTTCCCTTGTGGTTCCCCTGCTTTTCCCTCTTGGTTTTGGAAGCATTGCTGTGTGTAGGGCTTTGGAAGCTCTGTTACTGTTAGAAGTACTTCAGGGTTTGGTGTTGTTAGGAACACTACAGAATTTGCTGTTAGAAGTACTTCTGGTGTTTGTGCTATTGGGAGCATTGCAGTCTTTGCTGTTTGGGTTTTGGTGCTGTAGGAAGCACCTTGTTAGTTTGGTGTCTAGCTTGCTAGAGTAATGCTTAGGAAGTACCTTGTTAGTTTTGTGTCTAGCTTGCTAGAGCAGTGCTAAGGTAGCTTGTTAGTTTTGTGTTTAGCTTGTTAGTGTAGAGCTCTGCTTGTAGCTTGGTGCTTTGTAGCACCTATGTTAGCTTTGTGTTTAGTTCCCTGCTCTGTTAGTTTAGGGCTTAGGAAGTCCCTTTGTTGAGCAGGGCTTAGGAGCTCCTGTTTAGTATAGGGCTTAGGAAGTCCTTTTGTCAGTTTACTGTTAGGAACACTCCTGCTGGTTTAGGGCTTGGGAGCACTTAGATCAGTTTAGGTTTAGGAGTACTTCTGTTTCCAGTCCTGGTCCCTGTGTCATCCGGTATCCGGTAAGTCCTGCCGGCCACTCAAACCCAAGGGCTCAACCCTTGGGGGGGTAGTGGCCAAGCGCAGGTGAAGCTGTACGGACCAGTCCAGTGTGCTCCAGTCCAGTGTGTTCCAGTCCAGTGTGTGTTCCAGTCCTGTGTCCTCCAGTCCGGGGAATTGCAGTCCAGTGTCCTCCAGTCCAGGGGATTCCAGTCCATGTGTTCCAGTTCGCTGGGAAGTGCCTGCAGTCATTGCCGGTGTGCTTGTCCAGTGTTGGTTGGTGGGTTTTGCCTGCTGCTGTTGCTCCTCGGCAGCAGCCCAAGGGCTCACGTTTGGTCCAGAGCCCGGCCCCACAGGCTCTGAACCTGAGAACCTGACAGTGGAATGGGGAGCACTTCTGAAAATGCTGTCCTGGAGGTTCTGGATTTCAGCTTTGTACATAAGAGCCTAAATTTGGCTTCCAGAACCTCTCTCCCACATTTTCCTATATCACTGGTACCCACATGTACCAAGACAGCAGGCTCCTTCCCAGCACTGTCTACAATCTTATCTAGGTGATGTGTGAAGTCTGCCACCCTCACACCAGGCAGACAAGTGACCAAGCAATCCTTACGTCCACCAGCCACCCAGCTATCTACATGCCTAATGATCAAGTCTCCAACTACAATGGCCATCCTAATCAGTCCTTCCTGGGCAGAAGCCCTTGGAGACACATTTTCGGTGCCAGAGGAATTTGCATCCCCTGGAAGGCAGGTCCTAGCTACAGGATCACTTCCTGCTTCTCCTCAGTGATGCTCTCCCATTACAAGAACTTTCTCTTCCATGGAAGCACAAAAGTTGCCAGATTGAAGGTGGGACCTCTACTGTGTCCCTGTAGACCTTCTCTATAAATCTTTCTGTCTGCCTCAGCTCCTCCAAGTCTGGTATTCTAGCCTCCAGAGACTGGACTCATTCTCTGAGTGCTAGGAGCTCTTTGCACTGAGTACACACATATGACTTCTCACCAACTAGGAGATAATCAAACATGAAATTCAGTGTAAAAGACTAGATAGTCCCCATCTCACTGCTGGACTGCTGCCTGCATCTTATTATTGGTGGCTTCTTAATTAAGTTGCTAATAGAGTGGGGATAAATAAACTGAAGTCCCCTAAGATTACTAGTCATATGTTAGGCTATGCTAATATTTAGTTGTTGTTATTATTATTATTTTTAAATATTATTAGTAGGTTCTCCTTTATGAATTTAAGTAGTCTGTATTTCTAAGAGTTAATTACTGGCTAGTAGAGATGCCCTAATTGGTTCAAAGGCCTATAAATCAGAGATCAGGCCAGGGGTGGCCGGGAGGGAATTAAAGTCTAAACTGAGGTTTCATGAGCCTATTAGCAGTGCTTTATACTGATACTATAGTAACTGTAAATTAGCCCCCTTAAATGTTAGTCTATAGAACTGTAACAGAGACTTTACATGCTAAGAAAAACTATTTCTTAAACTCTTTTGCTGAATGAGCAGAGTAACTTAAAATAAAGTCCCTGAGGTTATCAATTTAACTCTAAGTCCACCTTTCCCAAGTTTAAAAACAATTTCCCAGCAAATTCTTACCAGTGTAGTTCTCTCCTTCTCTTGAAGTTCTCTCAAAGCACCTCTTCTTGACTGAGAGGAACAACATAACATTAATGATCCTAGAGATATAGAAGGGGCAAAGCAAGGTGGCGTCGACGCTTAGGCAGGTACTTTACAATATATATACATATAGAAAGATAGAAATGTAGAAACAGAGAACATGGCAGTAGATAAAGACCATGTGGCCTATCCTATCTCTCTATCCATACCAACTACTAAGCTCCACAACCTCTTTCTTTTTGTTAGAGATCCTTTGTGCTTGTCCCATGCTCTCTTAAGTTCAGATACAGTCCTTGTCTCCACTACCTCCACTGAGAAGCCATTCCATGCATTCACCACTCTAACTATAAAGAAATATATTGTCAATTCCTACCAGTACCTAAAAGCACAAAGAAATGCCTATCTGGGAACAGGTGTAACTTTGTGTCAGGGTTTCCATATTACTTCGGATCTTTTAAAAATAAAAGTCTGATGCCAAGTTCAATGTGATTCAGGGTGCTGTTGTATTTAATTGTCCCCTCTACATATGAGATGTCGCCATGACTCTCACTACTTTCTCACACTGCTTACTATTTTCTTGTTACTTTTGTTCTCAGCACCCATGACCATAGTCAGATTTAATATATCTTGGATTTTCTATAAAGACTTCTAAAGAAATAGTTCTGTGGTGAGTCTGGTAATTCATAGATACTAAAGGGCCATTTTACTAAACCACAGCAAAATATGGCTTAACATGTGACTTTAGCCTGCGGTAACTGCAAATTTTAACATGGCAACCACCAGGAATGTTCCCACTACAAAAATACTGCAAAGTCTCTTAATGTGGCTCTGTGCTAGCAGTTAACAGGGCATAAACTGGGTGTTATGTGCTTAACATTGCTTGGTAAAAGTGCCACTAAGTATTTTTCCACATTAGAACTGTGGGCTAGATTCTATATATGGTGCCTGAAAAATCCATGCAGAAGAAAAATACGCCAGGGTGAATTCTGTAAAGTACACCTAAATTTTATAGAATAGGCTTACATTTCCACTCGGTATATAGAATATGCTGAACGCCTCGCCAAGTGACCAAACTTGGTCTCATCCATTTAGACCATATTTTTTGGCGTAAATCCCGACGCCTATATTAGGCACAGAGTGGGTGTATTCTATAATAATGTGCATAGATTTTAGAAATGCCCATTCCACTTCCATAACCACTGTTCAACTATGCAACTTATGCACTATACACTTAGCGAGTTGTGTGTGTACTCATAAATAATGCCAACAAGTGCTGATAATTGCTTGGTAACATCCAGATTGCTTGGTAACATCCAGTTGACAATGCTGATTAGCTAGTTAGCCAATTAAATTACACGCATTGCTATAGAATATGCTTCAATCTCTGTGTGTAAATTAAGGCGCAATATATAGAATTTGGGGGTGGGTGTCAGAAGTTGGGATGCTTCCCTTCAGTATTGTGTTCCAATGTTCCAGTGTTGTATTGTCATTGTGCAGGGCACAGAGTACCACAGACGATATATTGGCACTGGCAAACTGGTTGTATCTTACCTTTCACACTTCCAAGTCTGGTTCTAAACTAATTTCTGTGCAATCTAATATGCTGCAGAAGGGTTTGATCCATTTATTCCACTTTAGCTGTAGTGATATTTACTTAAGTTAGAAAAATCCTAAGGGGGCTACAGAAGGAAAGCATTTGGATTATCTGTAAAAGCTGGATATTACATCTCTTTGAGCATAGGTGGGGAGAGAGGGGGAGGAGGGAAAAATTGGATAGGAGAGCAGAAGTAGAGGCTGGAAGAATGAGAAAAAGCTATGGGATGAGTAAGCATTCAAATAGAATGACGAGTCAAAGAGATGAAGTGCTGACTCAAGTCATGGAAACCTTAATAGAGTTGAGTTCCACCGCATTGCCCCATTGCTTGCCTGGAAACTGATTACACATCTTTATATCAAGTATCAGCACTATTAACTGCAACTAGAGTCAATGTTGGGTGAAAATGAGCCTACTATAAATAACTGGCAAAAAGTGAACAGCTACAGAAGAGAGAAAATGTGTATCAGAGAAGAATATGTAGTCATTAATCATAATGATGAAGTGCTGTTAATGGAAATTAAACAATAGAATGTTTCATTTGCAGAGAAGGCAGAGAGCGTTGACGTTATCGTCAGGTTTAAGTTATGGGAAGACTATCCAGCTTATTTTCGAAGGAGATCGCCGGCCATCTTCCGACACAAATCGGGAGATGGTCGGCAATCTCCTAAAGCCGGCCAAATTGGTATAATTGAAAGCTGATTTTGGCTGGTGCCAACTGCTTTCTGTCACGGAGCCGGCCAACTTCAAGGGGGCGTTTCGGTAGGGTAGCGAAGGCAGGATGGGGGCGTACTTTGAGATGGCCGGTTTCACCTGATAATGGAAAAAAGAAAGCCGGCCTTGACGAGCATTTCGCCGGCTTCACTTGGTCTCTTTTTTTTCAGGACCAAGCGTCAAAAAGGTGCCCCAACTGACCAAATGACCACCAGAGGGAATTGGGGATGACCTCCCTTACTCCCCCAGTGGTCACCAACCCCCTCCCACCCAAAAAAATAAAATAAAATATTTTTTTGCCAGCCTCAAATGTCATACCCTGCTCCCTGACAGCAGTATGCAGGTCCCTGAGCAGTATTTAGTGGGTGCAGTGCACTTCAGGCAGGTGGACCCAGGCCCATCCCCCCTACCTGTTACACTTGTGGTGGTAAATGGGAGCCCTCCAAAACCCCACAAAACCCACTGTACTCACATGTAGGTGCCCCCCTTCACCCCTAAGGGCTATGGTAATGGTGTACAATTGTGAAGAGTGGGTTTGGGGGGATTTGGGGGCCTCAGCACCCAAGGTAAGGGAGGTATGCATCTGGGAGCAATTTTGAAGTGCACTGCAGTGCCCCCTAGGGTGCCCGGTTGGGGTCCTGGCATGTGAGGGGGACCAGTGCACTACAAATGCTGGCCCCTCCCATGACAAATGCCTTGGATTTGGCTGGGTTTGAGATCGCCAGCCTCGGCTTCCATTATCAGCGAAAACTGATGCCAGTGGGGGGGGGGGGGTGCTGTTTCACTCTCACATTTTCAATAAGGGACAGGCAAGTTCTATAGAATTCCAGGGAACCTGCCTGTCTCTAGAGATTGGAAACACAATATTGAAAACACTACCCCCTACTGGTAGCAAAGCAATTGGTGGACACCTGCTCAGCTTAGAAAGAACAGTGGTCAGCACACATACTCAGCTATTCAATGTCGGGAGCTGCTTGTGCCCCGGCACTGGATATCCAGGGTTAGTTCAGTCCATGCTTGAGAGCAGCTTACAAGCTGTTACTACTGTGGAATGAATATTAACCCCTTTGATTTGTTTTGTTTGGTAGACTTCACTTTCTCGAGCAATTTTTTGTATGGTCTTTGCAAATAGCTTACACTCTTTCGGAAAGAATTGTACTCTTTTTTGCAAATAGTGCACACATGTGCAATGGTTTGCATACTGCCATGGTTCATACATATGCCCACTATTTGCAAAGACCATGCATTTTTAACATTACTCCTAAAACAAAATTAAGTCTAATCAATCTGGATCCTACATTAACTGCAAGGTGGTTCCCCTTTAAAACTATAGTTGCAGGCTTACTGGTACTAAGAATATAGAATAGCCAAACTGGGTCAGACCAATAGCCCATCTAGCTCAGAATCCTGTTTCTAACAGTGGCCAATCCAGGTTACAAGTAATGGCAGAAACCCAAAAGCAGCAACATTCCATGCTACCATCCCAGGGCAAGCAGTGACTTCCCATGTCTGTCCAATAGCAGACTATAGACTTTCCTCCAGGAACTTGTCCCAAACCTTTTGTATTGTTCTATCAAAGTATAATTTAGCTAACAAGTTGTATAGCGCTGCGTATGTCTAGTAGCACTTTAGAAATGATAAGTAGTAGTAGTAGTAAACAGCCAGCTTAAACCGTCCGTACCCAAGTAGAAACTTTACCAGTAGACCCTCTATTCTTCTTTATTGTACTACTCAGAATAAACAAAGAAAATCCCATTTACAATTCAGTTGCTGGAAGAGAATTGTTGCCTTCTGCAACAGAGTCTGCATCTAGCCACTCCAGAGGTAAGGAGTTACCCAAACCTCAGCCCAGCTGAGAGGAAAAGCGTAACTCTCAAAGGAAATAAGGGGAGAACAGGGTAAATAAAACGGGAATGACTTAGGGAGCTGGTGAAAAATCTTGATGGAATTATAGTAGATTAAGGAGGGATCAGCCCTAGAACAGCTGCTGATCACAAAGCATGCTAGCAAGACTGGGCTTTCTCACACACCTCGCAGGGACAGAGCTAAACAGCCAGTAGAAAAAGCTCACAAGGAGTGAATCACAGGATGCTGCAAACTATAGGGATGGGAGAAGCCCCAGTACCCAGTGTTATCTATTACACAGACAATGCATTTAAATACAAACAATGCTGTTATTAAATATACATAACAATATACCTCTGCCTGCATGAATATGGGGGTACAACAATTTTTTAAACCCAGATATGCTAGCCGCTGTTACCACATCCAGCAGCAATGAGTTCCAGATCTTAACTATTCGCTGAGTGAAAAAAATATTTCCTTCTATTTGTTTTAGAAGTGTTTCCATGTAACTTCATTGAGTGTCACCTGCAAGCACTGTGAACTCATCAAAACTGTTCCTGCGCTTGAGAGGTAGGCAGCAGCTCAACCACGGAAAAAGCTTGAAAATGAATTCCCTATACATACCTGGGATCCAGAGATATTAAAATCTACTGAAATCATTTAAAACTGTGAAGCTACCTTTCCCTCTTCCCATGTAAATAGAATACATTTACTATGTCAGATGAAATGCTGTGAAATTTCACAGTACATATGGCTGAATGAAATAGGTTTTAAAAAAGAAACATGGAACTTGGACGCAAAGATTGGTAGGCTTAGACTAATGAATTAATGATGCCTTGTTCTCAGGGGTTGTCTGATTGGCTGTGAGCCCACTGTGCTGAAACTAATCTTTCTATTAATGGGCTTGTAGGTTGCTGTTATGAAAGAGCACCGTCTTCGTTTCTGTTTGTGCACTTTATGTGAAGCATCATATAAGCTGCTGCCTTTTCCATGAGAATCTATCATGCTGCCTGACTTTTGGCTGGTGATATTCATCAGGTTTTTTTGCTGTCCTAACTTGGCTCTGAGTCCCAAGTCACAATCCTACTGTCTACAGGTTGTAGGACAAACTTGCCTACCTCAACCTCTATTGCTGCTCTGTCACTTACGGGGTAGCACTACTTGCTAAGGCCCCCAGGTTCTTTCCCAAGGACTGCAGCCCTGCTTGGCACACCCTTGGAGTCTCAACTGTAGTCCAGGCACTACACTTGGTTGCCCTTCCACCAGGCAACCCAACCAACTTGTCTCTTCCTAAAATTCCCACATTCAGTTTCATGTCCACACTGGGTATTGCTTGGCTCTGATTTCTCGTCACAAGTCATACTGAGGGGCATAATTTACACAGAAACAAACGCCTATCTCCATGGGCGTTTATCTCCGAGAACGGGTCCGTGAAGGGGCGGACCGAACCATATTTTCGAAAAAAAATAGACGCCCATGTTTTATTCAACAATGTGTGAGCTGGGCGTTTTTGTTTTTCAGCGATAATGGAAAATGAAAGCGCCCAGCTCAAAAACGAATAAATCCAAGACATTTATTCGTGGGAGGGGCCAGGATTCGTAGTGTACTGGTCCCCCTCACATGCCAGGACATCAACCGGGCACCCTAGGGGGCACTTTTACAAAACCAACAAAACAGGTAAAAGAGCTCCCAGGTGCATAGCACCCTTCCCTTGTGTGTTGAGCCCCCCAAATCCCCCTCAAAACCCACTGCCCACAAGTCTACACCATTACTATAGCCCTAAGGGGTGAAGGGGGGCACCTACATGTGGGTACAGTGGGTTTGGGGGGGTTGGACGACTAATAAGCATTAAGCAGCACAATTGTAACAGGTAGGGGGGATGGGCCTGGGTCCACCTGCCTGAAGTCCACTGCACCCCCTAACAACTCCTCCAGTGACCTGCATACTGCTGCCAGGGAGCTGGGTATGACATTTGAGGGTGAAAATAAAAATTTGTGAAACATCATTTTTTTGTGATGGGAGGGGGTTAGTGACCACTGGGGGAGTCAGGGGAGGTCATCCCCGATTCCCTCCAGTGGTCATCTGGTCATTTAGGGCACTTTTTGGGGCCTTATTCGTGAAAAAAACAGGGTCCAGGAAAAGTGTCCTAAATTCTAGCTAAAAACGCATACTTTTTTCCCATTATCAGTGAAATGCGCCCATCTTTGTTCGGCAGATAACCACGCCCCAGTTCCGCCTTCGCCACACCTCTGACACGCCCCCATAAACTTTGTCCGCATCCACGACGGAGTGCAGTTGAAAACGTCCAAAAATCGGCTTTCGATTATACCGCTTTATTCGTTTTTGTGAGATAAACGTCCATCTCCCGATTTAGGTCGGAACTTGGGCGTTTTTCTCGTTCGATTATAAGCAGGACTGTCTACCAGGTTGTAAGACAAACTTATACTACCTCAAACCCACCTCTGCTCTGTCACTTATGAGCTAGCACTCCATGCTAAGCCCCCCCCCCCCTTCTTCCCCATGCTCTTCCCAGGTGCTGCAGCCCTGCTTGCCATACCCTTGGAGACTTTGCAGTCAGGGCTTCCCTGATCTATTCAGCCTTAGGGCATTTAACTCCAGCCTGGTCTGACCCTTCTGAAGGCCCAGTCTGGCCTGCATCAGGACTGTGAAGATGGATTTCTTTAAAGTGGATTCCAAACAAACAGTGGCAATACGCCTGGTAAAATAGATCCAACTAACTTGTCTTCCCAGTTATCTCATAGTAGATAGCCACAAATCTAAGAAAGAGTGTACGCTCACTTCAACAACTCAGGTGTTTTTTTTGACAAGTTGTTGAAGTGAGTGTACGCCCTTCTTGCTTAGATTTGTGGCTGTCTACTTTAAGATAACTGTGACGACAATCTAGTTGGTTTTTTTGGAATCCACTTTTAAGAAACCCATTTTCAGGTTCCTGATGCAGGCCGTCTAGCCAAAACACAGCTTGTGTTGAGTCAAGTGAAGATTTTTAATAAAAAGTCAAGTGAGGACTCACAACAAAAAGACTTTTGATCATTTCGTCCTATTCTGGTATTGTCCTTTCCAATGTTCTTTTTTTTTTTATTACCCTTTGCGTAGACATAGAGGGGCATAATTGAACGAAAACGTCTATCTCCATGGGCGTTTATCTCCGAGAACGGGTCCGTGAAGGGGCGGACCGAACCGTATTTTTGAAAAAAATAGACGTCCATGTTTTATTCAACAATTTGTGAGCTGGGCATTTTTGTTTTTCAGTGATAATGGAAAATGAAAGCGCCCAGCTCAAAAACTAATAAATCCAAGGCATTTGTTCGTGGGAGGGGCCAGGATTCGTAATGCACTGGTCCCCCTCACATGCCAGGACACCAACTGGGCACCCTAGGGGGCACTTTTACAAAAACAAAAAAAAAGGTAAAAGAGCTCCCAGGTGCATAGCACCCTTCCCTAGTGTGTTGAGCCCCCCAAATCCCCCTCAAAACCCACTGCCCACAAGTCTACACCATTACTATAGCCCTAAGGGGTGAAGGGGGCACCTACATGTGGGTACAGTGGGTTTGGGGGGGTTGGACGACTAAGCATTAAGCAGCACAATTGTAACAGGTAGGGGGGGGATGGGCCTGGGTCCACCTGCCTGAAGTCCACTGCAGCCCCTAACAACTGCTCCAGGGACCTGCATACTGCTGCCAGGGAGGTGGGTATGACATTTGAGGGTGAAATAAAAAGTTGTGAAACATCATTTTTTGTGGTGGGAGGGGGTTAGTGACCACTGGGGGAGTCAGGGGAGGTCATCCCCGATTCCCTCTGGTGGTAATCTGGTCATTTAGGGCACTTTTTGGGGCCTTATTCGTGAAAAAACAGGGTCCAGGAAAAGTGCCCTAAATTCTAGCTACAAACGCATACTTTTTTTCCATTATCGGCGAAAGGCGCCCATCTCTCCTCGGCCGATAACCATGCCCCAGTTCCACCTTTGCCACGCCTCCGACACGCCCCCGTCAACTTTATACGCTTCTGCGATGGAGTGCAGTTGAAAACGTCCAAAATCGGCTTTCCATTATACCGATTTATTCGTTTTTGTGAGATAAACGTCTATCTCCCGATTTGGGTCGAAATCTAGGCGTTTTTCTCTTTCAATGATAAGGTGGATAGTAACATAGTAAATGATGGCAGATAAAGACCATCCAGTCTGCCCAACAAGATAAACTCATTTTACATGGTATGTAATACTTTATATGTATATCCGAGTTTGATTTGTCCCTGCCTTTCTCAGGGCACAGACTGTAGAAGTCCGCCCTGCACCGGTTTTATTCTCCAAATACTGGCGTCGCCACCCAATGTTCGCTAAGATTCCATAGATCCATTCCTTCTAAACAGGATTTCTTTGTGTTTATCCCACGCATGTTTGAATTCCATTACCGTTTTCATCTCCACCACCTCCCGCAGGAGGGCATTCCATGAATCCACCACCCTCTCCATGAAAAAATACTTCCTGACATTACTCTTGAGTCTGCCCCCCTTCAACCTCAATCCATGTCCTCTAGTTCTACCACCTTCCCATCTCCGGAAAAGGTTCATAAGCGGATTGATACCTTTCAAATATTTGAACGTCTGTATCATGTCACCCCTGTTTCTTTTTTCCGCCAAGGTATACATGTTCAGGTCGGCAAGTCTCTCCTCGTACGGTTTGCAACGCAAATCCCATACAATTTTTGTAGCTTTTCTTTGCACTGCTTCCAGTCTTTTTACTCTTTAGCCAGACACGGCCTCCAAAACTGAACACAATACTCCAAATGGGGCCTCACCAATGACTTGTAGAGGGGCATCAACACCTCCTTTCTTCTGCTGGTTATACCCGTCTCTATGCAGCCGTCTCCTTGTCACATTGTTTCTTCACCTTCATATCCTGTGACACCAACACCCCAAGGTCTCTGTCCTGAGTCGAGCTTACTAATCTCTCCCCTCCTATTCGGTATCTTTCTTTTGGGTTTCTACACCCCAAATGCATCACTCTGCACTTCTTGGCATTAAATTTGAACTGGAAATTATTAAAGAAACCAAAAGCAAAATAGAATAAAACTGAAACAAACTGTGTTTTTTATATGAAAACTTATGGTGCAAAAAATAAATATATGTTTATAATTTAATAATGGACTTGGTGACCAGAACTGGTGGATATTCCAACTCAAGAGAGATACCATCCAATTCCTGAATTAAATCAGAGGAATCCCTCACATAAGAGGGAATCTTAGCCACCAATGGGTGTAGATAGAAATTCACATAGCGGGAGAGGGGTTCAAGGAGAAATTTTTTTTTTACCAGAGACTATAGGGCGCTCTGGGGGACTGGACAAGTTCTTATGTATTTTAGGTAAAAAATAAATAAAGGGACACACAGGAAATTCCCAATATAAATACCTAAATTCTTTGTGGGCATCCCTAAACAAAAGCTGTAATACTTCCTGCTGATAAGCTGAGGTAGGATCTACTGTCAGTTTTAAATAAAATTTTCTATCAGAGAGCTGACGTAAAGCCTCATTAATATACATACTCCTTTCCCTTCCCACTACCCCCTTTTTTTGAGCCTTCTCATAAAACCTAATTCCTTCCCCTTTTAACATTATATGTACATAAGTATTGCCATACTGGGACAGACCAAAGGTCCATCAAGTCCAGCATCCTGTTTCCAACAGTGGCCAATCCAGGTCACAAGTACCTGGCAAGATCCCCAAACAGTACAGTACATTTTATGCTGCTTATCCTAGAAATAAGCAGTGGATTTTCCCCAAGTCCATTTTAATAATTGCTTTTACTACATTCTCTGGTAGCGAATTCCAGAATTTAATTACATGTTCAGTAAAGAAATATTTTCTCCTATTTGTTTTAAATTTACTATTTTGTAGCTTCATTGCGTGCCCCCTAGTCCTAGTATTTTTGGAAAGAGTAAACAAGCAATTCATGTAAACCCATTCCACGCCACTCTATCATATCTCCTCTCAGCCATCTTTTCTCCAAGCTGAAGAGCCCTAGCCACTTTAGCCTTTCCTCATAGGGAAGTCATCCCATCCCCTTTATCATTTTTATCACCCTTCTCTGTACCTTTTCTAATTTCACTATATCTTTTTTGAGATGCGGTGACCAGAATTGAACACAATATTTGAGGTGCGGTCGCACCACGGAGCGATACAAAGGCATTATAACATCCTCATTTTTGTTTTCCATTCCTTTCCTAATAATACCTAACATTCTATTTGCTTTCTTAGCCGCCGCCTCCGCCACACAATGAGCAGAGGGTTTCAATGTATCATCAACGATGATGCCTAGATTCCTTTCCTGGTCGGTGACTCCTAATGTGGAACCTTGCATTACATAACTATAACTCGGGTTTCTCTTTCCCACATGCTTCACTTTGCACTTACTTACATTAAACATCATCTGCCATTTGGATGCCCAGTCTCGTAAGGTCCTCTTGTAATTGTTCACAATCCTCTTGCAATTTAACAACTTTGAATAACTTTGTGTCATCAGCAAATTTAATTACCTCACTAGTTACTCCCATCTCTAGATCATTTATAATATGTTAAAAAGCAGCGGTCCCAGCACAGACCCCTGGGGAACCCCACTATCTACCCTTCTCCATTGAAAATACTGACCATTTAATCCTACTCTCTATTGTGAACTGCTTCATTTTATGTCCTGCATTGGCAACATTATATCAAGAGACTGCAATCCTATATAATAATTCTCACCTCCAACGTTCAGTGCTTGGGACCATGGCTCCCTGGAGGTGGTCTGCTAGGCAGACACACACTGACGTCACTGAAGTCATGACAGCTGATTCCGAGGCTGCGCGTGTTTCCCTACTCCTCCCCCTGCCTCGGAATCAGCTGTCACCCCCCGCGCTACGGCCCCCTCGACCCCCCCTTCCGCGAACCTGTCGACCCCCCCCCCCCCGGCCTGCCGAAAACCGCCTCCCGCCGCCGTTGTGGACTACCTGTGCTGGTCACAGCCGAAGTGCTGTTGTGCCCTTCGCGTTGCTTCCTCAATCACCTTCTCTGAAAGTTTCTTTGCGTGCGTCTGACGTCAGACGCACGCAGAGTAATTTCCAGAGAAGATGATTAAGGAAGCAACGCGAAAGGCACAACAGCACTTCGGCTGTCGGGGGTTTGGGTCCCCCGTCAGCACAGGTAGTCCACAACGGCGGGGGGGGGGGGGGGAGAAATTGCCTGCCTAGGGCCCGTTTCCTTGCCTTCAGAAACGGGCCTTTTTTTTACTTAAATAAATTCATTGCTTTCCTCAGTTTTGCAATCTAGAATCTAGGTTTTAGTTCTGAGGGCTGTAAGTCTGTGCTGTCCCACCTGTTATTATAATCTTTAACTGAGTCTGCTAGTTTTGGAGTATTCAGTTATTTATATGCTGATGATATACAGTTGAGAATAGAGGTGGATAACAGTCAGAAATTGGCATAAGCTGAATGAATGTTTGGCAGCTGTTGCAGCTTGGTTTCAGGAATCTAACTTAAAAATCAGTGGCAGAAAATCAGAGTATCTATGGATGAGTAGTTGTGATCAGCTCCTTGAATCTGTTCCAGAAGTACAGGCTTTACTGTGACCAGCTCAGGGAAAGGGAGAAATTTGGGAGGCAATATTTGATGCTACCTTATTATTTTATGATCGCATTTCTAGTGTTATTCTGCATCAGTCCTTTGCTAGAACAGAAAGATCTTGCTATATTGATTCACATATTTCATAGCAGGAAAACAGAAGAACAGTAACCCTTGTAGGCACACACAAACTGAACAGTCACAACAAGGGTGACTAAAGAAAGAGCAGTAGACGATGTCCAAATCAACGTCTTTATTGTATCATCCAAGACTCGACACGAATCGTGTTTCGGCCCGAAAGGGCCTTCCTCAGGAGTCTTTGTATGGATGTTGGCTGTAATCAAACTAAACTTAAAGCTATATAGATGGAGTCCAATAACTTGCTGCTGATTTCAGAGTAAATCGCTTGGATTTGCAAGCTTTGCACTTTTGAAATCTAAGCAATTTACTCTGAAATCAGCAGCAAGATATTGGACTCCATCTATATAGCTTTAAGTTTAGTTTGATTACAGCAAGAAATACTCCAATCAAATCCTCCCTATTTAATAATGTTGCATTGAGTATCAGTTGAATGTTCCATTCATTTTAAAATTGTCTGTTTAGTCTTTCAAGCATTGTATAGTGAGCGACCAGTGTGTGTGAGGTTGTTCCTGGGAGGATTCTTGCAGACGTTTGTATTGGGGACTTCTAGAGAAATTCATATACAGCGCACATTTCACAGAGCCTTTGAAATTCAAGGTCTACAATTCTGGATCTGGTTGCTGTTAGAGGTACAGAAATAGAGGCCTTTCCTTCCTTATATTTAGGAAAAAGGCAAAGGCCTGGTTATTTTGCCAAAAAGGGTCATATTTTGGATGGGATGCTTTTTAAAAATATATTTTCTTATATTGTAATATATCTTGAACATTATGGTGATACATATATAAATATTGGAAAATGAATAAATAAATATATAAACATTCATGGGTTCTTTTCCTCCCCCACAATGACTCGTTAATCTTGCTAAAAGTTACGAACCTCATTCAGGGCCAGTTTTAGACATGGTGGGGCCCAGGGCACAAATTAAGGAGGGGTCCCTGATTCCCCCTCCCCCGATCTCCCCTTCCTCATTGCTACTACGTGGTCCAGGCATCTCTTCCCCTTCTCCCCACCAGTCTCTCCCCCTCCTTTCCCCCCACCTTGCAGTCTTCTTTAAAATTTTTATTTCCCTTCTCAGAGGGGCCCCAGCGTGGAAGCCATCCTCACCGCAGTCCATCTCCTCCTTCCTTCCCGACTTTCTTTAATAATGTACTTCCCTTCTCAGAGAGGCCATGGCATGGCAGCCATTCACACAAGCTGTCTGCGGCTGCCCAGAAGCCTTTCCTTTCTTCCACGATCCGCCCAGGAAATTGTGTCAGAGGAGCGGATCGTGGCAGAGAGGGAAAGCTTCTGGGCAGCCGCAGACAGCTTGTGAGAATGGCTGCCATGCCAGGGCCCCTCTGAGAATGGAAATACATTTTTTAAAGAAGATTGGGAAGGAAGGAAGGAAGAGATGGGCTCTATGGTGAGGAGAAGGAGAAGAGATGCCTGGACCATGGGGCCCCCTGGAGCTGTGGGGCCCAGGGCAGCTACCCTATTTGGGCCCCTCCACAATGCCAGACCAGGTCTCATTTTATATAGAACATAGAGATTGGAATTGAGATATCCAGGTCAGCAGAAGTGGAGCCAGGTTGACGGTGCACATTTTCAATGCAACACGACTTGAGAAAAAATAGGCGCCGGCAGAACTCCATTTGGGGGAGCTGCTCCCATGGCGCCCCACCTAGCTATGCCACTGCACGTCAGGATGTGCTCAGTTCCAGTAGTATTTTGGAAAAGGGTCTTCCAAAGCAAAGCTTTTTGTAAATATTTGTATTTTCTGGCCTAGCCGATTTCCACCCCCGACTTTGTCCAAGAGGATTTATACCAATTGAAACCTGGTGTAAATCTGGCATGTAATTTAGGCTCAGATCTGTAGTATTCAGTAATATTGTGCACATTTTTAGTTAACGCCCCTGACCCTCCCATACCCCTCCCATGGCCATTCCCCCTTTTGAGTTGCATGCTATAAGATTTGCACATGGATCTTTAAAGAATACCGCTTAGCAAGATGCAGACGCAAATCCAAATTGTTGACAATTAATTCTAATAATTGATTCTTAGCACCCAATTATTGGTACTAATTGGCTCGTTAACCAATTTAGTTGTGCCCACATCACAGGATAGTGCACAATTTTGTGGTGGAAATTTGCATGCCCTTTATAGAATCTGCTGATAGACAAATTCATAAGCATGAATGTGGCAGCTTCCACGTTGAGGTGTCGATTTTGCACCTTCCACGTGTAGCTACTCCACTTTACAAACTTCTATGAGTAAGTACCAGCAATGAAGTAGTGAGGCCATAATTTTAGTGAGCCTTTATTTTGAATGGTGGACATAAACTACATGGAGTTAAGGAGAACGGCTTCCTTAATCCCTCATGTAAAGCCCTGACCAAAATGAGCACTTTTTAAAAACCTGTATTTTATTTATTTATCAGGATTTATTAACCACCTTTATGAAGAGAGTCACCCAAGGCAGTGTACAGCAGGTACAGTTTAACATAAAACTTACAATTTTGTTAACATCATAATAATGGTAATACATCTCCCGCCTCATTTTCCCCTGCTTATCCCCTGTTCTATCCCCTTTCGCCTCATCGACCCCTCCCCCAATGCTCACCTACCCTTACTCAAACCTCTCCTACCCCCTTCACTCTTGCCCATTCCCCTCCACCTCATCTACCCTCCAATTGCTCACTTACCCTTGCTCATACTTCTCCTACTCCCCTCATCAATGCATTTCTACATTCCTATTTCTTTTATTACCCCGATAATACTCAACTTATTTCTCTCCACCAATACTTTGTAATCCCAATTACTATGTAAGCCACATTGAACCTGCTTTGAGTGGGAAAGCGTGGGGTACAAATGTAATAAATAAATAAGCATAAATGCAGTCAATGAGGTAAAAATGGAAATGGTAATTTGAAACCTAGTTATAGGACTAACATGATATAGTATCAGAAATATACTCATTTAACAGCACTAAAGAACAATCGTATTGCAGAAATATGATAAATATCAGTACAATACATTTGATACCATAATAGATGACATGGAAGAACATTCAAGTAGCATTTATATGGGTCTTGGATTTGATATACAGTTTTCCTGTGGTACATCCAAATTGATTCACATTTATTAAATCAAACCAAAAATGGGCAGGTAAATACTTCCACAGCAATCAAGCATGCAGCCAAAAGGTGGGGGAATGTTCCAAGAAACTACCATAACGCAAATGTCTTCCAAAAAGTTTATTCTCCACTAGAAGCCACATGTATCATCTGGACCCAACACGGTCCATGGTTTGGCTGTATGCCTTTCTCAGGGGTCACAGCTCACCATATATGAACAAGAATACAAGAATACAAGCTTCATCACTACTGAAAAATGTGGGGGAAAAAACACAGTAACATACAATAGAGCACAAGGATCACATCACATTAGTATTCTGGTAGTTTCTTGGAACATTCTTCCACCTTTTGGTTGCTTACATTTATTAAATATATGATATGTTGTCAGCATATACCAATCACAAAGCCAAAAAGAGAAAAACATAAACCTAAACAACACTTTTTTACTAAACAAAAAACAAATGGGTTAAATGATTTCACTTCCAATTAGATTTTAATTTTTAAATTGATTTTTAATTCTTTAACCTTCGATTCAAAATTTCAATTTTCAAATACAACAATCAATTTAATTGTGGAGGAGAAGGACCTCAGACACCCTCACTGGAACTTTACCATCAATGGAGGGGTGTGTCTTGGGCATGGTTAGAGTGTGCCTGATAAATAGACATGAACTTCCCATTTTACAATGGGAAGCCATAATTATAAAAAGAAAATTCAGGTTGAGTTTTGCACCTGCTCTGAGAAATGCACATGTGCCTACTTGAAAAGGAAGTGCAAAGGTCAATGGATCCTTCTTTTTCCCATGCTCTCAATACCCCCAACATCGCTAGACCCCCTCATCCTTGCCGCAGAACCCTGGGCTCCCTTGACATCATCTAACCTCTTCTCTGGATCTCCCAATATTTTATGTCCCTAGTGATTTAGAGGGGAGCAAGAGTGATGTCTTGCTGTTACCGCTAACAGTCAAACTGGCAAATAAGGTGCCCCAATATCACTTCCACCGACTTGCAGTGACATTGATGGACCAGCAGAAGCAGTTACCACTAAAGGGTTATGCTGGAGTGTAAATCTGGATTGAGAGGGATATATGCACCCAGTCAAAACATGCACATAATAACTTCTCATTTATGCAACTGAAAGCATGTGTACAATGGGTATAGCACATAATTTTAGCTACATTTGTTATCAATAGAAATCAAACAAAATAAAACATGGAAAAGAAAATAAGATGATACCTTTTTTATTGGACATAACTTAATACATTTCTTGATTAGCTTTCGAAGGTTGCCCTTCTTCCTCAGATCGGAAATAAGCAAATGTGCTAGCTGACCGTGTATACAAGTGAAAACATTCAAGCATTACTATGACAGTAAAATAGATACCATTGGAGATTCTACATGGAATGTTGCTACTATTGGAGATTCTACATGGAATGTTGCTATTCCACTAGCAACATTCCATGTAGAAGGCTGCGCAGGCTTCTGTTTCTGTGAGTCTGACGTCCTGCATGTACGTGCAGGACGTCAGACTCACAGAAGCAGAAGCCTGCGCGGCCACGTTGGTGATCTACAAGGGCCGACTTCTACATGGAATGTTGCTAGTGGAATAGCAACATTCCATGTAGAATCTATAGAAATCAAACAAAATAAAACATGGAAAAGAAAATAAGATGATGCCTTTTTTATTGGACATAACTTAATACATTTCTTGATTAGCTTTCGAAGGTCGCCCTTCTTCCTCAGATCGGAAATAAGCAAATGTGCTAGCTACATTTGGGAAGTGTGGTTTTCAGTCAGGCCATATCCCCCTGGTAAACAACTTTAAAAATTGCCCTCATTGATGCATCTTGCCAAATGGGAGGACAAAAATGTGTTGGTGCAGGCCAACTCTTACACCAAAATCTCTCTCCCCCCTCCCCAAACCTTGCTGACAGAATAATCAGTACCACTATACATCAGACTGTTGCACTATGTTAAGAAATCGGAAATAATCCAGAGAGTGCCATCTTTACTGAACCAGGCATGCCATGCCCCCTTTGCATGCTGCCTTCCTAATCATGTTCAACCCCTGTTTTCAGTTTATAACAAATATCTCATTATTTTAAATGCCACGTGTCTCTGTTGATAAGTTGTTAAGGGTTCCAAAATTTGAATGTTTCCCACTATTCAGTCTCCAGTGATAAAATGTTCTATCAGTTGCTCTGTCTGCTCAAATATAAACACAATAAATGAAGTAAACTTGAAAATATGATGTCAGTACAATACAAACAATATCATAATAGATAGCATGAAAGACTATTCAAATAGCACAGGTATAATACAATGTCAGCATAATACCAATGAAATAATAAGCAACGAACTATCTTTCGAAAATCTCTGAAAACATTCTTCTTCAACAAGGCCTACAATGAGAACCTATAACCTCACTAAGTCACCTCACTCTCTCCTTCTTCTCTCCTCCCTTCCTAATCACCACACATTACTAACTGCATCTGATATCCTGATATGACAATGTTATCAAATCTATGTAAGCCACATTGAGCCTGCAAATAGATGGGGGAATGTGGGATACAAATGCAATAAATAATAATACAACATTCAAATAGCATAGATATGATGCTAATGCTTTTCTATGTAGCTGAGGGGCCAAGTGAAGATATGTAGATGGAGATACTTTGAGGGTTTGAGGGATACTTTATAATGTAGGTGTTCAGAGACTTATTTAGGCAGTGACTATCTTTGCCATTGGCTGGAAACTTCCCACAGCTTATGTCAGAAAAGCTGAAAACCAACAGACTTGCTGACTAGAATAACAAGCATTAAAATCGAAGACCAAAGGGAATCAAAAAGAACTTACCGTAGAAGTTCAGATGAATGAAGTCAATGTTTTCTGAGCTTTCCCATACATGAACTCCCAGGAAACATATGTCTGATAAGAAGACATTGATTTTCTCCAGTTTCATGTCTCCCAGCCATTTCTCACTTTCTATAAGAATGGAAATAAACAGATCTGCAGTACTTTGAAAGGAAGGAGGATGTAGTCGGAGGGAATGGTGGAGAGGATGTAAAGTAAGGTTGAGATAGTATAATATATGCATTAGATGTTGGGTCTATTACATGCATTGGATAATGAGAAATAAATGTTGGAAAAATGGGAAAAGATAAGGTGAGCACTTCATCTTGTAGAGCGTTGTAGATACTACGGTAATACATGAACAGTTACACTTAATAGATTTAGATAAACTCCGTCAAGTCAATCCCCATCATACCAAATACTATTGGGTTATATTTTATACCTGGATCCTCTTTACTAAACTGCATTACGTGCTAAGATGCGCCTAACGAAGCTTAAAATGGTACACCGCGTGACATGCCCAGTCACCCTGTGGTAACTGCCAAATCTGCACATGCTAACTGTGTGCTAAAAAAATTGTTTTCTTTTGGAGGGGGCATATCTGGAAGTAGAGAGTGGGCATTCCTACATTAGCATGCACTAACTGGTTAGCGCACCTACAAAATGAGTGGCAGTAAGTGCTCACACCGGTAAATATTTTAAATAGCTGAGTGCTAATGGCAACATTAGCACACAAACTATCTTTAATTTCGTTAGTCCCAGTACTTGTTCTCCCATCACAATATATTCTCACATCATGGTTTTCACACGCAACTCAAGCAGTATTATTCTTGCGTCAGTAGTGCTAAATTGCCAAACAATGATTTTATGGCAATTCAGAACAGCACTAACTTCTTCAACGGCTTTTATTCATTTATATTAATATCTCAAGCACACTTATCTTAGGTGCGTTCGGACTGGGGGCTCAAAGCTGTAAGAGAGTTACGCTGAATACTGCCTGCATTTTGGTAACATTAGAGCATGGCCATTAATACAAAAACTGCAAAAGGGCCATTTTTATGGCTGCGCTAAAATGGCCTTTGCATGCAGGTCAAAACACATGAAAGAGCATGCTAAGGTTAAGGCTTTGTTATTATTCTATTTCTTGTTCCTTTTTACCTATTAAAGAGTCCCTTTTAGTAAAGCGTAGCGTGTACTAATGGACGTTAACATGGAAATGCTGCATGTCCTATTTTATACCTTTGGGTCATGTCGTACGTGGAGGGGCATAATCGAACGGGGACGACCATCTCTAAGGGCGCCCATCTCTAAGGATGTCCTGGCGAAGGGGTGGGGAAACCTGTATTATCGAAACAAGATGGGCGTCCATCTTTAGTTTCGATAATATGGTCGGCGACCCAAATCCCAACATTTAGGTCAACCTTAGAGATGGTCGTACCCCGTTTTTTTGTCGATAATGGAAACCGAGGACACCCATCTCAGAAACGACCAAATCCAAGTCTTTTGGTCGTGGGAGGAGCCAGCATTAGTAGTGCACTGGTCCCCCTCACATGCCAGGACACCAACCGGGCACCCCAGGGGGCACTGCAGTGGGACTTCACAAATTGCTCCCAGGTGCATAGCTGCCTTACCTTGGGTGCTGAGCCCCCCCAACCCCCGCCAAAACCCACTCCCACAACTGTACAACACTACCATAGCCCTAAGGGGTGAAGGGGGGCACCTACATGTGGGTACAGTGGGATCAGGTGGGTTTTGAAGGGCTCCCATTTACCACCACCCAAGTGTAACAGATAGGGGGGGATGGGCCTGGGTCCACCCTGCCTGACATGCACTGCACCCACTAAACGGCTCCACGGACCTGCATACTGCTGTCAGGGAGCTGGGTATGACATTTAAGGCTGGCATAGAGGCTGGGAAAAATGTTTAAGTTTTTTTTTTAGGGTGGGCTGGGGTTGGTGACCACTGGGTGAGTAAGGAGAGGTCATCCCCAATTCCCTCAAGTGGTCATCTGGTCAGTTCGGGCACCTTTTTGAGGCTTGCTCGTGAAAAAAAATGGACCAAGTAAAGTCGGCCAAGTGCTCGTCAGGGACGCCCTTCTTTTTTCCATTATCGGCTGAGGATGCCCATCTGTTAAGCATGCCCCAGTCCCGCCTTCGCTACGCTTCTGACACCCCCCGGGAACTTTGGTCATCACCACGACGGAAAGCAGTTGAGGGCGCCCAAAATCGGCCTTCGATTATGCCGATTTGGGCGACCCTGAGAGAAGGACGCCCATCTCCCGATTTGTGTTGGAAGATGGGCGCCCTTCTCTTTCTAAAATAAACCTGTTAGGGTCCCTTTTACTAAAGCACAGTAGGCCTAACACAGGCACTACCACAGGATGCCTGAGGTGTCCTGTGGTAGTTTGGGCAGCAGCACGCACTACTTCCAGGTAAAAATATATATATATATTTTGGCTGCAGGAGGCATGTCTGGGGCAGAGAGTAGGTATGCCTGTGCTCAATTGGGTAGACAGTAACCTTTATCATGTGCTACCCGATTACCACAGGAGTAGTGCGGGAGCCATTACCATCTCCTAATAGGTGGCGGTAAGGGTTCCTGGTGGTAATGGCCATGTGCTAATGGGGAAATGAATACTTGAGCAACAAAAAATGGGTGTGGAATTGTACATTTGCTAGAATAAATCAACACAAACCAATCCACAGTATGAAAATGTTAACTATATCAAAATATTTATAAAAAGGAAGGAAAAGCCTCAAAGAGTTCAAAATCATACAGATTTAAAGAGCTGATATGATCAAACGATCTTCACTTTATCATCGGCAAAAGGCCTTCCAAGAAAATATATTATCTCTGTTAATCAAAGTTCATCAAAAAATCTCTTGTGGTACAATCCTCAATGTCTTCCAATATTCATCAAAGTCCATAAATTACTGATAATGCAAAATTTAAAGCACTTATCTTTACAGGACTCTTTTAATGTGTAGAGTGAGAAATCAAGCAATTTCTTAGAAGGATTAGATGAGTTACAGAAGTGTGGAATAAACATGTTTAAATAATTTGTCTCGGATAATACATTATTTATTTATTAGGATTTATTTACCACCTTTTTGAGGGAATTCACTCAAGGTGGTATACAGTAAGAATAGATCAAACATGAGCCATAGGCAATTACAGCAGTAAAAATATTCAAATAACAATACAAAGTATAGCATAGTATACTACTTACAATGTCAACACAATACGTAATAGAACATTTTAATTGATAGTGAAGGGTAAAGCAAAGATTAAGAGGCCCTTTTACTAAGCCGCGTAAGCGCCTATGCACGCCTAACGTGCACCAATTCCAAATTACCACCTGGTTACCGTGTGGACCTTGCGGTAATTTCATTTTTGGCATGCATCCGCTATGCGCATCCAAAAAATATTTATTTTCTGGCACGCTTAGGTCATTACCGCCCGGTTACCACGTGAGACTACCGTTAGGTCAATAGCTGGCAGTAAGATCACAGACCCAAAATGGACGTGCAGCAGTTTTCATTTTGCCGCACATCCATTTTCAACAAAAAGTTTTTAAAAAGGTATTCTTTGTAGGTGGGCTGAAAAATAATTCTGCACGCGCCCAAAACACGCGTCTACACTACTGCAGGCCATTTTTCAGCGCACCTTAGTAAAAAGACCCCTAAATGTATTTTCAGCAGTGCTGCATCTGCAGTGAGCATAACCAAAAATACAGGCCTAATGTATGTGTAATCTTATTCATCTACTCTAGACATACAGGTGCAGATATTGGACATCTATAGGTCTAGACAGAGGTTCTGAACCCAGTCCTTGGAACACACCCAACCAGTCAGGTTTTCAGGATACACATAATAAATATGCATGAGATAGATTTACATACTGTAATTGAGGCAGTGCATGTAAATTAATCTCATACATAGGCGCCTTAACTTGCGCATGCTAATTTGGCCACATGGCCAAATTGTACTCACAACTTAATTGACTAACAAACCAATCAGCGCCGATGATTAGTACTTAACAACCAATAAGCAGCATTAATTGGCCTTAATTTGAATTTACGTTCACAGTTTTCTTGGTGTATTCTACAAAGCAGTGCGCGTAAATTCTGATGCCTGCAGTTAAAAAGGGGGCGTGGCCACAGGCATGGCTTGGGCGGGGTGGTGGGCATTTCAAAACTATGCGCACTATTATGGGATACATCCGATCTGTGCCTAACTTAGGTGCAGGTATTTAGGCCTGATTTTAGGTGGCCTAAATAGGTGCGCCTAAATTTTAGTCACAAGGACAGCGCATAAGCATTTCTATAAACTATGCCTACATTTAGGTGTTTATAGAATCACACTAACTATGTGTTTTTTTAAGGCGCCATTTATAGACTTTGGCTTATTGTGAATATCTTGAAAACCTGACTTTCTTGTTGTGTCTTGAGGACTGGGTTGAAAACCCCTGATCTAGCATATATGCTTGGGCCATATGTTCCAGGTCAAATGTATATGCCAGAGGGTAAGGCGCTGCTGAATATCTGCAGTTGGCGCAGAGTGGCCCCATCCTACAACACCCCTTCCTTGCCCATTTTTCTCTGTGTATAAACTAGGCAGACACTGCAGTGTGTGACTAGTTTTATATGTGCACTTCTGCTGAAAATGAAACACGAGTGATAATGAGATTTAGCATCAAATGTGTAAGTGCCGTTTTGATAACTGACCTCCATTAATTTTTCTTTCATTCATAAAATAAAATGAAAGCACACCCCTAACAATCTGGAGAAAATGCGCCCAGAGAAAACCCCCTGAAAGTAGCAGGATTTCTCAGTTATACATGGGGGTAAATGTTTCTCTCCTCCTTCCCCTAAACGGCTACTCATGTTCTCCCATTCCTTACTGGCCTCTACTTGAACTGCTTGCTCTGTCCGGTCTTTGCTTTCTAGATGAGATGGATCAATTCTCCTGCCATACGCCCAGAATATCTCCTCTCAGGAATTCGAACCACCCCCAGCAGGCGGAACAGCAGGCTGGCCACCCTGGGCAGAATCTTTAAGCCATGGAAATGGAGGAAAAAAAAGAATGATAAATTAAAACAGACTTCAGCAGGTGAGTTCCGTCCCAAGCAGAAAAATAGGAAGCAGGACCAGAATATTTCCTTTCTGCAAAATCCTTGAGCTGGGGAAATGTCTGAAGACCTGCACATATTAACTCCTGGCATCTTCTCTTGGTGGAGATTTAGGGACCCCTGTTACTAAGCTGTGGCAAACACTAACACCTGCTTACCTACTACTACTACTTATCACTTCTATAGCGCTACAAGGCATACACAGTGCTGTACACCATATATGAAAAGACAGTCCCTGCTCAAAGAGCTCACAATCTAAGTAAGATGGGTAAACAGACAGAACAACTAAGAGATAAGGGAATTAAAGAGGTGGGGTACAGGGCAAGTGAGTAAAGGTTAGGAGGCAAAAGCAAGTGTCAAATAGGTGGGCTTTTAGCCTGGACTTGAAAACGGCCAAGACGGGGCTAGACGTACAGGCTCGGGAAGTCTATTCCAGGCATGAGGTGCAGCGAGATAAAAGGAATGGAGTCTGAAATTAGCAGTAGAGGAGAAGGGGACAGACAAGAGAGATTTATCCACAGAACAGAGTATCCGAGGGGGGGGGGGGCGTAGGGAGAGACAAAGAGTGGAGAGATACTGGGGAGTGGCAGAGTGAATGCACTTATAGGTCAGTAAGAGAAGTTTGAATTGAATGCGGAAACGGATAGGGAGCCAGTCAAGTGTCTTGAAAAGAGGGCTAATGTGAGCATAGCGACTCTGGCGGAAAATGAGTCGCGCAGCAGAGTATTGGACTGATTGAAGAGGTTAAAACCCACTACTGTGGCATTCTGCTGTATTTTGGCATCTGCCCGTGCTTCCTTCAAGTTAAGAAAATACTTTTTATTTTTTAGTGCTGGGGGTGTGTTTGGTGGGGGGGGGGGGGGGAGGAACACAGTAGGCATGTTCTGCGCTAATCATTTAGTGCGGCTACATTGCCATGCGCCAACCAATTAGCGTGTGATTGGCGCAGGAGCCCTTACCATCTAGAAAATAGGTTTCGGTAAGTGTTCCCATTGCTAATGGCCATGTGTTGAGGAAATCAGCCTGTGGCCATTATTGAGAAAAGATGGGAAACGCACCCATTTTACAGTTGTGCTGAAACTGACCTCAGTGCACAGAAAGCCCCACACTAGTGATAGCGCTGGTCACTTTGTAGCGCAACTTAGTAAAGGGCCCCATAGTCCTGTACAGTGCTTTCTTTCTTAGAATAAAAATGTTGGTACTCACATGCAGGGCTGCCCTGAAGGGGTGGGTGGATCATCGGGGGACCTGCCTCCTTAATGGCCGTCCTCCTGTTACTGGTAAAATAGACTATGGAAAGGCAGCATTGCCACACATCTCTTATGGAAAGAAAAAAGAACACAGCTGCTCTGCTACAAATCCCTACACCAGTGATTCCCAAATCTCTCCGGGGGGGGGGGGGGGGGGGAATCCCAGCCAATTCAGTTTTCAGGATATCCAAAATAAATATTCATGAGGTCAATTTGCATATACTACCTCCTTGGTATGCAAATATATCTCAAGCATTTTTATTGTGGATATCCTAAAAACTAGACTGACTGGGGAACTCCAAGGACAGGATTGGGAACCTCTGTCCATATGTATGTTTGTGGTGTGCAGACCCTGGGCTTTTTCATTAATACTTAAGGACCATGGACCAATTTTAAAAGGCAATGGTAAAGATGCCAACACTAAGCACCATCAGTACCCCATGGGAAAAAAAAGCTCTGATGCTGTACATTATTTTTTATACCTTCAAATGTCATATGTTAGAGGCCATGATGACTATGCTCTGGGACTAGGATCCTACTCTACAAGAGTTGCAAGTACTTGGGCTGCTCCATGTGTCATAGCTTTATTACCAATGATTTCTGTTCAGCACTGACTCTGTGTGTGCTGCACTGTGGCAGACCACGACCTCTTACTCTTGTGAATCTCCTCTTTTGATATCCTGAAACAATCATAACCCATGAACTGTGATCCAACATGTTGACCTGACACTAGAAACTTAGGAGCAGCATCAGCCAGTCAATGCTAGGTCAAGGGTTGTGGCACTTTGAGCCAACTTTAACACTGGCACTTCCCGTCTGCATTGACACCTCCCCCTCTCTGTTCCACAGCACCCTCTGTCTACATTTTCTCTACCTGCTCTGTCACAGTGGCAACATCATGTCACTTTCCTCTCACCACTGTGCTCTCCTCCATGCTTGGCCATCAGCACCGCCCCAGGTTAAAACAAGAGAATAGGAAACAGCTGTGATGGCTTTGGTGGCCTTGCAGAGGAGAGAGCACAGAGGTGAGAACAGATCATGCTCATGATGATGTGAAAGCAGAGCTGATTAAGCAGGCTTTTGATGCCTTTGAGCTTTGGCACCTTAAACCAGTGACTCTGCTGGCTCATAGTTCCCTCAACTGATTGAGCAACTTAGAGAGGAACATGGCAGAACAGACAGAAACTGCACACAACATTCTGTCCATCTGATGTTTCTGTTTTATCTTGCTCCTAGTGTTGGAGAAAAAGATCTCTCTGTTTTATCTTTTTCCTAGTGTTGGAGAAAAAGATCTCGACCAGACAAAGCCGGGATGAGCTCATTAAAAAGGGTTTGCTTGAGATGATGGAACAAGGCAAGTGAAGACTTTACACCTTCTAATGCACTAACCATACTGATAAAAATACCTTTACAGATTGTAAGGCCAAGTTGCTTATCAGTGAAATAAAAAACTCAGTATAGCAGATGTCCCTACTGTAGTGAGACAGATCAATAGACAAAACTTGTTGTCATATTCTGTAATACTTGGCAACATAAGATACACCAGCAAATATATATCATGGATAAAATGTCCTACTTGATATGGATTAATAATGCATTCCATTTCAAACCCAAATCGAAAATGTGAACTGAATTCACCTGAGACATAGGAGCATTAATCCCGGGAGTCTTAAGAACCAAACATGTCAGTAAGTGCATGACTGACATGGATTAAATACTTCCTCAAAATGAAACACCATTTTGTTGACCATGAAGTGTTTCTAGGGCTTATGAACTCCCATCTGGCATTGAAAGTCTCTGGCGTACCTTGAATGGAGAATCTTTTAAAAGAATCATAAAAGAAAAACTAAAAAAACTAATCACGTTATTTAAGTTTGGATTTTATACCACTTCTTAATAGTAATGGGGCTCCTTCTAGATGGGCTTCTACCAACTGCCTTTGCTTAGAACATAAGAACATAAGAGTAGCCCTACTGAGTCAGACCAATGGTCCATCTAGCCCAGTATCCTGTTTTCCAAACAGTGGCCAAGCCAGGTCACCTGACAGAGACCCAAACAGCAACAACATTCTATGTAAAATCCCAAAGATTAGCAACATTCCATTCAGAATGTCAGATAGTACGTAGCAACATTCCAAGTAGAACCTCAAAGAGTAGCAACATTCCATTCAGAATCTCAGATAGTGGCAACATTCTGTGTAGAACCCCAAATCGTGGCAACACTCTATACTACAAATCCCAGGGCAAGCAGTTGCTTCCCATGCCTGCCTCAATAGCAGACTATGGATTTTTCCTTCAGGAATTTGTCCAAACCTTTTTTTTAAACGCAGATATGCTAATGGAGGCAAGGCCATTCCTTTGCTTTCTGCTTGGAGCACCTCTATCTACTGCACAAAGGGCCCCTTTTACAAAGCTTCTCTGTGCACCAGTCTGGCACTACGGTCAGGCTCCTGCAGGAGTCCAGCTGTAGTGCCTGCCCCTAATGTGCACCATTTCCACTCATTAAAATTATTTTTGTGCTGGGGGCTTAACGGCGGTAATCGGGCTGTCGCGCACAGCCCGGTTACTGCAGGGGTAGTGTGGGAGCCCATACCGGTTCTAAATAGGTGGCAGTAAGGGCTCCCCCAGGAAGTGGTTTCATTTACTGCATGGCCATTTCCGTCCCCCGCCCGGAATTTCCTTTTTCTGGGTGACAGTAAAACCGGGGCCTTGGTGTGTGGCAAACCCGCAAGCCAACAGGGCCCCTTTTACCACCGCTTAGTAAAAGGGGCCCAGAGTTACTCAGTGGCGATCCCAAAATTCAGACATATGTAGAACATAGGTGCTGTCTTGTTGCCCCCCTAAGAAAAGCATATTGTTATTTTCCCCTGGAATTTACTTTGTTTCAACTTTATCCATTATAGTTTGATTCTGAACCTGAAGAGGCATGCGCAAAATGAAAAAGCAATTAAATGGAACAGGAGCTAAAGAGAATCAAGTGAGTCCAGTGGTTAACTGAATATTATGTATTCATGTAGAACCAGGCCTGGCTGCCCAGTATTAGTATCCTGCTCGTTAGAGGCAATTGAATCTAATGCAAGGCATCTCATCATTAAATCAGTTCCTCATTCAATGAGAAGAAGTGAGACTGAACTTCTGAATGCAAACCAGTGACAGGTGCAAATAAGGGAAAAAAAAATCTTGTCACTTACCTAAGCTCCCCAAACAGATGTTAGTGAGTCAAAGGCACCATGTTTCTGGTGTTCTTTGAATGGATAGTTCCGTCCCTTCATTTTAATTTTTTTTCTATGTATTTCTTAAGACTTGAAGGTATATTCAAAACCATTTACTGGGGCAATTGTACTTTTCATTCAGTCAATGACAGTCCCTAGCACTACACTTTGTAGCCAGATTGTAGGGAAGTGATTCTGGATGTGTTGTGGGGGTTCAAGTTTGCAGAATGGCACATGTAGATTGGATTTTCAAAACACATGTGTATTGCTTCCCAGCAAAATTCTGCTTGCCAAAAAAAAAAACTCCAAAAAAGCTTATACAATTCTGCAGGTTCTATATACACACAGGCAATTTTCCTAGGGAAATTTTGAACATAATTTCCCACAGTTAACAGATTTAGTAACTCCCCTGTTTACAAAGCCACGCAGCAGTGCCGACACAGCCCATTCAAGTGAATGGGTTCTGTCAGCATTACTGAACTGGCAGCGGCTAGCGTGGCTTTGTAAACAGGGGCCTAAGTATTATTGGTTCATCGAAATTTGCCAGTGTTTAAAATAGATAAACAAAACAGAAAACATAAAATCTATCAGAAAGGCAGAAAGAGTTAAAAGATGCAAATCTTCCCTGAATAAACAGGTTAGTCTACTTCATAAAAAGTGAGTTAACTGGACAGGAGAAGCTCCATTCTGGTCAGAGGTGTACTCACCATTCGGGCAACCGGGCAGTACCCGTGGTCCCAGAGGCTCTAGGGGGTCCAGAGGCTCTGCTCGGATGCCTGCCGCACACTACAGCCCTCCCCGGTCCTACCTTTAAAAGTGTGCTACTAGTGATTTAGTGGTCTCTGTGGGTGGGGGGGGGGGGGGGGGGAGCATGTTCTTTCCTGCCTGTTGTGCTGCTGCTATTCCCCCTGCCTGGCACTGCCGTACTTTAAAAATGGCAGCCAAGACTCCCTGCGGAAGTCTCACAAGACTGTCAAGACCCACGAGACTGCTGCAGGAAGTCTCGGCGGCCACTTTGAAAACATAGTGGCTCGGCTGAATAGCGGCAGTGCAGTGGGCAGGAAAGAACATGCTTCCCCCCCCCCCCACGCAAAGATCACTAGACCACCAGGGCCTTTCAGGTAAGACCGGGGTAGGGGGTGTTGGGCAGCAGCCGGGCGGGGGGGCCCAGACCACCCTCAGTGCCTGGGGGCCCAGACCACTCTCATTCCACCCCTGATTCTGGTTAAATCACACTGAGCCTGTTGGGAGTGGATATTGCTGCTGAATATTTGTATGACTGTTGTAGCCCTCTCCAGTTAGTGCCAGGGTGGGCCGTGGTGGCAGTCTAGGCCAGAGCATAAATATCAATCCCAACTTTGCTCCGTTTGCTGTACCCAGATAGGGCTGGACTCAGTAAATGGTGCTGAAAAATAGGTGCTGAGAAAAATCAGTGCTCAGCGCTGTTCTATAAAGGGCACTCCTTTATAGAAGAACGTCTAGTTAGGGATTCCCACAGCCAACTTTGGGCATGAGAACTTATGCCAACTGAAACCTGATGTAAATCCTGTCACACAAGTTGGGCACAGATCTCCAGAATCCTATCACACTGGGGGACCTTTACTAAGCTGCGGTATGGCTAACGCATGGGTAGAGCACACGCTAAATCGACACTACTGCCGGGGGTAGCGCTGGCGCCCTGTCCATAGTTTCGAAGTTGGCGAATGCTAGAAAATAATTTTCTATTTTCTACCGCGGGGGCATTCCCGGCAGTAATCGGCAGTGCGGCCACATTGACCCGCACTGTCTGATTACTGCAGGAGTAGCACGTGAACACCTTATCGCCAAGTAAATAGGTGGTGTTAAGGGTTCAGGCAGTAAACTGACGCATGTTACTTTTAATATTAACAACAGGAGACAAGTGGGAAAGGATCGTGGACTCCAGAAACAAAAGGGACAACCTTGATACTTTAAGGACGATTTATTGATAAAAAGACCCGACACAGCACCGTGTTTCGGCCTACGGCCTGCCTCAGGAGTCTGTTGATGATAAAATCTCCAGTGTAGTATCTTTTTTGCCAAAAGACATTAAAGAGGGGTCTTTAAAAGACAGTTTGATAACAATCACCCTCAGTGCTGCCTCTGGTCGCTTACCAGTGGATTGGCACCTGTCGCATAGTTCAATAAGCGATGATGTAGCTCAGGCAATACAATGGTATCTCCAGTCAAAGTTTTTCAGCACAATTCCTTTTATTTTTAAACATGTTAAAACTTTTTTTTGGTATTTAAGTCCTGAAAGCAGGACGTTTCTAAAAGAAACTAAAAGGTAAGTGCCTGAAAGAGCTTTGCTCGTGGCTGAAGGCAGATGGTGTAATGATTCGCAGATTGGTACGAATGGCGGTTTAATGAAGGTTAAATGACGTGATGTCTAAGATGCTGAAGGCAAAGCATTTACTGCCGATGGTGCCACCAGAACAATACACAGTGACCTTTCACCCCCCATATGCCAGGCATTCACCTCCGAAGAGACGCGGCAGGGAAACACAGCAACAGCAGCAGTAGCAGCAGTTACACCACAGTCAACACCAAACCTGAGCTCTTCGGGGGAGGAGCAACACTCCGAGGAAGAGGAGGATGCAGGTACTGCTGGGTACAGCACAATGGCGCTAGAGCAGAGGGGTGGTGGAGGGTGACAATTAAAAGATCGTGCTAAAGATATTGCAACTGAGGAAGTAGGCAGGACATCAGAGCCAGCAAAGAGGGAGCTCTGACTGCTCAGTTTGATGGAAGAGGAGGAAAGAACCAGGCACACCCATTAAAGGGGGGCCGACCACAACCGGGCTGAAGGCCAGCGAAGACAGTGTGGGGGAGGGTACAGGGAGGGCCTAGCTAGAGAGCAGAGGTAGTAGTGGGAGGGAAACAAGGGGTAGCAAGGGGAGGGGGGCAGGAAAGAAGGGGAGGAGCAAGGGAGGAGGAGAGAGGAATTTGAACTGCACAGGAAGTCTGCGTGCAAGACTTTTAGGCAACATGAAATGTGAAAAGAAGTGAGAGAGCAGCATGTCAGAACTGGCCAGTTTCTTAGCTCTTAGGGGAAGGGAGGGGATATTTTATACTGAAGGGGCCCAGGTTGAAAAGACTTCATGAGTTTATCTTGAAATGAACAGATCATGAATGTGTTGATATTATAAATGTGCACTTGTTTAATAGGATCTGCATTCATGAACCATGTGACCATTTCAATCATGCTTCTTAAGAAAAGGAAAGGTAAAATTCCTGGGCTTCACCTGACGGAGATGCACAGTTTGGTGCCTCCGTTGGAACTCGAAGAAGAGCATCTCTGTCGCTTGTCTATTTCTCGTATTTCCTAATTCTTCTTAATTGTTTTCCTAAGATTTTTTCTTAGGTTTTTACCTTATTTGGACCAAAAGTTTATTTTTGCTGTGACGTACACTGCCTTTTTTCACAAATCTCCACCCTGAGGTGACTCCTGTCCTGCATTTAAAGGTTTATTCACTAGTAGATTCCTGACACTAGGCAGAAGCTGAGTTCTCTAATGATGGGAAGGTTTCCAGAAACTGCAAATACCATTCATCTTGGCACTAAACTGTAAAAATAAAAACAGAGTTTTTATTTTCTTACTTGCTCTGCGTCCATAATTCAAAACTTGGAGGCACTGGTACTGGATAGCAATATTTTAATCAGCTCCTCCACTGGACATGCATAGTGCTGCAGTGTGGAACTATCATCCTTCCAAGAAGAAAGTACCTTTCTGATCTGGTTGTGTTCCTTTTGTATCAACCATGTTGTATTTACTGTAAGCCTTGACTAATGTATTTTTTTCACCCACATTCTGCCTGATGCTGGTGGCTTTTACCTGGTTTGACTATTTATGTAAGGAGGAACAGGGCCGCCGAAAGGGGGTGGCACGATTCCACGGGTCTGGCCTCCAGGGGTGGGGGGGGGGGGGCAGCGCAGGCAAGGGTTCCAGAGGCAGGCAGAAGGTTCTGCTCCATTGGTCTATCTCTCTCTTGCTCCTGTGTGTCAGGTCCTGGGTGATTTCATTCACGTTAAATTGGGTCCTGGCATACAGGAGCAGGAGAGTGACAGACCGAGGGAGCAGCAGACGCAGGAAGATAAGGGGGGGGGGGGTGGCGGGATCCAAAGTGGAAGAAGTGGTGGTGGCAGCCTGAATAGAGGAGGTGGTGGCAGCAGCCTGAGGGAGGGAGGGCCGTAGCTGCAGAGGCTCTGCCCCGGACCCGGCTCTGTCTCTCGGCGGCCCTGAGGAGGGATGGCATTACAGCTACTCAGACTTTTGTGTTATATTCCAGGTGTAGAACAGCGTTCCAGCATCTCTCCGCCATTCCTGCCCTCTATCCGCTCAGGACCTTCATGCCTCATGAATTCTGTGATTTTGCTATTTTTTTTGTTTTTGTTTTCCCCTAGCCAGGAGACACGTGCAACCACTGAGGAGCCAGAAAACACCAGCCCATCGGCTGTAGTGGAACGACTTCCACAAGCCTTACATATTTCTGACTCAATGGACTCCCCTTTAAAACACCCGGAGAGACCCCCAGTCCAGCTGCCCAGCCCCCACTGCTCCCAATGCTACAGCCTACGTCAAGCCTCAGGATGAATAAAAGTGGAACAGGTTAGTTCTGTTTTAGAGATGACTACAGCATTCATGGCGCTTTTAAGGTAGCACCACAACACAGGATTCATTATAGTGGATTAGCTGAAGGTTGGCCAGAGTGGATGGAGACATGTCTCCTTTCAGCCTATAAACTATGGGGCCCTTTTACTAAGGTGTATTGAAATCTGGGCTTAGCGTGTGCTAGCACGGGACCTTCCTGCATGCTAAGCCCAGATATACAGTGGCTTATTTTACATCTTTTCCTTTTTTTTCAGGTTGTGACTATTGTTTGCATTAGCTCATGGTACCCGCAAAAACGTAACACAAGAGAACAGCGTTATCCAGTTAGCATGTGCTAATTAGAATGCACTAGCTGGATAATGCTTCAATGCATATTCTCCACCAGGGGCGGACTGACCATTTGAGAAACCGGGCAGTGCTTGAGGGCCCAGAAGCTCTAGGGGGCCCAAAGGCTCTGCCCAGATACCCGTCGTACACTATAACCCTACCCGGTCCTACCTTTAAAGGCGCGCCACTGGTGATCTAGTGGCCTCTGCGGGGGGGGGGGGGGGAGACATGGTCTTACCTGCCCGTTGTGCTGCTGCTATTCTCCCTGCCTGGCACCACCGTACTTTAAAAATGGCGGCCAAGACTCCCTGCAGAAGTCTCGTGGAACTGTCAAGACCCGTGAGACTACCGTGGGAAGTTTCAGCTGCCATTTTGAAAACACAGTAGTGCCGGCAGGTGGGGGATTAGCGGTAGCACAGCAGGCAAGAAAGAGCATGCTCTCCCCCCTCCCCCCTGCAGAGACCACTAGACCACCAAGGCTCTTCAGGTAGGACTGGGGCAGCGTAGGGGGTGTGTCAGGCAGTGGCCAGGTGGAGGGCCCAGACCATCCTCAGTGGCAGGGGGCCCAGACCACTCTCAGTTTGCCCTTGTTCTCCACCCATGTTGTGCAGCAAGCCTTTTCTCACATGTTTTTGTAAAAGGGACCGTATGTAGCAAAGTCATCCTGTCTGATACCCCACACCAAGGGCAAAAGCAAAAAAAACCAAACAAACAAAAAACAGGAACAGAACTTCTACGTACATAACTATAGTCAAGAAAAGAGTAGAGGATGGAACAAATGATGATCAAAACAAAACAAAAACAGAAGAAACAAGTCTTCGCACAAAACGTAAACAAAAACCAAAACAGCCATGATGACTAAAAAATAAAAAGGACGACGCTTCGAGTAAAAAATCAGGTTAAAAAACAAATTTTAATAGCCGATAAACAGATAAAATTATAAAAAAATCTACAATTTCAGAGATAAAAAGTATAATGAGCATTATTTGAGGTTGATCCAAGAAACGCTGCAGCACATTTACAAGATCTCTTATTAGAGGACGAAAACAAGATCTGTCATATTTGATGGTGAAAGGTATAAGAATTGACATATTCGATGGTGAAAAGACTCCTGATGCAGGCCAGATAGGCCGAAAGACATATGTGTCGAGTCTTGCTTTGATTTTTAAACAATTTTTGGTTCCATTCTTTGGAGAGCCTGGCTTATATTCCCACCTTTTTTGTTTTACATTTCACGCACCGTGGGATCTATTGAGTTCTCCATATTTTTGTGGATTCTCTTTAGAGTCTTGCTTATCGACCACCTCATTATACTTTTTATCTCTGAAATTGTAGATCTTTTATAATTTTATCTTGTTTATCAACTATTAAAATTTGTTTTTTAACCTGATTTTTTACTCAAAGCGTCGTCCTTTTTATTTTTGAGTCAACAAATGATGATCAGCCGTGGGGATGAGGTCTGCAAATCTTTATTGAAAGCACCCCTGCAATGGGACCCGACCCAGGCTGTGTTTTGGTGGGCATAGCCGTCTGCCTCAGGGGTCACGAGTTTAACTCTAAACCCTGATATCTGGCTAAAAAGTCTATTTCTGGTGCACATAAGAAGGAAGGAGCCTTGCTATGGGCTCAATAAACTGGAGTATCCAAAGAGCAAGTGCTGTAACCTGGACATTCAAGAAGAGTTAATTAAGGATCCTACCCACAACAAGGCTCCTTCCTTCTTATGTGCACCATAAGTGGAGGAGTGGAGGAGTAGCCTAGTGGTTAGTGCAGCAGACTCTGATCCTGGGGAGCTAGGTTCAATTCCCACTACAGCTCCTTGTGACTCTGGGCAAATCACCTAACCCTCCATTGTCCCAGGTACAAATAAGTACCTGACAGGCCATTGCTACAAGCATGGAGGTCACAGCTATGTGGGAACCTTTGTGAGTGACTCTTCCCCCTAAAGGATATTCATTTGCATATGTATATATGCAAATGATATGCTAATATGCTCCACCCATTCTTTGCCCCCCCAAATGAAACAGTCAAACTACGCCTATGGCTGGCGCCCTGTGATAGTTTCGAAGTTGGCGAATGCTAGAAAATAATTTTCTATTTTCTACCGCGGGGGCATTCCCGGCAGTAATCGGCAGTGCAGCCACATTGACCCGCACTGTCTGATTACTGCAGGAGTAGCACGTGAACCCTTATCGCCAAGTAAATAGGTGGTGTTAAGGACTCAGGCAGTAAACTGATGCATGTTACTTTTAATATTAGCAACAGGAGACAAGTGGGAAAACGGTGTTAAATTTCTAATCTGGACATGTAATGGTGACAGGTCAGGGAAAGGGGGGGGAGGGGTGGATTAGTATAGAGCCTTGCTGTAACTAGTGAATTTGGGAAGGCGGGGGGTTGGTATGAAGAGGGAAAAAAAGTTGAAGATAATTTGTTTGGACTTAGTGGTATTCTGTTCAGATATATATTTCTGTGAGTAGAAACCTTGTACTTTGTTAAATACAGAGAAACCTGTTATTTTGAATCTACCAATAAAAATCAATTACATATAATATGTAAACTGCTTTGAATGTAGTTGGAAAAACCACAGAAAGGCAGTATATAAGTCCCATTCCCTTTCCCCTTCTTTTGTGCACCAGAAATAGACTTTTTAGCCAGATATCAGGGTTTAGAGTTATACTCGTGACCCCTGAGGCAGGTGGCTGTGCCCACCAAAACACGGCCCGTGTCGGGTCCCATTGCACTGGTGCTTTCAATAAAGATTTGAAGACCTCATCTCCATGGATGATCGTCATTTCTTCCATCCTCTACTCTTTTCTTGACTGTGGTACCCCACACCCACATGTATCACTATCCCATGAACTTACAAGTTTAACTTGACTGACCCTGGAAGCCAGGGGAGAGGTGCAGGAGTATATATAAAGCATATGCACCATTGGCATAGCCATGGGGGGGGGGCTGTGGGCCTGGGCCCCCTCAGTTTTGTCTCAGATCCGCTCTGCTTTTATGGATGGTGGGGATGCCAAGCCCTGCCAGCCAAAGACGTTTCCTACCTGAGTCACGCCTGTGCTGAATGAGCAGCACTTGATTCAGCAGATGTACTTTCACCACTAATGGCGGCTGTCCCGTGCATGCTCAGTTAGACTAAACTGAACACGTGCGAGAGAGGCAGCATTAGCGGCCAAAGCGCACCTGCTGAATTAAGTGCTGCTCGATTAGCACAGGCGTGACTCAGGCAGGAGACATTTTCAGCTGCTGTGGCTGCAGGGGGAAGGGAGAAGGGGAAGAGAATATGGGGCCCCGTCAGTCCACTTTTGGGAACCCCCAAAAATGGACTTCTGACTACGCTCCTAATCCACTGAGACAGAATTGATTGCTTTAAACACAGCTGCAAAACATTTTTGAAATCGCCACATCTCTCTCCCTCATTCCAAAAGCTGCTGTGTAAAATAGAAGCACTGTGAAAACCAGTATGAGTCATCTGAAACTGGTCACATGTGCACATGTATGAAAAGATGATAATGAGAAAAATCTCTTACTTCTGTTTCCCTCTTCCCCTGTCTGGAGCTTTCAGATATATCACTCCTGTCCTGAAACTTCAAATACACAATGTTCTAACCAGTTCTAAACTTAGCAAAACCAAGTTCTGTGTCTAATTAAAACATGGCAAGTGTCTATTGATCGCCTGCAAAGCAATAAGTCAGATTTTTCCTGTGTTCCATTTGAGAGTACTTTAACTCTCGGGTGACTGAACTGCTGCACAGATAGTCTTTCATGTATAGGTTGCCAATTAGAACAGCCCCAGCGCAGGGAAGCCTAAAAGTTTCTGCTGTTTAGACTTTAAAGGCTTTTGTGACATGAGACTCAGATGTTGGTTTGTGCATAATGGACTATTGGTAATTGTAGTATTATATCTACCTTCCCAATACCAGACTTAACACTGATTGGTATCCTTACTGCTAGGGCAAGCAATGAATGTGTATGAATAATGCATTATCCCTAATTAAAGGTTTTAATGTATGTGTATGTGTTTGTTTGTATGTATGTTTGTATATTTTATTTATTTATTATCTCAGTTGTACCCCACAGTTTCCCAACAGTGTCAGGCTTACAGCGCACTAAAGAGGCAGACGCCAATGCAGTAAAATGAAGCTAATACAGCAGGAAAAACTACAAGAGATAATGGGGAAGAGTAGGAATTGACGGAAGGAGTAGGGCAACCAGGAGGGAAGGGGAATGTGTCCAAAATGTCTCTAGATCAATGCGCATCCAACAGTGGAGACACATGCAGAGGCCGTGGGATAAGCATTTTCAAATAACATGGTCTTTAGTGATATATTTTTTATTTTATTTTTGTTACATTTGTACCCCGCACTTTTTCCCACTCATGGCAGGCTCAATGCGGCAGGCAATGGAGGGTTAAGTGACTTGCCCAGAGTCACAAGGAGCTGCCTGTGCCAGGAATCGAACTCAGTTCCTATGTGTGTTTGTATGTTTATGTGTATATTTATGTGTATTTATGCATGCTTGTATGTGTATGTATGTATGTTGTGAGGAGGCAGGGAACTACAAGGTCCAGAATGCACTGCAGCAGCAAGGGAATCGGAGTCAGAGGGAGGACTCTAGGCAGGAGAGTGAGAAGCCAGCAGTTGATTGGGAAATTGAACCAGGTGTGAGAGGGTTGCAAGCAGCTTTATTAAGAGAGTGGTGGAAAGCTGTAGGAAGTAGATGGAAACACTGGAAAAGGTGACAGCTGGAGAAGGAAAGTAGATGCTTGTGTTTGACTGTTTGAGTTTTAGGAACTGTCTTAAGTTGAGAAGGGTTTAAGTAGCAGGCTCTGAGTAAAAGTGCCTTTTTGTTATATTTGACTTGAACAAAATGTTTATGTTAAAGAAGAAGAAATGTTGATGTTAAAGAAGAAATAAGCCATGAGGAGTATGTTAAATGGCCATTAATAAAACCCTTATAAGAAGCCTGGTGGCAGAAAGCAGACTCCTGTGAGTTACCAAGAAGGCTAGAGCCCGAGAGAGAGAGAGAGAGAGAGAGAGAGAGAGAGAGAGAGAGTGTCTCCTGGAGTCTGTGACCAGCTCACAATGCATGTATATATACATGTTTGCATGTATGTATGTATGTGTATAGATTAAACTGCTACTGCCCTCGCTGTGCCTGTACTGGACAGAGCAATGAGGTCCATCTCCTGTCTTTTCTGAAGCTGTTCTTTGGATAAATTGACAATTGGGCTCAATTTCGAAAGAGGACGCCCATCTTTCGACATAAATCAGAAGATGGACGTCCTTCTCACAGGGTCATCCAAATCGGTATAATCGAAAGCCAATTTTGGACGTCCCCAACTGCTTTCCGTCACAGGGATGGCCAAAGTTCAAGGGGGCGTATTGGAGGCGTAGCGAAGGCGGGACTTGAGTGTGCCTAACACTAGGACATCCTCGACCCATAATCGAAAGAAACAAGGACGTCCCTGATGAACACTTGGACGACTTTACCTGGTTGTGTTTTTCTTACTACCAAGGCACAAAAAGGTGCCTGAAATGACCAGATGCCCACCAGAGAGAATTGGGGATGACCTCCCCTTACTCCCCCAGTGGCCACTAACCCCCCCCCCCCACCTCAAACAAATCTTTAAAAATATTTTGTGCCACCCTCTATGCCAGCCTCAGATGTCATACTCAGGTCCATCACAGCAGTATGCAGGTCCCTGGAGAAGTTTTAGTGGGTGCAGTGCACTTCAGGCAGGCCCATCCCCCCCCCCCCCTATCTGTTACATTTGTGGTGGTAAATGTGAGCCCGCCAAAACCCACTGTACCCACATCCAGGTGCCCCCCTTCACCCATAAGGGCTATGGTAGTGGTGTACAGTGGTGGGTAGTGGGTTTGGGCAGGCTCTGCACACAAGGTAAGGGAGTTATGTACCTGGGAGCAATTTAGGAAGTCCACTACAGTGCCCCCTAGGGTGCCCGGTTGGTGTCCTGGCATGTCAGAGGGACCAGTGCACTACAAATGCTGGCTCCTCCCATGACCAAAGGGCTTGCATTTGGTCGTTTCTGAGATGAACGTCCTTGGTTTCCATTATCGCCGAAAATCATAAACGACCAAGTCTAGGGACAACCATCTCTAAGGACGACCTAAATTTCAGGATTTGGGTGTCTTCGACCGTATTATCGAAACGAAAGATGGACGTCCATTTTGTTTTGAAAATACGGGATGGGACGTTTTTCGAGGACGTCCTCATCAAAACGTGGATGTCCCTTTCGAAAATGCCCCTCCATGTCACTTTACAGTGCTGTTTGTTTACTGTAACAGCACAAGAAAAATTGCATTAAAAAAAGTTATTTTCCTTTGCACATTTGATTCACTGTATTTTTTTTTCTTCAGATATTTTCCTCTTTAGGAAATGGCAGACATTTCACTTCCCATTCAGTTGTGCTGACATATTTAGGGCACACATGTTAAACTGGATTTTGCATAGCTCCTTGGTAAGACCTGGGAAATACACATGTAGACTGCAGCATGTATAGCAGGAAAGGGGCACATTAAAAAAATGGAACAACCGAATTTAAATGTATCAGACTTATTAGAAACTTCGTTAACTGATATAACCGACCGGCAAACCTTGCTGGTTTCATTCATATTTCCTCAAGACTTAGAATCCGTTAGAAAGATGGCTTTGAAGAACTTGCAAACCCCATTTTATGGGGGGGAAATCTGGGTATTCCCAGATGTCACTAAACTAACTCAAAATAGAAGGAAAGACTTTTTAGCACTTCGTGTTGAAACTTGTCTTTAGGAGCCTCATTCCACTTGAACTATCCTTGTAAATGCAACATTAAATATTTAGGGGTAAAATATGTTTTCTTTGAACCCGAACATCTAAAACAATTTATTCTACAGAAAAAACTATTATAATGCTTTTTGAATCTAAACCGTTATGTTTTGCCCTAAGATTAGGATGTGGGGAGATTATATATATATTTGGGGTTTGTTTAATCTGCTATTGCTTTATTTCAATCTTGTGCTATAACTTACTAAATTTCTTTCTCCTAAGATAACGGCTCTTAGCCCCTCCAATTTGGTGGTCTAATATAAGTTTGTAATATTTTCCTCTTTTATTTTGCCTAATTATGTGATCATTTCTTAACTGTATTACCTATTCAAGTAGTAAATGCTTGTAAAAATGTGAAAATGAAAAAAAAAAAATAATAATAATAATAAAGAATTAGTCAGGGTTTTGAACATGTAAGTCCCAGATTAACAAAACTGGACATTCAGGAAGAGTCAATTAAGGATCCAAGCGAAAGAAAAAAAAAGTGGGATCAGTTTTCAAAGCTAGTTATGCAAGTAGCAGCACCTGGCACTCAGCAGGCCCAAGATGGCAATGAAAACTGAGCAGATCAAATGGATGGTAAAATAATATTTATTAAAAACATGCAAACAATGCCCAAAATGCCCGACACAGGCCGTGTTTCACCCACACAAGGGCTGCATCAGGGGCAAAGTGATAAGGCGAATGAAGATTACCACTATAGTGGTCTTGAAGTACCGCAGAAAACCAGAAGATGGCAGCCTCTGTCAGAAATCCGTGCTGTGTTTCTGCTGTACTTCACGACCACTATAGTCTTTTGCCATACCACTTAGCCCCTGATGAAGCCCTTGTGTGGGCGAAACACAGCTTGTGTTGGGCACTTGGGGGCATTGTTGGTTTGCATGTTTTTAATAAATTTTATTTTACCATCCTTTTGACCTGCTCAGTTTTCATTACCATCTTGGATCTTGTAGATTGTTAGCACTGCTGTTTTCTCAGTCACTCACCAGGCCCAGTCAGTGATGCGACATTATCTGGATAATCTTTGACTGCCTTGGCACTAGCAGGTAGTACAAGGGCAGCCCAGGGGTGTTGCTAAGGCGGATCCAGGAGTGATCCAGGTACTGCGGATATTCAGCACCTGGCACCTGAATAACTTCCAGCAGCTGCTAAATACCCAAATATACAGTGCTGAACCTGAAATGGCCTGACACTGAATGTGCCGGCATAGAAAAACTTGTAACAGCCAGCGTTTAAATAAAACACTGACTGCCATGGGTTAAATATTACCCCCTCTTTTTTTTTTATAATTTTTTAGGTGACTTTTAAACACCAATAAGCCAATTTCCCCTTCAATCAGCTGTGGAAATCCCAGGTTCAAACAAGCAGTTAGCTGACACACCTGTAAATACCAATGTCTACTTTTTTAAATACTGTTATGATGAGCCGCTAGGTGCACCTCTGGAAAGCAGGGCGGTGATATTTTTTTCTTAGGGCTTTCTGGTAGGTAGCACGGCACCTCCCTTCTATGTCTCTGGATACTCCAGCCTAACAGGACTGAGAACAGACTTTTTAACAAATTGCAGTTAAATTTGTGTTCACTTCAGTTGCCTCAAAACAGAGTTCCAAGTAGAATTATCATTCCTTTAAATACCCTCAGGCTTTTACAGCACAGACTTCAACATTTTATAGGTCTGCTTATAGGCTACCTTATTGCAACCTTTATTGGATTCCCAAGACCCCTATCCAGCCTGGGTTTAAATATCCCCAAAGACTCAGTTCTACTCTATATTCTACAACTGGTTTTCTTTACTTCTCGCTTCCTGGTCACTTAGCTCAAAGGTTGTAGCTGCTCAGAGGCTACTCTTCCAGCTGAATTAGGAATGAAAAAAAAGTCTTTATTCTAGCCTGTCGGAGCTGAGGACAAAGCTGTGTATTGAAAGTTATAAGTGAAATAGCATGATGTAGAAAAATAAAGTCTCACCTAAAAAATAAATGGAGTCTCTGATATATACAAATCGTCATACGCCTCAAGCGTTTCCTTTATAGGTACCCAGCTCTGGAACTCGCTGCCAAAAGACCTGAAACTCACGAACAACTACCTAAACTTCCATAAAAACCTAAAAACGCACCTTTTCAGGAAGTTCCTCCCCTCTGCATCCGCATAAACTCATAACCACTGAAACATATCCGAATCAACATCAGAAATGGGAAACAAAGATGCATATCTCATTCTCGCATATACTACCTATTCTCCACATACGACCTGTAAACTATGCTGCTAATGACCATTGCACTAATTGCTACGCTTCAACCAGGTGAAATTTTGTAACTGTCTCTCTTGTATTATGTAAGCCAAATTGAACCTACCAATGGGTGGGAAATGGAGGATACAAATGCAGTAAATAAATAAATAAATAATCCAAAACCCTGCTCCATTTACTTTATTTTTACTATAACTCTAGGGAAACAGGTTTAAGCAGCATTTCCCTCTTTAGCAATGACTACACTTGCACGTTACAGTCACACACAGCTGCTTGGCAAAAGAAAAAAAAGTTTTAAGGCTCAATATCAATCTTTAATTCTTAGTTTAACAAAGAGGTACCTTGTTCAATAACTTCCATGGGTCTGGATCAAAGGCCTTGGCAGGGGCATAACCAGACTTTGGTGGGAGGGGGGTACAGAGCCCGAGGTGAGGGGGCACATTTTAGCCCCCCCCGGCGTGCCCACCCCACCATTTTTTACCCTCCCCCCCCAGCACCGCCGCCCCTCCCCCATCCCTTTTGACCCCCCCCTCCTGCCGCTGCCAACCCTCCCCCGCCACCTCCAGGTACGTTTGCTGGTGGGGGTCCCCTTCAGCACCGGTCTCCGAGTCCGGCGCGTTCACTGATCTGGATTCTGTTTTTGTGATTCCTGACATCCTGCACGTTCCTATGTGCAGGGCGTCAGGACTCACAGAAACAGAATCCAGATCAGCAATGCGCCGGAGACTGGCGCTGAAGAGGACTTCGGCTGGCAGGGGTTATGGACCCCCACCAGTAAAGGTACCTGACGGCGGCGGGGGGGTTTAATATGGTGGGGAGGGTCGGCAGCGGCGGGGGGTGGGGGGTGAAAGCAGGAGGGCCAGGGCTAAATCTGCGAGAGCCCATGCCACCGTGGCCCCACCTAGCTACGCCCCTGGGCCGTGGGGTTGGATATGTCTTACTCTGTTTCCATGTCCTGCTATGTTCCTTCAGGCTTGGATTGTTTCCAGGGCATCAGTTCTGCTGGAGGACACATCCCTCCTCCCTGGGGCTCTAGATATCTTATATAGATCTCCCCCACTGTGCTAATAAGGAGGCTTGCTGGATCATTCTTATGTGACTGGGCTGGTTCTCTCTCTTCTGACCTTAGTTTCCCTGGCTCAACCTTCCCCCTTTCCTTTAAGGTAATTCAATAAGATGCACTTTACTCTTTTTCCTAATAAGGGCAGGGGCTGTCTCCCTGGTTTACATAGGTACTGTTCACTACCACAATATGGAAATACATGCATACTTGTCATCCAGACCCCACCCACAACATGGCCCCTCTTCAAACCTGTGCATATTGTGGATAAGGTCTGGATGACGGAAAAGTATTCATTTATTTCTAATTTTATAATGGCGATACAATACTTTCTGCATGTGTAACATATTGATACGAGTAAATGCCATGCAAATCTTTTGAAATGACCTTGAGTATTGTGTTCGATTCTGGTCGCCGTATCTCAAAAAAGATATAGCAGAATTAGGAAAGGTTCAATTAAGAGCTACCAAAATGGTAGAAGGGATGGAACTCCTCTATTATGAGGAAAGGCTAAAGAGATTAGGGCTCTTCAGCCATCTTCAGAGATGGCTGAGGGGGAACCTGCCCAGTAAAGCAGATAGGGTCATAATTGCTGCTCCATGAAGGCTATTCAACCCCCACCCCCATGCCTTCTGAAGAAGTGCAATTATTATTTCAGAGTTGGTTTGAGCTGAGGTTTCTATCCTCTTGACATTTAGGGATCCCACTCCTTTTAGACTTCAATCACTACTTTTGTTTCCAGTATGACTCTGACAGTGAGATAAGGCTGCAGCACACAGTCAACAATGAGAACATACCACCATTTCTCCTATAGACTCAGCCAATTCTATTCCCTTGCTAGAGCGAAAACTCCCAGGGTCTATTCTGCATAATCCATCTTTTTTAAGTGGTTTACATTTTATTATATGCAGGCTACTTTCTCTGTTCCAAGTGTGCTCACAAGCTAAGACACATGAAAAACCTTTTCTACAAAACACAGCCCAGGAGAAATGACTTAGAAGTGGCCCTCTATGTATATAATATGTAAACAGCTTTGGTTGTACTATAGAAAGGGAGTATTTTAGCCTTACCCTTATATTATGTATCTGCATATAATATATGTAAACTGATTTGGTTGTACCACAGAAAGGCAGTATATCAAATCCATAAACCCTTACTCCTTGTGTATAAGTGCATTTTGCATGTCTTTACTGAGTAACTTTTGATGGGATCTAGAGGATGACAGGTGTTAGCTTTTATGTGTTTTCAGTATATCACGGATAAGGGTAAGAGTAAGGGGGATTCTTGAAGGTGGTTTATGTTTTATTATATGAAGGTACACTCTCTCTGTCCCTAGTGGGCTCACAGTCTAGGTTTTGGGGCAACAGAGGGTTAATTGAGTTGCCCAGAGTCACAAGGAGCTGGAATTGAACTCAGTTCTCCAGGTTCTCAGCCTACTACACTAATCATTAGGTTACTCCTTCACTCTTCTGCTCATCCATACAGAAGAATGAGGATCATTGCTGACCTATGGACAATAAAATCAGTTTTTAAATACTAAGTATCCCAATGTTACAATATAAAATACTTTATGTTTTTGCTGTTTATCTTCTAGTAGGAGGTGAAGCTGATGAAACAGCTGTGATATCCCCTCCTTCCACAATCCTAAGGAATTCAGCCACCATTGGTTCCTCTCATATCTCAGGACAAGCCAATTTCTTCCAGTCTTCTATCCACAAAGGTCCTGATGGCCATGGGTCACTTGTCAGAGGTCAACACCCAACACCAACAGGGTCTCCTCACCTTGCTACCATCTGCCTGCCCTTACCTCCAAGCAGAGTCATTGAGGAGCTGCACAAGGCTCTGGCCACCAAGCATCGGCAGGACAGGTAATCCACTCCTAACTACTTAATCAACTTCACTCTATAACTGTTCACTCCATTATAATTTTGTTAGGCAAACATGAGCATCTCCTGAAGAATGGAACAACAAAACACCATACCTCATGATTAGGTAACACTAGATCAAAAAGGATATACAGCAAATGTTCAGCTAGTTGAGAGATTTGATTGGTTGAACATTCACTGGCGCTTTATAGGTTTATAGGGCTCCCCAGGCCCATGTGGGCAATGAAGAGGCACTTGGGTGGTTTGACTTTGTGAACAGTAACCCTGGACCTGAATTTTATTGCTTAACCCTAGTGAACCCCATTTGCCTTCTAAATGCTTTCCGATATTCAGACCGTGGGAGTTAGCCCGACTAACTCCCGTGGTCCAAGGTGATGCTGGATAGTCAATGCCGGGCCATTTCCAGTGACCGGCATTGAATATCCAGTTTATTTTTAGTCAGTTTCAATATAACCAGCTACATAGATAGTCAGACTTAGCCACTTATCTTGAAACCAGCCAAAGATATTCTATGTTTTCAAGTGACCATATTTGGCTGGTAAACTCGGGCTGAAAATCAGCGGATAGCCGGTTATATTGCCCGATATAACTGGTTACCCACTAGCTGTTAACCGGCAATATTCAATGGGGGGATAGCCGGCTATCCCCTGCTGAATATTGCTGGATAGCTGGTTATGGGACATTTTACTGGCCAGGTGCTGATCCTGGCCAGTTAAATGCTTTTGAATATCGGGGGGGGGGGGGGGGCTGTCATTAATCTTCTCAGAACTTTGTATTTTACCTTCTTGACAACAAAAATCCTTTTAGTAATTTCCACAGAACGATCCCATTGTCACAAACCAGCTTTACTGAGTGATGTATCTGCATGCCATGGGCTCTTAAAATATTCTAATAACACAGGAGTCTTACTCCCTATTGATTCCAATGTACTGAGTATAATGACATAGTATGAGAGGTTATTTCTACTATTCTCTTTTGAAAATCTTTGGTCTTGCAACCTAACCCCAACGGTTTCCATTTCTAGCTTTCATGGAAGAGATAGCAAAGCTTCTCTTAAAAGGAGGGCAGATCTTTGTCCATCACGCACATCCAGCATTGAACAGGGCAAAGAGAAGAACACACTGAGCCATGACTGTGACCCCAATAACAGATGGAGCTCAGTCAGAGAGTATGAAGAAAACAAAGAGAATATTGTCATGGATTCTGGACACAAGGATGATTCCATTTTATACCAGGATGATGAGGTTCTGAATGACTGCAATATATCTGGTAAGAAGTGTTGTTTTTCCAGGTTTCTTGGATTCCATTTAGAGGGCTTATTCTCCTCCAATAGCTGCCAATTGTAGAACAGATTCTGCCACCCATATCACTATCGTACACATAAGAGGAAAGGAGGCATAACTGTTTTCTGTTTATCAGTACTTGTTCTGACTTTGCACGTGGCTTAGATATCTTATGCCTTATTGAAACCTGGTTCTAGGAGTCTGAAACTGCTTATTTGGTACAAGCCTGTCATCCTGGATATTCTTTCTTGAGCTCCCCATGAAAGCATCAGCGAGGAGGAGGCCTAGCTATAATATATTGTTCTTCCTACAAACTTCATATTCTCTCCCAACTACAAGTCCCACCCTTGGAATCCCTTTCATTCTGTTTGCATATTCAAGCTCCAGTTGATTTTTAAATAATCTATCAACCGCCCCTGATCATCTCCAGTTCCTTTCAATTACTGCAATCCCATGTTAGCTCTCATTCTCTGATGGCTACTTGTCCTATCACTTTAGGCAATGTTAATATTCACTTAAATGACTGTCAAGCCTCTTACACCTCTGACTTTCAGTCTATTCTACATGACCTTGATCTAGTTCAAACTAACAATAACCCTACATACTCAGTGGACCATGTCCTAGACCACATATTAGTACCTCAAACTTACAATTCAGAAAGTACCATTGTTCTTCCCCTTCCTCTCCCATGGACAGATCACTTCCTTTTTATCACCAGTTTTAAACCCCAGCCTTGGGGAAAAAAAGATTAATCTCAGGACAAAAGTCCTTAGTGACTTAGATAAATTGACTTTAAACAACTTCAACCATACATTTTCTGTCACTCAAGAGGCTTTCCTCGCTAGGTCCTTAGAGGAACAATCACTTCTATGGAATTTATCCCTCCTTGACACCTATAATAAACTGAACATAAGAACAGTAGAGTAGCCATAACGGGTCAGACCAATGGTCCATCTAGCCATGTATCCTGTTTCCAAACAGTGGCCAAGGCAGGTAAGCAAGTTACCTGGCAGAAACCCAAATCATGGCAACATTCCATGCTACAAATACCAGGGCAAGCAGATGCTTCCCCCATGTTTGTCTCAATAGCAGACTATCAAGCTCATTTTCAAAGCACTTAGCCTCCCAAAGTTCCATAGAAACCTATGGAACTTAGCCTCCCAAAGTGCTTTGAAAATATGCCTCTATGTGCTTTTTCTCCAGGAACTTGTCCAAACCTGTTTTAAACCCAGATACGCTAACCGCTGTTACCACATTCTCCGGCAAAGAGTTCCAGACCTTAACTATTCATTGAGTGAAAAAACTATTTCCTCCTATTTGTTTTAAAAGTATTTCCATGTAACTTCCTTGAGTGTCCCCTGGTCTTTGTACTTTTGGAACGAGTAAAATTTCAATTTACTTCTACTCGTTCTACGTCACTCAGGATTTTGCAGATCTCAATCATATCTCCTGTCATCTGTCTCTTTTCCAAGCTGAAGAGCCCTAACCTCTTTAACATTTCCTCATACAAGAGGAGTTCCATCCCCTTTATCATTTTGGTTGCTCTTTTTGAACCTTTTCTAATTCTGCTATATCTTTTTTGAGATACGGCGACCAGAACTGTACGCAATATTCAAGGTGCGGCCGCACCATGGAGCGATACAAAGGCATTATAGTATTTTTGGTCTTATTCATCATCCCTTTCTTACTAATTCCTAGTATCCTGTTTGCTTTTTTGGCCGCTGCCACACACTGAGCAGAGGATTTCAGCATATTATCTATAACAACACCTAGATCTTTTTCTTGAGTACTGACCCCCAAGGTGGACCCTAGCATCAGGTAACTATGATTCAGATTATTATTTCCAATGTTTATTACCTTGCATTTGTCCACATTAAATTTCTTTTTTTTTAATTATTTTATTTATTAATTTCAATATAATTAACAAGCATAACTTGTTTATGAAATACAGCCAAAGAAATTATACCATCTAATTAATTAACAAAGAAGAAATAAAAAAATTTGTTAGCTTCCTCAGAACACAAAAAAAAAAATGGAGGAACAAAGGAATAGAGAAGATTACAAAGTAGAAATAAATATTAAGGAAATATTCGCTGCATACTCCCAATCAGAATTACTTATTTAGATGTTATTTAAGTTGCTTTAAATCTAAAAAAGATTTTAACTGTTCTGGTGAATAGAAAACATACTTATTTAAACCCAACTAACATTACATTTGCATGGATAGGCAAGAAAAAAAGAACCCCCTATCTCCAATGTCCTCTTTCTCATTGCCAGGAAAAGTTTTCTTTTTTGCTGGGTCTGCTTTGTAACGTCTGGGTATATCCATATCCTTTCTCCTCCGAAAGGAATAGTGGAATTTTTAAAGTAGTTTCTCATAATGGCATTCAAGTCCTGCTCAAATACCAGAGAAACTATGAGGGTTGCCCTGTCGGTGCATTTATCCAAAGTTTGTTCTAATAGAGCAGATATGTCCAAATTACCATTTGTTTGCTGCAGATTCTGTTTTTCCCCATTCTTCTCCATAGGATTTCCAATATAATAGATTTTATTTACTGGCGGCATACTTTCAAGGGGAAACTTTAGAATCTCATTTAGGTATCTTCTAAAGAGATCAGAAGGGGAATTTCCTAGGAGTTTTGGGAAATTAAGCAATCGTAAGTTTAATCTTCTATTATAGTTCTCAATCTGTTCGATTCTGCGCCGAACATCGCCACTATCTCTTATTGCTGCATCCTTAAATTCATGGAGAAAATCTACTTCTTTCTGGATATTCGTGATCTTTGTTGAAGTTTCTGTTTTAACTTGCTCTATCGTTACTTTCAATTCCTCAAATTTTTCATTCATGACATGAACTTCCCCAGACGTTTTTAGCAATGTTTCATTCATTCCATTCAACATAGTCCAAATCAAATTTAAATTTATCTCCGGTTTTTCCCCCGAGATAATCTTCTGAGGGCTCGGCAGCGAGTATTGCAGCTCAGGTCCCTCAACTGGCGCCTCTCCAACCACACTTCCGGTGGTGTATGGGGTCGCCCCAAGGGCTGCTGACGCTGCCGGACACGGAGGAAGCAACTGCGATGGAGGAGAGAGGGAGGTTTCATCAACCGGTGGAGACTCCGCTTCTCCGGTGCATTCCACTACGGTACTACCTTCCCTAGATAATTGGGAGATTGATGTCAAAAATCGATCCAAACTTAATTGGGTTGGTGTTGAGGTAGCGGAGGGCAAGGGAACCTTCTTCACCACCCCTTTTCTCTTTGTGTGGGGCATTTTAAAAGGGGAAAATCGCTTTGCCCAGATAAGTTGGAACGCTGTTACAACAGCTCTATGCAGCGGCAGCCATCTTGTTCCCACATTTAGATTCGTCCACATTAAATTTTATCTGCCATTTGGATGCCCAGTCTTCCAATTTCCTAAGGTCTTCCTGCAGTATTTCACAGTCCGCATGTGTTTGAACAACCTTGAATAGTTTTAGGTCATCTACAAATTTAAGCACCTCATCTCATCATTCTGATTTCCATATCATTTATAAATATGTTAAATAGCACTGGTCCCAGTGTGTGTGCTGGAGCTAGCTTGCTCCGGCTCATAGTCACTTTCTTATAGTTGCAAGCCAGTTGTTGAGCGCGGTTAGCTGGGGCACGAGTGATCCTCCTACGCTCCTGCCAGTGCAGTCTTCACTCAGTCATTGTCTCTCCGTATTGAAAGGACTGCTGACTCCACAAGTTTCAGAGGCAGTCTTGCGAGATTGCCGTGGGAACTCATGGCATCCATTTTCAGTTCAGTCGAGTCGAGAATGCATGGGCAGGAGAGTAGGAGGATAGTATAGCTTACTCCAGCCTTACTGCCCTTCTTGTGCTTGGAAAAGTGAAGGAAGGAGCCTGGAAAGGCAAGGAAGGGTGTTAATTAATCTAAATAAAACTGGGAAAAGCTTTAAAATATCACCGGGCTGCTCTTTGCTAGTGAGAGTCACTAGCACAGAAGGAGAACAGACCTTTTGCCCCTTATCTTCTGGTGTTTTACCTTCAGATGAACCTCCCCCCCCCCCCCCCCCCCCCAAAAAAAAAAAAAAAAACTAACTAACCACAATAGGAACTTTTTCCTGTGTGAAGGCTTTAAAGAAATTAAACTAAAAAATAAGAAATAAAAATCAAAAGCTAAACCAAAAGAAAACATCAGGTTTAAAAGCCAAAGGAGTGGCAGGAAGCAGCAGAAATAACCTTAACAACGTAATTTTATAACAGGTCACCTATGTGTGACGACCAAGTAGGTGTCTATTTCAAGCCTGTTTTATAAAGACACAAAACAGGTAATTTTAGAAGCTTCTAGTCTTGTAAATGGCAACATTTAGACATCTAGATTGCATACACATACAAACAGTGATTTTACAATGTCTCTATTTGCATGTGTGTACTCCCCAGTATGCAGAAATTTCAAAGGAGTATGGCAGGGTCATGGTTTGAGAGCGGAGCCTACACAAAGGTAATGCCACCCTAGATGAACCTTTAGCCGTGTATCCTCTCTCAGGGGTGGCTAGAGATGGGGGACAAGCAGCAGGTGGATGAGAGGAAGTGAAGGGAGAGGAGAAGGAAACATATCCTACATGGAGGGAAGGGAAAGGGGAGAAATACAGCATATAGAAGGGGATGGAAAGGAGGGGGGGGGACATGCTGTTCATGGATAAGAGGGAAAGGAAAGGGGGATATGCTACTCATGGTTGTTTGCTTTTTTTGAAAATATATTGCTCATGGTTGTTTGTGTTTTGGAAATATATATCTTGTCTATATAAATATCTTTTTCTAATTTTGAATTTAGCAGAGTATGGAAGACAATGCATTTCTGTTACTTTTACCAGTATTTTTACTACATATAGAATCTGGCTTTCTTGGTGGTTCTCCAGTTTTTGTCTGCATGTTTTTTGTGGCCCCCTATTTTGTAACAGTTGAGGGTCTGTCCATGTTCTTCATGTGCGACTGAGATGAAAGATTCTACTGGCATGTAGTGTCTGTGTAGGAATCTGTAACATTCCAGCTTGTTCCAGTTTCCCAATAGTGGGTATATTGGTACATAGGGTGAGAAATAGTATGTCATATGTCAGATTTAATGTCAATAAATGTATTGTGGAAATAATTAGCAGATTGGGATGAATAGCAAATATAGGTTGGCTACAGAAACAAGAGTGCGGCAAAAATCAACCAAAGCATTCTGCGAAAATCAATTGCCCATTTGGAATTTACAGTAAAGAGTAATGTTTGTTTTACTATTATTTGTAAATTATTAGCTGCGCATATCATTTGTACCAATAGAATGTATAATATAGTCACATACATATCTACAGGGTTCTTTTTTTTTTTTGGAGAGAGAGCCTGTTGTTAAACATATACCAGCACACCACTGACATGTCCCAGTACAGATCCCTGCGGAACTCCACTGTTCACCCCCCTCCATTGAGAGAAATTACCATTTAACCCTATCCTCTTTCTGTCCAATAACCAAGTCCTGATCCATAGCAGAACCTTGCCTCCTATCCCATGACTCTGTAATTTTCTCAGGTGTCTCTCATGAGGAACTTTATCAAAAGCTTTCTGAAAATCTAGATACACTACATCAACCGACTCACCTTTATCCATATGTTTATTCACGCCTTCAAAGAAATGAAGCAAATTGGTGAGGCAAGACTTCTCTTGGTTGAACCCAAGCTGACTCTATCACATTAAACCATGTTTGTCTATGTGTTCTGTAATTTTATTCTTTATAATAGTTTCCACTATTTTGCCCAGCACTGACGTCAGGCTTACCAGTCTGTAATTTCCCGGATCACCCCTGGAACCCTTTAAAAAAATTAGCATCACATTAAAAACCTTCCAATCTTCAGGTACTATGGATGATTTTAACGACAAGATACATATTACTAACAGCAGATCAGCTATTTAATGCTTGAGTTCTTTGAGTACCCTTGGATGTATGCCAGCCGGGCCAGGTGACTTACTACTCTTTAACTTGTCAATTTGGCTCAGTACATCTTCCAGGTTCACCAAGATTTCTTTCAGTTCCTCTGCATCATCATCCTTGAAAACCATTTCTGGTACAGGCAGATCTCTTACATCTTCTTCCGTAAAGACCGAAGCAAAGAATTCATTCAGTTTCTCTGCTATGGCCTTGACCTCCATGAGTGTCCCTTTTGGTCCTCCGTGATCTAACAGTCCCATAGATTTCCTCACAGGCTTTCTGCTTCTAATGTTCCTGAAAAAGTTGTTACTGTGAGTTTTAGCCTCTGCGTCAAAATTTTCTTCATATTCTCTTTTAGACTTCTTTATTAGGTTTTTTGTGGGTTTTGAAGGGTTCACATAGAATATAAGGCGGTAATGGTGAGATGTGTACCTAGGACCTTTTATGTAAAGTCCACTGCAGTGCACCCTATGGTGCCCCACTGGTCTGCTGGGATGCCTGTGTGGCCAGTCTACTAGGAAAGCTGGCTCCTTTCACTTTAAGATAGTACGTGGGATTGCAAGACTCAGTATGAATGGACCAAGGTAGATGTTAAATTGTAAGCCTTAATTGCAAGGCACATCTGTTCATATCCTTTTTGAAAAACGTCTTTTGTTTCCTACAGTATTACGTGGTCCCCTTATGCAAAATGTTTGATGGCCGTTTCTAGTTTTGCATTACCTCTAAAGATCGTTTCCCAAACCTGCAGAGAATTCAGAGGTGTTACATCGCTAGGTCTACCTAGGGTTCCCATATGGCTCCAGAAAAAGGAGGACGGATTGAGCCAGCCGGGTTTTACTTCCATTGCTTTCCATTGAAAGCAATGGAAGTAAAACCCGGCTGGCTCAATTACTTCCATTGAAAGCAATGGAAGTTAAACCCGGCTGGCTCAATCCGTCCTCCTTTTTCTGGAGCCATATGGTAACCCTAGCTACCCCATATGGTTCAATGTGTTGCAAGGCCTGTGATACATCTACATAGCGAAAAATATTACATGATGTGAAGTACCACCACATTTTAGACTTTAGGATGTGGTTAAACCTGTCTACCACATCTGCTTTTATGTCATTGTTGGTAGCAAAAATGGCGGATTCCTCTTCTTTTCAGAAACATCTGTAGAGGTTTGTTTAAAAACTCTTTACCCTTGTCCGTCTGTATTTTTTTTAGGTGTGAGGCCTAAACTAAATACCTTTTCAAAGGCTTCGGCCATTTCATAACCTCTTTTTGTTTTTAGACTCACTGGCCAAGCGTATTTCGATAAGATGTCAATAATCGTTAATATGTATTTATAGCTATTGTTAAATCAAGACAGTGCTGAAAAATCCACCAAGTCTGCTTGCCGCTGTGATTCTACCTTTGAGACTATGGGGTTTATTTCTTTGAAAATGAATGCGGGCGAGTTTGTGTAAGGTATAAGCATCTTGCCCCTTGAGCCATGCCTCTACATGATTTCATTTGAGGTCCTCATTATGTTTTCTAGAGGCATTGAACAGAGGTGTGATGCTGCCAAAACCTCCTACGGTCTCCGGATCATAGAAATTCTGCTTAGGTATTTTTTGTACTTGACTTGCACTCCAACACTAGTGCAGTGTCATAAACAAGAAAGTATTTTATTTTAAAAAGTCATCGCGTATACTTGATCATATTCTGTTAGTTGAAGACTTGCACCTTATTCCAACCCTTAAGGTGAGACATGTCAAGGGGGTTCTCATTTCAAACCACTGACAGGTTTGTTTTGTATTGTGTCTTTCTTCCTCACAAAAGGGGTGGGTGGGGGTGGGGGGAGGGTTGCTGCGCAAGTCCTTTACAGTGTAAAGTTATTTTTTTTAGTGTAAAGTGAAGTTATGTGATTATCCAGCTTATTTTCGAAGGAGAGCGCCGGCCATCTTCCGACACAAATCGGGAGATGGCCGGAGATCTCCTGAACCCAGCCAAATCGGTTTAACCAAAAGCCAATTTTGGCCGGCACCAACTACTTTCCGTCGCGGAGCTGGCCAAACTTCAAGGGGGTGTCAGTAGGGTAGCGAAGGTGGGACGGGGGCATGCTCACGAGGTGGCAGGCTTCGCCCGATAATGGAAAAAAGAAAGCCAGCCCTGACAAGCATTTTGCCGGCTTCACTTGGTCCCTTTTTTTTCAAGACCAAGCTTTAAAAGGGTGCCCCAACTGACCAAATGACCACCGGAGGGAATCGGGGATGGCTTCCCCTTACTCCCCCAGTGGTCACCAACCCCCTCCCACCCAAATTTTTTTTTTTTGCCAGCCTCTATGCCAGCCTCAAATGTCATACCCAGCTCCCTGACAGCAGTATACAGGTCCCTGGAGCAGTATTTAGTGGGTGCAGTGCACTTCAGGCAAGTGGACCCAGGCCCATCCCCCCTACCTGTTATACTTGTGGTGGTAAATGTTAAGCCCTCCAAAACCCCCCAAAACCCACTGTACCCACATGTAGGTGCCCCCCTTCATCCCTAAGGGCTATGGTAGTGGTGTACAGTTGTGGGGAGTGGGTTTTGGGGGGGCTCAGCACCCAAGGTAAGGGAGCTATGCACCTGGGAGCTATTTTTGAAGTCCACTGCAGTGCCCTCTAGGGTGCCCGGTTGGTGTCCTGGCATGTCAGGGGGACCAGTGCACTAGAAATGCTGGCTCCTCCCACGACCAAATGCCTTGGATTTGGCCGGGTTTGAGATCGCCGGTATTAGTTTCCATTATCGGCGAAAACCGATTCCGGCCATCTCAAACCCGGCCATCTTTGACATTTGGCCGGCCCCAACCGTATTATCGAAACAAAAGATGGCCGGCCATCTTTTTCGATAATACGGTTGGGGACCGCTGTTTACGGCGCCGGCCAAATAGATGGCCGCCCATATATGAGTGGAGGAGTGGCCTAGTGGTTAGGGTAGTGGACTTTGGTCCTGGGGAACTGAGTTCGATTCCCACTTCAGGCACAAGCAGCTCCTTGTGACTCTGGGCAAGTCACTTAACCCTCCCATTGCCCCATGTAAGCCCCGCATTGAGCCTGCCATGAGTGGGAAAGCGCGGGGTACAAATGTAATTAAAAAAAATAAAAAAAAATTAAAAATATAGATGGCCGGCGCTGTTCGATTGTGCCCCTCCACGTGTAAGCTGAGAGATTGCTTGGAAAGAAACAGCTTCCTGATTATTTTCTGAACCCTTCACAGTACTTGTCTCTCACATACAGTTCAGGAAAAAAATAAACAGTTCGGAAATGGGAAGGGATTGAGGGGAGTGCAATTCAGTACTCTCTGTTGTGAGAGGGAGGGGGGCTCAGCAGGTCAGTCTGATTAAACATTCCACAAAGCAGAGAAAATCCAAGATGGCGACAAAGCAGGTTGTATGAGATGACTGCTCTCTCTTCAAACTCTAAAAATATACCTTTACCTTTTGAAAGAGCATGCCAAAGAGGAAGGGTAAACCTAAGGGGCCCCCCTTCCGAAGTTAATAGCCCCCTCATCGTGACAGACTACAATCTCAACATTTTTGGTATCGACCCCGAATACGGGCGTTTCTGCTAATGGGGCAAGGAAGAGCCCCGTTCTGGAGAGCGATTTTTTTCTCAGTCCGTTAGGACCAGCTACCCCTCCACTACCGCAACCACACGCGATCATACTACCGAGTATTGAGAAAAATTCAGACTCAAAGGGGCAGCGGATCTCGTCAGTGGAAGCATCAGTTGAGACCATTTCTGAGGATACTCCTCAATTGTTAGTGGAGGGAGAACAGCGACTTCCTGGAATGGCATCGGGGGAAGTAAAGGTGAAAGGGATTCAAAATCTTGGTTCGCAAGAAGAAATTTCCCTCTGTGCCTCAGCGATTCAACCTCTAGTGAGACCCCAGTAAATATCGCTGGACTCTGTCTGGACTGCTCTCGAATCCTTGCATAAGGTTTGTGCTTCTTTTGTATCAGTTTCATTAAATAATGCTACTCAAGTAAGAGATATAAAAGAAAAGATTGAAGGTGCCTTAATTAAACAGACTACTTTGGAAACAGGCATGGTTAAAATACAAGAACAACAAGCCCAAATATCAGGAGATTGACTAGTATTGTATCAGAAAATAGAAAACGTAGAGAACTTGACTAGAAATTTAAATCTTCGTATATTAAATTTTCCACAATCTCAATATGTGAATCCAAGAGATATGTTTGATAGGGCCACCACTGATTATATTCAATAGAAAAGAAAAATACAGTCTTTAAAGAACTTAAACATTTGTCTCACCAATCATTAGAAAACCTGCAGTACAGCGAACAGCATGCAAGATGGGGGCTTGACGTTCCCGATGACATCAACCAGGCTTAAAACAACACTTATCTCACAAGAACAACCCGTGGGAAAGGGTCTGTCACAAACCACAAATGGAAAGCACAAGTTAACTGGCTTGTGAGATCTCAAGTTTTATAGGACCCGCTTTTGTTATATTGGGGTCCTTTTTTCTCCAGTGGGTTCTATGAGTGATTCTCCAGCTATGTGGAGATGATTTTGTTGATGGTTGATATCTCTTTCGCTCCACTGTAGATACTGTGTGGTCATTTACGTATGTGCGTAAATACATACCTAGGTTCATGTACGCTAGTAGTTTAAACATTTATGTATGCAGTACAGGTCCATTTTATAGAATTGCCTTTTTTATTTTATTCAGTGGTATCGGGACATGTTGTGGCAAGGTTTTCTTATTAAAATACAAATATGGGTTCCATTCAAATATAGCCCATATATATATATATCCCTTTGATCTTAGTCAGTTATATAAGGAAAGAAAACTATATAGTAATCATTTATATGAGTTTTTTGTATGAGGAGTGGATGGATATTAAGATTACGCTGTTTTAATGTTGATTTAATTTTATAATAAAAGTATTTTCATGGTTTGATATTACCAGTTTTTATAGTTTATAGGTTTGAAGGCTTTCTTATTGTCGGCTGGAATTTTCTGGTGCAGTAGGCGTCCCATTTTCTCTAAGTGCTTTCTGGTTCATAAATCTACTATTTGAACACTTCCTTATTCATTAGCTCCGATTAACTTCCAGAAGCACAGTCTTGCCACTTCATGCAGCAATGGAAATGGTTTTATTCTGCGCATGTGGACCTCCAGCATGGCAAAAGGTAGCAGAGTGTCATCTAGTGGACAAAACTCAGAATGCAGAGTGACAATTTGCCACCGATGGACTCACAACGGCTTCTAGTCATCTGGTTGTCAGAAATAGTCATAAAGCTGCAAAGAGCAAAGTGAGGAGCCTCTCCCCACCCCTCCCAATATATTAAAACAACGTGGACATTGGTTGATGTTTTGTTGAATACCTATTCTGTCTGAGAGGTCTATGCAGAACGTAATAGGGAGAGCCACTTGTGGATGTCTGCTACTACCACGGGCATAATACCATGGCATGCACCAAGCTAAGTACATGCAAATTTCATCTATGCAGAACTTGAATGCAAATAAGGGGGAGCCTGCTGGATGCATGCACACAAAAGATTTTGCGTTAAGCACGGTTTCTTGTACGCATGTCAGAATGAAAATGAAAGTGTCAGGAAGGGGAAGGGGACTTGATATACCACTTTTCTACAGTTGTTGCAACCACATTCAAAGCGGTTTATCTGGGGCGACGGAGGGTTAGGTGACTTGCCCAGAGTCACAAGGAGCTGCAGCAGGAATTGATCCCAGTTCCCCAGGACCAAAGTCCGCTGCACTAACCACTTGGCTACTCCTCCACACATCAGCACCAGTTCTTTTGCATATAAATATCAAACTTTGTAAACATTTCTTGCATATTAAATTTTTGTGAGGCTGATGTTTATGTGCAGAAGAATAGGTAGCAATATTATCCTCTTTTGCTTAAATTCTATTTATTTATTTATTTCATCCATACTTACTATACTGCTTTAACTGGCAAGCAGGCGGTTTTACACTTCTAAAAAACAAAATCATAAACAATGAATAAGAAAAGAAAAATAACTACAATGTATAATAGTAAAGAATACATACCATTCGTAGTAAGAACAACAGAAACATACTTGAGTATATGAGTCGTTCCAGCACTCAGGAGGTTTTTTTTTTTTGAGTATGCTTGTTCAAACAGCCGGGTCTTCAGTAATGATTTAAATTTTTTCAAAGAGGTCTCACTGTGCAAAGACAGAAGCATAGAATTCCTCAGTGATGGGACAACATAGAAAAACCCCCCACTGTGAGGAGTGTTCTCCATCTGAGCTTTCCGAGGCCCTGGCAACACCAGGCGATGGTCATTTAATGATCTCAAAACTCATGCAGGAGAGTAAGGAGTAGTCAAACTGGACAGATAAGATGGAGTTCCATGACGAAAAGCTCAAAATACTAGTTACAAAATTTTGAATTGAATGCAAAATTTAACTGGAAGCCAATGATGATCCTTTAAGTTTGATGTTACAGGATCTGATTTTGAAGGATGACATAAAATCACTATAGGAATGAAACAACAGCATGTGTGAAGATTGCCCAACTTTATATTAACTAATGAGTTGAGGAGTTTTGAAGGACTTCCGTGTGTGAGGACTGAGGTTTTTTTTTTCAGTTGATGGGAAGATATCAACTAACTTGGACTAATCTAATTACTGGTGTTTTACTTCAGTAATTTTCACCACGGACTGACTCCCAAGGATTGGATAAGGTTTTTAATGATGTGGGAAATGTATGCTGGTTTATGTCTTATATGTGTTTGATAAGATTGCTGTGCTCTATTACTACACTATAGAAGTGACTTTTGAAATAAATAAAGCTGTATAAAATATAATGTTATGATTAATATAAGAACCTTCTTTAAGACTGTTTGGATAAAAGACAAATGGCCATATATTGAAGAGTTTGGGTTGGATTTATTTTCTCTGGGGTATTGGAGCTTCTGTTTATTTTAGTTCTAGTTTTGGTTCTAAAATTCAAGTAATTTTTAACTCTTTATTTTGTACTTTTCCACCATTTGTTTAGAAATTCTTCTATATTAGAAACAAGTTCCTGAATCCCGTCATACTGCACGTGCCTAATAAAATACAGCAGAACATAACACTTCCTAGTAGTGACCTTTTCCTGCAGCTGATATTGTGTGATACATCCCTAAAGACTATGATAAGTCCGTCCCATGCCTGCAAACATTTTGGTGGCTGTTTCTCAAAGATGCCCTTCCTTGTTCTGCTGGAGATTAGATAATTAATCCTTCAGGAAAGGAAACCCAAAATGGATGCATTTCTTCCCCTGGTTACCTGGTAACACACATACAGAGGGGCTGATTTAGCAGAGTCAAAAAATGGCATTGGCACAGACTTGAAACTTATGAACAGTTGTGATGTTAATAATTTTATGTATATTATGGGGCACATTTTCGAAATAGAAAAATGTCCAAAAGGTGGGCAACAGATGGGCATTTGTTTGTCAAAACCTTCATATCACTACTTTTGAAACCCATTTTTAAGATGTTTTTCTATGCAGTTTGCAGTGCATCCAAATCACAAGGGGACGTGTTGGGGCGGGATTTGGGCATTCCCAGAATTTGGATGTTTTTCTGTCATAATAATGGATCAAAGCAAAAATGTCCAGGGCTAAAAGTTAGACGCTTTGTTCTAGACATGTTTCAATCGCGACTAAGTCACAAAAAGGTGCCCTAAATGACCTCTGGAGGGATTAAGGCATGATCCCCTTACTCCTCCAGTGGTCACTGTCCTCCACCCACCCCCAAAGATGTGAAAGAAACATTATACCAGCCTCTATGACAGCGTCAGATGTTATGGCCAGTCCTATTAGAGCAGCAAGTAGGTCCCTGGAGTAGCCTAGTGGTTGGTACAGAGCACTGTAGAGAAGGGGTCACAGGCCCATATCCAACTCTTAACTATTACACTTGTGGTGGAAAGTGTGAGCCCCTCAAAACCCACCAAACATATTGTACCCACATATAGGTGACACCTGCAGCCATAAGGGTATTGTAATAGTGGTTGGTTGAGTACAGTAGGTTTATGGTGGGCTTTGGAGGGCTTACAATATAAGGGGTTAACAATGAGATGTGTACCTGGGACCATATGAAGTTCGCTGGAGCGCCCACTAGGGTGCCCCACTGCTCAGCTTGGATGTCTGTGTGGCCAGGGTAAGAATGCTGGTACAACCCAATGGCTTGTTTTTGTGCGTTTTTCCCTTGGACAAATTTTTTTTTTTTTTTTGGGGGGGGGGGGGGGTCAGAAAAGAAAAGTGTACCACAAAACATCAAGGAAATGGCCTTTTTTGAAACAAAAAGAGATGTTTTTGTGGTTCGAAAATCACTATGTTCGCCACTTGATTTTTGGACATTTTCAGCAACATGTCCACAGTTGGATTTAGACATCACAAGGAAAATGCCCCTTCCACATCTTATTATTTTGTTTCTATTTTATGTTGTTTTTGGTATGATTTTTTTTATTGTAATCCAGTTTTTATGATTTTGATGATTGAAAGGGCAGAATATAAGCCTTGAAATTAAATTAAATCTAGATCTCAAGTCACTACTCATCATTTTCAAAACATGCTAATTCCACTTTCTGTATTCAAAAAAGAGCTGATGAAATAGATTTGAAACTGAACGTGTCCCTCTGTCCCCATAAATGCTGCATTTCAGGTACCTTGCCCAGGAAATGCAAGAAAGAGCTGCTGGCAGTGAAGCTGAGGAACAGGCCGAGCAAGCAGGAGCTGGAAGACAGGAACATATTTCCAAGAAGAACTGATGAAGAAAGGCAGGAAATCCGGCAACAGATTGAAATGAAACTCTCCAAGTAAGTGCATCGATGTATACAAATTCTCTAGTGTCATGAAGTGGAACGTCTGAAATCATAATGACAGAAAATAAGTGCATGGGGACAATTCTATAGCTTGATACCAAGATGTAGGTGCCACAATGGGTGTGAATAGTGCTAACTCTATACCGGCATTTAAGTGCACCTAATACTTGTGCTAAAATCGAGATGCAACCACTTATGACACATCAATAGCTGACGTAAGTTGGTGCAACTAAGGGTGCTATGCAATGTGGGTAACTGATAGCATTCTATAAATTGCATTTGTCTTGGCAACATACCCATGGACTGCCTAAGCTCTACCCATGTGTACAGCTCTCATACTTATGTACTAAGGGCCAGATTCTATATATGACGCTAAGGGCCCTGTTTTCTAAGTCACGCTGTAGGCGCGCTAATGTTTTAGCATGCACTGACAATAGAGACACCGATTATATTCCTTTGGGTGTCTCTAGCGTTAGCGAGTGTTAAAAAGTTTGCATGCCTACAGCACGGCTTAATGAACAGGGCCCTAAGAGCTACATACGTTAAACTGGGTATGCGCCCAATTTAACATACGTAACTTAATTGAATAACAAGCCAATCAGTGCTGATAATTGGGTGATAACTAATTATTAGCACTAATTGGCAATAGTTTACGCGCATATCATATTTTATAACCATGTGCACATAAATCCTAACATACATACATATTTGGGGGTGTGGATAGGGGCGGTTCTGGGGTTGTTTCCAAATGTTATGCGCGCCGATATAGAATATGGCCAAACTGCGCCTAACTGTAGGCACTGGCATTTAAGACTGCTCATAGCAGGCCTAATTGCAGATGCCTACATTTAGGAGCAGTGTATGCCTAAGTGATTCTATAAAGGATGCATACTCTTTAAAGAATTGTGCTAAGTGCGTTAAATTTTCAGCACCGATTCTTACAGCTACTTATAGAATATAATCCTAAGCGAATCTGGTATGTAAAGAATTGCTCTTATGTGCATAAATGCCAAATTCTTGGATCTTCTGATGTGCATAAGTGCCAGCATTAAGGGGTAATCTTAGGCGTCATTACAGAATACTAGCATAAGTCCGCAGTTACGCACCTAAGCTGGCATTAGAATGCTGGTGCAAAACTGTGTTGGTGTGCCAAAATTTAGACATACTCCCTTACAAAGGATTGCTGATGCTCCGCCCACATGCACGCCCTCTCACAGTTACGTGTTAACCCTCTAATTCTTTAAAAGTCGCCCAAAATTGCATGCACAAATTTAGGCTTGCACCCAATTTGAGCACACAATTTAGTTGAATAATGAGCTAATTAGCACCAATCATTGGCTTTTTAACAAGCAATGATTGGCACTAATTAGATTTAGTAGGCTTGTACGTGCCTAAAACATGCATGATCTGAAAAAGGGAATGCAGAAATGGGAGGGTCATGGGCGTAACTAGGCCGTTCCTAAAATTAACGCGTGTTATAGAATAACAGGGATATGCACCTAATGAAGGTGCATAGATTGGCACCACATTTCAGGAGGTGCAAATGGGTGTGCCTGAAGTTAGGCGTGATTCCCAGGCACAATCGCTATTCTATATATAAGGTGCATACCTTATCGAATAGCACTTATGTGCGTAAATGCCAATTGTTAGTGCCCCTAACGTGCCTATGTGCTAGTATTTTATAAACAATCCCCCAGATTCTATATATGGTGCCCAGAATTGTGCACCCAAATTTGGCTTGTTAGCTAATTAAGTTGCGCATGCAAATCCAGAATACGACCAGACTTGCATGCTGTTACGTCTGTGGCCGTGACCACCCTCAGACTTACCCTGTTTCTGGGAGTCAGTGGCTGTGCTGGCTTCTGCTTGTCTCTGTCTTAGTTTCTCTCTGGCTCTGTGTGCTGATTGCCCTACTGAACCTCACCTGTGTGGGCTATGCCTTTTCCAAGATGGCTGCCGCCGACTCCTCTATGCCAGTATCCAAGATGGCTCCCGCTGGGCTGACTGCTCTGTGTGTCAAGCCTCTGTTTGGATGCAAGGTGATTGCTGCAGCTGTGTCTGTGGTGTGGAAGGGCTTTATTAATCACTTAGAGACTACAGCCCGGGCCTTTGCATTTCATTTAGGGCCCTGGTGTATAGAGTGCTCTGTACACTGTTTCAGTGTTTGCTCTGTGTGAGTTTCTATGTTTGACTAGATAGCTTAGGCACCGTGTGGCTTGTTAGCCTGTGTATAGCTTTGCTAGTGCTCTGTGTTTGTTTAGACTAGCCAGCTTAGGCACCGTGTGGTTTGTTAGCCTGTGTATAGCTTTGCTAGTGCTCTGTGTTTGTTTAGACTAGCCAGCTTAGGCACCGTGTGGCTTGTTAGCCTGTGTATAGCTTTGCTAGTGCTCTGTGTTTGTTTAGACTAGCCAGCTTAGGCACCGTGTGGTTTGTTAGCCTGTGTATAGCTTTGCTAGTGCTCTGTGTTTGTTTAGACTAGCCAGCTTAGGCACCGTGTGGCTTGTTAGCCTGTGTATAGCTTTGCTAGTGCTCTGTGTTTGTTTCCAGTGCATGACTTGTTAGCTTGGGCACAGCTTTGTTGTTAGCTGGTGTATAGCTTTCAAGTCTCCTGAGTGTGCGCTGTGTATGTTTCTTGTGTATGACTGGTTTGCCTGGGTATAGCGTTTCTATTAGCCTAGGTACAGTTTACTAGTCATTTTGTTTAAACCTGCCGACTGCCAGAACCCGGACAGTCCCTGCCTGTCGGCCTTGCCTGCGCCTAGGTGCCAGGGGGCACTCCTGGATCTTCATTCCTGCTGTTCCTGCTTGCAAGTTCCAGTTCCGGGTTTTCCTGTAAGTCCTACCGGCTGCCAGAACCTTAGGGCTTAACCCTCGGGGAAAGGTGGTCAAGCGTAGGTGAAGCCTAGGTCCAGTGTGTTCCAGTCCAGCGGGTTTCACTCCTGTATGTTCCAGTCCTGTGGGGCCCTCCAGTGTGTTCCAGTCCAGGGGGCTCCACTCCAGTGCGCACCCGTCTGGTGCGTTCCAGTTCCGAGTGTTCCGGTGTAGAACTCCAGTCCGGGGTTCCGGTCCAGTTTTGTCTCATCTCTACCTTGGAGGTGAGCTTGCCTGCCACTGCCGCTCCACGGTAGTGGCCCATGGGCTCACGAACCCAGTGCTCTCGGGGAAGAAGCCTGACAGTATGCCAAGGTCCTCGAGCACGCGACAGAATGCAAAGGCCATGAGCCCGGCAAGAACCCCCACCCAGCCGACCCAGCTGGGGTCCAGCTCCGTCATTGTGCTGGATCCTTCTATGACTCTTCGTCAGTATCGTGGGAAACTTTTGTCTAATCCTGTTTTGAAGAAGACCCCTGAAGCGGCAGCTGAGAGAAAACGTGTCCGGTGGCTTGGAATCGCTGAAAACCCAGTTTCAGATATGGACCCTTTTATCACGCTCTCAGAGTATCGCCGCAGCCTTGTCTTGAATCCAGCTTTGTGGGATACTCCTGAAGCTGTCGCTGAGAGGAGACGTCTTGGGAATTCCATGCTCTGGGCCCAGCAGGGGTCCAGTCCCATTCAAGCAGCGCGCCCAGACAAGCCTCTGAATCCAGTCCGAGCAGCGCGTCCAGCCAAGCTTCAGAGTCCAGTCCGAGGGACGCTTCTGACCGAGCCGCCTATCCCAGTTCAGGTGGCGCTTCCATTCGAGTCTCCGAGTCCAGTCCGAGGGATGCTTCTGACCGAGTCTCCGATTCCAGTCCAAGCAGCGCTTCAAGCCAAGTCTCTGCGTCCAGTTCAAGTGGCGCTGTCTACGGAGTCTCCTAGTACCAGTGTGGATCCCAGTTCCAACCCCATTTTTGAGCTGGATCCGTTTATGACGCTCCAGGAGTACCGGGTTGCCCTTTTGTCTGATCCAGCCTTGAAGAATACCCCTGAAGCTGCCGCAGAGAGAAAGCGTGTCTCCTGGCTTGGGTTTGAAGAAAACCCAGTTTCTGCTATGGATCCCTCTACCAAGCTGTTCTTTTACCGCTTCCAACTCCTCTCGGAGCCAACCCTACGGGATACTCCTGAAGCCCAAGCTGAAAGAAGGTGGCTTAGTAGTCCCGGACCGAGTTGGAGTTCCAGTCAAGATGCTGAGTCTGGATCGAGTTGGGGTTCCAGTCAAGATGCTGAGTCTGGAGCGAGTTGGAGTTCCAGTCAAGATGCTGAGTCTGGAGCGAGTTGCAGTTCCAGTCAAGATGCTGAGTCTGGATCGAGTGGTAGTTCCAGTCAAGATGCTGAGTCTGGATCGAGTTGGAGTTCCAGTCAAGATGCTGAGCCTGGATCGAGTTGGAGTTCCAGTCAAGATGCTGAGTCTGGATCGCGTTGCAGTTCCAGTCAAGATGCTGAGTCTGGATCGAGTTGCAGTTCCAGTCAAGATGCTGAGTCTGGATCGAGTTGTAGTTCCAGTCAAGATGCCGAGCCTGGATCGAGTTGGAGTTCCAGTCAAGATGCTGAGTCTGGATCGAGTTGCGGTTCCAGGCAAGATGCTGAGTCTGGATCGAGTGGGAGTTCCAGTCAAGATGCTGAGTCTGGATCGAGTTGCGGTTCCAGTCAAGATGCTGAGTCTGGATCGAGTTGCAGTTCCAGTCAAGATGCTGAGTCTGGATCGAGTTGGAGTTCCAGTCAAGATGCTGAGTCTGGATCGAGTTGCAGTTCCAGTCAAGATGCTGAGTCTGGATCGAGTTGCGGTTCCAGTCAAGATGCTGAGTCTGGATCGAGTTGGGGTTCCAGTCAAGATGCTGAGTCTGGATCAAGTTGTGGTTCCAGTCAAGATGCTGAGCCTGGATCGAGTTGGAGTTCCAGTCAAGATGCTGAGTCTGGATCGAGTTGTAGTTCCAGTCAAGATGCTGAGTCTGGATCGAGTTGTGGTTCCAGTCAAGATGCTGAGCCTGGATCGAGTTGGAGTTCCAGTCAAGATGCTGAGTCTGGATCGAGTTGGAGTTCCAGTCAAGATGCTGAGTCTGGATCGAGTTGGAGTTCCAGGCAAGATGCTGAGTCTGGATCGAGTTGCAGTTCCAGGCAAGATGCTGAGTCTGGATCGAGTTGGTGTTCCAGGCAAGATGCTGAGTCTGGATCGAGTTGGAGTTCCAGGCAAGATGCTGAGTCTGGATCGAGTTGCAGTTCCAGTCAAGATGCTGAGTCTGGATCGAGTTGGGGTTCCAGTCAAGATGCTGAGTCTGGATCGAGTTGCAGTTCCAGTTACAATCAAGGGGTTGATTCCAGTCCGGGTCCAAATCCCGGCTCAGTTTTGGATGCCAACCCAGGTTTCAGTTCCAGATCTGCTTCTGTTCAGACTTCTAGTTCCTGTCAAGACTGGGATGCCACTTTGGGCCCCAGCCCAGCTTCTGATGTCAGCTGGGGTAGTGGCTTCAGCCTTGCTCTTGCCATTACACGGAATTGCCAAGAGGTCCAGGACATTGTGGGTTCCCTCTGGGAAGGGTTACTTTTTAATTTTGTTCCTCTTGATGCATCCATGTTCCTGAGGTTGCCCCGTGGTGATTCGAAGGAGCCTCCTGGTCACAGGTGCTACTTTTGTCTGCCAGTTTTGAACTTCCCTGTGACTTCCAGTCCAGTGATCTATGTCTGGCTTTTGAGACCCATCAGAAGGTTTCACCATAGTTACCCCTGGACACCTGAACTCCTCAGGGAGACCGAGAGGGGGGTCTTGAGGAGGGGGTACTGTTACGTCTGTGGCCGTGACCACCCTCAGACTTACCCTGTTTCTGGGAGTCAGTGGCTGTGCTGGCTTCTGCTTGTCTCTGTCTTAGTTTCTCTCTGGCTCTGTGTGCTGATTGCCCTACTGAACCTCACCTGTGTGGGCTATGCCTTTTCCAAGATGGCTGCCGCCGACTCCTCTATGCCAGTATCCAAGATGGCTCCCGCTGGGCTGACTGCTCTGTGTGTCAAGCCTCTGTTTGGATGCAAGGTGATTGCTACAGCTGTGTCTGTGGTGTGGAAGGGCTTTATTAATCACTTAGAGACTACAGCCCGGGCCTTTGCATTTCATTTAGGGCCCTGGTGTATAGAGTGCTCTGTACACTGTTTCAGTGTTTGCTCTGTGTGAGTTTCTATGTTTGACTAGATAGCTTAGGCACCGTGTGGCTTGTTAGCCTGTGTATAGCTTTGCTAGTGCTCTGTGTTTGTTTAGACTAGCCAGCTTAGGCACCGTGTGGCTTGTTAGCCTGTGTATAGCTTTGCTAGTGCTCTGTGTTTGTTTAGACTAGCCAGCTTAGGCACCGTGTGGCTTGTTAGCCTGTGTATAGCTTTGCTAGTGCTCTGTGTTTGTTTCCAGTGCATGACTTGTTAGCTTGGGCACAGCTTTGTTGTTAGCTGGTGTATAGCTTTCAAGTCTCCTGAGTGTGCGCTGTGTATGTTTCTTGTGTATGACTGGTTTGCCTGGGTATAGCGTTTCTATTAGCCTAGGTACAGTTTACTAGTCATTTTGTTTAAACCTGCCGACTGCCAGAACCCGGACAGTCCCTGCCTGTCGGCCTTGCCTGCGCCTAGGTGCCAGGGGGCACTCCTGGATCTTCATTCCTGCTGTTCCTGCTTGCAAGTTCCAGTTCCGGGTTTTCCTGTAAGTCCTACCGGCTGCCAGAACCTTAGGGCTTAACCCTCGGGGAAAGGTGGTCAAGCGTAGGTGAAGCCTAGGTCCAGTGTGTTCCAGTCCAGCGGGTTTCACTCCTGTATGTTCCAGTCCTGTGGGGCCCTCCAGTGTGTTCCAGTCCAGGGGGCTCCACTCCAGTGCGCACCCGTCTGGTGCGTTCCAGTTCCGAGTGTTCCGGTGTAGAACTCCAGTCCGGGGTTCCGGTCCAGTTTTGTCTCATCTCTACCTTGGAGGTGAGCTTGCCTGCCACTGCCGCTCCACGGTAGTGGCCCATGGGCTCACGAACCCAGTGCTCTCGGGGAAGAAGCCTGACAGTATGCCAAGGTCCTCGAGCACGCGACACATGCGCAACTTAAGTCACGCTATATAGAATCCGGGGGATAGAGGGCATCTATCCCCTAAAGGAAAGCTCATGCCTAGTTTCATTTATAGAACACTAGTGCCACAGGTCAAATATGCACTATAATTTAGGCATGAGCCTAAATGCTCACACCTGAACTGCCATGAAATGCACATAAATGATAGTATTCTCTAATATATGCATGTAACTGTGCGCCCTGCCCATTCTATGCCCAGACTCCGCCTATGTGTTCATTCACTAGGTGCCTGTTCATAGAATAGGTGGAATTTTTGCATTTACATATGCGCATATACATCATGAACGCACACATTTTTTATGTCTCCATAGTGGTGTGCACCGTTTTCCGTTCCATTTTACTTTTTGTTTTGTTTCTTTTATTTAAAAATTTTGAAAACCTAATGAAATTTTAAAAAAGAAATATATGACAAAACATGATAGTTCAAGACGCCGTCATGGTCGTTGCCTCTCCAGTTTCATGGGAAACCAGGAAGGGTGGAAGTGGGAATGTTCCAAATGACCAAGGCAAACAGCTGAGTAAGAACGTTCAAATGTTCATTCCCAAAGGTAAACTGACCCAAATAGACCCAACATGTGTTTTGGCTAAAATGCCTTCCTCAATGGTCGTTAAAGTGCAAATCAATCAGCTTCACAGAATCATAAGACATGTAGAACAATTGAATTCTCGAAGTGATGATACAACTTAAGTGAAGAATCGCGCATCTACTGGCGTTGTAAGCCGTCAGCGCAGTTTCATTCCACATGATCAATAATTCACTGCGGTAAATACTGGAACCAATATAGTTGCTGAATACAGTGCTGTATCAATGGGGCTCTCTAGCTTGCCAAGTTCGATCATGAGCAGTACTCAATGACCCAGATTTTTATGCATTTAGGGGACCTTTTACTAAGCCACGCTAAAAGTGACTGGTGCTCATGTCAGTGTGGGTTTTCCAAGCACTGTAGCGATTTATTGTGGTGGTAAAATGGCTGCCGTGCCATACCTTATTGTAATGGCCATGTGCTAATTTCCCCATTAGCACATGGCCATTACCACGGGATCTCTTACCGTCACCAATTTAGCAGGCGGTAATAAGAATATAAGAGCATAAGTGTTGTCTTACTGAGACAGACTGAAGATCCATCAAGCCCAGTATCCTCCAACAGTGGTCAATCCAGGTCACAAGCACCTATCAAGATCCCAAAACAGTACAATGCAATTTATGCTGCTTATCCTAAAAATAGGCAGTGGATTTTCCCCCAAGTCCATCTTAATAATGGCCTATGGACTTTTCTTTAAGGAAGCTATGAAAACATTTTTAAACCCCGCTAAGCTAACTGCTTTGACTACATTGCAGCAAATTCTACAGTTTAATTACACATTGGGCGAAAAAATATGTTCTCTGATTTGTTTTAAATTTACTAATCTAGAAAACTCTGGAATGAGGGGGCATATGATGAAGTTAAGAGGAAATAGGCTTAGGAGGAATCTAAGAAAGTATTTGTTCATGGAGTGGGTGGTGGAAGAGTGGTATAGCCTCCAGGTAGAGGTCGTGGAGACAAGGACTATGTTGGAATTTAAGATAGTATGGGATAAGCATGAGGGATAAGCTCATGGGATTCCTTAGGGAAAGGAAGAGTTAGTGGTTACGGAGGATGAGCAGACTGGATGGGCCATTTGGCCTTTTATCTTCCGTCATGTTTCTATGTTTGTATGTTTTTATGTTTCATTGCATGCCCCCTAATCCTAGTATTTTTGGGAAGAGTAAGCAAACGATTCATGTCTACCCGTTCCCAGTGCTTTTTTTGTAGAAAAAAGGTGCCAGTATTCATTATGGGCGGGATCACGACATATGGCTCCACCCCTATGATAGCCACACCCTCATTAGCCACAACCCTTATACTAGCCATGGCGCATATAAACAGAAATCAATGAAAATATTATATTAGTATAGGAGAAAAAATAACATGATTTTTTCATTATAAATAATTTCTGTAAGCTGTTACAGCTCCAGTATACCCAGTGCAAAATAAGACAGCAGATGTAAATTTTCAAATTGGACATATTTCAAACACTAAAATGAAAATAAAATGATTTTTTCTATCTTTGTTGTCTGGTGACTGTTTTTCTATCCATATTGGTCCCAGTCTCTGATTCTGCTGCTCTCTATCTGTTCCCTTAACTCCGTTTCCAGGGCTTCCTTTCCATTTATTTCTTTACTTTCCTCCTTTCTTCTTCATTTCTTGCCATACATCCATAAGTAAAAGTTGGGTCCTCCTCCATGGAATTGACTGGAGGAGGTATAACATGGATCCAGCTTTTGCCTATTTTCTCCATCCATGTGCAGTTTGTCTCCTTTCTTCCCTTTCCCTTCATCTCCATCCATGTGCATCTTCTTTTTTTTTTCTTTCCTTCCCTCCATCCATGTCCAGCACTTCTCCTCTCTCCTCCCTGCCATCCATGTCCAGCATTTCTCCTCTCTTCCCTCACCTGTATCCATATAAAGCAATAATTCTCTCTCCCCTCTCCTCCATCCAAGTCCAGCAATTCTCCTGTATCTCCTGCTCTCCTCTCCATCCATTTTCAGCATTTCTCCTCTCTTCCCTGCCCTCCCATCCATGTGCATCTCCTTCCTCTCTTCCCTTCCCTCCATCCATGTCCAGCATGTCTCCTCTCTCCCCTGCCCTCCCCTCCCATGTCCAGTGATTCTCCTCTGTCCCCTGTCCTCCCCTGCCATCCATGTCTAGCGATTCTCCTCTCTCCCCTTCCCTCCCCTCTGATCCATGTCCAACGATTCTCCTCTCTCCCCTTCCATCCATGTCCAGTGAATCTCTTTTCCCTGACCTCTCCTCCCATCCATGTCCAGTATGTCTCCTCCCTGCCCTGCCCTCCCATCCATGTCCAGCGATTCTTCTCTGCCCCCTGTCCTCCCCTACCATCCATGTCCAGCGATTCTTCCCTGCCCCCTGTCCTCCCCTGCCATCCATGTCCAGGTGATTCTCCTCTCTCTCCTGCCCTCCCCTCCCATCCATGTCCAGCAATTCTCTCTTTCCTGCCCTCCCCTCCCACCCATCGATGTCCAGCGATTCTCCTCTCTCCCCTGCTCTCCCCTCCCATCCATGTCCAGCAATTCTCTCTTCCCTTCTCTCCTCTCCCATCCATGTCCAGCAATTCTCTCTTCCCTGCCTTCCCCTCCCATCGATGTCCAGTGATTCTCCCCTGCCCTGCCCTCCCATCCCATCCCATCCATGTCCAGAGATTCTCCTTTCTCTTCTGCCCTCCCCTGTCATCCATGTCCAGCGATTCTTCTTCCCCCAGCCCATCCTCCTTCCCTCAGCCCATCCTCCTTCTCTACTGCCTGCCTTCCAGCCAGTGAAGCGATAAAGGCTGCCAGTATTGGACGTGGCAGCGCGAACAGTGCAGCGATTGAGAGAGGCTGGCAGTGTTGGAGCTTCCCTCTGCGAGTCCCGCCTATGCAGAAACAGGAAGTTGAAACATCGTAGGCGGGACTCGCAGAAGGAAGCTCCGACATTGCCAGTCTCTCTCAGTCGCTGCTTGCACCGTTTGCGCTGCCGAGTCCGACGTAGTAGTAAGTAGGGGAGTGAGAGGAAGGGTGCAGGACTCACCATGGGGGAAAAAAGGTGCCGGTACGCCGTACCGGTGCATACCGGCACAAAAAAAGCACTGCCCGTTCCACTGCACTCATTATTTTATAGACCTCTATCATATCTCCCCTCAGGCGTCTTTTCTCCGCTGAAGAGCCCTAGCCGCTTTAGCCTTTCCTCATAGGGAAGTTGTCCCATCCCCTTTATCATTTCGTCACCTTTCTCTGTACCTTTTCTAATTCTACTATATCTTTTTGAGATGCGCTGACCAGAATTGCACACAATAGTCGAGGTGCGGTCGCACCATGGAGCGATACAAAGGCATTATAATGTCCTAATTTTTGTTTTCCATTCCTTTCCTAATAATACCTAACATTCTATTCGGGTTCCTCTTTCTCACATGCGTCACTTTGCACTTGCTCACATTAAACGTCATCTGCCATTTGGATGCCCAGTCTCCCAGTCTCGTAAGGTTCTCTTGCAATTTTTCACAATCCTCTTATGATTGAACAACTTTGAATAATTTTATGTCATCAGCAAATTTAATTACCTCACTAGTTACTCCCTTCTCTAGAACATTTATAAATATATTAAAAAGCAATGGTCACTGCACAGACCCCTGAGGAACCCCCCTATCTAACTTTCTCCATTGAGAATACTGACCATTTAACCCTACTCTCTGTTTTCTATCTTTTAACCAGTTTTTAATCCACAGTAGGACACTACCTCCTATCCCATGACTCTCCAATTTTTTCTGGAGTCTTTCATGAGGTACTTTGTCAAATGCCTTTTGAAAATCCAGATAAACTATATCAACCGGCTCACCTTTATCCACACTTGTTCACCCCTTCAAAGAAATGTAATAGATTGATGAGGATCCTGCGCTACTCCTGTGCTAATCAGGTAACATGCAGTAATATACCCATGCTGCCCAATTAGTTTAGGCACACCTTCTATGCTGGAAAATAAAAAATATTTTCCAGCACAGATTAGTGCACACTGAGCAGGAAACTACCATGGGATGCCTCAGCATGTCAAACAGTAGTGCTCTTTTAGCGCACGGAAGGCCTGCGTTAGGCCTACCACATCTTAATTAAAGGGCCCCTTAGTGCAGGCCACAACCGAATTGGCAAACGCCTTTCCGGTACTATGTAAGCCACATTGAGCCTGCAAATAGGTGGGAAAATGTGGGGTACAAATGTAATAAATAAATAAAAATAAATAAATAAACTGAAGAGTGAGGGTGTTGAATAATATACATAAACATATATAAACTGAAGAGCATAGTCACTGAATAAGGTAAATAACACACAAACTGAAGAGCTTGGGCATTGAATAATATTAATAAAATACATAAATAACATACATAAACTGAAAAGCATGTAACATAGTAGATGACGGCAGATGACTACCTGTACGGTTCATCCAACCTGCCTAACAAGATAATTCATGGCATAATGTATGATGTGAACTAAATGTACATATGTATACTTGATCGTGATTTGTCCTTATCATTTTCAGGGCATAGACCATAGAAGTCTGCCCAGCACTGGTTTTGCTTCCCAACTGTTGGAGTTGCTATCTAATCACTGTGAAACTTGTTTGGTTTCATACTTTCCATACAGGATTCCTTTGTGTTTATCTCATGCATTTTTAAAATTCCGATACCATTTTCATCTCCACCACCTCCCTTTGAGGAAAGGCTAAAGCGGCTAGGGCTCTTGAGCTTAGAGAAAAGACGGTTGAGGGGAGATATGACAGAGTCTATAACAGTGGTTCCCAAACCTGGTCCTGGAGGCACCCCAACCAGTCGGGTTTTCAAGATATTCACAATGAATATTCATGAGAGAGGTTTGCATGCAGTGGAGGCAGTGCATGCAACTTTCTCTCATGAATATTCATCATGGATATCCTGAAAACCTGACTGGCTGGGGTGCCTCCAGGACCAGGTTTGGGAACCACTGGTCTATAAAATAATGAATGGAGTGGAACGGGTAGACGTTAATCGCTTGTTTACTCTTTCCAAAAATACTAGGATTAGGAGGCACGCAATGAAGATACAAAGAAGTAAATTTAAAACAAATCAGAGAAAATACTTCTTCACTCAGTGTGCAATTAAACTCTGGCATTCCAGTTATCTACCACCCTGTCCTTGAAAAAGTACTTCCTAACATTATTCCTGAGTCGTGCTCCCTCTCCCCTGCAACCTCAATTCATGTCCTCTAGGTCTACCTCCTTCCCATCTTTAGAAAAGGTTTGTAGATTTATACCTTTCAAATATTTGAATGTCTATATCATTAATAATGTGCGTTAATAGCATAAATAACACATATAAACTGAAGAGCATGGGCGTTGAATAATATAAATAATGTACATTATTTTCAGAAGGACATCTAAGTCAGAATAGAGACATCCAGTTCATAATGTCCAAAACGGGTGCCCATCTCACATGTATATTCCAACAGAAAATACGTCAGGATTTTCTGTTTGAAAATAGGTAAGATGGACATCTGTGTTCTGAGGATGTCCAGCATGAACAGCCATTTTGCAAACTGGAAATTCCTACACATGAATGGCAAAAAAGAGGGAGAAGGACCTCTATCTGGCAGCATTCGTAGAAGAATGGTCACACAGGCACCCTTACATAACAGAGGAGCAGCCTAGTGGTTAGTGGACTTTAAACCAAAGGACCCAGGGTTCAAATCCAACTTTAACTTTTATTTTGTAATAAAATAAACCTTCATCCACCAAATTGCAAAGGCCTGAAATACAAATTAATGCACGTATCTACCTTCTCCTATATGAGCACGCAGCTCTGGAACGCGTTGCCACGCAACTTGAGAACTGTCTATGAACTGACAAACTTCCGCAAACTATTGAAAACCTATCTCTTCGACAAGATATACAACAAAGAGCAACACATGTAACTGTATAACCTCTGACTTATCCAGAAATGTTTTATACTATCTTTTGCTTTATTATTATCATTTAATCCAAAACTCTCTGTTATAATAAATGTATGTTCCCCTCTATTTCCCATATCCACGATGAATTGTAAGCCACATTGAGCCCGCAAAAAGTTGGGATAATGTGGGATACAAATGCAATAAATAATTATTTTGTAATTGCGAGCCTTCCAGGTAAAGAAAAATGCCTACTGTACCTGAATGTGCACAACTCCAATAGTCTTCAGGCTTTAAGTACTGTAGGTATTTTTCTATTTCTGGAGAGCTCACAATAAGGAAAAGCAATAAAAGAGCTAAAGTGGAGTGGAGGAGTGGCCTAGTGGTTAGGGTGGTGGACTTTGGTCCTGGGGAACTGAGTTTGATTCCCACTTCAGGCACAGGCAGCTCCTTGTGACTCTGGGCAAGTCACTTAACCCTTCATTGCCCCATGTAAGCCGCATTGAGCCTGCCATGAGTGGGAAAGCGCAGGGTACAAATGTAACCAAAACAAAGTGGGATTTGAACCACTGCCCTAACCACTAGGCTACTCCTCAGATTTGCTTCCTGTTTTACTAAGGGTCTCTTTTACTAAGCTGTGGTAAAAGGGGCCCTGCCTTAGTGGCAGTGGCCGTTTTTGCCACGCTCCAGGGCCCCATTTACCGCAGCAGGTAAAAAGGCTGAAAAAAGAAATGGTTGTGCGGTTAGTTCGCACTTGCCACTTCTAAGGGAAGCACTTACCGCTACCCATTGACATGGGGCTGCTGCGATAACCCGGCGGTAACCGGGCAGCACACGATGCTGCCTGATTACTGCCGGTTAACCCCTTGCTAAAATATTTGTTCAATATTTCCGCTAGCACTGGAAATGGTGCACACTGAGGATGGAACTACTGCCGGCACCCTCACTGGGCTGGTGGTAGTTCCGGGTTGCTGCGTGGCAAGCCCATTGTCACGCGACAACGCTTTAGTGAAAGGGACCCTAAGAATGCCCATAATACCGGAAGCTGTCATAGAGCCTGATATCCCCTTTCACTATTTACTTTCACTTTCAGGGGAGAGGGAGGGGGACAGCAACCACTGAGGGATTCATGAGGGGTCATGCTTTAATCAGAGCACCTTTTTGTACCCTGGACCAGTGGCATAGCCACAGGTTGGCCTGGGTGGGCCGGGGCCCACCCACTTAGGGCTCAGGCCCACCCAACAGTAGCACACGTTTAGTGGTAGCTGTGGGATCCCAAGCTCAGCCAGCTGAAAACTTCCTCCAGATGGTAACGAAAACGCTACTCTCCATGATACTGGCACCTGCGTATGTTCAGTTTTCAGCGCATGCCTGCTGCAGACTGCCAAGGTGGAAAGAAGCGTTTTCCCACCAGCTGAGATATTTTTGGGGTGGTGGTTGGGGGGGGGGGGGGGGAGAACAATTGGTGCCCACCCACTTCTTCCCTAGGCCCACCCAAAATCTGTAGTCTGGCTACGCCCCTGCCCTGGATGTGACTGAAGATTTTCTTGTTCGGTAATCGCTGTTGCACATCTTGATTATGGGCCCCCCTAGTCCCGCCCAAAAAACACCCCCTTGATTTTTGGACAAACTGCAGAGCTGGACATCTCTTTTCTGCCTTTGCAAAATTAGAATTTAGACATCAAGCACATAGATGTCCATTTGGGCATTTTGAGACATCCATATGCTTCAAAAATAAGCGCCATAGACTGAACAGCATGGGCACGGAATAATGTAACTAAAATACATGAACTGAAGAGAATGTGCATTAATCATATAAACAACATACTTAGGGATCCTTTTAACAATTCTCGGTAACATGGCCTGCGGTAGTGTGGACGTGTGAAATTGGCGCTCGCTGGGCCATTTTTTACTGCAGCTGGGAAAAAGAGCTTTTTTAAATGGGGGCAGTAAATGGCCATGTGGTAAAATCAAAAGTAGCAAATGGCTGTTTACTGCCTGAGCCCTTACTGCCACCCATTGACCTAGCGGTAAAGGCTCTCACCCTACTCGTGTGGTAATCAGGCAGTGAGCGCCAATGTGGCCGCGCTGCTGATTACCGCCGAGAACAACCCCTGTGGTAGAAAATAGAAAAATATTTTCTACCACAGTAAACAGCATGTGCCAACTTCAAAACCACTGCAGGGTGCCTGTGCTACCCCTGCGATAGCCCTACCGATGATTCGTAAAGGGACACTTAGAGTGAAGAGCATGTGCACTGATTAATATAAATGGAAAATCAACAAAGCAGATTGTTATGAAAAAATGTCATTTATTAATAGATATTAAAAATGATATACAGTACAGCCCGACACAGGCCGTGTTTCGCCCAGCAGGGCTGCTTCAGGGGCTACACAATGATCCTCTACTGTCAAAATATGGTAGATTTGATGAAACCAAATGTACTGAAGACCGCAGTCGTGAATCTTCTAGTATATATATATTGAAAAAAACAGCTCAACCGAATAAACCAGAAAAATGTGCTGACATAAGATATGTCGGACACTCTCTTGATTCTATTAATAAATTACATTTTTTCATAACGTTCTGCTTTGTTGATTTTCCGTCTTGGAGTTTGCAGATCATCTGCCCTTTTGCTTTCTTGGGCCCTGATTAATATAAATAACAGACACAGGGCCCCTTTTACCAAGCTGTGGCACAAGGTGGCCTGCGCTGGTGTCAGCAAGTGATTTTGACGCGCGCCGAGGCCCCCTTTTACTGCAGCAGGTAAAAGGTAGGTCTTTCTTTTTTTAAAGAAATGGCCGTGTGGCAAGTGAAGCACTTTTGTGGCCATTTCAGGGGGGCAGGGGGGGGCCCTTACCCCTCACACTAACCCGGTGGTAACTGGGCAGCACGTGGCACTGTCCAATTACCACCAGGTACACACCGGCGCTACAAAAATAAATATATTTTTGTAGCACCAGATATGACGGCGCGTTGGGGGTGGGAACTAAAGCCAGGCTGCTGCGGTAGCCCAGCAGTATTTCCTTTTTAGCAAGTGGTAAGCCCACGTCGGGCTTACCGCCGCTTTGTAAAAGGGGCCCACAGAGTTGCTTATCTTGTAATAAATACATGATGATCTTTCGGATGGACCGCATTATCATCCTAATTCTATAAAAGTTGCCAAAAATTGCACATGCATGCCCAATTTGCGTGTGCAATTTAATTGAACAAGCTGATTAGCACCAATAATTGGCTTTTTAACAAGTAGTTACTGGCACTAATTAGATTTAATTGGCATTTGTGGAGGAGTGGCCTAGTGGTTAGGGTGGTGGACTTTGGTCCTGGGGAACTGAGGAACTGAGTTTGATTCCCACTTCAGGCACAGGCAGCTCCTTGTGACTCTGGGCAAGTCACTTAACCCTCCACTGCCCCATGTAAGCCACATTGAGCCTGCCATGAGTGGGAAAGCGCGGGGTACAAATGTAACAAAAATAAAATTTACATGCGATCTGAAAAAAGAGAGTGCAGAGATGGGAGGGTCAGGTTTTCAGGATACCCACAATGAATATGCATGAGATAGATTTGCATGCCCTTCCTCAATGGCATGCAAATTTATCTCATGCATATTCATTGTGGGTATCCTAAAAACCTGACTGGCTAGGTGAGTCCCAAGGACTGGATTGAGAACCAGTGGCGTAGGAAGGGGGGGTGGGGTGGTCCGTCTCGAGTGCACACCGCTGGGGGGGTGTCAACTCCGCTGGTTCACTGCTTTCTCTGCTCCGGAACAGGTTACTTCCTGTTCCGGGGCAGAGAGAGCAGGGAATCAGCGGAGCCGACACAGCTCCCAGCGACTTGCACTCAGGGCGGAGTGGCCCTCCCGCCCGCCCTCCTTGGTAAGAATGTGCTCTGGGGGGGGGGTGCGCCATGCTGCACCCAGGGGGGGAGGTGCGCAGCGGCAAACCGCCCCGGGTGTCAGCCACCCTTGCTACAGCACTGTTGAGAACCCCTGTTCTAGATAATACATTGCTGACAGGTGATTTGGAAATTAGTTCTCAGCAGAAGGAGGAAAAGTGTGGGCAAGACTCCCAATACGTGTTGGTAATTGTACTTTTTTTCTTATTCACAACACCAAAGAGGGTTAGTGCATAATGTAAACTGATTAAAGAATGCCCAGGAGGACGGAGAGATGCAATCCTGTCAATGAAGATCTAATTGCAACTAGCAAATTGTTCTTACTGACAAAGCAAAGAGTAAATATATTCTTAAAATAGGCACTTGTGATTCCTTACATTTAGACCTGCTAATATGTTTGTAATTTCCCTGGAATCGATATTGTGCAGTGAAGCTCTACTTTACACCAGGGACATAGCCACAGATGGGCCTCAATGGACTGTGACCCCACCATTTTGGAGTCAGACCTATCCAGTCAGTGTCAATGCAGGGGCCAGTAGGCAGAGACCCGGTGAAGGAGTTAATATCTGCAGAAGTGCATGCCATTTGCAAAATTTAATTTCTTTCTTTGCTCTCATTTTCAAGGAAAAAGGGAAACAAAATGGGGAGTTTCAGTGGGGCATTTTCTATTTCATTGCAAATGAAAGCACATCCACAACCACTTCTCTTGTGCATAGAAAGAGAAAGAGAAATGTGCTATCGTCAGACATACATTGGTGTGTTGTGCAAGAAAACACACTCATGAACGTTCAAAGCAGTTACAGAAACTGTGCATTTTATGAGACTGAACTGTGACGTAAGTTTTTTTTTTTACCTAGCAAGACGTTAAAGGCATGAGCTGGGCAAATCAATAGTTTATTGATTAGACACTTTTTGTTATTAAATCATCTGTCCTTTTTATAACCTCTTCTCTGACCCTCATTCTATTCAGTAGAACTTTCATTCCCAGAAGCTGCCAAATAGTCTGTCTCCTGTTGAATGTTATCTATTGAGAAAGGTCTGAAGGAGCCAAAGATTTATAAACACACTTTAAAAGATTTATTAGCAAATGAAAACAGAACTGTAAGGTTAAAATCAAATAAGAGCTTCCAAGCACAAAGTAAGTTAATTTAGCATAACTCTCGCCACCTTGGAGGGTTTTGATAAAAAAAGGACAATTATAAATCAGCTTCTGCTACCAAAAATGTGCAGGATTAATAGATACTTCATTCAAAGGTTATGTTTAATATGCAAGGCAAGATTCCAATTCTCAGAGGGTTGTATCCTGGCAACCCCAAGGCACATCATCTTGAAAATCACTTTTTCAACTTCACTCACTCTTACCACAGAAACAAGGGATGCTTCACTCAAATGATCTTAACTACATAAATATTGCCACACTGGGACAGACCAAAGGTCCATCAAGCCCAGCATCCTGTTTCCAACAGTGGCCAATCCAGGTCACAAATCCCTGGCAAGGTCCTAAAAAAGTTCAATATATTTTCTGCAGCTTATCACAGAAATAAGCAGTGGATTTTCCCCAAGTCATTTTAATAATGGTCTATGAAGTTTTCCTTTAGGAAGCTGGCCAAACCTTTTTTAAACCCCACTAAGCTAACCACCTTTGCCACATTCTCTGGCAACGAATTCCAGATCGATATTCTCTTTGCTAGTATTATTTTCACATTTTCAGAAGCTTCTAAATTTTAGTATTGAATTACCCATAGCTCTTTATGGCTTTATTTTGTTTTTAGGAGGGGAAGGAGGGATATTTTGCTCATGTCTTTTTAGTAGTAGTTCAAAGTGAGTTACATTCTGGTACAATAGGTATTTTCCAGTCCTAGGTTTGTGCATAAGGGAATGGAGGGTGAATGACTTGCCCAGGATCACAAGGAGCATCAGTGGGATTTGAAGCCTGGCTTCTTTGGTTCACAGCCTCACTGCCCTACCACTAGGCTACTCCTCCACCCTGAAATAAACATGAATGTTAACCTCTAATTATGACAGGATCCAGAGGGGAGATATGATACAGATCTATAATGGCTGGAGTTGAACAGGTAGGCGTGAATCAATTGTTTACTCTTTCCAAAAATACTAGGACTAGGGAGCACGCAATGAAGCTACAAAGTAGTAAATTTAAAACAAATTTGAGAAAACATTTCTTTACTCAATGTGTAATTAAACTCTGGAATTCGTTGCTAGAGAATGTGGTAAAAGCAGTTAGCTTAGTGGGGTTTAAAAAAGGTTTGGATAGCTTCCTAAAAGAAAAGTCCATAAGAAATTATTAAGATGGACCTGGGAAAATCCACTGCTTATTTCTAGGATAAGCAGCTTAACAGGTATTGTACTGTTTTGGGATCTTGCCAGGTACTTGTGACCTGGATTGGCCACTGTTGCAAACAGGATGCTGGGCTTGATGGACCTTTGGTCTGTCCCAGTATGGCAATGCTTATGTTCAGATTAACCTTTTAGCTTCTTGCAAACACCAAATTTATGGTTGACGCAATAACTCAAGTTATAGGACTATGAAACTGAAAAATAATTCCATACAAATGTTCCAGGGCATGCGCCATATCACTTACATAGAAACAGAGAAAATGATGGCAGATTAAGCCCATATGGCCTGTCCAGTCTGTCCATCAATACCATCCACTATCTCTTCTACATTCTCTAAGAGATCCCATGTGCTTGTCCCATGTTTTCTTGAATTCAGGTACAGTCTTCATCTCCACCACCTCCACTAGAAGGCTGTTCCACACATCCATCACCCTTTCCATAAAGAAGCATTTCCTTAGATTACTTCTATCTCCTTTCAACTTCATCCTATACCCCTCATTCTAGAGCTGCCTTTTAGTTGAAAGAGACTCAATCCCTGTGCATTGATGCCACAGAAGTATGTACATTTTTCCAGTGCATTTTTCTAGGAAAAAAGGTGCCGGTACTCAATTGCAAGGTCACCCTTCAGGGGTGTATTGATCACTGAGGGATCCACCCCACAATAGCCAGGCCCCATGCAACCAGTCACAGAATCTATGACAAGATAGAATTTGTGTGTAGAGCCTGAGCTCTTTCATTAAAACTTGGGGACCATGGGTCAATTTCAGCAGACAATGGAAAAGGTGCCAGTACTCAGTACCCCTAAGTACCCCCCTCAAAAAAAGCTCTGCATTTTTCTATCTCCTCTCATCCAACTTTCTTCCAAAGTACAGATACTGAGATCTTTAAACCCCCTCCCCCCAATTACTAAGCCTCGCTAGCGGCTGCCATGCATTAATGCCGACACAGCCCATTCACTTTGAATGGGCTGTGTCAGCATTGCTGCACGGCTTAATAAACAGGGGGGGGGGGAGGTGAGTCTGTCCCCATACATTTTATGACAGAAACCACTGACCATTTTAGTAGCTGCTCTTTGGTCCAGCTCCATCTTGTTTATATCTTTCTGAAAGTATGGTCTCCAGAATTGTACACAGTACTCTAAATGGGGTCTTACCAGAGACCTATGTTTTTGCACAATTTTGAAAGAATGCAAGTTTTGCCTTGGAGAGAAAACTTACACAAACTGTACCCACAAACAGATGTGCAAAAGCACTGGGGGGACTATTACACAGTCCATACATTTGGCAGCAAATGCCCCCAGGCTCAATTCACTGAAACTCATGGCTTAGAATAAATTCCACTGAAGGATATTATTTTATGATGGTGAATAAAAATATTCAGATCATATGATTAAAAGAAACAGTGCTGCTCAGAGGTCCTTTATATCCTGGAAAAACCCAAATCACGTCCATTTATGTTTTATGTAGGGCTGCATTTTGATTACAAATTTTAATCGCAATCACCTGCACGATTAAAAATTTTAATCTCACAATTAAAGCTGGCAGTCCATTGGGGGGGACATGCATTTCCTCTCCCACCCCCTCTGCCACATTAGATATCATACCTTTGCTGGGGGGATGCCAAAGTCCCACCAGTCGAAGAAATCCACTGCCAAAGCAGCCCCCTTCCTCCTTGTGTTGCCTCAGGAGTGAGGAAGTCAGCGAGGTGCCTCCAGCCACCCATGCTGGCATTCCCTGAGCATCCTCAGTTCATGCATGAACTAAGCATGCTTGGGAAGTGCAAACACTGGTGGCTGGGGGCACCCCACTGATTTCCTCGCTCCTGAGGCAGTACCAGGAGGAAGGGGATGATTCAGGCAGTGGATTTCTTTGGCTGGCAGGGCAAAGATTTACTAAAAAAAAGGTAAACTGGGAGAGGAGGAGAGGGGAAGAGAGCAGCCAGCAGTTCAGGAGGGTAGCGATGGATGTTGGAATGACCGTGCGTGCATGCATGCAGGCGGGAAGGGGAGGGAGGGCAGTTAATTATTAATAGCGATTAATGGTGTTAATCGTAGCCCTAGTTTTGATATACTTTTTATACTTCATATACTGCCAACCTTATACAGTACATAGCAGTTTACAATAGGTACAGGAGGTTATGAGTTCTGTGCCTCTTTCTTGGTATATAGAACTGGTCTCTTCATACCTTCAGCACCTGAAATTGAACACAGAAAGTGAAGAGTACATTTTCTAACTGTACTACCAGCATGAAAGCAGTGTTGGTACAGGCAGAGTCAAGCTTGTCTACATTTCAGTCGCCACAGGCAGACCAGCACAGCCTGACTCCAAATGGTAGATGAAATTTAATGTGGACAAATACAAAATGATTCACATTGGGAAGAATAATCTGATCATAGTTACCTGATGCTAGGGTTCACCTTAGGAGTTAGCACCCAAGAAAAAGACGTAGACGTCATTGTAGACAATATGCTGAAATCTTCTGCCCAGTGTGCGGCAGTGGCCAAAAAAGCAAGCAGGATGCTAAGAATTATTAGCAAAGGGATGGTAAATAAGACCACGAATATTATAATGCCTCTGTATCACTCGGTGCAACCTCACTTTGAGTATTATATTCAATTCTGGTCAGCGTATCTCAAAAAAGATATAGCAGAATTTGGAAAGGTTAAAAAAAGAGCAACCAAAATGATAAAGGGGATGGAACTCCTTTCATATGAGGAAAGACTGTTCAGCTTCAAAAAGAGAGTAGCTGAGGGGGGATATGATTGAGATCTACAAAATCCTGAGTGGCGTAGAACGGATAAAAGTGAATCGATTTTTCACTCTTTCAAAAAGTACAAAGACCAGGGGATACTCAATGAAATTACTTGGAAATACTTTTCAAACAAATAGGAGGAAATATTTTTTCACTCAAAGAATAAACTCTGGAGCTCGTTGCAGGAGAATGTGGCAATGATGGGTAGCATATCTAAATTTTAAAAAGGTTTGGACAAGTTCCTAGAGGAAAAGTCTGTAGTCTGTTATTGAGATAGACATGGGGGAAGCCTCTGCTTGCCCTGAGATTGGTAGCATGGAATGGTACTTGTAACCTGGATTGTCCACTGTTGGAAGCAGGATACTGGGCTAGATGGACCATTGGTCTGAGCCAGTATGGCTTAAGTACTTATGCAGGCTATCTACATAGGATCTCAATGGAGAAAAGAAAAAAAAAAGAAGATAAGAAGAAATATATCATTTCCCTAGGAAAAATACAGTCTTAAGTAGGTCAGTAGCAAGGGAGGAGAGTAATGGCTGAAAAGTGGGCAGGTAGATACCTTCCCACTTCACCATAAGTTGTGGATGTACCAGGGACAGAAGTGCAGTTTATTAGGGTTGTTCAGGGGTCATTGTATATGAGTCATTTGATGCTATTTGTAGTGACCTAGAACGCCAGTAGTCGGTGGGGGTTCTGTGGATAACAATGATAATTCCAAAAATATATGTCAGACCTTAGTAGAAATGAACTCAGGAAGCTCATGAAAATAGTCAGTCAGAGGAATACAGCAGAAGGTGGCCATTGCCGGAAGCTCTTATCAGCAACATTTACAGAGCAGGGAGCTGCTGGGAAATCGCTTCACCAGCTGACATTTTTTGTTTGTTTTTTTATTCAGTGGGGAGTGGTAAATCATTATTGCACAGAAATGTTCTGAAGTCATGACTGAGCCCTTCATTTCATAAAGAAAACTTGGAAATGGAAGGGATTACATTGTTATATACAGGGCAGGATTAAGGCATAGGCAAACTAGGCATGTGCCTTGGGTCCAAATGTTTAGGAGGGGCCCTCTTAGATGTGTATACCAGTGGTTCCCAAGGCTGATATTTGCTTGGTTAATTGCTGGCAAAAAGTAGAGTGGTGGTGATATTTCTTCTTGGTGGGGGGGGGGGGGGCACAGCCACTGCTCCATGCACAGGTGTATTTTCCCCACCCCCTGTGCACTGTCCTCTACTTAGCAGGAGATGTTGGCAAACAGCATTTCTTACCTGCTACTTCCTTCTCCTCCTCTGCTGTCAAAACCAAGGTCCCATTTGGGGGTTTTTTAAATTGCACTTATATTAAGACAGGGGTGCAGGATGTACTTGTTTGCCTAGTGCCCACCAGAGAGTTAATCCTGCCCTTGTTATGTATTATGAAAATGGGTAAGGGGAAGACGGGAAGAGGAAGCATCAATTAGGAAGTTCAAGGGATGGCATGTGTATCTTCCACAGAAAATACTCATTAGCCAAAGCCCTTCTGCCATTTTTTGTTTTTTTTTGTTTTTTTTAAAGAAAACACTGTGCTTTGTTACCCTCCCCACCCCCGAGCTCTTAAGGGGAATGACCTTTCCTTCCCATCAACCTTTATACAAGACTTCTAAATTATTCAAGGGAAAGGTAAAAGAGATAGTGTATCAGGGTCTTTTGATGAAACATTGATGAAAGTGTTATGAAGGGAGAGCGCAGGTTCCTTTAAACTTGTCAAGGCTTGGTTTCGTTCTCATATGGAGGTTTCATGATAAGAAACATGATCCCAAGGATAGTCTGGACTGAAGTTCATGTGACTGGGGGAGGCTGTGAACATTTGAAGATCAATCATGCTACTTGCTTAGCTTCTCTTCCCATATATCATTAGATGTGCTGCAGTCAAGTATCTGCTCAGTTTAGCCATACAAAACAGGCCAGATTCAGCTAGAAATAAAACATTACGCTATAGAAGAGCTTTACATACTTAAGTACATATGTATTGCCACACTGGGACAGACCAAAGGTCCATCAAGCCCAGCATCCTGTTTCCACCAGTGGCCAATCCAAGTCACAAATACCTGGCAAGATCCCAAAAAAGTTCAATACATTTTATGCTGCTTATCCCAGAAATAAGCAGTGGATTTTCCCCAAGACATTTTAATAAGGGTCTGTGGACTTTTCCTTTAGAAAGCCGCTCAAATCTTTTTTTAAACCCCGCTAAGCTAATTGCCTTTACCACATTCTCTGGCAACGAATTTGAAATGTGAGTTTGTAACCACTAAATGGGGCCCAGTGCTGAAAGGTGCCGTGCCTCTCTTTGAAGGAACAGTAGAAGTTTGAAAGTCTTTCTCTATAGAACTCTGTGTTAGGCCAAAGCTGGAAGGAAAAATAAGGGGGGTGGATTTATCAACATGGCCTATGTTAAGACAGGTTATTTTATTACAAGTCATAGCTCACCTTTGTGGCATTTTCTAAGGTTGCACGAAAGGATTTGTGGCCTTAATATTCAAAATCAGGAACTCAGCACTGTTACCACCAGATGCCCCAAGAAGACACAAGTAACACTCATCCTGATCAGCAGTCCTCCCTGGGACCCAACTTTAAAGGTACAGGGTAGAACAATTAGAAAATCTACAGTGCTCTAAGAGCCCCTTTTACTAAGCTGTGGTAAAAGGGGGCTTGTGCTGGCATCAGGGCGTGTTTTTGACATACGCGGATGCCCCTTTTACCGTAGTAGGTAAAAGGCTATCTTTTTAGAAAAGAAATGGCCATGTGGTACGTGAAGCACTTGCCACTTGGCCATTTGGGGGGGGGGGGGAGCACGGTAGGAGCTCCTGTGCTAACCTGAAAATGGCGCATTCTGGGGGTGGGAACTACCACCGGGCTGCTGCAATAGCCCAGCGATAGTTCCGGATTAGCAAGCGGCAATCCTGTGTTGGGCTTACCACCCCTCCCTCTTCTTACAGAGGGTGAGTGCAGTGGGTCGCTGCTGCTCCAGTTGAATGGCTGTTCAAAGAAAGTGGTTCTGTGATGGAGAAAAAGGTACCTTTTTCATCCCATTGCCTGCAGTGGTAAATTTTTAGGGGTGCACAGATTCTGCTAATTCAAAACAAATTTCTCTTGATTTTCAGACTTTTCAAGGTTGTGAAAAAAACACAGACAGACTGTGAAATATTGCAGGAAGACCTTAGGAAACTGGGTTTATTTGTTTGTCTGATCTACTCATTTTTTAAGCATATACTGTGTGTGTGCAAGAATTTTAAAATGTATGCAATTAATTATATGCATGTTAGGTCTTTGGTGAGCACGCATATGAGTGATTTGCCCTGAGTTTACATTTTTTAGGTACTGAAACTAACCAAATGCTCCCGATTACATAGCGTGCATTATCCAAATGAGGGGAATAATCCTGTGCTTCAAGGCAGCAGGAAGCTAAGGTTGAACAAGTTTATCGAAACCCAATTTGATAGCAAATATGTTTATATATATATATAGATAAAAGTCCCAGTATAATGGGCAAGTAAGAGAGCATCGAGGTGTAACAGGAACCAGGATGCAGCTCTGCAATTTTGTTTAGTAAATGAGGGGACCCTTTTACCAAGCTGCGGGGAAAAGGGCCCTGCGCTGGCAGTGGGGGCCGTTTTTGCTGCATACCAGGGCCCTTTTCACTGCAGCAGGCAAAAAGCCCCCAGCACACATGGCCATGCGGTAAGAGAACTCTTACCGCATGGCCATGCTATAAGGGGAGCCCTTACCACCACCCATTGAGGTGGCGATAAGGGCTCCCACACTAACCCAGAAGCAACCGGGCAGCATGAAGCAATAACCGATTACCGCTGGGTTACCGCTACGCAAGCTTTTTCTGGAAGTTTCTTTCCCCCCAGACATGGTGCGCCTTTAGGCCAGGACTACCGTTGGTGGCCGCGTTGGGCCAGCGGCAGTCCCAAAAGAGCGAGCAGTAAGCCCAGATTGGGCTACTGCCGCTCTGGAAAAGGGCCCCTGAATCATTTAGCTCCAGGAATTCACAGCTACAACAGCATCAGTTTAGCCTCACACAAAGCTACCCTGAAACCACCCACCATATCACTAAGGAAGCAGAAGGGTTAGAATAACTCATTTCAATAATATAATGATTCAATTTACCAGTACTTGTCACCCACAAATACATGTGGTGTGAAGGGTAGGCGTGTGAGTGCACACACCCACACATGCACATATTTATATACACACATATGTACATGTCATGTATTTAAGTATGAATGTGTGGGTGTGTCCGTAGAGATATATAAATATAGATATGTGTGTGTGTTGCTCTGAGCTTTCTCTGTCCGCCTACACTGAATATCTCATGATGATAAATTTCTTCCGCGGCAAAGAAGGCCAGGCTTAATGAGCAACGTGAAGGGAAATCCCCAGAAGCAGCAATAAATGTATAAACCAGCACAGATACATTACCATATCACGAATTTATTTTTCGTATGCCTGAGCTCATTCAAGCTGATAGGTCTTCCTTGGCTTCTCACACTTACTTTTAGCAGAGGATTAAGTACATTTTAAAATCAGGCAGTATTCTTATTGGTTTCTTTCTGTTTATATTTTTCAGGATGTGCATGCTATATATTTTACTTTGATGTTCCCTGGAAGATAATTGGGGGGGGGGGGGGGGGGGGTGAGGGGTGGAGAATAAGCTATTTTGAGTAGCAACTGGTCCTTTCCAGGACATCTGGGAAAGGAGCAAAGTTCAGACTACAAATGTGTTATATAGGAGGAAGAGAAGAGGCTGCAGATTGAGAAATGGTTGTGCCTGTGTGAGAGAGATATAAACATTCCTCTAGGGACAGAACTGGTTCATTCCTTAAGACCTGTTTCCTTAAAAAATAAAAATTGTTTACATAAGTGCAAAAACCAAGAGAAGTGCTTATGGAATTAAGGTGAGAGTTAGGACTGCTGGGTTCTAATCTGAGCCCTGTCACTAACATACCGTATCTACTCCAGATGTAAATGCATGAATGTGTCTAAAATACTCTTATGTGGATGAATAAATTTAATTGATGATTATTATTTCTGTTACTAATGTAGCTAAATTACTGTTTTTAATCATATACCGATGGCTCTTGGACAATGTTTTATACATTAAGAGGTCCTTTTAATAAGGTGTGCTAAGAGATTTAGCACACACTGATTAGTGCACGCTAAATGATAAGACGCCCATAGAAATATACCGCCAGATTTTTTATATCATACCTAGCGTTCCGCACCAAAATCCAAGCATATTCTATAAACGCATGCAACTTAATTGGCTTAACAAGTCAATCGGGTTTTTAACAGCACTTAAGCAATAATGAGCACTAATTGGCAATAATTAGAATTTACATGCATAACTCTCTAAGCGTACTTAGTAATTCAGAGCACCTACATTCTAATGTGCAGAGCCAAAAAGGAGCGTGATTATAGGCAGGGAAATGGGCGTTTTGTGGGCATTCCAAAATTTACATGGACTGTTAGAGAATATGCCCCTCTGCACCTAAACTTACACACCGGTATTTACACCACATTTCCCTTGGTGTAAATGGATGCACATAATTCTAGGCGCTGGGATATCAACTAAGCACATTCTATATACTCCGTTCTGTAGATAAATCTCTCTTATCCATCCCCTTCTCCTCTACTGCTAATTCTAGACTCCATTCCTTTTGTCTTGCTGCACCTCACACCTGGAATAGACTTCCTGAGCCTGTGCGTCTAGCCCCGTCTTCGGCCGTTTTCAAGTCCAAACTTAAAGCCCACCTCTTTACCACTGCTTTTGACTCCTAACCACTACTCACTTGCCCTGTCCTTTAACCTCACCTATTTATTCCCTTACCCTTAATTGTTCTGTCTTATCTAGATTGTAAGCTCTTTGAGCAGGGACTGTCTTTTTGTGTATGGTGTACAGCGCTGCGTATGCCTTGTAGCGCTATAGAAATGATAAATAGTAGTAGTAGTATATACTGCGCCTAAATCTAGGTGCCTCTTATAGAATACACTTAGACATTGAATTTATTCGGTGTGGATTTTTCAGGTGCCATATATAGAAGGACCTCTAATTTAATTTTGGTTGCATATGTCAAATATTTTCTATTTATTTATTTACTAGTAAAAAAGCCCCGTTTCTGATGCAAATGAAATGGGGGCTAGCAAGGTTTTCTTCTGTGTGCATGTGGGAGTGTGTGTGTGTCCCTGCCCTCTGCCCTCTCTCCCCTCCCCCCTCTGAGTCCTTCACTGCTTTGCTGTGTTTTCCTTTACTGACTGTTTGTGTTACAGAGAGGGCAGGGCAGACACTCATAGGGAAACCGGATATCTCTCCCCCTTCACACTTCCGGCTGGAGGCTTCATAGAACGTTGGTGTTGCCTTTTATATAGAGAGATATCCCATCTTATCCAATTGATTGGATAGCAAAAAACATACATACAACATAATCATGAAATATAAAAGACAAAAGAAAAACTAAAGAAAAAACACATTAAAATGATTTAAAAAATTATATCTCAGTATTTCCCAAACCTCGTCCTGGAGGCACCCCAGCCAGTCAGAATTTCAGGATATCCACAATGAATAGTCAAGAAAGAGATTTGCATGCACTGCCTCCTTGGTTTGCAAATCTCTTTCTTGACTATTCATTGTGGAATATTCCAGAAAGCTGGAAATTACATGCCTCCTGTTTAATTAGGGATGATAAGGATATTGCCAGCCTCCCAGGAAAGAGATCTATGTAGAATCTAAATAAATTAATGGCAGTGAAAAATAAAAACATAAAACACCATTAAAAACCCCACACACAGGAACCCCAAAACAATAAGGTGTTGAGACTGATACTTGCTTAACACTTCGCAAGCTTATGGGTCATGTTGAAAGAATCCATTCTCAAGCAATAGAACAGTAGACTTTCACTTGACCCCTCAGGGAATTATTATGGATGTTGGCTATTTAAAGCTTTCCATTGAAAAGGATAATTTGCTTGCAGACATGAAGTTCAGAAATCAGACAGCTTTTAATTTTTAACAATTATCTTCCGTGTCTGAAAGCTATGCTGTCATTTTTTGAACGACTCTCAAAATCATCTGTGCAATTAGGAGCTTTCGCTGCGAATCTCAAAAACATTTCTAGAGCCTATTTGACCAATGGCACAAGAACCGTCTGTGCTGTTTGCTGCCTGAATAGAGATTTTTTTGCTATAGGTGCTGAAAGAAGACAATATTATGAAAATCTGGCTATGGAATAGATGAACGTTATTGTTAATATCAGATGATTTTTCAGAAGAACAGAATTTTCAGATGGGTTTATAATCTGCTGTTAGTAATATGTAACCTGTTGTTAAAATCGTCCAATGTGATGCCGATTTTTAAAAAAGGTTCTAGGGGTGATCCAGGAAATTATAGACTTGTGAGCCTGACATCGGTGCTGGGCAAAATAATGGAAATTACAGAACATGTAGACAAACATGGTTTAATGGGGCAGAGTCAGCATGGGTTCAGCCGAGGGAAGTCTTGCCTCACCAATTTGTTTCATTTCTTTGAAGGTGTAAATAAACGTGTGGATAAAGGTGAGCTAGTTGATGTAGTGTATCTAGATTTTCAGAAAGCTTTTGATAAAAGTTCCTCATGAGAGACTTCTAAGAAAATTAAAGAGTCATGGGATAGGAGGCAAGGTTCTGTTGTGGATTAGGAATTGGTTATTGGACAGAAAACAGGGTTGGGTTAAATGGTCATTTCTCTCAATGGAGGAGGGTGAACAGTGGAGTGCCACAGGGATCTGTACTGGGACCGGTGTTATTTAACATATTTATAAATGATGTGGAAATCGGAATGACACGTGAGGTGATTAAATTTGCAGAAGATACAAAGCTTTTCAAGCTTGTGAAAAAAACACAGTCAGACCTTGAAATATTGCAGGAAGACCTTAGGAAACTGGATGACTGGCCATCCAAAATTGGACAAATGCAAGGTGATGCACATTGGAAAGAATAATCTGAATCATAGTTACATGATGCTAGGGTCCACCTTGGGGTCAGTACTCAAGAAAAAGATCTAGGTGTCGTTATAGATAATATGCTGAAATCCTCTGCTCAGTGTGCGGCAACGGCCAAAAAAGCAAACAGGATACTAGGAATTAGTAGGAAAGAGATGGTGAATAAGACCAAAAATACTATAATGCCTTTGTATCGCTCCATGATGCATCTGCACCTTGAGTATTGCGTTCAGTTCTGGTCGCCGTATGTCAAAAACAATATAGCAGAATTAGAAAAGGTTCAAAGAACAATGATCAAAATGATAAAGGGGATGGAACTCCTCTTATATGAGGAAAGGCTAAAGAGGTTAGGGCTCTTCAGCTTGGAAACAGAGACAGAAGAGGGGCGATACGATTGAGGTCTACAAAATCATAAGTACATAAGTACATAAGTAATGCCATACTGGGAAAAGACCAAGGGTCCATCGAGCCCAGCATCTTGTCCACGACAGCGGCCAATCCAGGCCAAGGGCACCTGGCAAGCTTCCCAAACGTACAAACATTCTATACATGTTATTCCTGGGATTTTGGATTTTTCCAAGTCCGTTTAGTAGCAGTTTATGGACTTGTCCTTTAGGAAACCGTCCAACCCCTTTTTAAACTCTGCTAAGCTAACCGCCTTCACCACATTTTCCGGCAATGAATTCCAGAGTTTAATTACATGTTGGGTGAAGAAATATTTTCTCCGATTTGTTTTAAATTTACTACACTGTAGTTTAATCGCATGCCCCCTAGTCCTAGTATTTTTGGAAAGCGTGAACAGACGCTTCACATCCACCTATTCCACTCCACTCATTATTTTATATACCTCTATCATGTCTCCCCCCTCAGCCGTCTCTTCTCCAAGCTGAATCCTAAGTGGTGTAGAATGAGTAGAAGTAAATCAATTTTTTACTCATTCCAAAAGTACAAAGACTAGGGGACACTCAAGGAAGTTACATGGAAATACTTTTAAGACAAATAGGAGGAAATATTTTTTCACTCAACAAATAGTTAAGCTCTGGAACTCTTTGCCGGAGGATGTGGTAACAACGGTTAGTGTATCTGGGTTTAAAAAAAGGTTTGGACAAAGTCCTAGAGGAAAAGTCCATAGTCTGCTATTGAGACAGACATGGAAAGCATCTGATTGCCCTGGGATTTGTAGTATGGAGTGTTGCCATGATTTGGGTTTCTGCCAGGTACTTGTGACCCGGCTTGGCCACTGTTTGGAAAACAGGATACTGGACTAGATGGACCATTGGCCTGACCCAGTATGGCTACTCTTATGTTCTTTTTATGTTATTTATTAATGAAATATTTATATACTACCGATCACTACTGGTTCTGGGCAGTGTACAAAAATGATAAATATCATCATATAAGATAAGAACATAAGAGTAGCCATATTGGGTCAGACCAATAGTCCATCTAGCCCAGTATCCTGTTTCCAACAGTGGCCAAGCCAGGTCACAAGCACCTGGCAGAAACCCAAATTGTGACAACATTCTATGTCACCAATCCTAGGGCAAGCAGTGGCTTCCCCATTATATAATATATTACTATAATGCTGACTGCTAAAAAGCTCAACTCCCACGATAACCTCTGGATTTTTAGGCTCAGTTCTGAAAAAGCTGTGGGCAGCTCTCTTTAAAATAATGGAGGCACTGCAGGTTTGTTAAAGCTTCCCACAGCTTTTCAGTGGGCTGAACTGGAACTGAATGCACCTGCTTTGTGAACAGTGAGTATCTGATAGCTGAGATAACAGGGTAATCTCTATTTGAAAGGATTAGAACAGTCCTTTCAAATAAAACAGTCAGAGTTTTTCAGTGTCCCATACAGCACAGGATACAGGTAAGCATTGCCAGAAGACCAGGCACTGACACACAGCCTTGTGTCGACAGTAACCTTGAACAAGGATAGGAGCTTTCTCCGAGGACAAGCAGGCTGCTTGTTCTCACATGTGGGTCGACGTCCGCGTCGGCCCAGGAATCGGACGGCATTTTGCAAGCAAATATAAAAAAAGGTTTTGCCAGAGTCTTCTGGCGTGTGTGCAGTGCACACCACACTTGCGCGGACTGATTTCCTGCCTGTTGCTTGAACACGTTCCCTCAGTTGTTTTTTCTCCACGTTGAGGTGCGGTGTTGTTTTTTGCTGTTCCTCACAGGCCCAGGAGAGAGTCTTCGTTTTTTGTTTTCGATTTTTTCTTTTATTATCATTTCTAAAAATTAAAAAAAAAAGAGTTCATTTACTTTTCTTAGTTTTTCTTCCTTTTGAAATTTCCTTTCTTTTTCGACGCAGCAGGCTTTTTCCCCCTTATTTTTGTGCCTTTTTCTTTTAGTTTCAACAATTTTTTATTGATGATACGACAAGATAAACAACCAACAAGCTCCATGTACTGAGCAGTGGAACCAGAACATTCACGAAAGAGCATAGTAACATTCTCTTCATCAATATTTTACATTTCTTCTTTCCCCAACCCAATCCCCAATCCCCACCCCTAAGATCCACCGTTTGTTATTTTGATACCAGCTATATATAACCCATTTGAACAACTTAGGTATTGATGAACACAGATCAAAAAAAAAAAAAAAGAAAGACCAACAGTGTCTAACAATCCCCTTCCCTCATTGTATTCCCCGGTAATCTATTCAGAACTTGGCTGCGAGCTCTACTGGATATGCTGTTAAGGTAAGGTTGCCATATTCCCAAGAATTTCCTCTGTCTTTTTGGTGACAATCTCACCCCTCTAGCCTCCCAAAGCATAAGCTGGTGTAGCATATTCCTCCAGCCCCAATAAGAGGGAGGTATGTCTGATACCCATCCATTTAGTATACATTTTTTCCCCACTATACAGGCTTTATTTGTCAGCAGCTGGGCTTCCTTGTTTCCCCCTCCCTCTTGTCCCTCTACATTAAACATCATGCGTTCAAATGTGACCCGTGTCCTATGCCCCAGGACCCCTCTAAGAAAGTTCTCCACTTTCTGCCAGAATGATTTAACATATCTGCAGAGCCATGTGCCTTTTTCTTTTAACAGGCACAATCGTGGCTTTTGATTTCGCTGAAGCCGTTTTTCCTTCCATGTCATCGAAGACTCCCAGCAGCTTCAAACGTTGTACTCGGTGCATCCGGACCATCTCAGGTATCGATACCCACGCCTGGTGTATCCTGTGCCTTGGGCCCGACCATAGCCCAGCCACTTGTAGTCTGTGTCTTCGTATAAAGAAACGGACCCAAGCATCTCGAGAAGCCCAACGAGAAAAGCTTTTTGGGGCTCAGTCCGGTCCTTCGACGTCAGCATCGACATCGAGAGAAGCATCGACGTCGGGAGCGAAGGTAATGGCTGCTGAAAGACCAATTCGCGCTGGGAGCAGTGAGGCATCAAGTGGGTCTCCACCTGCCTCAAGGCCTCCTGCTATGCAGGCCCCCCGGGACCGACCTTTGTCGGACCCGGCCCCTAGGAGGCGTGAGGATTTCACGTCCTCCTCATCAGTACTGAGGCGTCTCGATGACGGGCATCGAGCGAAGGTGAAGAAGCACCGTCATCGTTCTCCTTCGACACACGGTGCCTGGAGCTCTGGGGCATTGAGGGAATCGGCACCCGAGAAGCTTCAGTGCCAAGAGGATCGTTCCCCCTCTATTCAGGAGGTGCCGATGCGTTGGCCTTCTGGCAGCCCGGTACCTGCTCCCGAGCCTCGACAGATTCTGCCACTGGCTCCTTTACCGACCCCACAGCCTTGTCCGTCAGCGGTTCTCGACGAGCACATCAGGGCCCTGCTTCCAGAGCTTCTGGAAGGATTGCTGCACCAGTCTGCTTCGGTGCCGGGGGTGCTTGCGCCTTCCATATTGTCTGCTGCAGCGGCATCTGGCCCTTCGCTTGTGGTAAGGTCTCTGACCTCAGTGCCGCCGGAGGTATCGGTGTCGGCTGCCACCCAGGTCGACTCCTCTTCGACGTCGGTGGAGGAAGCTTCACCGGAGTCCAGGCAGGCGTCGACTTCTCGGCACCGCCATCGAGGACGTCATTCCTCAGTGTCGAGGCAGGCTCAGTTTCGGACTGCTCTGAGGGATGTTTTGTCCGATATTGAAGATGAGCATTCGTGGGAGGAAGAGGAAGATCCCAGGTATTTTTCTTCTGACGAGTCCTATGGGATTCCCTCTGAACCTTCCCCTCCACCAGAAAGGAGACTTTCTCCTCCGGAGAGTCTATCCTTTACCTCCTTTGTCTGGGAAATGGCTGCGGCTATTCCCTTCCCTATAGAGGTTGAGGATGAACCCAGGGCTGAGATGCTCGAGGTCCTGGATTATCCTTCTCCACCTAGAAAGGTTGCAATGGCACCTTTGCATAAGGAAGTCCTTATGCGAAATTGGTCATTCCCTCTGTCTAATCCCGTGATCCTGAAAACAGCTGAATCCCAATATCAGATCCACGGTGAGCCTGGATTGATGAGGTCTTGGCTACCTCACAATTCCATGGTGGTGGACTCCGCCCTCAAAAGAGCCAAGAGCACTAGGGACTATGCCTTGGCGCCACCAGGCTGAGAATCTAGAACCTTGGACTCTTTTGGGAGGAAGACGTATCAGGCCGCTATACTCGCTGCCAAGATCCAGACATACCAGCTCTTCACGAGCGTCCACTTGCGTTACTCGGTGAGGCAACTGTCCAGCTTGGTTGATGCATTCCCTCCGGAGCAGGCTGAGCCTTTTTGCCAGGTGGTTAGGCAGCAGAAGGCATGTCAAAAGTTCCTGGCCAGGGGTACATTCCACACTTTTGATGCAGCATCCAGGATCACTGCCTAAGGTATAGTGATGCGCAGACTCTCATGGCTGCATGTCTCTGACCTGGATCATTCAGTCCAGCAGCGGATGGCGGATGTTCCTTGCCAGGGAGATAACCTTTTTGGTAAGAAAGTAGAGGATCTAGTTGACCAGATCAAGAAGCACAATGATGCTATGGATTCTCTCCCGCCGGGCGTCTTCTACTACCTCCTCATCTAGGAGGGCACCGGATCTCATCTTCTGTGTCAGGAAGCCGTCCAGATGTGGCTTTGGGCTCACCGTCACGGCATGTTTCTCCAATCCACTTATCTGGCAGGCGTAAACAACAGTCTGGCCCTGGCCCGTTCTCACTCAGCTGATGAAAGCTCCTTTTGAGCCACTGAATACCTGCCATCTGGGGTACTTGACCTGGAAGGTCCTTTTCTTGGTGGCTGTTACTTCAGTTCATAGGGTCAGTGAGCTTCAGGCCTTGGTAGTACATGCACCTTATATCAAATTTCATCAGAACAGAGTAGTCCTCCACACGCACCCTAAGTTCCTGCCAAAGGTGGTGTTGGAGTTCCATCTGAACCAATCAATTGTCTTGCCAACATTCTTTCCCCGTCCTCATACCCGCGCTGGCAAAAGCAGTTTGCATACCTTGGACTGCAAGAGAGCATTGGCCTTTTATGTGGCACAGACAAAGCCCTTCAGACAGTCCACCCAGTTGTTTGTTTCTTTCGATCCCAACAGGAGGGGAGTCGCCATCAGAAAACGCACAATCTCCAATTAGCTAGCAGATTGCATTTCCTTCATTTATGCCCAAGTTGGGCTGACTCTAGAGGGCCATGTCATGGCTCATAATGTTAGAGCCATGGCTGCTTAAAGTCAGCCTCCATTGAAGAGACTTGCAAGGCTGCAACATGGTCATCAGTCCACACATTCACATCTCACTACTGCCTTCAGCAGGATACCTGACGCGATAGTCGGTTTGGGCAGTCAGTGCTGCAGAATCTGTTTGGGGTTTAGAATCCAACTCCACCCCCCTAGAACCATTTTTGTTCTGTTCCAGGCTGCACGCTCAGTTAGTTGTTTATGGTTTCATGCCAATCAAAGTTATGTCCTCGCCGTTGCGAGGCCCAATTGACCAATGTTCACTGTTTTGAGTGAGCCTGGTTGCTAGGGATACCCCATATGTGAGAACAAGCAGCCTGCTTGTCCTCAGAGAAAGCAAAGATACTTACCTGTAGCATGTATTCTCTGAGGACAGCAGGCTGATTGTTCTCACAAACCTGCCCACCTCCCCTTTGGAGTTATTTGCTTCCTTTTATGCTTTTTGATTTAACTGAGGGAACACGTTCACGCGACAGGCGGGAAATCAGTCTGCATATGTGTGGTGCACGGTGCACACGTGCCAGAAGACTCTGGCAAAACTTTTTTTATATTTTGACGTCCAATTCCTGGGCCGACGCAGACATCGACCCACATGTGAAAACAATCAGCCTGCTGTCCTCGGAGAATACCTGCTACAGGTAAGTAGCTTTGCTTTTCTGGAACAATACAACTCCCATCAATGATCTGCACCCAGAGGCATAGCTAGGTGGGGTGCAAGGGGAGCAAGAACTCCCTCAAATTGATTTTCAATAAAATGGTGCCTGTGCAGATCAGCCCTTCAGCTTCATACATTGAAGAGAATCTGCCAGACGCTGAGAACTCAAACGTCCCACGGGAAAACACAGAAAAAAAGGCAAAAAAGGATGCCAAAGACTGGAGAAATGTGCACTTGAGATCAAATGTTTATTGAGTAAAAAGAGTCGACACAAACGTGTTTCAGCCACTAGGCCTGCATCGGGAGTCTGTATAAAAAGAAGCCTCTTGTACGCTGATGCTATAAGGTGCAGGATTATCCGTCTGTATACAATGATTATAGTGGATTGAAATACTGGTCAACGTTCAACACCTACTTCGCTGGCAAGCGTGTCTTTTTTACCAAGGGTCTTTTTAAAGACCAGTATTTCAATCCACTATAATCACTGTATACAGACGGATAATCCTGCACCTTATAGCATCAGCCTACAAGAGGCTTCTGTTTATACAGACTCCCGTTGCAGGCCTAGCAGCTGAAACACGTTTGTGTTGAGTCTTTTTACTCAATAAACATTTGATCCCAAGTGCATATCTCTCCAGTCTTTGGCATCCGTGGTCAACCTCCCACTTTTTTTGCCTTTCTTCAGCTTCATACAGACATGTATTTTACAAAAGGTCTGCTCTCCCTGACATCAAAACCTGGCTACGCTTCTGCTGCCACCTTTGACTCTTAAAACACAATTTCCAGGTTATAAAATAGCTCTGTAAATGCTTCTAACAACTAAGAAAAAGAAAAATACTGAAAGTGACTCAACACAAATTCACAGACATTAGTAGGAGTCATGGAAATAAACCCCACACCCAAAAATTCATGATGTCCTGATTCTAGAAGCACCCAATACACAACTCATTTTCTCCTTCTTTTCAGATGCCGTATGCCTCCAATAAGCAGCAACTCTCAGTTGACTCACATGCATCTGACATGTTGCATCCACCCCCTCCTTTGTAAGTTGATTCTCTTTCCAAGGAGATGCAAAATGCTTATTTCTACACTGAGGAATAAATTAAAAACAGGTGAGACATCTTCCCATAACTGGAACTTGTCACCCTTGAAATCAGCCTTACTTCACCTACTACATCAAAAATAACCCCTACATATATTTATTTTTAGCATACCATATGTAGTTGAAATAGACAGTTCAATTTTGTATGGATTCCCTGCTTCAAAACAAGCAGGAAGAAAAAGAAAATAAGTATTTCCAATTTCAGGCATTTGCCTGTGTCGATTTAGTTTGGGTGTCTACAAGGTTTTTGTGCACTCAAATTATTTGGGCACACATATACCTATGAATTAACACATGTGAACATATACGATAGATTTCCACATGGAAAAGCTTTTAGCATGCATAGAAGATGCACATTTCTGACACTCTTGACAATACGCTAGAAGCAAGATGGCTGTCATTTGAATGAATGAAACTATTGGTTTATGTTTCAATGTCGAGACACAGCCTGTGAAGAAGCCCTTAGAGTGAATCGGGTCCGGCCGCTGTTGGGTGAACAAGAATGAAGTTCAACTATTGCTACTTTGAGAAGAAATATGTGTCATATTTGAACAGAAATTTGAAATAAAAACTTTTTTGAAAAAGATTAATAACCAATTTAGTTATAAATAAAATTTAAATATGAGGGTTTTTTTTAGACCAATGATGAATAAAACAACCCCAGTGAAAGACTCTGAAATTGTAGTAAGCGTTTGGGTGTTTTGAGGTCTTTTCCTCGTATTTAACTTAATATTGGCACTTGCATCGCATCTGTTCCTGACACACAGATGAACAAAGAATACTATGACAACCTTATAAATTGGAAAAATAATTTTGGCCGCAGCTTTATTAACCAATCAAAAATTCATAACCAACACAAATAAAAATATCATCAATATTTCAATGCAACCTTCACTTTTCTTATTACCATTTATAAAGCTAGTCGGTGCCAACCTAGCTGCACATATTTATTCCATCAAATGTATTAATACTCCATGAACCACCTTGTAAAGTGAGACCTGTGGTGACGTCAAGGCCTCACTTCTGCTTCTGGTGGTTTCAAACACAAGCAGATTACACTGTAAAATCCATATAGCCAGTAAATTCATTGTCCTTAAATGAAGGCTGCTTGAAACATTCTCATTTAAATTAGCACAGCTGTGACTTAAACTACCCCTTTTAACATCCTTAAACATCCCTATCCCAACTACAAAATTACCCAAGATCCCAATACCAACCCTCACTCTTCTAAATTTTGGGAGGGATTGGGTGGGATGAAACTTCTTGTTTCAGTTCCCTCAACTAGCTTTCCTCCTTGCTGCCCATCAATTCTCCTCAGCCCGGAACCCGCCAATTTTCCTGACGTTCCCGTGCTCTTTTGCTCCACCCCCAACCTTAAAAAAGACAAAACAAAACAAAATTTACATACCCTTTGAAGTCACCATTCTTTCTGCTCTAATTTGGATGCCTTACTAAACGTCAACACCTCTTCCCAGTAATCTCTTCTTATTTTGTTTACCCCTTTTCGCTTATTAATTTGTTAATTAATTTAATTACATCAAAATGTCATTAATTTTAAAAGTCTTTATAAGACTCCCATTGCAAAATAATTAAATTATTTTCTTATCAAGTATATATCTCTCCTGCCACCACCCAGTTTTCTTTTATCCCTTCACCATAACAAAATATATGTAGGCACTACTACAGCAATGCCAATATTATCCACCCATAATTGATCTTATGGGTTTTCTATATCATTGAGACCATATATTATTGAAGTATTTGCTGGGTTCTTCATTATATTGTTAGTCGTTCAAGGACATTTAGAATCTCAGATTGTTTTACTCAATTAATTTGCACAAACATACAAACAAGCAAAAATAAAACTCACATGTGACAATTGGGAAAAAGTTGAAAAATATGAACATGAACCAAATTATTTTGGCTGTGCACATCCCTACCTTCTTTATGCTGTCTTGCTGAATTAATGCTTTGGTCAGTTACTGAACAAACAAAAATTACCTCAGTCTGACCCTTCGTAGTGCAGCTATATGGTCATACGATCCATAATCTTTGTTATGGATAGTGTGACCTAACCCAAAACAGAAATATTATGGAAATTCAATTCACACTCATTTGAAGAGTGACCCTTCCTGATTTCCCCTAAAAACTGGAATTTCAAACTCATAGATGAAACGGGTGTAAATCCAGGACTGCCACAACCTCTCTTCAGGTGTAGAACTACATATATAGTCAACCTAATAAAAGTGGTTTTGGAATCTAGGCACATTTCTTTAGAGGCAGCTCAAGTAATCTTGCCAAATATTAAGATTTTGAGAAGAAAAAACCCCTCAAAATTCAACAGGACAAAAGCATAAGAAATAACAGAGACAATATTCAGCTATCAGTGGCCAGTGTTTTTTTTTTTTTTTAAACCACTGGCTGCTGCTGGCTGATTTAGATAATAAGAATAGCCTTACTGGATCAGACCAATGGTCTATCTAGCCCACTATCGGTCACAAGTACCTGGCAGAAACCCAAATAGTGGCAACATTCCATGTCGAACCCCAAAGAGTAGCAAGATTCCATTCAGAATCTCAAAGAGTAGCAACATTCCATGCTACCAATCCCAGGGCAAGTATGGCTTCCCCCATGTCCATCTCAATAATAGACTATGGAGTGTTCCTCCAGGAACTTATCAAAACCTTTTAAAACCCAGATATGCTAACCGCTGTTACCACATCCTCCGGCAACGAGTTCCAGAGCTTAACTATTCATTGAGTGAAAACATATTTCCTCCTATTTGTTTTAAAAGTATTTGTAACTTCATTGAGTTTCCCCTGGTCTTTGTACTTTTTTGAAAGAGTACAAAATCGATCCAGATATTCAATACTGGTCCCTACTGAGGCACCAGCACTGAATAACCGGGTCTGGGGCAGCCTCTGAGGCCCCAATACACAAAACTTACCATGCAAGGAACCTCCAATTTTGACTGGTTCAATGCAGTTTAACGTGCCCATTATTCAGCAAGTAATGCACAAAGGGGTCCTGCATGGTTTTTACCATTCGTAGTAGCAGCCAACAAGAATTGTATGCAAATGTATTACAATGAGCTGATTAGTATTGAAATGTGCAATCTGAGTGATGCACAGAGAGGAGCGCCTACCTTTAACGTGGAAATTTTTATGGGAGGTCAGGAGCTGTTGTACCATGAATGTGGCTTCTCGGAGTTGTCTTGGAATAGAAAAGCACGTTATGGATGTGCTCCCATGGAACCCGTACTTTTGAAAAAAAAGCTACACATGGCTTTCATATAAGCACATATAAACAATAACCCCTCCCCCCTTGGGCATGAAAGTTGGTGTGGAACCCCACAAAAAGAAACCTTCACGGCCTGGGTGTTTTATTGCTTATATGCGTGTATGAAAGCTTTGTGTAGCATTGGAATGCTGTGGAAGCATGTCCATAGCAACACGCTGTTCTGCGCATGCGCATAACATTGACACTTAGCAAGTGATTGTCCTATGCATGCACAGCTTAGCGGGTGGCTGTTCCATGAATGCGCTGGTGGGTTCCCTACTGAGCTGCTTGCTGTAAGTGAGCAGTTCATTTACATGAGATTTCCTTTCAGCATCACTCACTTTTTCAAACTCATTAACTTTTACCTGGGATTTTTACAAGGACTTTTGTGCATCAGTGCCTGAGAGTTACCTGGTTAAGTTAGGACAACCAAAGGCTGTCTGAAGTTCAATGGATCATTATCTGGGTATTGTTGCTAAAAACTGGCGGTCCTGGGCAATTTCGAGCTCCACCCCAACTTCATCTCAGACCATCCTGGCACTAACTGGACAGTGCTGCAGATGGCTGCCCAATTATTCAGTGACATAATCTGGGTATCTGCCACTAAATATTGTGGTTTGGCCCCCAGTACAATTTCACAGGGCAGAGCTTCTTCTGCCCAATTAAATCACTTTACATAAATCATAAGAGTTGCCCTACGGGGTCAGACCAAGAGTCCATCTAACCCAGTATTTTACTTCAAACAGTGGCCATTACAGGTTACAAGTAACTGACAGAGTCCCAAAAAGCAACAAGATTCCACACGACTTAACTTCAGGGATAAGAAGCGGCTTTCCCCAGGTCTACCTTAACATTGATTTATGGACTTTTCATCCAAGAATTGGTCCAAGCCTTTTTTAAACCTAGTTACAGTGACTGCTTTTAACGTTTGCTCTGGCGAAAAGTTTCAAAGCCTAAATATACACAGAGTGAAAAAATATTTTCTCCTATTTGTTTTAAATATTCTACTCTGTAACTTCACGGAGTGTCCCCTAGTCTTTGTTTTTGCAGAAAAACAACAACTGATTTACATTTACTCGTTCCACTCTATTCAGGATTTTATAGACCTCAGATCATATCTCCCTTTGAATATCAACCCCAATAATTTTTCAAAGTCTCTACTGTATATTAGCATTTTTCATTGAACAGCCTGATGGCCAGTGGTAGCCCCATCGACTTAAGTGTACAATAGTGGTTCCCAAACCTGGTCCTGGAGGCACCCCAGCCAGTCAGGTTTTCAGGATATCCACAATGAATATTCACGAGAGAGATTTGCATGCAGTGTACAGTATACATTCTCCTCATTGAACTGACAGAGATTTGCCCTCATAAATCTGGTGTTATTCCATTACATTCCCAATTCACTGCTAAACTGCTAAAAGTGGACATTACCAGTATCTGTATTTGGTATCTACAGCCAAATATAATATCCATAGTACAGATATTTTTATTTATAAAATTGTTTTCAGAGCTCTGGTGTTTCTGTGTTCTGACTGTATTCCCGTGGTACGCATATGGAGAATTCATTTATCTATTATACGGTTTCTGGGAGAAAGCATTAATTTGTGGTTGATGGAGGTGCCTGGATCCTGGGAGCTGCTCTGGATGTGCAGGGCAGCTCAGAATGACCCTTTGATCTGGAGATAAGCTGACAGCATCAAGCACTGGTCTTTGCTTTGAAAAGCTTGTTAATCTGCTTGAAAGAGGGCACAATATCAGAACTGCGCCAGCTATGCAATTGCTAAGAAAGGAGAGGAAAGCTACCCTGCATTTTTTCTAAAAACATTTATAGTCCACAAAACTCCTACGTGGGTAACAATAAAATCATTTTTCTTTTACTGAATTTTAAAGTAAATTACTTTGAATTTTTTTAAAAATCTACAACACAAATTCATTAATAAGCCACTGATACTATTAATCTTTTTTTTTTTTTTTTTTGCCACACTGGTACATGGTAGACCTTTAACTTTATAACAACCAAGGTGGGTGTGGAGGTGGAGTTAATTGAATCAAAAATATATATAAACACTGTAAAATGATCCATTATTCAAACAAATAAATATGTGCATGTAATGTTTGAAGGAAGGAAAAAGCCTCAAGGAGCTCCAGACTAGCCAGTAGAGCTAAAAGCAATCAATAAGATCCATTCCTCATCATTGGCTGAAAAAAAACTTTCCTCATTACTATTTACTGTTCAACTTCAAAAAATATACAAAAACGTGCAAAACCACAAACCATAAACTTAGGGTATCAAAAGCTCCAATATTTCCAAGAGCATATTCAGTTCAAAACCTCAGGGTAAAGTACTTAGCTTAACTATAATCGTCTGTAAAGTGCTTAGCTTCAATATAGTCGTCCGTCCTGAGGTCACATACTCCAATCGCAACAATCCCCCGGACTGACGTTGGCCAGTGTTTCGCTCCAGCTCAGTAGAGCAATGCTGCTTCAGGGTCCAAATGGTCGGGGCTGCAAAGAGAAAAAAAACATCCGCACATATGCGGCATCCAATAAAGAAATCATCACATATTAGATACTTTGTTCTTACAAAAAATGACAGCGTCTCAGCTAGACACCGCTGTCCGACGACACTGCAATCAAAAAAATGGCGACCTTCATAAACTCTCATGGTGACGTCAGACGCTGAACGCGGACATAACCTTTAACTTTGCAACAAATGAATGGGTCATAGGAGGACAAATATTCTGCTTAACAAAAAGGGGCGTCAGATTACCCACGGAGATACAATGTTCTTCTCTTCATAAGGGTCTAGATTCTGCAAACTACAGAGGTAGGCATAAAACCATGCAGGTTGAATCTCCTCTCCTCATCTGCTCTGTGTGGCATAAAGTTTCAGTTTACTAAGTTCAATTGCTGGCACCGAACCATGATTATTATCTTAAAACATTGACAACCTAATAGAAATAAGCAGACAGTGGCAGAGGCGCACAGTCAGTATGTCCCTTTGAATGGTGTCAGGTCCTGCCACCAGGAAGGACATAAGGTACAGCTATGCTGTAACATTTTGGCAGTTCCTCACTGAGCAGCAGGGGCGTAGCCAGACACCCAATTTTGGGTGGGCCTGGACCCAAGATGGGTGAGCAGAAGAGCCCTTCCCCGTACCACAGGTGATTTGGTCTCTCTTTCACTCACCTGCATGCCATATGGTCTCTCAAACATCCCCCCCTCCCTAATACCTTTTAAATAGCAGATTTTCACTGGCAGCGAGCAGCAACTAATACTCACGACTCATGTTGGCCCCACAGCCTTCCCACTGATGCAACTTCTTGTTTCCGCATAGGCGGCAATACGTCAGAGTGAAGGCTGTAGGGCCGGTGCGAGTAGTATGTATCAGTCGCTGCTCGCTGCAGGCAAAGATCTGCTACTTACAAGGTATGCAGGAGGGACAGTTGTTGGGAGTTTTCAACTGGTGAGGCTAAGGAATCCCTGCCAGCCACATCATAGGTGTGCTGCTACTGGGTGGGCCTGAGCCCAAAGTGGGTGGGCTTGAGCCCACTCAGGCCCACCCTTGGCTACGCCACTGCTGAGCAGTACAGATTTTTATACTGGATTGCAGTTAGTTGGACAATATTTAATAAGGAACTAGAAAAATAACTTTTTCTATGTGAGTTGCCCTTACTGTATGAGGAATGATGCTGCTGAGATTTACTCCTCCTGAAAACTCTGTTACACAAGCCTTTCAGTGTAAGTGCCCCTTGGTCCCTCCTTCACCTTGCTGTACTATGTATGTAGTGCATTATCTATAATATTAAATATTCATTGATGTGTAGTCGGAATATGTACAGAATTTGTTGGTTCATTTTTGGGTTGTTTGGAAGTTCTTTCCTCGATTTGTGGACTTTTTTCTCATGGTTTTTAGCGCCATACTAATGCCTGCGTTTGATACAACCCCACAGTCAGAGCCTCCGAGCGCATGAAACAACGTGCTCACGGGCTCTGATCGCAAGTAGCATACAAATGCATGCTAAACAGGGTTCTTACCGCAAGTAGCATGTAAATGCATGCTAAATATATTCCTCCCTAATGGTCAGCGGGCAGCGCATCAACCATTCGTGCACTGTCCGCAGCAAACCCTACACGCTAGCTTGGAGCTGGCATTAGGGTTTGCAGACCATTGGGGAGGAATGGTGAGCCCTGTCCAGCATGCATTTGCATACTAGCAGGTTCCCCTTTCCCCCCAATATAAAACCTCCCGCAAGAGCCCCCCCTCAGGAACCCTGAACCCCCTACCCCAAGTCAGCGACATGGGGGCTGGAGATCTGGCGGACCTCCAGTCTCCCCGACTCCTCCCCTTATATGGTGTGAAGCCCCACCCAGCGCAACCCAGGATGCACTGGGCAGGGCTGGGCACCACAATTTCAAAGGTGGCATTGGGAGTGTACTATTCCCTTCTCCAACAAAGGTATGGGGGCAGGGAAGAGGGCAGCTAGTCCACCAGGTTAGGAGGGCTTGGTTTGCGGCCCACAGGGCAACCAGGGCTTTTTTAGTGCGGTGCTAGGAGGGGTTAGGGGGGGGCTTGAGATCCACTGGATCTCCAGCCTCCCATTAACTTATGTCGGGGAGGGGGGTTAGAAGGTCTGCTGAACCTCCAGCCCCCGTGTCACTGGCTTGAGGTGGGGGTTTGGTGGGGGCACAAGGCCACCAGGGCCTTGCTGTTTCAGTGGGGTCTGTCAAACAAATGCACATGCTCAGGCACAATCCTCCCGCACTTTACCCTATGATTAAAGATAATAGCGTGCATAATTTGCATGCTATCATCTCTGATCATAGGGGCGGTAAATCCCTGCGCTGTTTCATCGCTATTTTTAGAGCGCTGTTTGGAACAGCACAGGGCTTTTGATCATCTGGGCATGAATAAGGAATCTTCCAAGGTGGCTCTAAGCTAAGCTATCATATCTGTAGAGAGGCCCTGGGAAGAGACAAGTAACCTATCATCTGATGCCTTTACCAAAAAGATTATAAAACAGAAGCTTGCTTAAGGTAGTCCACGCATACCCTGGAACCTCAATATCATTAATAGTTAAGGCCTGGCTAGCATCAGGCCTACTTGGCCTACATATAGAGAATAATGTTCACTGAGAATGTGAAGCTCAACTACATAGCCTATAAGAAGACTGTGTTTGAGTTCTCAAGAGACTTTTGACCTTTAAGTTATCAGTATGCCTGTGAAAGAACAGGTTTCATATGACTGATTATCTGTTAGCAAATATAAAGCATTTCTGTTCTACATGCAAACCTATGTGTGCTGGTATTCTGTGAGGCCCTGCAGCCAGCCACCACCCACACTACCACAGGGGGCAATATTAAGCTGGTGGCGGACGGTATTTCTTTATATGCTGGCTGCTGACTGAATTAGATCCAGATATTTAGTGTCAGCCCTTATCCAGGCATAGGCATCAAATATCTGGGTACTTGGAGGCCTGCCGAGATTTACTGGGTGTTGTGGATATTCAGAGGCGGTACCCGAATAGATACCTACTTATTTTAGGACAGGTCTTTTGTTGTCCTAAGTTAATCAGATAATTATTTGGGTATCACCTCTGAATATCAGCAGTTCCTGGGTAACTCCCAGCCCTTCCCCAGCACTAATCGGATAGTACCTTGGCCATCAGATGGGATATTCAGCAGAACTATTTGGTTATGTGCTGCTGAATATCCTGTGGGCACCCAGTCAGTGCTAGTTAACCGGAAGACTATCTTCTACCTGATCAACTAGCACTGAATATTGAGCCCTACATTTTTAAGGTGCTAATGAACCAAATGCTTACTAATAGATGCCCATCCCTGTGTACAGTAAGGAGTTTATGTGTGATAATGACTATTTTCCTGCCCATTGCAGGGTGTGAGACATGTGGCTATCCTTATTGTAAAGATTCCCTTCCTAAAATTAGCCTGGAATCCCCTATAAAATGAGGCTGACACTCGCATTACTAAGGAACTACCTTAAACCATAGATGCAGCAAGAAATATTCTCCTCAAGGACCCCCAGGATATGGCAGCTTATTACACTGCAAAAAAGACTTATTGAATTTTAGGGCCTAAGGTGTTTGCATGTTAAGTCTGTTTGAATGGACAGAAATTAACAGGGAATGTGAGACATTTTCACCCTCCTTAGCATATACAATAAACAAACTCAAGAGTTCTTAGAAAAACAAACATATTTTATTGGTAGTAACAAGACTGCAGCTTTGCTTTAATGGTGACATACAGTAGGATACGAGATGAGCAATGAACCATTCAAATGATACAAAAGTCAGAGAGCCTGCCACAACCAGCAAGAAGTCCAAGGTAAACATTTAATCCAACATTAATACAAACCCCACCATACCAGCTAGAGCATAAGCCTAACATTGACCACCCAGTGAATGTTAAGGCCTACTTCAAAGGATCTCCTTTGAAGGTGATCCTAGCTCAGGTACCCACCACACCAGTGGACCCTCCACCCCCACCCCCCAACCTTAAAACGAAGCTGCTGACCAGAAGAATCGTTCAACATGTCACACCCCCACTTCCGGAAGAAGCATTAAATCTCCCAAGCTAGTCAAGGAATGTGTTAATTAGTCCAATAAAAATATATCCTCTTCTTCTTTGTTAACCTTTGTTTCCAAGCCTAACTTTATAACTTTATATTATATTCCATGTTTTTGTAATTTTTAAGATTTGGTTTATTGTGTTTGAATTTATTTTATGTTAAAAAAAAATCTTATTGTAATCCACCTTAAGTACATAAGTACATAAGCACTGCCACGCTGGGAAAAGACCAAAGGTCCATCAAGCCCAGCACTCTGTCTCCGACAGTGGCCAATCCAGGCCCCAAGAACCTGGGAAAAACCCAAAATTTAATAACGATCAATGGACTTTTCCTTCAGGAATCTGTCCAGACCCCCTTTAAACTCAGCAAGGTCAGCTGCCGTCACCACCTTCTCTGGGAATGAGTTCCAGAGTCTAACTACACGCTGAATAAAGAAAAACTTTCTCTGATTTGTTTTAAACCTACCACATTCTAATTTCATCTTGTGTCCCCTGGTTCTATTATTGTTAGAAAGTGTAAACAAACACTTCATATCTGTCTGCTCTACCCCACTCATTATTTTGTAGACCTCTATCATATCACCCCTCAGCCGCCTTTTCTCCAGGCTAAAGAGTCCTAGCCTTCTTAACCTCTCCTCATAAGGTAGTCATCCTATCCGTTTTATCATTTTCGTCGCCCTTCTCTGCACCTTCTTCAATTCCTTTATATCTTTTTTGAAATGAGGCGACCAGAACTGAACACAATACTCCAGGTGCGGTCGCACCATGGAGCGATATAACGGCATTATAACATCCTCATGCTTGTTTTCCATCCCTTTTCTAATAATACTCAACATTCTGTTTGCCTTCTTAGCCGCCGCAGCACATTAAGCTGAAGATTTTAACGTCCTATCCACAATGACTCCCAGATCCCTTTCTTGGACTATAAACGCCATGTTAAGGTGCTTATTTGGGGGTTATGCGTGCATAAACCAGCATTTTAAAGTTTAAATATTGCATACATGTCTAAGTCCAGATTTTACAAAGCTGAGATATACACATTGAACTCTAAACCGTGCTTTTGGCAAGGGGGCATAGTCAGTGGCATAACTACGGGGGTCTATGGGGGCCTGAGCCTCCCAAATTGGCTCTGGGGCCCCTGGTTTGGCTGGTTGGGGTCCCCAACCCATGCCAGCTGAAGTGTTTGTCCTGCACTTGTCTCACCTCATTGCCTACTTTGTTCTTAGTTGCGCCGTGAATGCTCGTTTTAGTGAAACTGAGCATGCGCGACACTTCACATGGGCATGGTCAGGGTCTATTGTAAATGGGACTAGGATGGACCTAAAAAATAAAAGTGCATTCCCCATTTCAGAAGATGAATACATATCTGTCAAAAAGATTGACATTAGGATTTAAACCTGCTACTCAGGACATCTAGATTTCAGAAACTGCTCTTACCAAGCAGCACTCACAGGGAGGGATTAGGTTGAGATCACATTCCTTAATCCCCCAGTGGTGATTTCCCTTTCCCCCTCCAAAGTAAAACTGACAAGGGATACTGGTCTCTGTGACAGCTTTGGGAAAATAAACATTTATGTTTCTAAAATGACTAATATAAACATTTATGTTCTGCACATAAACATTTATGTTGCTATTTCATAACATAAACGCTTATGTGCTCATGTTGACTTGTTGATATTTCACAAGTTTGAGATTCTAAAATGGATCCTCCTGCTGTATATAGCTAATGCATAAATGTCCATTTCTCCATGTGTTTTAGAACAAGCTCTAAGTTGATAAATCCTGTTCTAAAATACTAGTGGAACTTGAGATTTTCCGACCTTGATGTCTCAATTATGATTCAAGCATCTTTTCTAAAATCCACTCCTATGTTTTCCTTGAACCTATTCAGTTGGAAAAGTTATTGCTCGATAAGGAAGTTAAATAATTGCTTATTTTCTTAGTTTGTCAGTCTGTTGGGGGGCTTATGTAATACGGGTCTTTATTGAATTAGGTACCTGTTTTTGATGGAAATCTATCTGATTGCTTTATGCCATGGGGTATCCAACCTTGGCCCTCGCCAGGTTGGGTTTTCAGGATTTCCCCAATGAATGTACATGAGATCTATTTAATTAAAATGGAGGCAGTGCATGCAAATAGATCTCATGCATATTCATTGGGGAAATCCTGAAAACTCGACTGGATTGCAACCCTCGAGGACTGAGGTTGGACAGCCGTGCATATTTTTTGCTTAATGTTTGATCTCTTTTTTTTTCTCTCCATATTAATGTGGACTTGTTTTTGATTTGCCTTTTGTTGCATATTTGGTGTATGCATGGAATGATGAGAAAAACTGAAAAAGAAAATCCACTCCTCAATTAAATATCTTAATATGGCCCAATAAAATTCAGAGAGATATAAAATGAAGAAGGCGTACAATAAACATATATCTTAAATACTAAATAATAACACTATACACGATTTATACATAACCAAAATCTTTTCACATAACGAAGGATCAAGCACTACCACTTTAACCTTCATGTAATACCTTAATGTATTCTTCTTAACCATGTCTGTATGCACATGGTGTATATATATATATATACACACACTGTATTTATACCATGATCTGTACCATCTATGTTATGTTCCATGTATGTTGCATTATATACTTCTTACCATGTATGTTCTGGTATTTATATATACACAATATTTATACCATGATCTGTACCATCTATGTTATGTTCCGTGTATGTTCCATTATATACTTCTTACCATGTATGTTCGCACATTAATGCAAGACCATTTGTAACTCTGTTACCCGGAAATGGCATCCGCCATAATGGCAAATGTAAGCCACATAGAGCCTGCAAATCGGTGGGAAAATGTGGGATACAAATGCTACAAATAAATAAACAAATTTAATTGTTTTATGGCAGGGGTATTCACTATCGTCCTATAAGAGATTTAGCCAAGTCAAGGTTTCAGCATAGTCATCGTATGCAAATTAAGCTATATGATTAAGGTGGTTATTTTAGAAGTCCTATTCGAGGTTTGTGCTTGTAAATACCTACATTTACATGTACATATCAAATAAATGTGGAAAACCTGATTTTAGGATGACAGGATTGGCACATGCAAACTGTAAATATGTTCAAATGGCAAAAGGCAGGAGTAGGGTGAGTCCAAAAATATATACATTCATTCCCCATTTCAGAAGGGAAATGTACTTCTATGATAAGGCTGCCTACTGGATCTAGCTTTGCAGGACAGGGTTGATCCAGTTCTGGGTTTACCCCAGTGTATGCCGGGACCTGTAAATCTTGCTTTTCTTAGGGAATACAATGGGGAAATCAGAACTACAAGTCCCTTCAGGCAGTGGGTAAACCCAGGACTGGATCAACTCTGTCCTATGAATCTGGATCCAGTCGGCAGCCTTACTCTATGAGCACCAAGATCAATGCCAGGAGTTATGCCTGCTGCCAGGCATGTCTAGGATTTATACAAGTGCTCGTTTTGAACAGCATTTTACAGGAGGGATTAGGGGAGGTTGCCCCCTTAATCCTCGTGTTTTGTTCACCTCATGAAATCAATAATGAAGGCTCTGTACCTAACCAGGTGCCAGATGCACTACACTTAACGAGCCAGCAACATGGTTTTTAAACTGGTTCTAGCCAGTTTAACGCGCAAGTAGTAAACCAGGACATGCACAAAAGGGCATTGTCCTGTCACGGTAGCAGCTAACGAAAATGGAATGCGGATGAGCAAATTAGTATTATAATGTGTATGTGATGCACTACCGTTTTCCGATCCTCTTACCGTGGAAAACCTAATGGGAGGTCTGCACCTCTCCTTGGGGCTGCTGTGAGGGAATTGGAAGGAAAAAAAAACTGTACAAACCTTACAGCTGCCTTTTTTTTTTTTTTTGGCTATTTTCCTGCTCAAACCTCCCCGGAAAATTCTTGCAGAGCTGAACAACACCTATAGCGAGCTCCAAAAACATCTGAGAAGGATGACAATCTGGAAAAAAAATGTCCAAGTGCTCATCAGGGACGTCCTTCTAAAGTGCCTAACATGGGCGTCCTTCACTCATAAAAACAAAAAAGGACATCCCTGATGAGCACTTGGATGTTTGCAGCTTTCTCCAAGTGAAGGGCTACTACTTATTTTAATCATTGCTTTAAAAGTTGAACGGAGCTTAGATTTGTCCCCCTTCCTCATCGCCAGCTGAAGCTCCTTGAGAGGGCTAATGGACGATTGTGAGACACCCCCCCCCCCCCCCCCCCACGGCCTGTCAGCCAATCACAGCGCGTTTAGCTGGCACCAGTGACAGCTAAACGCGCTGTGATTGGCTGAGACCTGGAGAAGGGGCTACCTTTCGAGCACCCTTGAGTCTAAAAAAAAGCCCGTCCTGCTCGTCAGAGACGTCCTTTCTTTTGTTTTTTTGAGTGAAGGACGTCCATAAAAGACGTCCTTGGCATGCGCAGAGCAGCCAGCATAACTCTTGGTTGCTCTGCAAATGCTCAGCTGGCTGACTGGCTTGGAAGGAAATCGCATGCAAATGAGCTAGCAGCGAGCAGCTCATTTGCATGCGATTTCCTTGATGCATGCCCGTTTCTTACCGAGTCGCTAAGGAATCGGTAAGAGAAGGGCTTTAACGTTTTTGTTAGTACATCTATCCCTAGGAGAACAGACATCTAGTTTTCCAAAATAGCAAATATACATGTTGGCACACGTGTGTTCTCAAATACCACACATATGAATACTGACACTTAGAGGTGGATGTTGCCTAGCTGCCTCTGTTGATGTTTTAGACCATGGTTCCCAAACCTGGTCCTGGGGGCACCCCAGCCAGTCAGGTTTTCAGGATATTCACAGTGAATATTCATGAGACAGATTTGCATGCAGTGGAGACAATGCATGCAAATCTCTCTCTTGAATATTCATTGTGGACATCCTGAAAATCTGATTGGCTGGGGTGCCTTCAGGACCAGGTTTGGGAACCTCTGTTTTAGACATTGACAATTACAAAATGAGGGCTTCCAGCACACATAGTTGGCACAAACATGTCCATTTCTACATGTATTTTAGAAAAGGTTCTATGTCAGAAGATATTTTTCTAAAAAGCTGTTGTAATTTGACACACCCCGAGCTGGACATACTCGATTCTGATTTCTACATCCTTTCTAAAATCTGCCTCAAAATGTTTAGACACAGATCTCAAGTACAGACTGAAAACCAAATTTGCTTGCAATCCTGAATGATTGAAAATGAAATAATAAAGTTAAGTAAAAGGTAATAAGCTGCTGTTACAGCATATAACAAGTACAAGGAATAAAACCCAGGGAAGAAAAAGAAACCTTATAAGAACTCTGTTGTGAATCAAACCATCACTTGCTGCAGTGATGTTTACAATTGTATGATTTCTGAGCTGCACATCGCCAGTAAAAGCCGACTATGCAAAATATCGAGGGGCTACTTTCCTCTAGCAGTGGTTATTTCACGGCTGCTGCTGGAACACAGGTATGGAAACCTCCCCTACTACATGATTTCCTAGCAGATCTTAATGGTATCTCAGGAGGGAATCTCATTCGCCATGCAGGATAAGAACTGCCGTGGCACTGATCATCTGATTTGAACACTCAATCCTCAGGCAGCACTAGAGAAAGCTGCCGAGCAGGGAGGATGCATTTGCTGGGCTAGACACTGTGCTCAGACAGAGAGCAGCATGTGAGTTTCAGGCAGCACTGTTATAGCTGTGGGAAGGACGAGAAGCAGGAGGTGTCTGCCTAGCAAAGCTGCATTCGTTTTAGGACTAACATTTGTTGCAACTCAGCCCTGGTGATAAGAAGGGAAGAAAGGGATGAAATAACAGTGCAGAGATGATGGCATTCAGGAGACACTTTCGGACTTCATCTTAGACAATTTTCCACTGGATCTGGATATCCTGAATTTCATGGGCATTACCATTGGATAATCTTGTTTCAATGAAAAGAGACAATGGATCCTTAATTTATTGGGAAGCATTCAAAGTTCCTGCAGGACCCAAGAAGCATTTTCTAATGGCCAGGAAGTACAAAATTTACAGCTAGTTTTATTTATTTAATTTTAAGTACATGTTCTTTGGAGGAGCCTGTGAGGTTACAGCAAACCAGGGGCACACTAAGAATCTGCACACAGACCTACACCTGTGGACACTACAGGGAGGCACCATGGTGCAAAATGTAATTCTAGTGTTTTTCCGCAGGCGACTGAGCCAAAGACCTGCTGTCGAGGAGCTGGAAAGAAGAAATATTCTTAAACGTGAGTTTCTGGTGTAATAAATATATTTCACCTGCAATAATATGAATTGTATTTGCTGTCATGTTGTGTCTTGCAAACGAGGGACTGTAAATCCCAGGAATGCTTGTCTAATCGCCTTTCCTCTCTCCTATGTAAATGACAGCCAAATACTACCAGAGCACAGCCTTCCTAAGATCACATTCAGATCTCACCCTGGGCTTCATGATCATGAGTGAAATTTTATCGCAGGCATGTGCTGTGAGCAGAAAAAAAAATCAGTGGATTAAAATGATTTTGTTTTCTACAACTAAGTACCCTTAACACTATTTGAAACTTGTTGATGCTATATGTGAATGTGATAACAGCTTTTAGAACCACAATGCAGGGAGATTTCAGTACATATGCACGAGACCAGCCAGAAAGGTGATGTTTCAATACCGATGGACCTCATCAATGAAATACTTCAACTTCTCTTGTCTTTGTAGGTTGTGAAACATTTCAAAAGGCCAAAAAAAAAAATTAAGAATGTGTATTTTTGAGGCCTGGTTTTATGGAATTTGGCTCTCATTTTTTATAGTGAGTTGTAAGCCTCAAAGTAATACAGGAATGCCAAGCTTATGGTTACACAGGTTAAAAGGTCGTTTTAATTGGGCAGAATATCCATATCATTTGATTACACACCTTACAAAACCTAGTAAAAAGTATACCAAAGAGATTAGATAGACAATGCAAAAAAATAAATTGCAACTATAGTTCAATGAGCCTGATTTTAAATAGGGCCTCTATGTGGATGTTCACAGTTTGCTAGGCATTTTACACAGAGTTTGATGAATTCAGTGCTTTTTGAAAAATACTTATAGGAATCATGAATTCTTGGCACATCCAATGGCTACAGTTTGGCTAGAAACACATAAAAAGAAAAGCAGAATCTCTTGGTATCTGCAAATGTACATGGTGACTCTTACATATATGGGTGTTGATTTTGCTACTTACAAGCATATTAATTCTTTGCTTTGGTCTTTATTGAGGAAGATATGAGGGCAATATCCCTCTAAAGAAAACAAAAAGGAGAAAACCTGACTTAAATAGCTTGTCAAAGATAAAACAGAGAGCAGGGGTGAACCCCTTCGTCTTTCTGACATAAGAAGGCAATACTTCCAAAGTTTGAAGAAAAAGTATTCTCTTGTCATCAATCCAATGTGGTTAGAAACCATACCACATGCACCAAGAGGCTTGCCACCCCCCCCCCCTCCCCACTCCCTGCTCTTTTTTGACAAGGGAATTAAGTGTGCACCAGAAATGGCATTCAATAGTGCTGATTCAGAGGAACTAAAACAAATCTCACTCAACCTGGAAGAGGTAATAGATAAACTGATCAAGTAAAGAGCAGCAAATCACCTAGACCAGATGGTGTACACCCCAGAATACTGAAAGAACTCAAAAATGAAATTGCAAATCTAGTATCAGTAACCTATCATTAAGATCATCTATGGTACTTAGAGGGTGGCCAGTACAACACCAGTTTTTAAAATCGGTTCAGAGATAATCTGGGAAACTGCAGAACAGTGAGCCTGATGTAAATGTAACGCAAAATGATTGAAACTAATACAAAATAAACTTTTTTAAAAATCTAATTTTCTGTGCAAGCCCGAAAGCTATTGAAACAGTATACAATCAGGTACTATTAACTTATAGACAGGCGTGAATAAATACGTCAATAAAGGTGAGCCGGTTGATGCAGTGTATCTAGATTTTCAGAAAGCTTTTGACAAAGTTCCTCAAGAGAAACTCCTGAGAAAATTAAGGAGTCATGGGATAAGAGGCAATGTCCTTCTGTGGATTAAGAATTGGTTATTGGACATAAAAAGAGGGTATGGTTAATGGCCATTTTTCTCAATGGAGGAGGGTGAATAGTGAAGTGCCACAGGGATCTGTACTGGGACTGGTGCCATTTAACATATTTATAAATAATGAGTGAAGTGATTAAATTTGCAGATGACATGAAACTGTTCAAATTTGTCAAAACGCATGTGAACTGTGAAAACATTGCAGGAATACCTTAGGAAACTGGAAGACAGGGCATCCAAATGGCACATGAAATATAATGTAGACAAATGCAATGTGATGCACATTGGGAAGAATAATCCAAATCTTAATTATCTGATGCTAGGGTTCACCTTAGGAGTCAGCACTCAAGAAAAAGCCCTAGATGTTTTTGTAGACAATATGCTGAAACCTTCTGCCCAGTGTGTGGTGGCAGCAGGAAAAAGCAAACAGGATGCTAGGAATTATTAGGAGAGGGATGCAAAATAAGACCAAAAAAATTATAATGCCTCTGTTTCACTACATGGTGCAACCTCACCTTGAGTGTTTTCAATTCTGGTCACTGTATCTCAAAAAAGATATAGCAGAATTAGAAAAGGTTCAAAGAAGAGCAATCAAAATGATAAGAGGGGATGGAACTGCTATCATATGAGGAAAGCCTAACGAGGTTAGGGCTCTTTAACTTGAAAAAGAGATGGCTGAGGGGGGATATGATTGAGGTCTACAAAATCCTGAGTGGTGTAGAACGGGTAAAAGTGAATCGATTTTTCATTCTTTCAAAAAGTACAAAGACCAGGAGACACTCAATGAAATTGTATGGAAATACTTTTAAAACAAATAGGAGGAAATATTTTTTCACTCAAAGAATAGTTAAGCTCTGGAACTCGTTGCTGTGTGGTAACAGTGGTTAGCATATCTGGGTTTAAAAAAGGTTTGGACAAGTTCCTGGAGGAAAAGTCCATAGTCTGTTATCGATATGGAAATGGGGGAAGCCAGTGCTTGCCCTAAGATTGATAGCATGGAATGGTGCTACTAATTGGGTTTCTGTCAGGTGCTTGTGACCTGGATTGGCCACTGCTAGAAGAGGATACTGGGCTAGATGGACCATTGGTCTGATCCAGTATGGCTATTCTTATGGCTTAACAGGACAAAATCCATATGGATTTAGCCAAGAGAAGGCTTGCCTCAATAAACTGCTATATTGTTTTTTAAAAAATCTGAATACATATGTTGACAAACGTGAGCCACTTGGTATAGAGAGGCCATCAAATTTGCAGATGACACCAAATAATTCATAGTTCTTAAATTGCACATGGATTCCAGGAAATTGCAGAAGGACTTTGTGAGACTGGGAATTCAGATGAAATTCAATGTGGACATGTGCAAAATGATGCACATTGAGAAGAATAACCAAAATTATAGCTACACAATGCTAGGTTTCACATTAGGAGGTGCCATGTCAGAAAAGGATCTAATCATCACCATGGACAATATATTGAAATCAAGAACAAATACATAAAATGCAGCGGCCAAAAAAAAGCAAACAAAATATTGGGAATTATTAGGGAAAGAATAGAAAATAACCTCACTTTGAGTTCTGTGTGCAGTTCTGGTTACCATATCTCAAAGATATGACAGAATTAGAAAATGTACAGAAAAGGGCAACCAAAATAATACATGGGATGGAACAAGTCGCCTACAAGGAAAGGCTCTTCAACTGAGTGAAGAGATGGCTGTGGTGGGGGCGGGTGAGATATGATAGAGGTCCATGAAATCCTGAATGGAGTGGAACTGAAATACAAACCGATCCTTTACTCTTTCAAAATAAATGTGTAGACTAGGGGACTTTCCATGAAGTTAATGCGTAGCAGAGCTTTGGACTCTTTGTCAGAGGATGTGGTAAAAGAAGCTGAGGTTGGAAAATTTGCTTAAATAAGTTCCTGGAGAAACAGTTAAGACAATTTTATTAAGGTAGACCTAGGGAAAGCTACCTCTTATAGTTGGGCATAAGTCGCACAGAATCTTGCTACTTTTTAGGATTCTGCCAGGTACTTCTTATATGGATTTGTCAGTGTTGCAAACAGGTTTCTGTAATTGATGACCTTTGGTCTGACCCAGTATGGCAATTCTTAGGTTCTTAATATTTGTGAGATTTGTTTCTCTCACAAAAGTGACTTTAACTTACTTTGGTCATTCTGAAAACCAGATCCATTTTGTTCCTCAGGAATATGAATTTGAGACTTTGGATTTAAGGGGACCAATTTTTGATAGCCGATGTTGTTGGCAACATATGCAGGCATTTTCAGTCTGTACATATTGCAGTTAGTTTTTAAAGAGAAACCACTCAAAGTTTGGTTCAGTTAAACCAGGGGTTCCCTAACCTGGTCCTGGAGGCACCCCAGTCAGTCAGGTTTTCAAGATATCCACAATGAATATTCATGAGAGATTTGCATGCAGTAGACACAGTACAAGCAAATCTCTTATGAATAGTCATTACATAGTGACATAGTAAATGATGGCAGATAAAGACCTGTACGGTCCATCTAGTCTGCCCAACTAGATAAACTCATTACATATGGTGATACTTCATATGTACACGTGGTCATGATTTGTCCTTGCCATTTTCAGGGCATAGACTGTAGAAGTCTGCCCAGCACTGTCCTTGTTCTAAAATTTCTGAAGTTAACGTCAAAGCCCCTGAAAAGCTCCACTCCAGCCCATCCAAATCTATTCAGCCATGATCAGGGCACAGACCGTAGACGTCTGCTCAGCACTGGCCTTGTTCTCCAAATTCTGAAGCAGAATTTGTCCAGCCACGATCAGAGCACAGACCGTAGAAATTTGCCCTACACTGGCTTTGCTTCCTAGTTATGAGTGTTGCTTCCTAATCTCCGCTAAGCTTCTTTGAATCCATTCCTTCTAAACAGGATTGCTTTGTGTTTATTCCACGCATTTTTGAATTCCCTTACTGCTTTCATTTCCACCACTTCCCGCGGGAGGGCATTCCAGGTATCTACCACCCTTTCTGACATTATTCCTGAGTCGGCCCCTCTGCAACCTTAATTCATGTCCTCTAGTTCTAGCATCTTCCCGTCTCTGGAAAAGGTTTGTTTGCGCATTAATATCTTTCAAATATTTGAATGTCTATATCATATCACCCCTGTTTCTCCTTTCCTCCAGGGTACACATGTTCAGGTCATTGTGGATATCGTGAAAAGCTGACTGGCTGGGGTGTCTCCAGGACCAGGTTTGGGAATCACGGAGTTAAACTGTCCTGCTCTATATATTATGCTGAGTGGGTGCTTTTTTGGAATTGAGTTCTTTGGAAGAGAAATGACATTTCAAGTCGCCCCTCCCCTCCGGTCCTGATTTCTCTTTGCAGAGATAGAACACATTTTTCATAAATATTTTCAGAACTGCTCAGTGACCCAGTTTCAGTAGATAGACTTTAGGTCTTTCCTGACTTTTTGATCCCTTTCTCTGAAATATCTTGATGCCTTGTAGTTCTGATTTCACATGAAGGTAGGAGAACTAAAATCCACAATACAAGTTAAAAATGTGGGGTACAAATGTAATAAATAAATAAAAACATAGAACTGGTCAAATGCTCCTCTCCAAATGCCAGGTCACTTGTTTTCTCTGTACTATTTAGCCAATTAGTCATTCTAAAAAAAAAAAAAAAAGTACTACAGAGTTACTACACCACATAGCAAATAAATGCTTGAAAACCAATTTGACAAATTACACCAAACAAGTGGCTGAGAAAATAAAGGCAAAGAGTTGGCTTTCATGAAATACAAAAGGATTCAAGAAGAGGAACACAAAAGAATATTAGATGAAACTGATAGAAGGCGAAATATGTTTGGTGACAAAGAAGCTGGAAACTACAGGCCAGTAAGGCTCACTTCAGTTATTGAAAAAGGTAATGGAAGCATTGCTGAAGAAAAGGATAGTAAATTTCCCGGAATCCAATGGGTTACAAGATCCTAGGCAACATGGTTTTTACCAAAGGTAAATCATGCCAAACAAATCTGATTGAATCTTTGACTGGGCGACCAGAGAATTGGATCAAGGATGTGCGCTAGATATAATCTACCTGTAGTAAACGAGCTTTTGAAATCACACTGGTCTCCACTCAGCACCTCCTGATAATCTCTTGGGGGCAGTGTCGCCAAATGGGTTAGTTTTGTGCATACCATGACAATAATGAACATCAATCCTAAGCCAGGGTGTGGGGAATATGATCTCAACCTCTCAAATTTACTGTAGTACCTGCATCATGTTAAATTCCTTCTGGAGTTCATAAAATGTAACATGTATAGGCAATCAATCAAGGTATGCTTGAAAATTCCTTTTAATCAAGCCAATGGCACCCAAAAAATGGGAAATATTTCTGTATCTCTGCATGGTAAATCCAGTACCTCAACTATGTTTACATACAAAAGGTCTTGTCTGCTAGCCTTGCAATCCCATTTATAGCACACTGAAACTGGTGTGACAGATCAGGTGGGATTAGAAAAATCATTCTGAATAAAGACAAAAAAATATATGCAACTTCTGCTCAGCAAAGACCTGGGTTTCCAGCTAATTTAGACAGTGCTGTGTAACTACAATGATAATTTTGGACGTTGTTAGGTCAAAACATCAGGAGAGCTAAGTGGTTCCTACCTTTACATTATGGTAGGACGAACATGATCCCAATGTGTCAATTATTTTATTGAGGGCCACCAGTCAACTTGAAGACTTAGCATCGGCTCGTGGTTTCATATTGGGATTTTGAATTTGGCCTGGGGGTTTGATATAATTACATTTTGCAAGCTGTTATGGCTGTTGGCTAGGATAGGTTTAGATTATTATTTTCATTGTTAAACTGTAATTTATATTTATTGATATTGAATTATGTTTATTTTGATTCGTAATTTGGTATTGAATGCACTGGTTTGATTGCTACCCTCGTCAAGCAATCATTTTGACTAGAGAAGCAAGGTGTAAAATAAAACAAAAAACAGATCATGAAATAAGACAGTCATTACACACCTGTTCTTATCATAGTGAGGATAGACTAGAAAGACCCATTGCTCCCAAACACCAAGACTAATCATGAGGTTATTAATCTGGCAGCCTTAAAATAGAAATGCTGTCATTTCACTGCACAGCGTGACAGGGAAAGCAACAGTACTGAATAGGAAAAAAAAAACCCATCAGTCCTTCCTTCCACCTTCCCTCTTGGCATTTTTGCATTTACTTTGTATGAATTTTCGACAGGGAACAACAAAGGGCAACTCTGGGTATTCTATGTACAAAACCTCTCTTTGCACTTAGCAGAAATGGAACTTTTATTCTTTCTTTTAAAATGTCGGGTGGAAGCCGAAATTTCCTGGAATTATATTTCACACAGCAAACCTGCTAATGACAGTCTGTTGCTTAGAAGCGCCAGGGACTGTGCTGTTACAACTTCAAATGTCAAGGATAACAATGTACTAATGGATTTGCATGAGAGAGACATGATGTTTCTATCTAATCAAGAGGCCTCTTCTCCAGTCCTCACTACTATGGGCATTCTCTTGAAAAACCTTCCTTTCCGATAGCATGCCTGCTAAACTGTGTGGCTGTGTTAATGGCTGGGTTTCTCTCACACCCAGTCACAAAATCTCACAAAGCTCTCAAACAAACGTGCTCTTACTGATGCATCACAATGTAAATAAAACAGATGAGAATCTGGGCTTGTCTGGTTATTTTCTTCCTTGCAAGCTGTCTTGTCCCTTTACCTCTCATTAATAAGAAATCATTCCCACCTTGTAGAGTTCCTCAGTTTTCTCCTATAGCTCTTTTCCTGTATGCAGGCCAAGTAACCTAATGGCCTGCTGTGTCCAAAACTACTTCCAGCCATCACACTTTGTCTGTCTTGCTGGTATTGAGAAAATCTTCAATTGTCTAGCTGCATTCTGCAGTGCCCCTGACGTTAGGCGGTCCAGAGACCAGTAGGATCAAAAAGAACCTGGCTTTATTTCATTACTGGACAATGGTTTTTTTTCAAACTTTTCTCGTGCTAAATGGAAAACAATCAGCATCTGTAAAGGCTGAGTTTATCACTGATTTATACTTTTGCTCAGTCATGCATACCCTGGGAAGAGAGGCTGTAAATGCATAGAAAACTTGAAGGTGGTCAATCTGATTGACTAAGGCTCATTGAACTGCTTATGCTGGTTCTACTCAAGACAAGGCACAATAACCATATGGAACTCCAGAATGCCCTCAGTGAGACCTCCTTCACATTATCTTTTATTACAGCACAAGAGACTCACATTTTAAAGTGAGATGATGATATTTTTGTCTCGCTCACATATACAGTAATTTTCAAACAGCCAGAGCTTCCAGGCTGCAGTTTTAATGCGAGATGCAAATGCAAGAAATGCACTGTTTAATTGTCTGCACCTTCCAAAATGTACAAAAAATAACTAACAGTTTATATAGCTAAATGCCCCTGATCAGTATCATCAGGTAAAAATTTAGTTATGTGCTGTATAAAAATCAAACCTTCTTAAAACTGCCTCTAAACACTCAACATTTTAGGGTATTGCACAATCCAGGAAGAACTACCAGCAGCAGGCGAAAGGGATTTGTTGAGTATATTACAGCTGGGGATCCCTTCATCTTTAAATACCCTTTTGTCAAGGTCTCCTCTTCAGCCAAGCACAGATCACTGAGCTCATTCCCAATTTAGCAACAGACAGCACCAGGAATAGAAAATCCATGACTTTCTATCCCACGGCACATTGTGCATTCTGCTCAGTGATCTTCTACTCTGTCTATTTTTAGCCCTTGTGCGTAGGCCTTTTCAAGACTAGAATGTTAATAAACCTACAGTATAATGCAAACCAAGGAGGAACCAATCTCAGGGAATAAAAAAACAGCCTTGACTTAAAGAAAGGCTGTAAAGCACATAGCTTTGGAGCAATAAAAGCAATGCCAGGCCAGAAAGAGCATTCATCAGATCAGTCAGGGAGAAATGAATCCTGAAAAAAACATCCAATAAACACCTGTTTCAATTTTACAGAATGTAAATTAGTTATGCTAAACATAATTCTATTATAGCCATTTGTAACTGCTGCTAACCAGTTTAGAGTAGGCTTTAGTGAACATCTAATAACCTTTTTTAACAAGCCAATTATACTGCTCGTGTGCTATGTCACTTTTCAAGTTTAAGTTTATTATTTAACACAAATCAGTACAAAAGAAATGTCTCGGCGGCTTACGAAAATATAATCAAATCTGAAGAGGCAGGGAAAACAAAGACAACCACGTATAAGGACAGGATAAAAATAAAATTACACACATCGGTGAAATCACATTCAGGTAAGTAGTACAGCACTGATTTCCAGGGAAACACAAGGGTACAGCGCTGTGTATGTGCATTGTATGATCAGCCTGGGTCCACTGATGGAAAAGCTTGAGAAAAGTAAAATGTCCTGAGGGTGCCCTTAAATTTCTGAAAGGACGGCTCAACTTTGGTCAGTGGAAGCTTATTCCAAAGCTTAGGACCAACAACACTGAAGCAAGTGTTTCTGATGTGGTCCAGCCACAAATGACTGTGGGACGGTACAAATAAAAGTCCCTGATTAGATAAATGAAGAGATCTTGACGGTGTATAGGAAATTAAGAGATTTGATAAAGGGTAGGATAAACTTGAATGAAAAACTTGATGGTTAGATACTTAAAGGGGACACAATCAGGGTGTTTTATCAGTTAAAACTTAAAACCAGAAGCCTAAGTATACTTCATGCAGCACTAATGTAATTCTAGAAGCATTTGCTGCAGCAGTGTCTAATTCATCTAACAAATGCATGATTTCAAGCCGATTCACCTAGCAGAATTTAACAACTCCAGCAAAAGAGACCACTGTACCATGCTATGTTAATACAGATTGCCCAGGGAAAATGTACTGAAAAATGGTTCTGTTACAATAATGTTGTTGCATTCAGCATTTGGGTTTGGTTGCAAGGCAAGTGCATGCTATTTTGTGAAAATACTCTATGCATTATTTATCCTCATTCCGAAGCTGGGCTGACAGAGAAGCTATCACCGTCGTGGGTACTTTTGCGCTCTCACTGTGACACCCGGCAGATGAAATAATGAAGGCATGCTTGTGAAAGGCCAGCAAACCCACAATGCACAGCTTTCCTTTATGCCTCCTAAATCCAGTCCCGGTGAGGAGAGTCATCTTGTTGCTTGTTTTCTCCACAGAAAGAAACGATCAGACGGAGCAGGAGGAGAGGAGGGAGATAAAGCAACGATTGACGAGAAAGGTAAAAATATACCTCTTTTCTGTCACGTCACAAGGGTTCATAGAAACTGATCTTTCCAAACATGCTCAGTCATGACCCAAGCTTGCCCTGTGCCAAAATGATGTAACCCTGGCATAAAATTAAAACCATTTTAAAACAGCAGTAAAAATGGGATGCTTTTCCCAATCTTGAAGTTGTCTTGGCATTCTGCTCCGTATCCTTAATATCCCAAGTTATGTAACCGCACTGGAAGTTTAGCTCATGACATGATCTACCTGTAAGAGAGCAACCAAAGAGAAGGTCCCAAAGTACACAGCAACAGGTAGCACAAAAGAAGCACAAAAGGGCCTCAAGAACTGAAGCAATGGTACCATCTTTAATCATAAAGACCCGACACGGGCCGTGTTTCGGCACTCAGCCACGCGGCCTTAGAGGTCTGACAAAAAATAAAAACATGACATATATATAAAATCTTTATACATATAAGTGACATATATATTTAAATCATAGAAAGTGTGTTAAAACATATCCCAATTACAGACACATTTTTTGTTAGAAAAGCCTTATGTAAACAATCTCTTAAGTGTAATAATTGTATATGTAGAGCTATTGTGCCAACAAAGAGTTGCGAACAGAGTAAAAAAAAACCATGCATATCACTACCAAGCGTGTAATTAAAAAAATAAAAATAAAGTATTAGAGTCAGAATTAAATCTATATATGTGTGGATAATTGTTTCTTATATGCAATAGCCCATGCATCCAAAGTGATGATAGATTGGTAAGGTGTTGAAACCTGATTTTATCACGTTTTCACTTTCTCTTCTATTGGGCTGATATAAATGCATCAAAATAATAAAACGGAAATCTAAGGCGGCTAGGGCTTTTCAGCTTGGAGAAGAGAGGGCTGAGGGGAGACATGATAGAGGTATATAAAATAATGAGTGGAGTTGTCGCGTTCTCAAGGCCCTTGGAATGCTGTCAGGTCCTCGAGGCAGCACTGGGGATCGTGAGCCCATGGGCCCCTGCCGAGGAGCGGCAGAGGCCGGCAAGACCATCTTGGAACTGGACGTCCGGAAGGACCGGACTGGAACTCAGAACTGGAAGTAGGCCACTGGAACTGGCAGAACAGGAACCGCTTCACCTGTGCTTAGCCACCTTTCCACTAGAGTTGAGCTCCAGCATGCGGGCGGCCAACAGGACTTGCTGGCCAAGGCCGGACTGGAGATCCAGAGGACCTACCGAGGATCAAGGAAACACGAGGAACCTGGACTAGGAACTAAACTCAGATGGAGTGCTGCTGCACAGCCACTAGCAAGAACCAGAAGGCAGACCAAGGAGACAAGACATAGGAACAAAGACTAGGGCAACATGCCAGCAAGGCAGACTGGGGATCAGGGAATACCCAGCAGGTAAACCCACTAGCTAGGAAGCAGCAGGAAACAGGGACCACGCCTGGCAATAAACACTAGCTAGACAGAGAGACAGGATTCAGGATATACACATAGGAAATACAAGCAGGGTAAGCACACAGACTAGGCAAGGCAGGATTCAGGATATACACTCAGAAAATACAAGCAGGGTTCAAGATAGGCAACAGAGCGAACAGAGTAAACCAGGAAGACAGGCCAAGGGTCTTGGGCCGGCAGCAGAGCAAACAGAGAACAAACACAGACAGAGGCTTCACCCCCAAACACAGAGTAAGCCAGGAACAGAGGCTTCACCCCAAACACAGAGCAAGCCAGGAACAGAGGCTTCACCCCAAACACAGAGTAAGCCAGGAGCAGAGGCTTCACCCCAAACACAGAGTAAGCCAGGAACAGAGACAGGGAAACCCCCCACGGCAAGACAACAGTCACAGACACAGAAAGAAGCTGGACTGGAACCCAGAGAGAGGCTAAGCAGTAGTGCAGCAGACACCTACTAACCTGACCTGGCCTAAGAGCAACACACTTCATGCAAAGGCACTGACTGCAAGCACCGCACTTCCTTATGAAGGCTCTCACTGATCAGTCACCACCAGCAGGACAGAAGCAGGAAGTTCCCTGCCTCCAAACAGAGGCTTGACACACAGAGGAAGAGAGCCCACGGGAAGGACAAGCAGGAGCCATCTTGGATACTGGCATAGAGGAGGCGGCAGCCATCTGGGAAGAGGCATAGCCCACACAGGTGAGGTCCAGTAAGGCAATCAGCACACAGAGCCAGAGAGAAACTAAGACAGACACAGACACAGAGACAAGCAGAAGCCAGCACAGCCACTGACTCCCAGAAACAGGGTAAGTATGAGGGTGGTCACAGCCACAGACGTGACAGTACCCCCTCCTCAAGACCCCCCTCTCGGTCTCCCCGAGGAATTCAGGTGTCCAGGGGTAACTATGGTGAAACCTCCTGATGGGTCTCAAAACCCAGCCATGGATCACTGGACTGGAAGCAACAAAGAAGTCCAGCACTGGCAGGCAGGAGCGGTGCTTGTAAACAGGAGGCTCCTTCGACTCACTGCTGGACCAACTCAGGAACTTGGATGCAGCAAGAGGAACTGGACCCGTAACCTCCGCTCTCAGGACAAATCACTCCTATCCGTACCCTTCTCCACCACCGCTAACTCCAGACTCCGCCCCTTCTGCCTTGCATCACCTTATGCCTGGAACAGACTTCCCGAACCCATACGCCATGCGCCCTCCCTGCCCACCTTCAAGTCCTTACTCAAAGCCCATCTCTTCTCCCTTGCTTTTGGCGCCTAATCACCTTCCCCATTCATGATACCTACACTGACTACATAGTTTTACTACCTTTAGATTGTAAGCTCTCTTGAGTAGGGACTGTCCTTCCCCTTGTTTAAAATTGTACAGCGCTGCGTAACCCTAGCAGCGCTATAGAAATGCTAAGTAGTAGTAGTAGTAGTAGTAGTAGTAGTAGTAAAGTTCAAGAGGAATCCTTCTCTGAGGGAACCCAGACGGAAGTCAGGAAGCAAACCGGGACTGGGACCCAGACTAGAGCCAAGAAGCAGACTGGGACTGGGACCCGGGCTGGCGTCAGGAGCTTGACTGGAACTGGAACTTGGAACGGACTCAGCATCTTGGCTGGCACTGGATCTTGGAACGGACTCAGCATTTTGGCTGGAACTGGAACTCGGAGCAGGCTCAGCATCTTGGCTGGAACTGGAACTTGGAAGAGATTCAGCTGCAGGGCTGGATGCACCCCTCTGGCTGGACTGGGATGTCTCTCTAGCGTTAGCTTCAGGAGTTGTCCGCCGAACAGGGTCCAAGAGGAAACGGCCATGGTATCCCCAGAGCATGCTAGCAGGGTACAATGCAAAAAATGGGTTTCTCCAGACCCCAAGCCGTTGAACATGCCTTCTCTCAGCTATAGCTTCGAGGTGATTCTCCTGGGCAGGATCAGAACAAAGTCTATTAAGGCCCTCCTGGAACATCAGCTCCTCATCAAGGACAGTATCTGAAGCAAAACTTATGGGCTGGACGCCCACACTGGAGTCCGGAACAGTCCCTGGATTGAGACCTGGACTGGAATCAGGACTTGAGCCGGGGCTGGGACCCGGACTGGCATCAAAATCTAAAGTAGAACTGGACCTCTGAACAGGAGTTAAACCGGGACTGGGACCCAGACTGGAATCAGAGTCTTGACTGGCAGCGCCCCTCAAACTGGACTCAGGAGCTTGGCTGGGAGCACCCCGCAAACTGGACTTTAACTGGGGCTTGACAGAAAACACCCTTTGGACAGGGATCTGAGGCTCGATCTGAAGTGTCACTCGAACTGGCCTTAGGAGCTTGATTGGAGGTGCCCACTGGACTGGAAGCGGAGGTGCAGTTTGAAGCACCATTCGGACTGGAGTCGGAGGCTGGGTTAGAAGCCCCCCTCGAACTGGACTCAGTGGCTTGACCGGACAGGTCACTTGGGCAAGAACCGGAGGCTCGACCTGGAGTGCCACTTGCATAGGCCTCAGAGACTCTGTCAGAAGCACCCCTCGGACTGGACTCAGGGGTTTCAAAGGACATGCCACTTGAGCGAGGGCTCGAGGCTCAGCCCGAAGCGCCACTTGAGCAGGAATCAGAGGCTCAATCGAAGGCTTCTCTCGGACTGGACTCGGAGACTTAAGTGGAATCGTTACTTGGACTGGAATCAGAGGCTTGGTCCGACGTCTCACTCGGCCTGACCTCCGAGACTGCTGATGAGCCCTGAGCGGAGAAATCCCACAGCGCCTTCTTTCAGCCTTAGCCTCAGGAGCTGGACTGGAACTGGAACTCTGACCCGGAGCTGGACTGGGACCAATCCTCCACCTCCTTGCAGCATGGGCCTCAGGAGTATTCCGCAGAGCTGGATCCAAGAGAAGTTGGAAGCGGTAAAGGAAGAGCTTGGTAGAGGGATCCATAGCAGAAACTGGGTCTTCAAAAAACCCTCGCCCAGAAACACGCTCTCTCTCCGCTGCTGCCTCAGGAGTATCTTTCAGGGTTGGATCAGACAAAAGTTGTACCCGGTAATCCCGGAGGGTCATTAACGAATACAAAGAAAAAATCAGGTCGGAACTGGGAACTGAACTGGAATCAGGAGCTACACCGGGATCCGGACTGGCATAGGAATCAAAGTCAACATCAGAAACTGTACCCAGATTGTCCCTAGGGAACGAAGTCATGGGCAGGAAGCCCACCTGGACCGATGATCTCGCCGGACTTATGGCCTTTGCATTCTGTCGCGTTCTCGAGGCCCTTGGAATGCTGTCAGGTCCTCGAGGCAGCACTGGGGATCGTGAGCCCATGGGCCCCTGCCGAGGAGCGGCAGAGGCCGGCAAGACCATCTTGGAACTGGGCGTCCGGAAGGACCGGACTGGAACTCGGAACTGGAAGTAGGCCACTGGAACCGGCAGAACAGGAACCGCTTCACCTGTGCTTAGCCACCTTTCCGCTGGAGTTGAGCTCCAGCGTGCGGGCGGCCAACAGGACTTGCTGGCCAAGGCCGGACTGGAGATCCAGAGGACCCACCGAGGATCAAGGAAACACGAGGAACCTGGACTAGGAACTAACTCAGACGGAGTGCTGCTGCACAGCCACTAGCAAGAACCAGAAGGCAGACCAAGGAGTCAAGACATAGGAACAAAGACTAGGGCAACATGCCAGCAAGGCAGACTGGGGATCAGGGAATACCCAGCGGGTAAACCCACTAGCTAGGAAGCAGCAGGAAACAGGGACCACGCCCTGGCAATAAACACTAGCTAGACAGAGAGACAGGATTCAGGATATACACACAGGAAATACAAGCAGGGTAAGCACACAGACTAGGCAAGGCAGGATTCAGGATATACACTCAGAAAATACAAGCAGGGTTCAAGATAGGCAACAGAGCGAACAGAGTAAACCAGGAAGACAGGCCAAGGGTCTTGGGCCGGCAGCAGAGCAAACAGAGAACAAACACGGACAGAGGCTTCACCCCCAAACACAGAGTAAGCCAGGAACAGAGGCTTCACCCCAAACACAGAGCAAGCCAGGAACAGAGGCTTCACCCCAAACACAGAGTAAGCCAGGAGCAGAGGCTTCACCCCAAACACAGAGTAAGCCAGGAACAGAGACAGGGAAACCCCCCACGGCAAGACAACAGACACAGACACAGAAAGAAGCTGGGCTGGAACCCAGAGAGAGGCTAAGCAGTAGTGCAGCAGACACCTACTAACCTGACCTGGCCTAAGAGCAACACACTTCATGCAAAGGCACTGACTGCAAGCACCGCACTTCCTTATGAAGGCTCTCACTGATCAGTCACCACCAGCAGGACAGAAGCAGGAAGTTCCCTGCCTCCAAACAGAGGCTTGACACACAGAGGAAGAAAGCCCACAGGAAGGACAAGCAGGAGCCATCTTGGATACTGGCATAGAGGAGGCGGCAGCCATCTTGGAAGAGGCATAGCCCACACAGGTGAGGTCCAGTAAGGCAATCAGCACACAGAGCCAGAGAGAAACTAAGACAGTGTCGCGTGCCCGAGGACCTTGGCACACTGTCAGGCTTCTTCCCCGGGAGCACTGGTTTCGTGAGTCCTTGGACCACTACCGTGGAGCGGCAGTGGCAGGCAAGATCACCTACAAGGTAGAGATGAGACAAGACTGGACTGGAACCCCGGACTGGAGTTCTACACAGGAATACTCAGAACTGGAACGCACCGGACGGGTGCGCACTGGAGTGGGGCCCGCTGGACTGGACACACTGGAGTGGCCTCACAGGACTGGAACATACAGGAGTGAAACCCGCTGGACTGGAACCCACTGGACCTAGGCTTCACCTACACTTGACTGCCTTCCCCCTCGGGTTGAGCCCTCAGGTTCTGGCAGCCGGTAGGACTTACAGGAACTGCAGGAATGAAGGTCCAGGAGTGCCCCCTGGCCCCTAGGCGATGGCAAGGCAGACAGACAGGGAATGTCCGGGTTCTGGCAGTAGGCAGGTTCAAAGCAATGGTCACAGAAGGGCTGGAAACCCACAGAGCAATAACACAGAAGGGCTGGAAACCCGCAAAGCAATAAATACAGAAGGGCAGAAAACCCACAGAGCAATAAACACAGAAGGGCTGGAAACCCACAAAGCAATAAACACAGAAGGGCAGAAAACCCACAGAGCAAATAACACAGAAGGGTAGGAAGCCCACAGAGCAATAAACACAGAAGGGCTGGAAACCCGCAAAGCAATAAATACAGAAGGGCAGAAAACCCACAGAGCAATAAACACAGAAGGGCTGGAACCCCACAGAGCAATAAACACAGAAGGGCTGGAACCCCACAGAGCAATAAACACAGAAGGGCTGGAAACCCACAAAGCAATAAACACAGAAGGGCTGGAAACCCACAAAGCAATAAATACAGAAGGGCAGAAAACCCACAGAGCAATAAACACAGAAGGGCTGGAAACCCACAAAGCAAATAACACAGAAGGGTAGGAAGCCCACAGAACAATAAACACAGAAGGGCTGAAAACCCACAGAGCACAAGACAAGGAAAGCAAACAGTGCTAACAGCACACTAACCTCGGGACCTAAGGCACTGCCGAGGAAATGGCAATGCAAAAGCCAGGACTGTAGTCTCCAAGTCACTAATAAAGCTCATCAACACCAGAGCCACAGCTGCAGCAATCACCTTGCAACCAAACAGAGGCTTGACACACAAAGCAGTCATCCCATAGGAAGGAACAGCGGGAGCCATCTTGGATACTGGCAAGGAGGAGGAAGCGGCAGCCATCTTGGAAGAGGCAAAGCCCACACAGGTGAGATTCAGTAGGGCAATCAGCACACAGAGCCAGAGAGAAACTAAGACAGAGACAGACACAGAGACAAGCAGAAGCCAGCACAGCCACTGACTCCCAGAAACAGGGTAAGTATGAGGGTGGTCACGGCCACAGACGTGACAGTACCCCCTCCTCAAGACCCCCCTCTCGGTCTCCCTGAGGAGGTCAGGTGTCCAGGGGTAACTGTGGTGAAACCTTCTGATCGGTGTCAACCCCCAGACATGGATCACTGGACTGGAAGTCACAAAGAAGTTCAAAACTGGCAGACAGGAACGGAACTTGTCAACAGGAGGCTCCTTCCAATCCCCGCTGGGCCAACTCAGGAACTTGAATGCATCAAGAGGAACCATGTTCAAAAGGAACCCTTCTCTGAGGGAACCCAGACTGAACTCAGGAAGCAAACCGGGACTGGGACCCGGACTAGAGTCAAGAAGCAAACCGGGACTGGAACCCAGGCGTGCGTCAGGAGCTTGACTGGAACTGGAACTCAGAGCAGGCTCAGCATCTTGGCTGGAAGTGGAACTAGGAACGGACTCAGCATCTTGGCTGGAACTGGAGCTCGGAGCAGGGTCAGCATCTTGGCTGGAACTGGAACTTGGAACAGAAGTTGAACCGGGACTGGAACCCGGACTGGAATCAGAAGCTTGACTGGCAGGGCCCCTCAAACTGGACTCAGGAGCTTGGCTGGGAGCGCCCCGCAAACTGGACTTTAACTGAGGCTTGGCAGAACACACCCTTTGGACAGGGATCGGAGGCTCGAGCGGAAGCGCCACTCGAACTGGCCTTCGGAGCTTGATTGGAGGTACCCTCCAGACTGGAAGCGGAGGTGCCACCTGAACCACCCTGTGGACTGGCATCGGAGGCTTGGTTAGAAGCCCCCCTCGAACTGGACTCAGTGGCTTGACTGGACGGGTCACTTGAAGAAGAACCGGAGACTTGACCCGAAGCGCCACTTGCACAGGAATCTGAGGCTCCATCAAAGGCTTCCCTCGGACTGGACTCGGAGACTTCAAAGGGCGTGCCACTTGAACGAGGACTGGAGGCTTGACCTGGAGCGCCACTTGCATAGGAATCTGAGGCTCCATCGAAAGCCTCCCTCGGACTGGACTCGGAGACTTCAAAGGGCGTGCCACTTGAACGAGGACTGGAGGCTCGACCTGGAGCGCCACTTGCATAGGAATCTGAGGCTCCATCAAACGCCTTCCTCGGACTGGCCTCGGAGACTTAAGCTTCCTCGTTACTTGGACTGCAATTGGAGGTTCAGTATGAAGCATCCCCTGGACTGGACTCAGTGACTTAGGAGGCAGCGCTACTTGAACTGGGGTCAGGGGCTTGGTAGGAAGTACCCCTCGGACCGGCTTAGGAGCTTGGCTGGACTTGACATCCCGAACAGGAGCTGAACTGCGAGGGGCACCCCGATTGTTCTGTACCACCCGCTGGGAAGCCCCGAGCGTGGGCCTTCCACAGCGTATTCGTTCAGCCTCCGCTTCTGGAGTATCCCGCAGGGCTAGCTCCTCGAGAAGTCTGTAGCGGTATTCATAAAGCTGAGTCAAAGGATCAATATCCGAAACTGGGCTATGGCGGACCCTACACCTCTGGAGACGCTTTCGCTCAGCTGCCGCTTCCAAAGTATCTCTCAGGGTTGGATCAGACAAAAGTTTCTTCCGGTAGTCGCGGAGGGTCAAAAAACGATTCACAGAAAAAATTGGGTTGATATAGGGATCGGACCACAAATTAAGGACTACCTCCGGATGGTTCGTGAGGAACTCGGACATGGACGGTAGTCCCCGCTGGGCGGATGATCTTGCCGGACTCATGGCTTTTGCATTCTGTTGCGTGCCCGAGGACCTTGGCACACTGTCAGGCTTCTTCCCCGGGAGCACTGGTTTCGTGAGTCCTTGGACCACTACCGTGGAGCGGCAGTGGCAGGCAAGATCACCTACAAGGTAGAGTTGAGACAAGACTGGACTGGAACCCCGGACTGGAGTTCTACACAGGAATACTCAGAACTGGAACGCTCCGGACGGGTGCGCACTGGAGTGGGGCCCGCTGGACTGGACACACTGGAGTGGCCTCACAGGACTGGAACATACAGGAGTGAAACCCGCTGGACTGGAACCCACTGGTCCTAGGCTTCACCTACACTTGACTGCCTTCCCCCTCGGGTTGAGCCCTCAGGTTCTGGCAGCCGGTAGGACTTACAGGAACCGCAGGAATGAAGGTCCAGGAGTGCCCCCTGGCCCCTAGGCGATGGCAAGGCAGACAGGCAGGGAATGTCCGGGTTCTGGCAGTAGGCAGGTTCAAAGCAATGGTCACAGAAGGGCTGGAAACCCACAGAGCAATAACACAGAAGGGCTGGAAACTCGCAAAGCAATAAATACAGAAGGGCAGAAAACCCACAGAGCAATAAACACAGAAGGGCTGGAAACCCACAAAGCAATAAACACAGAAGGGCAGAAAACCCACAGAGCAAATAACACAGAAGGGTAGGAAGCCCACAGAGCAATAAACACAGAAGGGCTGGAAACCCGCAAAGCAATAAATACAGAAGGGCAGAAAACCCACAGAGCAATAAACACAGAAGGGCTGGAACCCCACAGAGCAATAAACACAGAAGGGCTGGAACCCCACAGAGCAATAAACACAGAAGGGCTGGAAACCCACAAAGCAATAAACACAGAAGGGCAGAAAACCCACAGAGCAAATAACACAGAAGGGCAGAAAACCCACAGAGCAATAAACACAGAAGGGCTGGAACCCCACAGAGCAATAAACACAGAAGGGCTGGAAACCCACAAAGCAAATAACACAGAAGGGTAGGAAGCCCACAGAACAATAAACACAGAAGGGCTGAAAACCCACAGAGCACAAGACAAGGAAAGCAAACAGTGCTAACAGCACACTAACCTCGGGACCTAAGGCACTGCCGAGGAAATGGCAATGCAAAAGCCAGGACTGTAGTCTCCAAGTCACTAATAAAGCTCATCAACACCAGAGCCACAGCTGCAGCAATCACCTTGCAACCAAACAGAGGCTTGACACACAAAGCAGTCATCCCATAGGAAGGAACAGCGGGAGCCATCTTGGATACTGGCAAGGAGGAGGAAGCGGCAGCCATCTTGGAAGAGGCAAAGCCCACACAGGTGAGATTCAGTAGGGCAATCAGCACACACAGCCAGAGAGAAACTAAGACAGAGACAGACACAGAGACAAGCAGAAGCCAGCACAGCCACTGACTCCCAGAAACAGGGTAAGTATGAGGGTGGTCACGGCCACAGACGTGACAGACAGAGACAGACACAGAGACAAGCAGAAGCCACAGGGTAGGTATGAGGGTGGTCACGGACACAGACGTGACAGGAGTAGAACAGGTGGATGTGAAACGTCTGTTCATGCTTTCCAAAAATACTAGGACTAGGGGGCATGCGATGAAACTACAGTGTAGTAAATTTAAAACAAATCGGAGGAAATATTTCTTCACCCAAAGGCATAATTAAACTCTGGAATTCGTTGCCGGAGAACGTGGTGAAGGCGGTTAGCTTGGCAGAGTTTGAAAAGGGGTTAGGTGGTTTCCTAAAGGACAAGTCCATAAACCGCTACTAAAAACTCTGTAAGCCACATTGAGCCTGCAAACAGGTGGGAAAACGTGGGATACAAATGCAATAAATAAAAAATCTAATAATACATTTGCAAGGATAAGCTAGAAGAAATGAAGCATCCAAAGCCTTAGCATCAGCCCTTTTGTCCAATAAGCACCTCCCTCCTGTCTTGAGTAGTTTTGGTCACATCTGAGTATAACCACACTCTCTGCCCACAAAAAGGTTGCTGGAAATTCTTAAATAACATTCTCATGATTCCATTTAGATCTTGCTCAAAAACAAAGGAAATAAGTAAAGTCACTCTAGTTGATACCTCTGAAATTGAATCTTCCAATACAGAGGATAAATCTTTCAAATCCTGACTAGGATTTACTAGTATCCCCTCACTCAATTTTTTTATTAGGCAAATAATACATTTTATTTACCAGTGGAATAGAATTAGAGGAAAATTTAAGATTTTCAACAAGGAATTTTTAAAATAAATCCAATGGGCGTGGGGGGGGGGGGGGGTGTCACCTAACGGCCTTGGAAAATTCAATATTCTAAGATTCAAACACCTATTGAAGTTTTCTAGTCGTTCAAATTTCCTATGAACAATTATATTGACCTTTACTAAATTAGATACATTTCCTTTAAACGCTGTAAGTTCAGCTTGAATGAACTGTTTAATCTGAACAGCGTCCTTCTTAAGGTTATCAATGGACTGAGACAAACCTTCCACAGTAGCAGTCTTCTGAACAGACTGTGATGACACCGAAGCAGTCAGTTTCTCAATGGCCTGAAAGAAAGTGCCCAGAGTAAACACCTCGGGGGAGGGGAAAGAGATACCACACACTCCCCAGAAGAAACAACTCCCATTGCCGTACCTAGGGTCGCGGCTCCCACACAGCAGGTCTTAACTCCAGTGCCTTCCATATAAGAAGGACCTGCACTCACATCCCTTGCGGCAGCTGGGCATGGTGGGGCCTGAGTAGCAGGGGGAGAGAGTGAAACATCCTGCCCCAGGAGCTCCACGACTCCTCCTGAAGGGATTCCAGCAGGGCCTCCTCCCTGTAAAGGTTGTGGATGTCAGATGGAATACTGCTCCAAAGACTGCTGAAATGGTGAGGAAGCTCCAGCCAGTGGGGAGCAAGGCCTTAACTTTCCCCTTCCTTTTCATGTGAGGCATTCTGACTGAAAGCCAGAAACATGTAACAATCCGAGCAGCGCAGAATCAAGCGAAGAGAAGCCGACCTGAAAACACCATCTTGGCCACTCCCCCCCCCCAAATGCTCTTTATAAAATACTAGTAAAACATGCCCGTTTCTGGCGCAAATGAAATGGGTGCTAGCAAGGTTTTCCTCCCGAACCCCCCTCCCCCGCTCACCCCTTCGGCGTTGTGAAGGCAGTGACTGCCATTGTTGCGGACCTCGTCAACGCACGCCAACACCACCTTCAATGTGCTGAGTCGTTGGTTGTGAAGCCACTGACGCCATAGCTCCGCCCTCAATGTCATCAAGTTTGACGTGAGGGCGGGGCCCCAACACAGTGATTTCGGTGGCTTCACCACCACGAACCCTTCAAACCAGAAGGAAGTGCCCGGAGGAACTGACAGTGACGTCAGTGTCCTCAGAACGTTGAGGGTGAGTTTTATTATATAGGATTACCGATTGTATTTTTTGTGCTAGATCCAGTTCAATCCTAACAGAAAAAATAATGAATCAACAATTCATGAATTCCTAAATAACTCTATTTAACCTGGACTACATATATAGGAAGAAACTCATGTAGTGACTACGCCTTTTGCTGTTCCTGGCTCATCAAAAATTCTTCCAGATAAACAGGATCCAAAAACAATTTAATCCTTGCTTTTAAACACTTCCCAGTATACTTCATGAAAAAACCCCAAAGCTAAAGCCACCTTATTTCTACTCATAATTTAGCTTCATGTAAAGGGTTAAAGCTACGGATGATGCACAGCACTACTTGTGGAATCAGTGTGTAAGAATATGTAAAAAGTACAGTTTCATGAAACATGTTACAATGGTGCAACATTGTGCAAACTCTTCCAGAAAAGTTTAATGCAAAATCCTTGTACAAAATTGTTGTCCTGGAGATGTGTTTTAATGATTGTGTATGTGATTTTAGTAGTCCGCCAAGAACGTAGGATTGTGCAGGAATAGAAATTTGGATGGATAAATGAATTTTAACAGCTGCTGTGACACAGAGAAAGGAATGTGAACTCAATGGGTTTAATTGTAAGATGACTGTGTTCATGTGAAATATATTTGTGTATATTTTTCATTCACATCCCTGAAAAATAACCTCCAAATAGATGAAATATCTATGATTTCTTCACTATTCTGTCAACAGAAAATTTAATATCCTCCTTATTTGGGTTTAAACTGAATCACTTATGATTCTGTATGTTTATTTGATATACTGCTAAAAATTTATATATCCAAATGACTTACAATTAAAAGACAGAGACAATAATTATTGTATAACAGGGCTAGAAAAGTGCAGAAAAGGGATTCACTGATCTTCTAAGTCTCTACAACTCCCAATGCCTGACTGTTTCCCCCTAAGTCAACTCATGCATGATTCATTTTTGTAAATAATTTATCTTTGCAGTTAAACCAGAGGCCTACAGTTGATGAACTGAGGGACAGAAAAATCCTGATTCGATTCAGCGATTATGTTGAAGTGGCGAAAGCCCAGGACTACGACCGGCGAGCAGACAAGCCATGGACACGGTTATCAGCAGCAGACAAGGTAATGGGAAAACAATACAGCTCCCTAAAACAAACACAAACAAAAAACAAACAAAAAAAAACCAGCGGATCCCATTGATTCTTTCAGTCTGGCATCTAGAGAACTCACTGTAATAGTCTAAACAAATTAAGTGTATGAAGATCACTAAGGCCAGTTTTTAGAATGAACCCACTGATCGCCAGGTCAGTGGCTTAGATTATGATACCTTTTTTTTTATTTATGCAAGGTATGATAGATCCAAAACTGTTGAGCTTCTAAGGTCACACTGGTTCCCCAATCTCTACTGAAGTCATCAAGAAACAATTTGTTGGTAGACTTCTTGGGTTTTACAGTCTGACACAATGTGCTAACAGAATTAGAGGATATGGTATCTCCTTAGTAACTGATCTTGCAATAACATTAATGCTCTACTTGAATCCTAGGCAGCAATTCGTAAAGAACTAAATGAATATAAAAGCAATGAGATGGAAGTACATGCATCAAGCAAGCATTTGACAAGGTCAGTATTCTTCTTATCACCAACAATTTATGCCATGCACTTGTGTTTTTGCATCTCACCTTGCATCTACGGTCCAGAGCTTACAAATACACAGAATACCTAGCACTGCACAAATTTGCAGGTAAAGCTGAACAGAGCTGAAATACTGGAAGCGTTCCTGCTTAATCTTAAGATTCAGATCTTACATTTAAACTCATTGACTTGGGTGGGAAAAAAAAAAGGAAGGTGCTGACATCACCTGTGCTTAACATCTCTTTGGCTAGAGGCGACACCAGTTAATTCAGAATAGGTAAATATGCAAAATCTAATGATTCCCAGAGGTGTGCATACCAGGTTTTCATGATTTCTCATTGTTTTGTGGGTCTAACATTTGTTTTTGGTTTTAGGGTGTATCAACATAACAAATTCTGTTTTGTTGTGCTTTTCATTTTATTTCAAACTGAACATCCTTAACGATTCTGAGTTTTAGCAGCGATTCCTCTTCCTTAAATAGCACACACAAAAAGTCAATGCTGTTGTCACATACGGGTGGATGACTGTCACTGCGTAGATAATAGAATACTTATACACCACCTTCATGTGTGAAATTGGCAGGTACCTTATTAATGCTTGTCTTCTAGACAGACTGTGACAAGTCCTGGTTTTACTCCATTGCATCTATGGACTTATAGTTCCAACTAGTCTCAAAGAAAAGTAGGATGCTGTGGGGTAAGAACCAGAAACAAACGCTGTTTTTACTCTGTGTAACAGGAATGCATGGGCAAGCTTGAGCAGACAGAACTATTTGACTTGCAGTCCCTGGGTACCTCTTGGAAGACCTATTAACATATCAAATTGTGCATTCTATATCATCAGCTGGCTGGTTTCTGTTGTGTTACAGGGTAAAATTCAGAGTAACGCAGTAGTACAGCGTCCATGACAGAGAAACTGATTAAGTATGCATTGCTCATCCTAGATACCACAGGCCATAAGGAGTTTCTTCTGAGAAGAATACATTGCTACCTTTTGATAACGCTGCTAAGCACGTATCGGGGAAAAGCAGGCAGGTCTTTCCCGGAGTCCAGTGCACGGCAGCCTGATCTTTAGGGTGGAGAAGCAGGACTGTGCGGATGAAATCTCTCCAGCACTTACCTAGCGATGGAGGCAACTACTTCAGCGAGTTTCACTCTGCGACATCCGAGGACTAGGAGATGGGCTGAAAAGAAAACAGAAGATTGAAGTAAACTACAAGGACCTAGAAGGCAACTTCTTTTCTCACCTACTACTTGTTTTAAACTGTCTTGCTGCATATCTTGAAAGAGGAAATGCATGTACAGGCTTTCACCATGCCAAAGCCTCTGGCATAACAGACCACAGTTTGACGCACTGTAATTCACAATTATGTTGAGAAGACATTTTGATCTGACCACAATTAGTTTGTAAAACTCTTAAGTCTATGTTACAGCAAAGTTATTTAATGTATTATAATTGGTTTCATTTTTTTTATATGTACATATGTCTTGCAGAAACACAGCTGCAACATTTTCTGACTCCAGTTACATTTCGTTCTTTGATTAAATGATTATCCACTACAGGAAATTAACACGAAGTGCTTCTGTGATGCTTACTGAACAAAATATACTACTACTACTTAACATTTCTAGAGGGCTACTAGGGTTACGCAGCGCTGTACAATTTAACAAAGAGAGACAGTCCCTGCTCAAAGAGCTTACAATCTAATATACAACAGCACATAACTGGCAGTGTCACTGAATATCCTATCTGACCACTGTGACACGATCTAGTTAGTTCTGGGGTAGTCCAGGAGCAAGAGTCAGGAGTTATTCAGCAGCATTAATATTCAGCAGTGGTATCCGGATAACTAGGCTGTCCTGTTAACCAGGTACCATTATCGGCAGCATGTGGGTAACTCCCAGTTGCTGCCTCAGACCCGGATATTCCGACACTGAAAATCTGGGTCTAAATTTAGTTGGCAGTGACCACCGCTGGCTGAATATCCCCCCATGGTCTCTTATAAGAAAACAAAGTGAGACGTCTTTGCCAATTGTAAGTCTTTGTGGTTTACCTGCTACTATCCGATAGCAAACAATTCACCTGTTGGAAAAAAAATCACCAATAAATGAAGTGTTACTTTGACTTTCAAGATAAGCATGAGCATATTGTAAACTGAATAACCTGGGAAGAGCAAGTGAAAAGATCATCCTAATTCTGAAACTTCAAAGAGAAATTAAGACCCATAGACAGTTATTGCATAAAAAGGAACTTAAGTAGGAAGACACATAGGCCTACATGACATGCCTTTATAAAGCAGCCTCCCTGATATCTATCACACAAGTTGAATCTGCTCAAAGACAGGGTAACTTTCAGTATGCATATGCTGGTGCACATGTATGTACTTTATAAATACAAGCACAAGTGCTAATCTAATCCCCAGTACCAGGGCCGTGCCAAGGGTCTGTGGCGCCCCCCTGCAGAAGATCATTTGGCGCCCCCAGCAGACGAACAGTTGGTGCGCGCGCCCCCTCCCCCCCGTGAAAATGATCGCTGCCCTCCCATCCACGCTCCTCTCTCCCCTGCCCTCCTGCTCCTATGTCCCAACTGCCCGCCCTCTTCTCCCCCCCCCAAGATCCCTTTTAAATTTACCTCCGTCCAGCAGCGAAGGCGCAGCGTCAGTGGAGGCGGCGCTCCCGTCTCTACTAGTCTTCCCTTCGCTCAATGTCCCGCCTTCTTCTGACGTCATTTCCTTGATGTCAGAAGGCAGAACACTGAGCGAAGGGAAGACTAGTAGAGACGTCGGGAGCGCCGCCTCCTTCATTGATGCTGCGCCTTCGCTGCCGAACGGAGGTAAATTTAAAAGGGATCTTGTTGGGGGGAGAAGAGGGCGGGCAGTTGGGACATGGGAGCGGGAGGGCGAGGTAAGCATGGTGCGGCGGGGCGCCCCCCAGAGGACGGCGCCCTCCTGCCGTGCTTACCTTGCTTACCGTGTTGGCATGGCCCTGCCCAGTACTTACATATATATCTCATAAACGTAGACACTATGGGCCCCTCTTACAAAGTGGCAGTAAGCCCAACGCGGGCTTACCACTGGCTAAAAAGAAAGTACCGCCGGTCTGCTGTAGCAGCCCAGTGGTAGTTCCCACCCCCAATGCACAGTCATATCCAGCGCTACAAAAATATATTTATTTTTGTAGTGCCGGTGTGTACCCGGTGGTAATCGGACAGTGCCGCACACTGCCCGGTTACCGCCAGGTTAGTGCAGGAGCCCTTACCGCCAGCTCAATGGGTGTCTGTAAGGTTCCACCCCCTCCCCCCCCCCCCAAAATGGTCACGCAGCAAGTGCTTCAATTGCCACATGGATATGTCCTCAAGAAAAGAAAGACCTACCTTTTACCTGCTGCGGTAAAAGGGGGCCTCGGCGAGCGTCAAAAACATGCGTTGACGCCAGCGCAGGCTCCCTTTTGCCGCAGCTTGGTAAAAGGGTCCCAAGTTTTCTGAGTGCCTACATTTTTGTGTGTATATTCATGGGGAATTTAAATGCCTATTTGAGCACATAAAACACTGTTCTATACCCTCAAGATGCTTATATATTACCTCCTTTGTGGAAAAGGTATCCCAAATCTAAAAAAAAAAAAAAAAAAGTAAACAAGTCACATGAGTTATTTCTAGATTTCTGTAATATTGCCTGCTTAGAGATTTGAGTCTTTACAGAGTGGTTTAAAAGAATATTAATTCCGAGGAGAATAAGCTACAGTGCGTAAAGGTCTTGATCTGTTGGGCACATTCACAATATGTTGTGTGTTAAAAAGTCTGGAGGCAGGGGGTGGATCTCTTGCCAGGGACAGTGTTAGACATGCTTGGACCCAAGGCAGAACCTTGGGAAAGGGCCCCTAAGCCAAATTGGCAGGCTGCACTTTCTTCCATCTTGGGCTGGGACCCCCATGGGATGAGGATACAGCGTACTTGCCATTTTTGCACTCTCCCTGACAGTTGCCCTGTTATGATGTGTTAATGAGGATTCCCTTTTGCTCTCAGAAATACGTGCTGCTCCACAGAATGCTGAAGAGTTTGCAAATGATGCAGACCCAAAGCTTCATACACAGAAAAAATTACTGAACAAACATGATTGAGTTTCAGAACGAAACATGGCTTTATTTTCAGAAAAATACTAGATATGGACTTAGATCTTTTACTGTAATTTCAACCAAACTTCTAACATATTTTAATGATTTCATGCTCCATTCACTGGGCAATATCTCCTTTAAGGATCAATAAGGTTTTACATGCACAATTTCTTCTGTGAAAATGTTTATTTATTTGCAGCATTTGTATCCCCCATTTTCCCACACATTAGCAGGCTCAATGTGGCTTACAAGTCACCGTATTTGGGAGCTCCAATACGGTCGATGGTAAACAAATACAAATAGAATCAGGGTAAGGGAAGGTAGGGATAAATGGGAACAATAAATAGCAAAGATAGAAGAAATAACATTGTCTTTTAAATCAGTGCAGTGCTGAGGTTGCTAATCAGAAACAGCAGGGTAGGCCTTACAAAACAGATAGGTCTTCAAAGTTCGCCTGAAGTGTAGATGGTCATGTATCGTTTTCACTGCTTTTGGTAATGCATTTCACATTTGTGTACTTAAACAGATGAAATTGGACACGTAGGTCATCTTATATTTAAGGCCAATGCAATTAGGATAGTGAAGCTTCATATAGGTACGAGATGAGCTGATACTATTCCTGGCTGATAGATCAATGAGGCCAATCATATAACCAGGGGCATCACTGTAGAGTATCTTGTGAACTAGAGTACAAAGTTTGAAGGTAATGCGGGATATCATAGGGAGCCAATGCAGTTTCAGGCGAAGAGGTGTAGCACTAACACATTTTATTTGGTTGTATATCAATCTGGCCGCTGTGTTCTGGGCAGTCTGCAGTTTTTTCAGAAGCTGGACCTTACAACCCGCATATAATCCATTACAATAGTCCAAATGGCTTAGTGCCAGTGACTGCGTCAAGCGGCGGAATATTTCCCTCGGGAAGTAGGGCCTTTTCAGCAGCATTAGGAAATTAAATATTTGGGTGAAAATGCATTCATTATACAGTACAAACTAATTCATAGGTTTTTTTTTTACCTGACCATATATTTCATAGAAAACCTTCATTTTACTGGTTATTTACAACCACACTGATGCAGCTGACTAAAACTTTCTGCCCCAAACAGAAAGCCCTTTTTCAAAAGCTAGGGTCTCCCTTTTAAAATTTCATATAAGGCTAAAACCAGAGCTGTGCATCATCTCATCAGTCATACTATTAGTGAACAGAGAAACAAAACACGCAGCTTTCAGGAGCAGGATGGAACAGTGATTTATCCTGGGGAAACATGTTCAGCTGAGAGCATACCAGGGTTCTTGCTGTGAACAAGTACCCTAATTCCTGAGGAATATATATATTTTAATTTTGTGAACCAAAGTAACAAAAGTAAGTGGTATTTTTCCTTATCTTCTCCATAAAGTCCTCCTTTTTGAACGGAATCTGCTAGCATCAGAAATGGCTATAAAAAGATCATTTGTCTCTGTCGAGCTTTTCCTTAGGTTTCTGTATTTAGGAATGAGTGCATCTCTATACTTTTGGTGAATGAATGATGGCCAAAAGCTTGATCTTGAGGAAAATATCAAACACTGAACTATTGCTTCTCACGGGATAACAGAAGTGCGAGATAGCATTATTCTAACTTACTAGCAGAGTCCTTTCAGCTGTACAAAATGATGCATTCTGATCAGTTTCAAATACTGTTTTGGTGATATTACAGAACCTGCTGCCAATCTTGGAAATAAAGAACTTATCTGTTTGCCATCTGACAAAAATGCCACACTTCGTTCCAACTCATACCATGTGATACCCATCTGGCACATACTTCTTCAACATCATTTAAACACAGTCAGGCTCTTGTTTTATGAGCATCCCACGTGTAAATAGTGGCTTTTAAACCTTTAGATTACATACATATGCAAATAACTATTTTAGAAAGACACTATTTACACTTAGTCATTTATACCATGCAGAAATTGAGAGGCACGGTTATGGCATGGAGTGGGAGTGATATGGGGAGCCTAAAATATCAACATCCATTCCCCATTTTAGAAGGGGAATACAAGTGCATATAAAAATTGAGGAACACATAAGTGCTAGTTTGAAGGAGCAGGTGCAAAGGTAGGTATTATCATGTCCCCCATCATCCCTTGAACATCCAGTTCTCTCCCCCAAATCACTCTACCCCTTAATAAGACTCCTTATTGGAAAGCCTGACCTCCAGCAGTAATTATACAATGTTACCACTGGTGCTGCAATGAGCAGGAACAATTGGGGATTGATCCTGTTTTTACTAGATCACCAGAGACACCTCCCCCCCCCCCCCCCCCCGGATAGGAGCTGGAACTGAGATTGGGGGTGGCAGTGTTATAGAGAAGGCAATTGGTGGGAGTTCTGGATAGGGAGGGGGACTGATTGGAGGGGACGTATGTTCAGGGGTGAGTACCAAGGGGGGGGGGGGGGGGGGAGGCAGCATATTAACATCAGGTTGTGTGATGTGAAGGAATGATGTTCTCTTAAGTAGTGATTTTACAAAACTGCTTCCACATATAATTGTGAAAGAGCAGGATGCACCCCCCCCCCCCCCAATGCAGTTTTGCAAAATCTTTGCTCCTGCTGGACATGGTGGGAACTCCACGTACAGTCCTGCACTTCTTAACTCTCTTTTACAAGAGCCTCTGCACCTGACAGAGGCTTTGTAAAATTCAGGGGGAACTATACATGTCCTGATCTGAATTCAATTTAAATAATGTCCTATGTAAAATTGGGCTTCACATATAGCAGTAGCTTTGAGTCAATGTGAAAGGTATTTCTTAATATTCTGATTCCTTCTGCTCTCTCATGGCCCTTTCAAAAGTATAAATTTAAATGCAGCTATTAGAATCCAAATGGGTTTTTTTTTCCAGGGCTTATCATTTGCTGTTTTCTTTGATTTAGAAAACAATGAGCTTACAGTAAGATTATTCTGTATAAGTATAATTTACACACAACTGAATTAACACAAAGGAAGTCAAGTGTGTTCCTGATGATTGATAATTAGTATATCTTAAATTAGGCATAATGCAGAAGATAGCTACTTACTTATGGATTCTTTAGATACCTGACAAATGAAATCTTAATTTTAAAACTGTCTTCTGGTTATTATATTGATGTGGATGAATTTTGCTGTTGATATAATCAATGCTAAAAGTTGCTTTTTATTGCTACAAAGAATTATACAAAAGGGGTTGAGATATGTTTGTCCAAGGACAAAATAACTCTGAAAATTTAATAGAATGAGATGAAACAAAGCATGTGGGAAAACTAGTAAAAAGACACATGCAGTTTGAACATAGGCCAAATCGGACTGGGGAGCTCCAGAGAAATAAACTGCCCTCCCAATGCATTTCTATGAGAGGAAGAGCTCCAGCTTATATAGCATAGAAAATTAAATACAGTGAAACATAGAAGTTAGGACATTCCTCTTTTCAAAATGTCTTACACACTTCTGTTTTCTACTTTCCTGTCAAACTGCCCCACCCCAAAAAACTACCCTGAGAACTGTTTCACCAACCTAATTGCCCCCATTAGCAAAACTACTCCCTCCAACTGCCCGTTTACACACATGCACAGAGGGGCTGGAAAGAATTCCATGTGTCATGCTCTGCATTCTTTTCCCACTTGTTTACTATGCATCAAAATGTTGATCATGTGAAGGCTATTTAATTATACTCTGAAAAATATTTAGCACAATCACCCCCTCAACATTATGGCCTGAATTTCCATAGTAAGAACGTTAGGAAACTTAAGTGGATAATGATCATTTATTAGCTTAGGGGCTAACTCTGCCCCAGAAATCATTCTTGCTAGTAGAATATAAAAAGAGCTGCTGGCAGGAGTGCAGACCATGCAGAAAAGTAATAACCCCCTCCCCCACAAAAGAAATGTCTTAATTCAAGTGTTCCTGGAGTAAATTCCAGAAGAAACATTTTAAAAACGGGGGTGGGGGGGGGGGGGGGGGGAGAGAGAAAAAACAAACCTCTCACGGTAAATTCAGACCAGCTCTACTTACTCAATATTAGGAGTGGCCTAGTGGTTAGGGTGGTGGACTTTTGTCCTGGGGAACCGAGGAACTGAGTTTGATTCCCACTTCAGGCAGCTCCTTGAGACTCTGGGCAAGTCACTTAACCCTCCATTGCCCCATGTAAGCCGCATTGAGCCTGCCATGAATGGGAAAGCGCGGGGTACAAATGTAACAAAAAAAATGGCATCTCAAACTATTAAAAATTCTTAACAGGTTGATATTCAAAGTGATTTAACCAACTAGAAATGGCTCCTGGCCAGTGAAATCATCTTAGTTAGTGCCACTGAAAATGTCCAGTAAACACCTATCTCAAAACCAGATATTTGGTGGGCATTCCGGGGGCAGAGTCAGCCAGGGTAACTGCATAAATAGAACCACATAAAGGTTAGTCCTCTCTTTATGTGGTGTCCCATAGCCGGTTAAGTGCTGAATATAGCACTTTACTGGCTATGCTTCGACTTGCTCCACAAACCCGGAAATTCAACGCTGAAGCCCGGACATGGTTTGGCATTGAATTTCTGGGCATAATGTCAGTGGTGGTCAGGAAAACTCTGAGAACCACTGGTTGAATATCAGCCTCTAAAATAATAAATGCCAATACAAACATTAGGAACATGATGCTAATACTACAAGAAAAGAATTACGTCCTAACGCACCCTAACAGATCCTTAGTGCGAGAACACTGCCTTTTTCTTTTCCCCTTGCCTAATGCTAAATGCATGACAAAGTATAAATAAAACTCACAGAAACAAGGCAGAATAAAATGTTCTTTTAATCTATGTCACAGTGAACTGAAAAAAGCATAGAAATATATTTTCTTATAGATTATTTTTAAAAAGATAGATCAGTCAGAACATTTATGAACACAGAATATTTGAAGTCCATTAAATATGCTGAATATTTTAATATGATTTAACAACTTTCTTTTCCATAAACTTGACTATTAGTTCAAGATTTTTAATTGTCTTCTTAAATCATTTCCTAATAAGTTAAAATGTTACATATCTTCTATAACCTTTGTGTAATAAAAGCAGAACAGTTGAACACTACTGAACAGATCTGGATATGGCATTTCTATACATCTTATTATAATTTTACCTAACTTTAAAAAAATTATATTTTAAAAGCATCAGCGACATTAGTTTTCAAGCAACATATTGTTACAGCAAGGAGTAAATATTTAGAATTCCACAGTGTACAAAATTTCAAACAATTTTCTTCATAAATGCACTTACAGCATCGCAAATAACTAGAATTAAAGCCTTCTGTTTCCGGTCATAAAAAGCGACTGCAGGCCCCTGCGAACATTGAGCAGTTCCTCTTCTTGCTGTGATAAAGGGTATTGCATTTATCAGACATCACCATGCAAACTTAAATAAGAATCATAGAACTAGAGTCATGAATTGTTCAATAATTCCTTCATTATTTTCTTCTTCTTCTTCTTTTTTAATTGCATCAGAATTCAGAACAGGAGCATTCACATTAGAAAAGTACAGAATGTATCAGAGATATCAGACAACTGATGTAATAGTATTTGGGCAATGCTTGATGGGCTGTTTGGATTATATAATGATCATGCTAATATTTTGCATTCCATAGTAATGCAATGATGGCTCAAGAATCATTCTTAGGGTGAAAAGAGGTCTTACTGTCTTTTACTGTTAAAATAATTTGTACCATGCAAAGAAGGCAAATACGACTATTTTTATCAGCAAAGCATGGTCTGTCTCAGCCTCAACAATATGCCAGTTATGGAAAGAATACACTTCTATATGTTTAGCACTTAAAATACAGAGTCTTTGCACTGCACTAGCACCTAACCATTAATTAATTAATAAAAGGGTCCATCGCAGAGGCTACTCAAGGAATGTATCTAGCCAATGATTTCATTATCCATACAAATAATTGCTGATATTTGACTAATTAAAAGAAGTACAACATTTTGGGTAAAAACTAAACCCTTTTCCTATTTTCATTAAAGATGCGATACATTGCAAAAATCACAGGAAAAGTAAATTCCCTTTCAGCTCAATCAAAATAAAACTTTCAGCACTCTTGGCACATCACATATCTGAATAATTTAATTCAACCAAAACCAATGTGTATCTGTTTTGATGTGGAGTGGGCCCTTTATATAAACAAGAAAGCAGGTTTAGGTAAAGAAAGACTCATTTACCATTTCTTTAAGAAGTCTCTCTTGAACTGTTTTCATATCTTCCCTCATCAGATGCATCTAGAAACAAACACCCACAAGGAAAAATTAATTCTTACCTGATAATTTTCTTTCCATTAGTCCCATCAGATCAATCCAGAGACTTGTGGTTGTGTCCCTCTACCAGCAGGTGGAGATAGAGAGAACCTCCAAGGTTTACTATATGTGGACCTGTGCAGCCAACTGAACCTCAGTATGAATGATACCAAAGCAGTGGAATGGAAAATAGAAAACTGTCCTGACATTGTCCGACCAATTGCCCAACATACTTCCACCACTTCTATATTTATTTATTTTATTTTTTAATCAAACGAAGGAACATTCAGCACAACAGAACTCGAAAAAACCTATCCAGACGCAACAAAACCGCAGACAGTAAACCGTGGGGGGGGGGGGGGGGGGGGGGCTTCTGGATTGATCTGTTGGGTCTAATGGAAAGAAAATTATTAGGTAAGAATTAATTTTTCCTTCCATGGCATCCCACAGATCAATCCAGAGACTTGTGGGATGTACCCAAGCAGTCCTCAAGTAGGGCGGGACACCCCCAACCCGGCAGAAATCACCGACAAGCCAAACACCGCATCTTGACGAGCTGCTACACCCACCCGATAATGACGAGTGAATGTATGGACCGAAGCCCATGTAGTTGCCCTGCAGATATCTTCCAGAGAAACCAAATGGGACTCTGCATAGCAGGAAGCTTGAGCTTGCGTAGAATGAGCACGAACTTGCAAAGGGGCTTGCTTGCCCAATGCCACGAATGCCGAAGAGAAGGCCTCCCGCAACCAATGGGCTATGTGTCCTTGGACGCCATATGACCGTTCTTACTGCCTCCAAAAATGACGAAGAGATGGTCAGAAAGACGAAATTCATTCGTCACCTCCAAATACCTAAGAGCCCGTCTCACGTTGAGGCAGCGAAATGCCTGGAATTGCTCAGGGTATTCTTCCCGGCAGAAGGCTGGCAAATGCAGGGACTGACCCAAGTGGAAACGAGAAAACACCTTGGGCAAAAATGAAGGAACTGTCCTAATCGATACCCCCCGCCACCGTAAAACGCAGGAAGGGGTCTCTGCAAGAAAGGGCCTGCAACTCTGAAATTCTCCGAGCGGAAGTAATGGCTACTAGGAAAACCGCCTTCAAGGTGAGATCCTTAATCGTTATCCCTGATAAGGGTTCGAAAGGAGGATGCTGAAGCACTCTGAGAACTAGATTAAGGTTCCAGGATGGCAGAACTGGCACGTGAGGAGGGCACAAACAATTTACGCCCTCAAGAAACAAACCACATCCGGGTGGGAGGCGATGGACGCCCCCTGAAGCCAGTCTTTAAAACATGCCAGAGCTGCCACCTGCACCTTAAGAGAACTCAATGAGAGTGATTTTTGTACAGCCTCCTGAAGAAACACGAGGATAACCGATACTGAAGCTGAAGCCACTGACAATCCCGAACTCGCACACCACGAATTGAAGGTACGCGAATCGAAGGTACGCCACACCCTAGCATAAGCTATCGAGGTGGATCTTTTCTGACCCTACAGCATAGTAGCGATAACCGTGTCCGGATATCCTTTTCTTCTTAACCTTGCCCTTTCAAGGGCCAGGTCATAAGACCAAAGGGGGAGGGATCCTCCATCGTGACTAGCCCCTGCAGCAGGAGACTGTCCTGCGCCGGTAGCAGAAAAGGACGATCGAACAGAAGCCTGATCACATCTGCGTACCAGGGTCGTCTGGGCCAATCTGGGGCCACTAGGATAACTCGACCAGAATGACTGGCAATGCGAGTCAGTAACCTGCCCACCATTGGCCACGGGGGAAAGGCATAGAGCAGGCTCCTGGGCCAAGGTTGAAGAAGGGCCTCGATGCCTTCTAAGCCCAGCTCTCATCCCCTGCTGAAGGAACGGGGAACCTTCGCATTGAATGTGGTGGCCATTAAGTCCATCTCTGGCATCCCCCAATGGGCATCTGATTGAAGGCCAGAGGGGAGAGCGTCCACTCCCCTGGCTCCAACTGGTGGCGACTGAGAAAGTCCGCTTGCACATTCTGTGACCCCACTATATGAGCTGCTGTCAAGAATGAGAGATGAGTCTCTGCCCAACAGTAGATCAGAGCCGCCTCGTGCGCTAGGGGTGCACTCCTTGTGCCCCCCTGATGGTTTACGTAGGCGATTGCCGTCTCATTGTCCGAAAGAACTCGAACTGGGCAATCGCAGAGGAGAGACAGAGACTCTCGAAGGGCCAGATGAATCTCCAGTAACTCCAAGCGGTTGATGGACCATGAAGCCTCTGTCAAAGTCCAAACGCCCTGGGCTGTCTGTTGCAGACAATGAGTCCCCCAGCCAGACAGTGACACATCCGTGGTCACTATCTTCCAGTCCGGGGTTGCCAGAGGAATTCCCAACACCAGATTCTTTTGAATGAACCACCAGTGCATGATTGTGTGAAGACGGGCCAAACATGGCACCTGAACCTCGCAATCCTCCGAGAGCGGAGCCAGTTGTCTAGATAAGGATGGACCCGAATCCCTTCCTTCCTCAGATAGGACGCCACTACTACCAGGACCTTGGAAAAGGTCTGAGGCGCTGTGGCTAGGCTGAAGCCATCGCTTTGAACTGAAAATGACGACCGATCACTGCAAAGCGAAGAAAGCGCCTGTGGGGAGGCCAGATTGGAATGTGTAAATAGGCCTCTTTGAGATTGAGAGAGGTCAAAAACTCCCCTGGCTGTACCGCTGCGATCACCGATCAGAGGGTTTCCATGCAGAAAAGCCGAACCCATAAGGACCTGTTGACGCACTTGAGATCTAAGATGGGTCGCCAAGAAGCGCCCTTTTTTGGCGCCACAAAATAAATGGAGTATCGATCGCACCCTCTTTCTGCTGGGGGTACAGGCTGAATGGCACCCATTAGTTGTAAGTTGAGGAGGGTGTATTGAACGGCCCTGCACCTTGGCGGGACATTTGCAAGGAGATTCCAGAAAAGAGTCGAGCCAATTCTAACTTGTAGCCGTCTCTAATAACCTCCAAGACCCATTCGTTGGATGTTACCCTGGTTCACTCCACCAGGAATAGGGACAGTCTGCCCCCAATAACCGGCTGGATATGGACCAGGGCCCTATCATTGGGGGGACCTGGCTGTGGGCTGGTTTCTGTTACTGGAAAGGAAGGCCCGCCTGTCACCTCGAAAGGGCTGAGGCCTCTGAGAAGACCTTGCTCTCTGAAAAGAGGCCCCGCGACTTGGACGGTAATGCCGTGTATCCCTAAACTTAGGTCTAGGTCCCGCCGGTCGTACAAACTTGGACCTGTCCTCCGGGAGGCGTTGGCCATTAGGGTCACCGAGGTCCTTCACAATCTGTTCTAAGTCTGTCCCAAACAAAAGTTTCCCCTAAAAGGAAGACTTGCTAAACGTGACTTAGAGGCCACGCCTGCAGCCCAATGCCGCAACCACAGCCAGTGACACGCGGTGTCCGCTAGGGAAACCTCCTTCGTCGAAGCCCACAAAATATCATAAAGAAGATCTGCAAGGAAGGCTAAACCAGACTCCAGGGCCGGCAAAACAGCCATGAGATTTTCCGGAGAGGAGGCTTTCTGTACCCACGATAAGCATGCCTGCGATGCATAGGAGCCACAAACTGAGGCCTGCAGGGAAAGGGCTGCTACTTCAAAGGCCCGCTTCAAGCAAGTCTCCAACTTACGATCCTGAGGGTCCTTGAGCGCCGTGCCCCCCTCCACAGGAGAGTGGTTTTCTTAGTGACTGCTGTGATTAAGGAATCCACTGTAGGGACCTTCAGCAAGTCTAAGTCAGGAGCAGGTAGCGCATAAAGACGTGACATAGCTCTAAGCAACCTTAAGTCCACTGTCCAGCGTATCCCACTGCGCTCTTCATGGCCTCATGCACATGACAGGAATGAGGTGGGCATTTGGTGCCAGACGTAATAGAGGGCACCAGATCTGTTCCCCCTGACAATTCAGGGGGGAAATGGCCAAAACCTCAAAAGCCCTAACAATCAGGGAGGGAAGCTCTTCCCTGCGAAAAAAAGGCGGGCAGCCTTCTGATCATCCTCCTCCTCAGAGGGCAGGGTGACCTCATCTGCTAAATCCAAAGATTCTGAGGGAGAGCCCGGAAACAAAACCGGGCCATCTGTGTCACCTGGGGACGTTTTGGCAGGAAAGACTGAGAGGCTGCAGCAACCGAAGTTTGCTGAAGAAGAGACGGGGCTGCCTGAAGAGAAGCTCCTGACTTCTTCAAAAGAAAGGCATTGTGCATTAATAAAACAAAATCCAGGGAAAAAGGAACTGCAAGGGACTCCCCTGCTCCCTGTACATCGCTTTCCTCCATCGGAGCCTGTGCCACAGAAGCGAGTTGCACCTCTCGTGTTTATCAACCGCCATGTGCGGAGCGGGTCGTGCCTGAAAGGAAAAAATGGCGCCCGCCAAAGCGCGATGCACTAACTGCCCCAAGGAAACCGCCGAAACTATCCCCTGCGCTTCCGACTCACCGGACGCATGAGGGTACCCCTGTCGCGCTGAACACCCGTTGCGGGCTGACGACAGCAGGACTCACACTCCCCCGATGCTGCTCTCCGGCCCCCACACCGGTAGCAGCATCTAGCCGCCTCGGAAGGCACTGACATGCTCCGCAAACGCTTGCCCCAAAACTGACTCAGCAAAACGTCTAGTTCCTCCTAGGGTTACCATACGTCCGGATTTACCCGGACATGACCTCTTTTTGAGGGCATGTCCGGGAGTCCGGACGGATTTGGCCAGCCTGCCCATTGTCCAGATTTCTGGACAAACGGGCTGGCTGGCGGGAGCGGAGGTGGGCGTGGGACTCCCTTCCCCTCACGCTACTATCCCTGGTGGTCTAGAGGTACCTCTTTGCTCGGGGCAGGAAAGAAAGAGCCCCCTCTTTCCTGCCCGGAGCACTGCTGCTAGCTGCCCTGCTGCATCCTGTGCGAGTCCGGCTCTCGGCGTTTCAAAATGGCTGCCGAGAGTTGAAGTCTCACGAGGCCATTTTGAAACGCCGAGAGCCGGAATCGCACAGGATGCAGCAGGGCAGCTAGCAGCAACGCTCCGGGCAGGAAAGCAGGGGCTTTTTCTTTCCTGCCCCGAGCGAAGAGGTACCTCTAGACCACCAGGGATAGTAGCGTAACGGGAGGGGAGGTGACGGGGGGAGGGGAAGGTGATGGGGGGAAGAGGGGGCGACAGCATGAAAGGGCGGGGCGATGGCGCAAAAGGGGCGGGGCGAGGGCGTGAAATGGGGCGGGACAAGTGTCCTCTTTTTATGAGGACAAAAAATGGCAACCCTAGTTCCTCCGTATGATTAAACAAAAACAAAGCCTCGTACCTTTTTTTTTTTTTTTTAAGTCAGGAGAGAAAGGAAACACAGGATCAGGCCCACAGCCCCTGGCGATGGAGGAAAGGTAGGGGGAGACCGGGAGGGACCTAGCACTACTAGGTGTACACCACAACCTGCAAACAGCCACTCAACCCCTGTCTGTGCTAAACTAGGCCCAAAGGACACCAGTAGCCAGATCAAACCATAGCTGCATAGAGATGTCCCTCCACCTGCTAGATAGAGAATACTGAGGTTCAGTTGGCTGCACAGGTCCACATATAGCAAACCTCAGAGGTTCTCTCTATCTCCACCTGCTGGTAGAGGGACACAACCACAAGTCTCTGGATTGATCTGTGGGACACCATGGAAGAGCTTAGTTAGTTTGTTTTGTATCTGAAACTAACAGGGTAATTTACTAACAGTTAATTTCATTTAAATAATGGCAGGTGGCTACATTTCCCTCCCCCCAAACATCAATATTTGTCAAGTGTAAATTATAGCATTTTATAATCTACATGTGTATTCCACTCATCCTCTGCTCAAACTTCAACCCTGCACACAGCCACTGGCAAAGTATAAATCATCATATCAAAGCATGGACTTTTGTGTTGATGAGTATTCTGGTCACATCCATAAATAAATGGCTAAAATAATGCTCAAGTGTGTATGTATTTTACTGCTTAAAGTACATACCCCTTATAAAATGACCTTTATTGTCCACTTAACCAATAATAAGCTCAAGGCAGTTTATAAAAATTCCAATAAAACAAGGCTAAAACAATTAAAATATAAACACTCCTATATCAAATGTTTATTTTTATTTATTTCTCTTACATACCGCCTGTAAGCGCAAAAGCTACTGAAGTGGTATACATTCAGTATAGTATTTTTTCTGTGCCTAGACAGAACAACAATATTTTAACAAATTTATCTGCCCCACGGCCCAATTTATGGTCCCTTAAATGTTTTATCATGAATAACTTTAATTTTGAAATCAGATTTAGAACTAAAAGTGAGACCAATGTGTAAGTCACATAATGGGATCTGCTTATGTCTTCCAACCTTTAGTAACCAGTGTTTCTTTTTTTTTAAAGGCTGCAGGAGAATCATAAAGATACAAGCGTGAATAGATACAATTTTCAATTATTCACCTGCAAGATTCTGGGACATTTTTAAAATTTTTTTAATTTGTAGAAGTCTTTACTGAGTATTGAAAAACATAACATAGAAAAGATATACATTTATGAAAACACATGTCAAATTACAAAACAATGATTTAAGAACATAAACGCGCTATTCCTATAACAACCTGAAAGTGTTCTCAGCTAATGTTGTAACACAACCTAACATGTACTTCTAACATTTTAGAAAATTATTTTTTTCCCCCCATCTGGGACATCTTTTTTATCCTGTTTGCCTCACACATAATTTCCGAAAGAGAAATAAACTAAATTAGGATTTGTGAGGCTGCAAGAGTGTCTACTGCTGCTTGATATATAGAGATTTCTTGGAGAATGAAAGCATAAACAGCCTATTCTCTGGTATTTGCATATATACTATTCAGTTAAACAATGTCAACTGTTATTACTCGACATATTTCCAAGCCAGTGGTTACTCAGTTGCAGCTTCTGTGCAATCCCTCATGCAATCATAATGAAGCATTATACTACATCATAGTTTCTGTGACAGAGGACCTCTACTGGCAGAGTCCTGGTTGGTTGAAAGACACCATATAACTACAGTTGTCTACTCTACCCCTTTCTTCGAAGAAGCCTAAAGGAACTCTTATATATAAAGACCAAAAATAAAAGTGGCATATGGCATACCTCTGATGTAAAAATATTTTCCTCATAGTCAATACTGTTGAAGATATTCTTTTCAAATGATGATTTAAGATGATGAATCCTAGTATAAAGGAATGTGTACAGAGATCTTTCACTGATTATAAAACACAATAGTACATAAAGAAATAGTAGTTTCTATTATGACATCTCTCTATATAGTGTTCTTTAAGAAAATGTATACAAAAAGAAAGTGGGAGAAGACCACTATGAACACTGAAATCACTTTCCAGAGATGCCACCAAAATGGTCATCTTTTGCAAAATATTAACTTGTCCGTTTCATGATCTACTATTCCCTCCTTTGATCTTATTCGCGCATTTTCTTTAAACTTTAGCCTGCATGGAATGAGGCTGAAAGTCAGCATAGCACCCTTATTTACCTAGACATGATAATAACCATAGCATTGCAGAAGTATTTCTGGGGGAAAAAGAATCACATATTAAAGGAGAAAAGTTTTCATTCAAAACTTTTCTATATTTCTCAATGTTGCTGTCTTAGCATTTTCAATGTGAAAAATGCTGGGAAAAACTGAAGTAGCTTTTCCACTTGAGAAAAATAAGAGCAAATCTCATAAATTTGCTCCATTGTCTTGAAAAAAAAAAGAAGGAAAAAAAAAAGAAGGAAAGAAAGAAAGAAAAGGATGGGTCTTTTGGTGACATGCATAAAAGTTTAATTCACCGTGATCAATAATTAAAAAAACATTAAACTATACTGACCTCTGCTGTTCACTCCTCTGATAAGCACAAAACATATGTATTTGTTGTTTCATAACATTCTAAAAATGAACAAAATTATCTATAGTAAATACTAAAAATAAGAAGTACTGCTTAACAGGTAAAAAAATAAATGATCCCAATTTGAATCTTGAGCTGTTCAGGTGGTGTTACACTGTGTTATATATTTGTCAGATGTATTACAATGCAGAGCAAACCTTAAATAGCAAGAGCAGCTCAAATTAAGGCACTGTTGGGTGGATCTTGGCAATCATGGATTTCAGTCTTATGCCTTATAACAAAGTCAAGCTATGCTACAATGGATAGGAAAAGTGAAGTTATTCACCTGTAGCAGATGTTTTCCAAAGGCAGTAGGTAGAGAGTATATAGTTATTAGAAAATACTAACAGTGTCCCACTGTGATTGCATAGGTGCCTTCCCGCCCAATTCAGGAGCACAGGTTCCTCAGTAGAATAACATAGCTGAAGGAATACAACTCCTAGGGGAGGTGGGACAGTACGTGAGAATACATGGCCTGTTGTCCTCAGAGAACACCTGCTACAGGTAACTCCGCTCTCTGTGAGGACAAGCAGGCCATCGGTATTCTCACATCTAGGAATCCCTAGCTACCAGGCTCACTGAAAACAACAATGCAAGGACAATAGGGACTCGAAATGTCAAGACCTTAAACTACAAGCTAGTTGTGAAGGTGCAGCCTGGGACAGAACAAAAACTGGCCTAGGAGGGTACAGGAGTTGGATTCTAGACACCAAACAAATTCTGCAGAACTGTCTGACCGAACTGGCTGTCACATTGAGTATCCTGCTCAAGGCAGTGGTGAGATGTGAATGGGTGGAACAAAAACCATGTCACAGCCTTGCAAACCTCCTCGATGGAGGCTGATCTCAAGTGGGTTTAAGGTTCAAGGTTGTCTTTATTTGATGAAATGCTTAGGGCAGTGCCATCAAAGCGAATTACATATGAAATAGTCAATACATAGCACTAGTACGTTACAGAGTAAATATAACACACATAAAAATATACTTAAATTAACAGCAAAGTTGGTAATAAACATTAATAAAATTAGCGTACCCACTGCATCTTCCAGGGGCTTAGGCTAAGGTGGTCCAGCAGAGCTATTTAATTGTGAAAAAAAAACCAGATAAAAGAAAATGTAATTATCTATCAAAAGTGGACTGAAACAAATGCGTTTTAAGTAGAACTTTAAATAAGGAAAGTGAAGATTCTGTATGTAAAGAAGTTAGTAAATTATTCCAGAGTGTAGGTCCTACTGTGCTAAACATTACCTTCCGAAATGTAAAAGATGGAAGTGCACGTAATGTTGGAATAGACAGTACTGATTGCTGACTAGATCTTAAAGGCCGTCCAGTGGGCTACCAATATGATATGTGAAGGTGATGCAATTTGCTAACCAATTGGAAAGAGTGTGTTTGCCGATGGCTGCCCCCATCCTGCTTGGGTCAAAAGAAAGAAAAAGCTATGGACTTTAGACCGCTCCAGTTAGAAGGCTAAGGCTTGCTTGCAGTCTAAGGTATGCAATACACTTTTGCTAGGATGGATATGCAACTTTGGGAAATTTTTTTTTAAAAACAATGGACTGGTTAAGATGGAACTCCGACTCCTTAGGAAGGAACTTAGGGTGTGTGTGAAGAACTGCTCTGTTGTGGTCAAACTTCATGTAAGGTAGATCAGCTTCTAGAGCCTGAAGCTCACTGACTCTGCGAGCTGAAGTAACTGCCACCAAAAACAAAACGTTCCAAGTCAAATACTTTATATCACAGGAGTCAAGTGGCTCAAAAGGAGCTTTCATCAGCTGGGTTAGAATGACACTGCAGGAGGTTTGACCGGGGGGGGGGGCTCTGTCAACAGCAAACCTCTCATGAATCGAACTAGAGGCTGCACAGAGATGGGCTTACCCCATACAAGAAAATGGTAAGCACTGATTGCACTGAGATATACTCTTACAGAGCTGGTTTTCAAACCAGACTCAGAGAGGTGCAGGAGGTATTCAAGCAATTTTTTTGTGTAGAGCAAGAGAGAGTATCTAGGGCCTTGCCCTAACACCAGATAGCAAACCTTCTCCATTTAAAAGAATAACAGCTCTTAGTAAAATCTTTTCAGGAAGCAAGATTATGGAGACACCCTCAGGTAGATTTAAGGATTGAAACTCTACACTCTCAACATCCAGGCCGTGAGCGCCAGGGACTGGAGGCTGGGATGCAGAAGAGACCCCTCATTCTGCGTTATGAAGATCAGAAAATCCTCCAACCTCCAAGGCTCTTCGGAGAACAACTCCAGAAATGGAGGAAACCAGATCTGTCTTGATCAGAATGGAGCGATTAGTATCATCGTTCCTCAATTTTGCCTGAGTTTCAGCAAAGTCTTCTCTATGAGAGGGATCAGAGGATATGCATACAGAAGAACCCCCCCCCCCCCCCCCCCCAAATGAAGGAGAAAGGCATCTGATGCTAGTCTGCTGTGTGATCTGAGCCTGGAGCAGAACTGAGGAACCTTGTTGTTGAGATGAGTGGTGAAAAGATCCACAAAGAGAGTGCCCTACTCTTGGAAGATCTTGCGGCTATTCCCATATTGAGAGACCACTCATGAGGTTGATTTACCCTGCTCAGTCTGACCACCAGGCTGTTGTTCTTGCCAGCCAGGCACGTTGCTCATAGTACCATTCCATGAAAGAGGGCTCACAGAAACATCTGTACCGCCTCCTGACATAAGGGGCAAGATCTCATATCCTACTGCTTGTTCACATAATACACTGCAACCTGATTGTTAGTTTGGATGAGTATAATGTTGGTTCTGTAAGCCGCATTGAGCGGGATAGTGCGGGGTACAAATGTTACAAACAAATAAATAAATCTCTGAAAGCCTTTAACTTTAGGAGGTTGATGTGGAGATCTGTCTCCTGAGCAGACCATACTCCTTGGGTATGAAGTCCATCCACATGAGCCCCCCCCAATACACCCCCATTACAAGCCGGATGCATCCATTATCAACACCTTTAGAGGAGGCAGAATTTGAAATGGGAGTTCTACAGTCAAATTGGTCTGAATTGTCCACCAGAGGAGGGAATGAATGAGCTCTGAAGGAACTGCTAGGTTCCCAGCAGCCTGAGACTACTGGGAAGCTAAAGTCCATTAGGCACATCTCAAATGGAGGTGGGCCATGGGAGTGAAATATACCATGAAGGCCATATGGCCTAACAATCTCAACATCTTCCAGCTGTGACGTGCTTGCTGCTTCGTACTTGCGAGGTGAGCGCTATCAAGACACCTGCTCTCACTAGGGGCAAAAAAGTCCGAGCTTGCACAGCATCGAGCAGGGCTCCTATGTATTCCAATCATTGAGTTTTGAGAAGATAGGACCGGAGGTAGTTTATGATTATCCCTAAGAGCTCCAGCACCAGAATAATTCTCCGCATTAACTCTTGCACTCCCTGTGACGTGTTCTTGACCAGCAAATTGTCCAGGTAAGGAAACACAAATTCCCAGACTGCATAGTGATGCTGCAACTACTGATAAACATTTGGTGAAGATCCTGGGAGCTGACATGAGGCCAAAAGGCAGAACATAATACTGGTAGTGGTGTTTCCATACTCGAAATTTGAGAGACTTTCTGTGGCTCTGAAATATAGAAATGTGGGTATAGACATCCTTTAAGTTCAGAGAGCCTAGCCAATCTTGTTCTTGAATCATGGGGTGAAGGGTGCCCAGGGAAATCATCCTGAACTTTTCTTTGAACAGGAATTTGTTCAGGGCCTTTAGGTCTAGAATGGGATGAAATCCCCCTTTTTTGGGCACAAGAAGTACATGGAATAGAATGCCTTCCCTTCTTCCCCTGGTGGCACGGTTTGACCACATTGGCCTGTAGAAGGGTGGAGATTTCCTCTACAAGTACATGTTTGTGCTGAAAGCTGATGTTCTCGGTGGGCTATTTGGTGGTTTCTGATGCCAACGAAGTGCATAACCAAGGTGGATTATTTGAAGAACCCACCAGTCGGTGGTTATGAGGGGCCACCTTTGCTGGTAAAAATTCAACCTCCCTCCCACCGGTAATTAGTCTGGGACAGTTACTTGGATAGCAGCTATGCTGTCCTGGAGCCAGTCAAAAGTTTGTCCCTTGCTTTGACTGGGGAGCTGGGTCTTCTGTGGACAGGATGGATGTGGCCAGGAGCATAGGGGCTAGGCTGCTGGGTTGAGCGGGAAGGAGGCAGAAACCTACGCCTTTGAGAGTAATAGGTTCGCCATATAGGCCCACTTGATGATATCCTAGTACAGGAGGACAAAGCTGGAGGCTGCTGAGAGAGGGACTGAATAGTGTCAGTATATTTCTTGATGAGGCCTGCAAACAACTCTACTTTGATTCCAAAAAGATTATCTCCTTGGCACATTACAAGGACCTTGTGATCTAATCCAGTGACCACATCCCTATTGCTTTCCATTTTTCTTCATCCTTCGGACCTTTTGTTTTCTATAACTTTTAATAACTGTACCTGACATCCAGGATTAACTATGTTAACAAAACCATGTAAGCCACATTGAGCCTGCAAATAGGTGGGAAAATGTGGGATACAAATGCAATAAATAAATAACCTTTCTTGAACCCCTGGTTCTAGGTCAGAGACATGGAGCTACAAGAATCTACACATGCTCAGACGCATAGCACAGAGTTCTGATGCAATATCAAAGATGTCATAAGTGCTCCTGGCCAGATACGTCCTGCACTCCAGGTGTTTTTTGGCCAACTGGCAAAGCTCTGTGTTATGCTCCTGAGGGAGTGAGTCCACAAGACTGAACGTACTTCAAGTATAGGCGCTTGTAGAGCTGGTAGGTCTGGATACAGTTAATGAGCATAGAGGCCTGATAAACCTTCTTCCCAAATGAATCCAGAGTCCAAGCCTCTGTAACCCAGGGGAGCTGATCGTGATGAAAAAATGTAATTTATTAATAGATATATTAAAAATTATATATACAGGCTGTACTGTATATAATTTTTAATAATTTTTAATATATCTATTAATAAATTACATTTTTTCATCACGATCTGCTTTGTTGATTTTACGTCTTGTAGTTTGCAGACCGTCTGCCCCTTTGCTTTCTTGGACCCAGGGGAGCTGAGGCATGAGTCTTGGAACTCCTGGCTTGTTTGAGAGCAGACTCCACCACAAGAAACTGGTGAGGCAACTGAGCCCTCTCGAATTCGGAAGCCTTCTGGATACTATACTGAGTAACCACCTTTTTTGGTACTATCTGCACTGAGAAAGGAGATACCCAATTCTTCATCAGTGCATCTTTAAGGATAGGGTGCAACAGGACTGTGACCCCTTCCTTAGTAGAGATTCATAGTTCAAGACAGATAACATCTCTGCCCTAGGCTCTTCATCTCCAATTTAAATGGGATGGCCAAAGTTATCTTCTTCAGAAAAACTATGAATGAGACTCTCAGGTGGAGATTTATGTCTTTCTTGAGGTGGGGAGGGGTTAGAAGAGTCTCCATATGACTCCTTCATCCGAGAAGTAATGTAGATCATAGTCTGACTCCCATGAGCAGTCTAGGTCCGACTCCTCACCATACTCTATATAGGCAGAGTGAGTCTGTTCCTGCCCTGGCTCAGTGGAACCATGTCCACCCCCTGGAGGGTGCCAAGGTACAGCCCTACCTCTCAGACTCCGGGAAAGCTTCTGCCCCCAGTGTAGAGAGCGCTACCCACATGGGTCAATATTGATGTCAATATTTGTTGAGGTGCCAGCATCAAAGGCTGCTCCACAGGCAGACTAGGGGTCTCAGGAAGGAGTTGAGGCTGAGCTGCAGCTAGTGCAAGCGCACTCTGTGCCTGACCACTGTGCAGCAGAAACATCTGCACCAGCTCCTCGAAGGAAGTCATGGACAAAGGCTGGGGAGCTGGTTCAGAGACAGCCTGAGAAACAGCTGGTGCCAAACTGGAAGCTGGAACCTGGCTACTTTGGAGACTAGTGCACCAACACCTCCAAAGAGAGGGAGATGTCACTGAGGGGATGCCGATGCCCTGATGCTCCCAGCACCGTGCTTTGATAGGGACCAATGCTTATACTTCTTTGGCTTTCCTTGACGCTCAGCATCTTGGTCCCTTGGTGCCAATGAGGATTATGTCAAACCTGTGTGCGTCCTCGATGTCGGGTCCGATGCTGACTGATTCCGGGACCTATCAGCATCTGATGATGGTGTACTCCAAGTGGTAGATGAAATCTGCGCAGCAACTGAGATTGATGTTGATGGATCTGCCTTACAGGAGCCAAACAGTTTCTCATACTGGACCTGATGTGCCTGTGTGTCCTCAACTGCATTTTTAAAGAAAAAGAACAAGAGTTAGGCTCATGGTTAGGTCCAAGGCACCCACACCAAGTGTGCGGGTCCATTGCAGAGATCACCCGACTTTATTGGACGCACCTTCAGAATCTACCGGGGGACTTCTTGGATATCAAGAAAAGATTTGTGGCTACATTAAATTCCTCAATCTTGAGTGTCAAACAGGGCAAAGCTCAAATCAAGGTTGATGCTCAGGCCTAAAATGGGCCTGAAGAGCCATGTGAAAAAGAAAGAAAGCTTGAAGAGCAAAAAAACCTACTAAAATAAAGGGGAAGGTATGGGGGAAAAACCTATTAAATTGAGAGAAATGGCAGAAAACCCACACAGGAAGGCACTGAAAAAAATCTCTGTGGAAATGTGCTAAAGAGACACCATGAAAATGCGACCTCTCAGTTCCGTGGAATAAAACAGACTAAGGAACCTGTGCTCGCGTGTCAGGTGGGAAGGCACCGCTCATGTGTGGTGGGATGCCGCTAGAAATTTCTAAGCGCTATATACGCTGGGCAGCTTCCGCACCAGGCTCCGCTGGATGACATCACCAGATGTGAGAATATGGACAGCCTGCCTGTCCTCGGAAAAGAATGTGTCCTATTCTAAGACATATGAAGAATATTCTGCAGTTCTTGTACTTGTAAGGCAGGGCTGGGGAACTTCCAAGTCCACTGAGGACCATATATTTGCATATATTAAAACCAGTGCATGAAAATCTAGCTCACACATATTTATTGGGGATATCCTGAAAATCCAACTGGTGTGCAGACCCTGAGGACAGGAAGTTTCCCAGCCCTAAAAAAGACCAAAGTCACAGCAACAACGGGTGAAAGGGACAATAGTTCCAAAAGACTCGGGCAGACTATGAATTCTTAAACATTCTGGAAACAGTTTATTGCCAAAAATACACAAACAGTAATCCACAAAGATATGAGGAGGTGACCCTACATGGGCCGTGTTTCAGCGCTAAGCCTACCTCAGGGGTTGCTAAAGGTTAAACCAGTCAGCATCACAACTTGTGAATTAAATAAAAATGGAGTATAACAAAGAACTTAAAGTCCGCTCCTACTTAGCATTACGGGCTTCTCTCTCCCCCCTGAGGGAGGCTTAGCACTGAAACGCGGCCCGTGTAGGGCCACCTGGGTTACCTCCTCATATCTTTGTGGATTACTATTTGTGCAATTTTGGCAATAAACTGTTTCCAGAATGTTTAAGACTTCATAGTCTGCATGAATCTTTTGGAACTATTGCCCCTTCCACTCCTTGTTGCTGTGACTTTGGTGTTCTTGTGGAAGTTGCGTGGACCCCCTTTTCTCCTTGGATTAGTTTCCCACCCCTGCCATAAGGTATTGATCAAAAAGTAAAATGAATATTAATATGGAGCAGAGGTGGATCAGTATCCCTGATCTGCTTTTAAAGAATGTGAAAGCTCAGCTCGTTAGAGCAGTTTTGTTTTCCATCCAGTGGTTCTTTTCTACTTCTATATAATGATCAACAGAATCAAAGAGGGAGCAAAAGATAGGCTTAAAGACATGCAAGAAGTCCGTGATACCTCGAAGACATGTAACATATTTCAGAACAAAATTTACAAAGCCACAAAACTACTACCTATATATTCCTAGAAAGTCCTGACACAAAAGCAACACTAATCTACAATAAAACAGTAACATATAAGGGTTCATTTTGGAAGTTTTGTACAGCAGCTACACAAGTAAATAGCAGCATTTAAAGGTGTACATTGCCTACAAGTGTAAATGGAAATTTTAGAATGCTGTTATTTACATAGTTGCCCCTAATGCACAGATTTAAAGGAGATTAGCTTGGGACAGTCCAAAATACTGTAACTGTATTTTCTGTTTTACAATGAAAAACAAACATATACTTAAAACACTTTCCATCTTGGCTTATGCACCCCTCCAAGAAATGCAGAGGTTTCATCAAAGTGCTTGTTTTGGCCAAGGCTTGAAATAAAAAATGGAAAAATTATGTCTTACCTGATAATTTTCTTTCCTTTAGTCAAAGCAGACGAATCCAGAGACTTGTGGTTATGACCATCTACTACCAGGTGGATATAGAGAGTACCACATAGGACAGTATGCTCCTTGGTCATTCAGTATTTCTCGTAACAAAGCAGAAGGAATTATATGGCAAACATTTCTCCCTTCTCACAGAAATGAGGCATAAACCTGTCAACAAGTAGAACAATGCAGAGACAACCACAACAAACCTAAGCAGAAAAACAGACTGAACTGGGTGTGTACCACATGAAAGGGTGGGACTCTGGATTCGTCTGCTGTGACTAAAGGAAAGAAAATTATCAAGACAGACAATTTTTCCTTCTTTGTTATCAGCAGCAGATAAATCCAGAGATTTGTGGGATATAGCAAAGCAGTCTATGAGTAGGGCTGGAACCAGATACAGCCGCAGAAAGAACTGACGCCTAAGGATGCCGTAGACGTAGCCAAAACCATCAACCAGACAAGGTCTGGAAAATGTGTGTCGGGGCCCTTCATAGATTAGAATGAAGAGGAGACGCGCCTGGAGGACATATGCCCAAGCAAATCGACACCTGACTCCAGCGAGCTATGGCTGCATATGATGGTGCATTGCCCCAACTGGGGCTCACCAGTATCAGGAAGGGAGACTACGCTCAGACATTCATTGGTGGCCTGAAGGTACCAGAAAAGCTTACAGCAACCATGATATAAAGCACCAGATGGAAACTCCCAGGATGATTTTCCTCCTGAAGAATGGAGTAAGCAATGGCTGATTAATGGAAATGGAAATGTGCTGAGAGTTACCCTTGAATCCGAAACATGAATAAGGGATCTGAACACAGTACTGTCAGGATTTCAAATTAGAAATGGAACCAAGCAAAACATGCTGAGCTGGTGTCATGCTGACCATGCAGAGATGGAGCCAGCTTGAGCATGAAGGCACACAGGAGAACTCTGACGTAAGATGGGGAGGATCCTGTCGCATGATAGGGCTGAGGCCCAGGATATGACAACACTATGCCCCAGGTTCGGAGCCAAACAGAACCCTATACACATAGGATGAGCTGAAATATGACACCAGTTAGTGACATTTCACGCATAAAGGGCTGAGTTATGTACTACAGAAATCCAGAGGCGTGCTCCCCAGCTAGAACAGATTCTTCACCAAAGTGGGGAAAGTCACAGATGACAAGGACGAGACCAGTCCGAGAGTCAGATATGAAACAGCATCAAAGCTGTCGTGCTTGGACACATTTGGGTGCACTTCTACCTCCATGAATGGTGCAGTGCTCCTTATCCAGAGATGCAGCTGCACCCAAATACAGAGACAGAGTTGCACCCCAGAGCCAGACAAGGAGAAATGCTCTGTAATCAGAAATGAAACTGAACTATATATCCAGAGATGAAGCTTTGGACAACTCCAAGGATGAAGCTATGAGGCATAATCAGAGGAAGAAGGCGATCCATTTCCTGCAACGAGACCTCGCCTTGTGCCCAAAGGTGGAGTTGGGTAAACAGGAAGCTATGCCCCACAAACAGAGATGGTGCTAACTGTACCAGAGCAATGCAGATGAAGCAGAGATGAAGCCATGCTCCGAACCCTGAGATAGTGCTATGATCAATATTCATAGATGAAGCCTTGCTGATTATCTCAGACAGACCGTGCCCCGCATTCAGAGACAGAGATGTGCTCTGTGTTCAGAGATGGCATTGTGCCCCATATTCAGATATGGAGCTATGTTCTACAGTCAGAGATGAAGTTGTGCCCTACATTCAGAGATGGCACTGTGCCCATAGCTATAGATTCAACAACAATAATAATGTTCCAGCAACAGTCATATCAATCATTTCATATATAGCTTATAATCCTCAATATACATCTGGCAGAGCATTCAAAGCACGCAATTTCCACATTCAATGTGCAACATACAGTAATTACTTTTTATATATGGACCATCAGTGTCATGTGCTTGTCTTCCTGAGCTGATAAGCTCTTTAAAGTAGCATCAAATCGTCATCGGTCCTGCATTTTTTAATTATATTGAAAAAGATACTTAGCTTCTTTAACGTGGTTTCACTAACAACGGATCCACGGCATACAAGGCTCAGCACATAAAGATGAAGCAGAGCTCAACAGGCAGCGATGGAGCTGAGCCTATTAGGCAAAGATGTAGCTGTGCCCAGTCATCAGAAATGGAACTGTGCTCTACAAAGGAGCTGAAGCCACAAGGCACAGACAGTCGTATTCAGAGTCAGGACTAGGGCTGCATTCCACACAGAAAAAAGGAGAGGTTTGCTCCCCACTCAGATATGGAGTCATTCCAACCAACAGAGAGGAAAGTGAGAATGGCATCCCAAGACAGAACCAAACTGAGACTGGGACCAGTGAAGAATAAGTGAACCACGCTAGATATAGTGATGTGGCCAGAACTGTGCTCTACAGCCAAATACTGGAGCAGCGCAGCATGTGGAAAGGGGAAACCGTGCTTTACAGACAGTGGAGTTACGTTCCACATGTAACAATGGAAGAAGCTCAACAGCCATGAAAAAGCTGAATTCTGACGATATCATAGAGCCATGAGCTAGCCAAGCAGCCACCACTGTGAGGCAGTGACAGCTTCAGCTTAGCACACAGCAGTAGCTGCTTGGCAGTTCCTGTGGCCAACAATGGCCACAGGAACTGCTGGAGGCCAACAATGGCCACAGGAACTGCTGGAGGCCAACACAGCTGGAGTTGCTAACAGTGAAGGAGTGCCTGAAGAAGCAAAAAGACACAACCACGTCACCTGCCCAACAGAGAGAGGGCCCTCCATGGCTACTTTAACAACCGGCTCCCAAAATGTGGGCTTGGGCCCCCTGCTGAATTATATTTTATTTTGCTGATGGGGATGCTGAGCCCTGCGAGCCAAGTAAATAGACTACTGCTGCTCCCCGCTCCTTGTTTCCAGCTCTGGGCAGCAGGCTGGGACTTCTCAAGCATGTGAGAGAAATTCCAGCATGCTGCTCAGAGCAAGACGTTGGGAGTGGTGGCAGTCCATTTATTGGCTGCCAGCAAAGGTATGCCTATCGTGCCCGCACGAAGGGAGGGAGGAGAGAGAGGTAAGTGTTGCTCCCCCACCCCACCCCCGGCCACCCCTGGCTCTTCCAACTGCAGAGCTGGCTACGTCCCGGAGAAAGAGCCTGTTGTTAAAATTTAACCAGCACACCCCTGGATATTCCCCAACAGGAGGGTCCCAGAACAGCAGCCATGAAGAGGTCAGTGAAGGTACCACAAACTGTGTTCCGCCGATCAGCAAAAAAACCCCCCAGAAGACTGTAACCTGCCAGGCATCCAGGGGGCATCCCACCCGGCACCTACATCAAGCCGCAAGACTACAGCGGTCTAAAGGCCAACAGTGCAAGAGCTAAATAATCTGAAGGGAGATTGCCCATGCCGGAACAGTCCCAAGATGGCTAAAGGAAGAGCTAGCTGTGAGGTGGAAATGCCACCATATGCTGAAGTCAAAGTATGCGAATGCAGTCAGGAACTGAAGGCTAACAATGTTGCAAAGGACTGAGAAACAGGTCAGACAACTGGGAGTCAAAGGCTCCTGATGCCTCACTGGATCACCGCCTTAGGGAGGCCATTGTCAGGATGACCGATATGCCCCGAAGGCGGCTGCTGCAGCAGCGCGCCACTAAATGCTCATGTGGACATGGTCTGCTCCTGTATCAGAGAGGAGAAAAATGGCCATGCCTCAGGAAGGAGAAAAACTGTCCAAGAGGCAGCTACCAAAACAAGAAATTTGCAATCAAGTACCTGGAGTAAACGCAGCAGAGGGCAGCAAACACAAGCTGAAGGCTGCTTATGCATTGAAAGAGCAGGACAGGCAACTGTGAGGAAATGTTGGTCCCTAGCTCAAGGTGAGAAGGAAATACACTCCCCCCCAGGAAAAAAGGGACGTGCACTACAGACTGAAAACAAAGCCAGGAAGAGTAGTCTGGAGAAAGCCGCCAAAGAAAAGGCTGCAAGGCCAGCTGAGAAGCCGAGAGTGACCTGGGAGCAGCAAGGTCCAGGCTTCTTCCGTGCAGGAATTTGCCATGCAAGAAAGAGCCGAGACCCGAAACCACAAAGGCAGACAAAAAAATCTCTGCCAATCAAGGGAACCTGCGCCATCTGCATCACAACAGCCTGAAAGCTACAAAGACAAAAAAGGAGAAAGAGCAATCCATTATTGCAGTCTGTGACCAAAATGGCTGCCACCGACTGAAGAGAGGTATTGTAAAAAAGCCCGCCAAAAGCGCTCCCATGCTGGCCCAACAGTACTGTCCCAAAAACACAGACTGCTCAAAAAGAAATAGTGTACCACTGCAGGTGCACTAACCCAATCAGAGGGGGAAAATGAAAGTTCATACTCACAGTTTTGCCAGCTGTACTTGTACCCAAAGACATTCCAACTCTGATAAGTTGGCTGAATCCAGACAGTTGCAGGAGCGCAGAGACACCCCCTCTCCTCCAGAATGCCACATAAGCAGAAATCTAGCTCAATTGAACCAGGGAACCCAGAACAGGAGTCACAGAAGCAGAAGAAATCAGGAGCTTGTAAGAGACTGTCCACCGCATGCTGGAGACAGAGAATACTGACTGACAAAGGAGCATACCATCCTACGTGGCACTTTGGTGCACTACCTCCACCTGCTGGTAGATGGCCATAATCACAAGTCTCTGGATTTGTCTGCTGATGATGATAAGGAAAGAGGGAGCAATTGTGCTGTGCTCACTGGTAATTTCTATCATCTTTAAAACACATATTTGCCTTTCAGGCTTTTGCTTCTTAATTTGCTGCACTTATACATAGAATTGTCTGAGTAAGGCTCTTATATGTAAAGTGACAAAAATTGGTGGAAGCTACATAATATCACTCTTTTTCTGAATGTGTAGATTCATACCATGGTGTAGCTAGGACTGAATGGGCCCTGGGCAGAAAAACTGAGATGGACCACCTGCAACACCACTGCTCCCAAGGTAATGGGGTCCAAGGAGGGGAGGGAGAGGAAGATGCACATTTCCCAAAGCTGACATATTACTGTAAATCCCTTAGTGGTGGCACAGGATATTAAACTTAATCAAGAATTGTTGATAGAACTGTCACGGTTTAAGGGTTCCCCAAAAAAACTTCATGTGGCCCCTACCATTGGGTGGCCCTGGGTATTTTGACGGGCTTGTTCAATGGTAGCTATGCCCCTGGGTTCATAAAATAAATGCTTCCAATATACATACCGATACATGTATATTTGCTACTGCCATATGTATTTTACAAACGGCTCCGTGTTCAGCCAAGCTATTTGTTAAGTACTGGAGGAAATGCGATCATGCCCTGGATGCCCCAATTCCATCTAAATATCCTATGCAAAATGGGGCTTAAAGAGTCATAGTGTCTGCAAAAATTAGTTATGTTGCAAAGTATAATTTTAGAAACACATACTGAAAATTCTTTCTCCATATTTTTCAAAAACTGTGCATCTTTCTCAAAATTTTGAAGCTCCTGCAAGATGGTAACCTGGAAGCTGTCCAGACGTTTTACCCTATTGGAAACAAACAGATTAGTTTTAAAAAGTAGGTGGTATATAATGTGAGTAGGAATATTTCACCAGTGTGCTCCCCTACTGACCTGCTTTCATGGATCTGAATGCTCATTGAAGCCAAATGCTGCTGAGCTGATTTCAAGGACTGTTTGGTAAAACAGTCCAGTTTTCTTGAGCGGTTCTGCAGAACAACATTCAAGTTATTTGATGAACTACTTATTTTTATGAATTTCACTATACTTAAGCTAGCTGCTGAGAAAACTTACATAGTTCTAACTATGTATACATGTGATAATTGCAACATTCTCATGTACTGTAACTTAAAATAGAAAACCACACAGTAATTCACTAAGGAGAATAGTTACCAATATGGGTAACTGTTAAGACATGTTACTTTACTACAAAGTCATGCTATTTTAGCACAGGTCCCATTGTATGAGTGAGTCCTAGTTACCACTGGTGTTAACAGTAAAATAACACGTCTTAAAGGTAACTAACATGTTAAACTCCCCCCTTCCACCCAAAAAAATGGTAAATATGTGCTACACAAAGAATTAGATATTTTAATCACGCATGTGTTTATGGTATTTTTTGTCAAAATTTTCTGAAAATGAGGATTTTTATTGCAGTGATATCTATAAGTAAACATTACGTTATAAAACAGTAAACAGCATTATGCAATTTTTCTACTAAGCACAAAGAAACAGAAGAATGATTTATCTTTATGCAGTACATTACCTGAATTTTCCTTGTAAACTCTTCACTGATTTTCTGGCATACTAGTCCCACATCCGAGCTACCTGCCTCCCAGGCATCTCCCTCAGTAAGACAGATGTCATTCACAGATATAGTGGATAAACTCTCCGATACTACTACAAGATAGTATGTCAAATAATAGGTTAGCATTAAATGTCCCTGTCATTCAACATTTTATACACAAGCACGAAATACTCATATCCTGTTGATGAGTACTGTATACCTTCATGAAGTATAATGGAGATCAGTTACTTTGCTTTAACTATTGAAAGAAAATGGCCCATGACGATATCTTTAGACACAATGATTGATTTATCTACTGTACAGAAAATTTTTACACCACAGAAACATTTCAATCAAGATATTCAGGGAGACTTATCTGGTGAAGTACATATAGGGGGAATTTTATAAAGACATTTCTGCTCATATATGGCAGTATACATGAATAAAATGCCATTCACAAATTATCATGTGCGTGCGATCACGTGTAAATTTTAGCCATGATTTATATGGCCTTTCTAGGCTAATTTTATAAAGACACATAGGCACCAATATGTTTTTGTAAACAGGCTAAAAACAGGTGCCACCTTGACCTCCAGAGCTAAGCACCCAGTTATAAAATTAGCCTCACAGAGGATAATTTTTCATTGGTTTTACCAAGGTACCTAGCTGAAAATTGTTCTCCCTTTCTGTGGGTAGAAGTACTGTTTGTGAATATCTGATTTAACCTTAGGTCTTGAGATTGTATATTGATTTTATATTTGTGAGTTTTTAATGATTGACAGGTGTCATTTTTATTGTCAATGTGTTGGATAATCTTAAAGAGAGATTTTCACATAATCCTGTGTATGTACACTGGAATTGAATGAAAAATTTTAGGTTTATTATTCATACAATATACCTAGAACATGTTTTTTTGTAGAAGTTAAATTATGACTGATCTTTATTAGGTTTATTTTATCACTGTGGTTGGTTTTATGTCAATTTGACTTTTATCTCATGTTTGAGATATCGTTTGTAATAGTACAATTTTTTATATATTTGTATTGTCTCTTTACGTGACCATACGTTATTGTTTGTTTTACATTGTTTGTTTTTTGATTTGTATAAACTCCTGACGCAGGCCAGTACGGCCGAAACACAGCTGTATCGAGTCCCTTTCTCCCTGCTACCGTTTGGCTAATAAAGTTGATTCTTCATTTTTACATCCAAAGTGTCGTCTTTTTTTATGTAATTTTTGATTTTGATGGATTTTTTTAAATACATATTTTTTAAATACATATTTTATGATTAATTTCAAATTTTGACGTTTTTATTATATATTTTTTGTTTTTGTTAGTCATCTTCGCTGTTTTGTTTCTTCTAGAAGTACTGTTAGACATCATGTTATAAAGGGGTGGAGCTAGGGTAGGCAAAGCTGGCAGACAACTTCTGGGGATTTTATTTTGACAACCTTGCATGTGTTTTATGGCACCAAGCTTGAAACTGCCGCAAACCTGTGTATCTTTGGTGCCATCTGGACCCACATTTTCAAAAGGAATCTCTGTGAGGCGTTTCAATTTGAAGATTAGCTTTCAGGTCCACAGGACAAAAGGTGTACACGAAATGTGCTCTGCATTTTTTTAAATAGTTCTTTTTATTAGTACCATTAAGTCAGAATACACCATGTAAATGTTACAACTATTACTACAGATAAGGCATATAGGAGGTCTTTTACTAAGCCATTGTAGTGTTTTTAACTTGCAGTAGAAAAAAAGCTGGCGGTAAAAGTTGAGAAGCCCATAGGAATATAATAGGTGTCTTGGCGTTTACTGCCAGCTGATTACTGCAGCTTAGTAAAAGATCTCCATAAAGAGAAGGCCTGAATAAAAGCTGTTAAAACTCTTTCCCTCACTTTCACCTACCACAGACCCCATTAAGGCAAAATTGTGTTAACCAATGTGGCCGACCAAATTTCAGTTTCAGCACTTGAATCGACCCAAAATCTGGGTTCATGTTTCTGCTGAAAATGCACCCCAGGCCTACTTTAGGAAGTCCTCATCTACTGGCCTCTGCGGGGGGGCAAACAAGCCCCACTCGTTCCTTCCCCATGCGCTGCTCCAATGGAAATGGCTGCCAAGACTGCAATGGACGGTCCCTGCAGCCACTTTGTGGTTGGAACCAGTCTCACAAGGCTGCCATGGGAAGTCTCGGCAGCCATTTCCATTGCAGCAGTGCACAGGGCCGGTTGATATTGTGTATCTGGATTTTCAAAAGGCGTTTGACAAAGTACCGCATGAAAGACTCCAGAGGAAATTGGAAAGTCATGGGATAGGAGGTAGTGTTCTATTGTGAATTAAAAACTGGTTAAAACACAGAAAACAGAGAGTAGGGCTAAATGGTCAGTATTCTCAATGGAGAAGGGTAGTTAGTGGGGTTCCCCAGGGGTCTGTGCTGGGACTGCTGCTTTTTAACATATTTATAAATGACCTAGAGATGGGAGTAACTAGTGAGATAATTAAATTTGCTGATAACACAGTTATTCAAAGTCGTTACATTGTGGGAGGATTGTGAAAAATTACAAGAGGACCTTACGAGACTGGGAGACTGGGCATCTAAATGGCAGATGACGTTTAATGTGAGCAAGTGCAAAGTGATGCATGTGGGAAAGAGGAACCCGAATTATAGCTACGTCATGCAAGGTTCCACGTTAGGAGTCACAGACCAAGAAAGGGATCTGGGTGTCGTCGTTGATGATATGTTGAAACCTGCTCAGTGTGCTGCTGCGGCTAAGAAAGCAAATAGAATGTTAGGTATTATTAGGAAAGGAATTGAAAACAAAATGAGGATGTTATAATGCCTTTGTATCGCTCCATGGTGCAACCGCATCTCGAATATTGTGTTCAATTCTGATCGCCGCATCTCAAAAAAGATATAATGGAATTAGAAAAGGTACAGAGAAGGGTGATGAAAATGATAAAGGGGATGGGATGACTTCCCTATGAGGAAAGGCTAAAACGGCTAGGGCTCTTCAGCTTGGAGAAAAGGCGGCTGAGGGGAGATATGACAGAGGTCTATAAAATAATGAGTGGAGTTGAATGGGTAGATGTGAAGCATGTTTACGCTTTCCAAAAATACTAGGACTAGGGGACATGCGATGAAGCTACAATGTAGTAAATTTAAAACAAATTGGAGAAAATGTTTCTTCACTCAACATGTAATTAAATTCTGGAATTCATTGCCAGAGAATGTGGTAAGGGCGGTTAGCTTAGCGGAGTTTAAAAAAGGTTTGTACAGCTTCCTAAAGGCAAAGTCGCCCATTATTAAATGGACTTGGGGAAAATCCACTATTTCTGGAATAAGCAGTATAAAATGTTTTGTACTTTTTTGGGATCTTGCCAGGTATTTGTGACCTGGATTGGCCACTGTTGGAAACAGGATGCTGGGCTTGATGGACCTTTGGCCTTTCCCAATATGGCAATAATTATGGGCTTATGTACATGTTGGTCCTGCTCCCCCCAAAGACGGGGGCTCAAGGGGGGGCCTACCGGTGTCAGGTGGATGGGGGGGGGGGGGGGTTGGGCAGCATTCTGTTTATGGTTTTGGTTTCTACTGAAACCGAGTGGCCAATTTGTGTTGCAGATAAATTCTGGGTTCAATCGGGCTCTAATGAACAGTTCCTCATATGAAAACATATTTCACTTGGGGTAATATTATATTATATATTAAAAGCGGACCTCCTGGTTCTGCATAGCAATGAGTCCAAATATGGACTCTGTGCCGTTTTCAAAAACATGAGCAGAAGGCACAATTTTCTCTCTTAGGATGTTTATTGCAAGTCTTCATTCATGAGATATTGTAGCAGGATCATAGGTAGTTTTACCAGAGCACAGTTTCTCTCTCTCTCTCTACAGTATATAAATGCCATTCCCTTATGTTAAAATTTTCTCCAGAAAATATAATTTATGAGGGTTGAATCTATGCAAGTTTCAGCAAAAGCTCACCATTCTTAAACAGAAGCACTTCTGTGGGACATCCCATAACTATCATAATAACATTTCTTAAAATTTCAGTCTAGTTTTCATTGGTTGGCTGCTGTTCCAGTATTACTAAAATCCACCACACCAGAATTCTAGCTGGCAGAGAACAGATTGATGTGAAACAAACTGCCACTCACTATTACAGGATCCTTCTAAATGAGGGTACAACTACTTTTCCCATCAATATGGGTCTCACTTTTATTCAAAAATGAATTTTAAAAAATAAGTGAAGTGTGGTAAAAATTATTTATAAGTCTCATATGCTTCGCCACTACAAATCAGCACACAAGCTACAGAAAAAAAAAAAAGAGTGAGGTACAGTCCAGAGTCAGCCTCCTCACATTCTGTGGTAAACTCTCCATAGTCTTCCACACAAGAATTTTAGAAACTAATGATTTTTATTTTGCAGAATGTTACTAGTTCCCTGCATTCCTTGTGTCTACATTATGTTTTTCTGTTGACAGAAGGGGTGCTAGAATACTCAAGGTAAAGGATGAGAAAACCTTTGCTAATGCTACTGTGGCTCTATGAAGAACGTCAGGATTTAGGCCCTTTTACTAACAGCATGATAAGTGCTGTATGTTAATTCGTTTGTTAATTGCATGTTGTGAAGGGGTGAAAATTGGGTGGGTTATAGACAGAGAATTGGCATGGACTGCAAACTGCAGTTATGGAAAGGCATTTTCTGTGCTGTTACTTGTGTAGTTGACACAGGTACACTTACCTCTCCTGGAAGGGAGGTGTAAGTGCAATTGCAATAACTGCATATAAGTAATACATGGCAAAGAACCTGTGCAGTAATGACAAGGAACATGCCTTCTACCCCCCTCCCCCAACAGCTACCGCACAGCCTTTGCACTTAGGGTGTTAAACTTACTGCACTGTGCAAAAACTAACCACACCATAGTAAAAGGGCCCTTTAGTGTTTTCACTTGCCATTTTCATAGAGAATAAAGTAAGAATTATATATAATTCCATAATGATATATCTACCAAAATCACATATGAAAATCAGCATCTATATTTCCTGTGTTGGATAATGATTTGTAAGTTATATTTATATGTTATGCTTTAACTGTAATCCACTTTGGACAATATTCTATTGGAGTTAGTGAAATAAAAATTATATAGGTTTAAGTATAGCATATGTAGTCTTGGCTTCTCTTCACCTCTGTAAGTGACATTCTCCTTGTTAGATGCTTTAAACAACTTTCGCGGATGAAGTGCAGCTTTTCTGTCTACTGCTTTATTTTGTTCTTGACTCTCAATGTCATTTTCCTCAGAATCACTTTCACTACAATTCCTGTACATGCGCTTGAGGTTAGCAGCATCTTTTATACGCATAGAAGGCCCTTGAAATTTAACAGCAACAGATTAAAATTGCTATTGCAAAAAACAGCACTTCACAGCCACATTTTATCAGTTTTCACTGTTAACATGGAATTAAAGGGGATAAACAGTTTATCCGGTATGTTTTTGTTTTAAGTGTGGCATCTATATTATAAAATTTCAGCATACAACATATTAGAACTAGGTATAAATATTTTAACACCAGTGCTATTTTAGTTATGATCACCTCACCCAAAAAACCAAAACATAAAACAGAATACCAGACCTGCTCTTATTTGCATATTTATAACATTCTTGAACTTGCTCGTTAGATATCTTTTTTTATTCTAATAGTCAATGGGGGGGGGGGGGGGAACCAAATCAACAATCACGTACCCAGACTAGGGCTAATCAATCAGCTGCATATGCACAGGATGCCTCACATAGTATATGCTGAAGACGAACTGTTAAGGGACTGCACAGGATACTTATAGGATGAGTTCAATGACCTACAAATGCATTCATTCTCCTCTCTAATTTCTCTCTATGCCCCCTCACTGGGAACTCTTTATCAGTTAAGTTACTTTTGTCTGTACCGTTCTCCACCAGACTCCTCTCCTTCCAACTTACTGAGTCATGTGCTTGGAATAGACTTTCTGAGTTGGTACATCATACTCCATCTCTGTCCTATTCAAATCCAGGCTAAAAGCCAACCTTTTTGAGGCTGCTTTTAGTTCTTAACCCCTTATCCACCTGTTCTATACACATGTTATTTTTTATGTTTCAACATTTTTTATTGAAATCAAAATTACACCGTGCAAACAGGTTATACCAATTAAAGATACATAGGTAAACTTTAGACAAGTTTTAATCATTCCCAAATGGTACTCCCTAATCCAGTATTTGTCTACCCTGAATAGATTGTAAGCTCTAACAGGGATTGTCTCTTATGTTGTCTAACTACAGGGCTGCATATATCTTGTAGCACTATAGAAGTTATTATTATTATTAGTAGTAGTAGTAGTAGTATCCCAGTGGTTCTCAGTCTCCATCTGCTGGTAGGAAAAGGCATACCCAAGCATCTGGACTGGTCTGGTGGGATAAGTAACTTTGATTCATTTCTGTGTCATCTGCAAATGTACTCATCTAACTTGTCATGTCCTTTCTAATCATATATAAATTTGTTAAAGTACCAATCCCAGTACAGATCACTGATGCACTCCACTATTTACCTTTTCCTACTAAGAAAATTGACCATTGTGTCCTAGTCTTTGTTTCCTATCAAATGCCATTTTAATTTCCGCAGGAGTCTCTTACAAGGGACTTTGAGAAGTATCTTCAGAAAATCTATATAATCACAACGTGATAGTAAATATTCACTGCAAATGTTAACAAATAAAAGCTACTTTCCTAAATAATTTACATTACCACACAAAGTAAATTCTATTTACCTACCAGACACATGAACGTCACTATCAGGTATTTTGGTCCATGGTTGTTCTTTATTCACACTAGATATGGATTCACGGGATGAAGGTGAGATTTTCTACAGAAAACATACATACATATCCAGTTAGATAATATTTCTTTTCCTTTTACTGCTGGGATCAACAACATAGTTCATTGAGTAGGAGCAACAGACAGACTGGTGGATTTGGTTTTTTTTTTAATAGATATGTGGGATAAGTACAAAAACAGTGGAGTCAATTAAACCATGGTTCCAGATTGTCTTTTTTGTTTTATATACTGATGCATTTATTTTTAGGGTTTTATTGTGTGCTGCATTTTACTGATGTACTGTACTATTATGGAGTTGTGACAAAACAGTGGGTTTCTGAGCCTATGAACTGTATTGTTTTGCTGATGACATGTATTTCTCCTGGTTGTTTTGCTGATGATATATGTTTCTCCTGGTTGGCCAGCAGATGACGATTGTTGTTGTTTTTTTTAAACCTGTACCAGAAGTGACAGTTTTCTTTTTCTCCCCAAACTGTGAGGTAATTTGTCAGTCTCAGCTAGGAAGCATCTCTGGCCTGAGGCCCTGTTCAGACTTGTGAGCAGGCAATTTTCAGGTAGTGAACAAGTGTTAGATAGTTTATTAATTCCTGTTTTACCTGTTAATTTTCCATCTGTTTTATAAGGATCACTGTTCAAATCTTGTGACAATAAACCTATTAGTTATTGGCTCTGATGTCCTGGACTGCTTGGAATCCTGGTGGTTTGTGTGGAGGGTCTGTGGGACCACTGAGAGTGTGATCCCAGTGTCCTAGAAATGACTGGGGATAATTTGAGAGCAGGAGACTCACCCAGAGGTGGTTGGGACCCAGGTACTAGTGTAGAGCACAAACGTCAGGTGCAGGCGGGCCTGAGCTGTGCTGGGGACAGACCCTCCAGGTGGCTGCAGGGTTAGTCCCAGGCAGGTGACTAGGCATTTCATCACAGGTGTATTTTATTATGCGATATTGACTGCTGTGGGTCAAACTTGAATAGTGATATAAAGTTATCACATCTATGCTGTCAATATTGAAAATGGTCTTTCACCAGGATAGCAAAAGAAGGTGGGAATGACCAATGCAGTGAGCCAGGATAAATAACCAAGTCCTTTATTACACATGCAGCAGTGCTTGCTTGAAGATAAAACACCAAACAAGATCAATAAAATCAACTGTTTGAAGATGGACATAACATAGCCCGAGTTTCGGCTAACACGCCTTCATCAGGAGTCCAGTCTCTCAACAAGCAATGAATGCATTAACGAATGTCAAAAATAACTGTATACGTTACATGGAGCACTTACAGCTTAATTGCCACTAGGTAATTGCAGCAATGATGTAGGCAAAGAGGTTACATGGCTTTCACTGAGATAAGCCACATTGAGCCTGCAAATAGATGGGAAAATGTGGGATACAAATGTAACAAACAAATAAACAAATAAATAAATACTCACACAGGTTTCCACTTGCTTTTCTACCTATTTACAAGACTTTGCTGCAACTTACACACACAGCAAATAGAAAATGTTCTCTGAAGTTTATTTTACTATTTTGAATACAGATTCACAGGCTACTGACTAGCAGTCACCTTCCTCACTGCAATTTATCTTTAGACGGTGCTGTTCGCCGCCACCATCTTGACTTTCTTTCACCTCAAGCTATCCTTGGATCCACTTCAATCTGGCTTTCGTCCTCTATATTCAACTGAAAGAGACCTTGTCAAAGTCTCCAATGTTCTGTTCCTGGCCAAATCCAAAGGTCTCTATTCTAGCTTCATCTTTCTCATAAGTACATAAGTATTGCCATATTGGGACAGAACGAAGGTCCATCAAGCCCAGCATCCTGTTTCCAACATTGGCCAATCCAGGTCACAAGTACATGGCAAGATCCCAAGAAAGTACAATACATTTTATGCTGTTTATTTTAGAAATAAGCAATGGATTTTCCCCAAGTCATTTTAATAATGGTCTACGGACTTTTCATTTAGGAAGCCATCCAAACCTTTTAAAAACCCCGCTAAGCTAACTGCTTTTACTACATTCTCTAGCAACGAATTCCAGAGTTTAATTACAAGTTGAATGAAGAAAATTATTTTCCAATTTGTTTTAAATTTACTACTTTGTAGCTTTATTGTGTGCCCCCTAGTCCTAGTATTTTTGGAAATAGTAAGCAATCGATTCACATCTACCCGTTCCACTCATTATTTTATAGACCTCTATCTTATCTCCCCTCCCCTTTTCTCTAAGCTGAAGAGCCCTAGCTACTTTAGCCTTTCCTCATAGGGAAGTCATCCCATCCCCTTTATCATTTTCATCACCCTTCTATGTACCTTTTCTAATTCCACTATATCTTTTTTGAGATGCGGTGACTAGAATTGGAGATTTGAGAAAAGACGGCTGAGGGGAGATATGATAGAGGTCTATAAAATAATGATTGGAGTGGAACGGGTAGACGTGAATCGTTTGTTTACTCTTTCCAAAAATACTAGGACTAGGGAGCATGCGATGAAGCTACAAAGTAGTAAATTTAAAACGAATCAGAGAAACTTTTCCTTCACTCAACATGTAATTAAGCTCTGGAATTTGTTGCTAGAGAATGTGGTAAAGGCAGCTAGCTTAGCAGGGTTTAAAAAAGATTTGGATAGCTTCCTAAAGGAAAAGTCCATAGACCATTATTAAAATGACTTGGGGAAAATCCACTGCTTATTTCCGGGATAAGAAGCATAAAATGTATTGAACGTTTTGGGGATCTTGCTAGGTATTTGTGACCTGGATTGGCCACTATTGGAAACAGGATGCTGGGCTTGATGGACCTTTGGTCTGTCCCAGTGTGGCAATACTTATGTACTTAGAACTGAACACATTATTTGAGGTGCAGTCGCACCATGGAGTGATACAAAGGCATTATAATGTCCTCATTTTTGTTTTTCATTCCTTTCCTAATAATACCTAACATTCTATTTGCTTTCTTAGCCGCCACTGCACACTGAGTAGAGGGTTTCAATGTATCAGCAACTATGATGCTTAGATTCCTTTCTTGGTTGGTGACTCCTAATGTGGAATCTTGCATTATGTAGCTATAATTCAGGTTCCTCTTTCCCACATGCATCACTTTGCACTTGCTAACATTAAACGTTATCTGCCATTTAGAAGACCAGTCTCCCAGTCTTGTAAGGTCCTGTTGTAATTCTTCACAATCCTCTTGCGATTTAACTTTGAATAACTCTGTGTCATAAGGAAATGTAATTACCTCACTAGGTACTCCCATCTCTAGATTATTTATAAATATGTTAAAAAGCAGTGGTGCTAGCACAGACTCCTAGGGAACCCTATTATCTACCCTTCTCCATTTAGAATACTGACCATTTAACTGTACTCTCTGTTTTCTATCTTTTAACCAGTTTTTAATCCACAATAACACACTACCTCCTATCCCATGACTCTCCAATTTTTTCTGGAGTCTTTCATTGGGTATTTTGTCAAACGCCTTTTGAAAATCCAGATATACAATATCGACTGGCTCGCCTTTATCCACATGTTTGTTCATCCCTTCAAAGATATGTAATAGATTGACGAGGCAAGATTTCCCTTCACTAAATTCTTTGTCTCATTAATCCATGCTTTTGAATATGCTCTGGAATTTTGTTCTTTTTAATAGTCTCTACCGTTTTGCCCGGCACCAACATCAGGCTCACCACTTTTAATTTCCCAATCTCCTCTGGAATCTTTTTTAAAAATCGGCGTTACATTGGCCACCCTCCAATCTTCCAGTACCATGCTTGATTTTAAAGACAAATTACATATTAATAACAATAGTTCCGCAAGTTTATTTTTCAATTCTATCAGTACTCTGGGATGAACACCATTCGGTCCAGATTGGCTACTCTTCAATTTGTCAAATTGAGCCATTACATCCTCCAGATTTATACATACTTCATTCAGTTTTCTCTGACTCGTCAGCTTTGAATACCATTTCTGGCACCGGTATCTCTCCCAAATCTTCCTCGGTGAAGACTGAAGCAAAGAATTAATTTAATCTCTTGACTATGGCTTTGTCTTCCCTTATTGCCCCTTTTACCCTTCGGTCATCTAGTGGTCCAACCGATTCTGCTGCGGTCTGGTAGGAACTGCCTGTAAACTGAGAGGATGTGAGTTCTAAGTCCTAGTCCAAGAGGACTACGGACAGCCGATGAACCACTGATGTCTTCACTGCAACTACTACTACTATTTAACATTTCTATAGCGCTACAAGGCATACGCAGCACTGTACACCATAAAAACCGCCGTTCCCTGGGAGTTGAGCCCCCAGGTGCAGGCAGCCAGCGGGACTTGTCACCACCAGGGAAGGAATACAAAAGAGATGTGCAGGTCAGGCAGATCACCAGTGGCCAAGGCAGGACAGAAAGAGAAAGTCGCTGAGCACAACAGGCAAGAACCCAAGTCACAGAATAGGCCTTCGGTCACAGAAGCAGGTCTCACAGTAGCAGTCTGGTCACAGAAGAAGAACTCACAGTAGAGAAGCTCCGGTTACAGAAGCAGGACTCACAGTAGCAGTGACGTTCTAGTCACAGAAGCAGGAACTCACAGTAGAGGGACTCTGGTTTCAGTAGCAGGAACACTGGAACAGCTCAGCATAAGAATGCTGGCAAAGACCAATGGAGAGAGACAGTCCTCCCAAGTGCAGAGCGCTGCTGAAGCCCCGAAAGCTCTGAGCAACTGGAATTAAAAAGGACACGCGAGGAAGTTAGGAATCGTGGATGTGGGGAACGCCGCCGGCAGGATGTGCAGAGGTAGAGGCCATAGCCCAGAAATGCACCACAGGAGCTACACCACGCCGAACCTCACACGCGGGAACACAAAGTTTCCTTCCACTGCCAGACCCCCCCTGCCAATACGCCCCCCTGAAGCACTTCCAGGTAAGGGGCGCAACAGATTCTTTTGCCAGCTTCTTGCTTTTAATATACTTAAAAAAATTTTACCATGTGTTTTTGCCTCCAATGCAATCTTTTTTTCAAAGTCCCTCTTTGTTTTCCTTATCAGCGTTTTGCATTTGACTTGACATTCCTTATGCTGCTTTTGACACTGCTGATCACCACCTGCTCCTTGATATGCTGTGCTCACTTGGTTTTGGGGGCTCTGTTCTTTCTTGGCTTTCTTCTTATCTCTCCCATCGTACTTTTAGTGTATGCTCTGGTGGATCCTCCTCCTCCACTTCTATCCAGATATCAGTTGATGTACCTCAGGGCTCTGTCTTGGGACCTTTTCTTTTCTCCATCTATACTTATTCCCTTGGTGCTCTGATCTCCTCCTATGGTTTTCAGTATCACCTTTATGCTGATGACTCCAGACCTACCTTTTCACACCAGAAATTTCAGCAGGAATCCAGGCCCAAGCCTCAGTCTGCCTGTCTGACACTACAGCCTGGATATCTCACCGTCATCTGAAACTAAACATAGCCGACTGAGCTTTTTATCGTTCCCCCTAAACCCACTTCTCCTATTTCCCCATTCTCTATCTATGTGAATAACACTCTCATCTTCCCTGTCTCATCAGCTCATAACCTTGGGGTAATCTGACTCCTCCCTCAATTTCTCTGCACATATCCAACAGACTACTAAAACCTGTCGTTTCTTTCTCTATAATATCACCAAAATTCATCCCTTCCTTTCTGAACACACTACCAAAACCCTTATCCACACTCTTATCACCTCATGCTTAGACTACTGCAACTTGCTTCTCACAGGTCTCCCACTAAGCCACCTCTCTCCCCTTCAATCTGTTCAAAATTCTGCTGCACGACTTATATTCCACCACTGCCACTATACTCATATTAACCCTCTCTTCAAGTCACTTCATTGGCTCCCTATCTGTTTATGCATATAATTCAAACTTCTCTTACTGACTTACAAGTGCATTCACTCTGTAGCTCCTCAGTATCTCTCCACTCTTATCTCTTCCTGTATTCCTCCCTGGGAACTCCCTTCATTGGGTAGATCTCTCTTATCTATACCCTTCACCCCCACTGCCAATTCCAGACTGCATTCCTTTTATCCTACTGTACCGTATGCCTGGAATAGTCTTGCCGAGTCAGTACGTTAAGCTCCAGCTCTGTCCATATTCAAATCTAGGCTAAAAGCCTGCCTTTTTGAGGCTGTTTTTAACTCCTAACGTCTATTCACTTGTTCAGTACCCATGCCCGTTTTATCATTTCTACCATAAGTAATTCCCTTGTCCCTTATTTGTCTTGCTTGTCTTGATTAGATTTTAAGCTCTGTCGCACAGGGACTGTCTCTTACATGTTTAGTGGACAGTGCTGCATACATCTAGTAGTGCTATAGAAATGATTAGTAGTAGTAGTAAAATATAATTAAAGTTAGTTGATGCTTTAAAAATACCAAGAAGCTATGCTTTTTGTAGTTGCCGTTAACAAAGTATGAAATATACACGAGGGTGGTAGTTTTTCCCTCTGTGGACCTTGCAGGATTGTCAAGACTAAAAAGGAAAAATTAGGTCTTACCTGCTAATTTGCTTTCCTCTACAAAACTATTGGCTCTCAGGGAACTGCACAGGCTAGATTTAGGTTCACTCAGAAGTTCTCAGTCTCCCCCTGCTGGTAGGTGTGCATAACCCATCCGTGTGGACTGGTATAAGAAATATGTATATACTTTCACTTTAAAAATTATCTCAGAAAAAGTACCCATCCATATTTACACCTGCTACGCTGTGCAGATACTTTTTATGAGTTAAATTATGGGCATCTCTCTGAAAATGTACACATACCCACAAAGAAAGTGTGCATATGTCATTCTCAACTCCACCCTGGAATGCCTTGCCTTACAGTGTAAAGTATGCATAAAATGATACTACATGGCCAAAGAGGGAGTCTAAGCATGCCATCAGGGCAACCTTCATATTTAGCCATACATCTGTGAGATTAAGGATGCCAGCCTGTCCCAAAAAAAAATTCAGATTACATAAGAGTCCTCTCTTGGAACAACCTTCCCCTCCTCAACGGATCATCCTCCAGCTCCAATAAATCCTTTAAAACAACAAGAACGGAAGATGTACAGAAAGACCAAACTAAAATCATAAATGTAAAAAAGCCAAATTCATTTATTAAGACCCTACACGGTCTGTGTTTCGGCCAGAGAGGCCTTCTTCAGGGGTCTATGGATTGGCATATATAGATATTCTTCCAAAGGTTCACTCAAATTAAGACAAATCTGCTGATGCTGTCCAAACGATGCATGAACCCTGTCTTAATTTGAGTGAACCTTTGGAAGAATATCTATATATGCCAATCCATAGACCCCTGAAGAAGGCCTCTCTGGCCGAAACACGGACCGTGTAGGGTCTTAATAAATGAATTTGGCTTTTTTACATTTATGATTTTAGTTTGGTCTTTCTGTACATCTTCCGTTCTTGTTGTTTTTTGTTTTTTTACGGGAGATTTGGACTCTCTTTGTCGTTGTTGTCCAATAAATCCTTTGCCAGCTCCCTCCTGGAATGTAACAGAATGGAAATCATTCACTTCTTTTTTCCAAAATCTTACTCTCTGAAGACACAAGTTGTAAGTGAGAACTGGAACACATCTGGCAACCAAATCAGACCTGGAACAGAAGGCTCTTTGCCTTTGTCAATGGCAATGGGACTGTCCCCTTCAGCCTTACGAAATCCATGTATCAAGGTTGCCTGGGCCAGTCTGGAGCCACCAACACTACCAGTTCTGGATAAACCTCTGTTCTCTGGATCAGTTTGCCTGCCTATTAGAGACCATGGAAGAAAACTATCCCATGACCACTGGCTGTACCACAATATCTATTTCTGATGAGTTCTGCTCTCTACTGCAGCTGAAAAATCTGCGGAGCTCAGCATTCTTGCATGTCATCATCGTCCAGGATCTGAGTCCCCAAGCTCCGACAGCCTTGACCACCATCTTCCCCTCTCTAGGGTCCAGCGTGCTTTTGCTTAGAAGTTGGCCTATACATTGTCTACCCCAGTGGCATGACTGCCAAAAGAACCACCAGGCACTTTTCTACACAAAACAGAAGCAGCTTCACTTCTGCTACATGCAGACTCCTTGCTCTGCCTTAGTGATTCATCTACGCCACTGCTATTCTATTGTCAGACAAAACTTATACCTGGAGGAAGGAAAAAACAGGTGGAGAATTGAACAAATGGTCTTGCACCAGAGTGTACCTGTTGATTAATTTCTTATCCAAATGTTAGGGGTCCTTTTGTTTTTTTAACCTTACAATCCCTTAGTTTTCCAACAGCAAAAGGTATTCACTACAAGTGTATTTTTAATGGCTCTTTGTCTTTTCAAATGAGTAGAGTCTGGCCCTAGCCAAATTAGACTACAGACCTCATAACTCTTTTTGGAAGCCTTTAAAGATTTTTCTATTGAACTTGAGGAACTCTAGAGCATCTAGTATGTTTTAGATTAAATAAAGCAAATAACAGAGTATAATGTAAATTCCCAACAATATTACGTTGGCTCTTTTATTATAACTCACCTTGGACAGATTGACATTAGATTGGTTATAAATGAACAGAACAACCCATGCCAACTCCTACAGGAAGGAAATCACCTGAGCTATAAGACCTTGCTCTTCTCAGAGGATTTTCTTCAGATAAACCAGCTGTCCAAATATGGGAGTACTAATGCCCCCTGCTTCCATAGCGCTTTTCCTATACTCTTTTCTGTTCTTCTTTTTTATACCACTGCCTCCTCTGTCTTTCCTGGTGTGCCTGTTTTCTTTCCTATTTAATATTGGAGTTCTTTTCACTTTTCTTTTGAAATTTTACACTGTACACTGCTCTGTACTGCACTGTCAGCTAGAGCAGTCTAGCAAGTTTTAATAAACTATAGACTATTACTACCTTGGAAAAGGTTCTGAGTGCGGTGGCAAGAATTGAAGGAACACGCTTGAAAGTGGCTATGCTCTCCTGAATGGGGATATGTAAAGACTCCATAAGGTCCAGGGATGTTATTAGAAACGCTCTTTGGTTGACCGTTACAATCACTGACAGCAATCTCTCCATCTAAAACTGCAGGACTCTCAATGCCTTGTTGACTTGCTTCAGATCTAAGATGAGATAAAACATGCTGTCCTTTTGGGACCCACAAAATTAAATGAGTACCTATACAGGGACAAATGCTTCTAAAACGTTTAGCTTCTCTGTTTGGACTTAATTTGTCACGGCCTTTTGCAGGGACCAGCAGTGGGACTCCATAATGGCACCAGAAAGGGGCTGTGCTAAATTGAAGAAATATCCCTCATAAAAAAAACCCAATCACCTATTGCTCCAAGGTGATTTGGGCCTATCTTTGGCAAAAATGCCTGAAACACTTGCCTACTGGAAAGACCAAAAAACATACATCCAAATCCTCATTGTGCACTATGGGCACCACTGGTGCCTAAAATAGTCCAATCTTGGCCTTCACTGTGACCACATTAAACAGGCTGTCCCTTGGAGAGGACACTGGTTCATTGAAACATTGACTTCTTTATCAGACAATACTTTGAAATTCCTGAAGATACCCTCTCACCCTGGTAAAAAAGCCAACTCCTGAAGCCTAATACTCCAGTGCCTAGAAACCTTGGACTCCCCAAGATCCTTTTCTATCTTCTCCAAACAGCAGCCTACCCTTAAAGGGTAGCTTGCTGAGTTATCTCTTCGATCTACATACGCTGACCAGTTACTAAGCCATAGCAGGTGGTACACCATCACTACTATGGCCATGTTTTTTGCCCATACCTGAATTAAGTCATGTAAGACATCCAACAAGAACACAGAGCCTGATTCCAGGCACACTGCCTCTCAGAGACCATCCAAGAATGCTGACAGCCCCCCCTCTGACAACTGTTGAGTTCATAAGACATATGCATGGGCCACAAAGCTGCCAAAGATGGTGGCTTGCAAGGCTAGCAAGGACACCTCAAAAGATTGTTTCAATAGGATCTCATTCTACTAGTCCTGTGGATCTTTAAAAGCACAGAGTCTCTTTCTACCAGAATGGTCACCTTCTTGGACACAGCAGCCAACAAAGCATCTACACTGGGTAGATAAAACCTCTTTTTTTCCCCACAGAAAAAGAACATAACCTAACCATTGATCTGCCCATTTTCAGCCCACATTCATTCCATTCTACTGTGATCGTATCCTTGATCACTTGGAGAATAGGAAAGGCCTTGGTTGATTTCCCAATCACTTCAAGAAAAAATCTTTTAACTCACTACCAGCTGCCAAGTGCTCCTCTGAAATCTTCATCACCATCAATACCTGTGAGATTAAGGATGCTAACTCCTGAATGCAAAATCTGGATGATAGTTGGATCCTCTCCCAGTGGAACCTCCCTGTCCTTAAGGGGACTGAACTCCAGCTCCACTAAGTCCTCCACCAGCACCCTCTGTGGAACCAGTGAGACCAATTCCTCCTACGGCCCATCATTCTCAAAATCCTCTATGGACATCAGCCTAGGCTTCTCTGAAGCTGAAACACCTTCTCTGGTCAGCCCCTTCATGGCTAGATACTTCCCAGGGGCCCTGTCAGGACCTTTGCAAGATAGGCAGTTTGATGCATGAGAAACAAAAACTCAGATGAAGCCCCCAAACAAGGTACATGATCCTTTTCTGCTTCTCTGAAAACACTGGTCCCTTCAGACCCAGTGGGGCTCAAACCTGGAGGCTCCTTTATACCATCATGCTCTGCTGCCACTTAATCTAAAATGGTGTTCTTTCCTGCCAAAACTTGTAAACACTGTGGCCCCATCCATACTGCAGACACTGGTGCTTCTATTAACCTTGTTCTCTTCTGGACTGCTGCTTTACAAGAGCAGCACTAGTTGCTAGTCCCAACACTGCAGCAGAAACTGCTACAGGCTGCACAGTACTTGCTTTGCTTGTGCTCCCATGAGGTGAACAGTTCCCACCCGCTGAAGTCTCTAGCAATCACAAGACAACCCTTCCCTCTACCAATGCAATAGACCAAGTCAAGAGCCAACTTCAGTTCTAGCGCTACTAGGCTGCCTGTCACTGCCCAACAATGACTTTGTTCACTCTCTCTTTAAAGAATTTCTTTTATTTTTTGAAAGGTTTATATAGGTCAGCACTCCAGGAAAACAACCTCTGACCGCCTCTCAAATGTTGGGGAGGCAGACAGAAGGTACTGCAGCTACCACCCTCCCCAAGAACGTTCAGAGTGTTGAACAAAAGCATAAAAATGTTGAATAAAAGTATTAAAAATTGAAGTGGAATGCTTCAAAGAACAGCAGAGCTAGCTGGTTCAACACTAAATCTCCTGGGACATGATGGGGCCCACATCCATCAGCCAAAGGCAGGCTCCAGAAAGTCTGTGGGCTAAATAGGGGGGTAATAGAAAGCAGATGTTCTGCACATGATTAACAGTTTGTGGTATTCAGAGACTTGCACAGGAATGTTGTATGAGAGAATTAGTCAGAGGCCCGGTATAAAACTAGAGGGAACAAAGAAATAAGTAAGCATTTTGAATTTCTCTTTGTCTGTCTATAGCATTGCTTTAAGCACTCTGATTTCTCTCTCTGCTGTACATTGCTTTGTTTTTAAGCATTCATTCTGACTCCTTAGCTTTAAGCATGCTAATATCTTTGCTGTATATTGCTTGTGTAGATATGATTTGAGTACAGAAATGCTTCCTGACTATCCCAATTAAGGGTAATCAGTAGAATTGTAAATAAACTGTTATATTAAATATGAAATTCGTCTAGTCTTCTCTTCAAAGTGGCGAGCCAGCCAGGAGTACAATTAGGCCGCACACGGAAAAGAGAAGGCGAGACGAATAACAAATTAAGTGTTTGTTGTTAACGAAGTTTTTTACAGGATTTTGAGAGAGCAAGCGTTGTTTACGCCTGATTACTGTGCTCCACTGATGTGGGATTGATCAAACTACTGACGTGGACATACAGGTGACAACTCCTGGGCTTGCTAAAAAGAGAAATAAGAAGACGCGTAAGTAAGCTTACATTGTGGACTTATTAGTAGTATATTTGTTTAGCTTTGTAGTTTTCTGTTTTGTATATTTTCTTGGTTTAGGTGCAGTAGTATATTTTTGTAGGTTGTGGCTTTATAGGAGAAATTGTAATAGTCAGAATAAAATGAAAGGAAAAGGGGCAGATAAGAAAGAAAAGCCTCCTGTATATGCTATGTATTTAGATTTAGATAGTTCAAAAAAATGCACCCCTTTGCAGCATGTCATAGAATTATTCCCATTAGAAAAAAAACAGATTGAAAAAATACATGAGAAATGGGTTAAATATGAAGGAAAAGATTCTGTTTTGAGCTGGTCTCAGGATGGATCATTTGATCGTCCAAAATTATTATCTCTCCTGAGCTATTTACAAGAAAATAAAAATAAAACTAGGCAGAAGAAAAGCTTAGAGAAGCATCTTACAATTTGGAATTTATTTTCTGTAGCAGCAGATCTCTTTCATGCTGATGTAGATAGGATACAAAAAGAGGCAGAAAGAAATAATCCCCCGTCATATGAATCTAGCAGGGACACGTTGTGCCCCCTAAGGGCGACTGATAAAATGAAGGAATTAAAGTCAAAGCGCTCTGTGCCATGCGCTGGGTATTCGGCTCTTGATGACCCCCCCAGTGAGTCAGAAAGTGAAAAGGGAGGGGATAATGAGGACAGTGATGTGGGGACTAGGGAACAGAAAAAGGAAAAAAAACGGGTGAGACAGAAAGAAAAAGGAAAATCTAGTGCAGAATCAGGCACTTACCCTGATTTGAAAACCCTAATTACATCAGAACAATATGATCTGGCAACACAATTTGAAATTGAGGGACGGCTTCGGCTATGTACCGAGTCACCCCCTGAACCTTCCCTTAGAGTAGATCCTCAGACACCCACGTTTAAAATCAGGGAAACACCGCCCAAATTGACACCCAGACCGTCAAAGGCAATTTTTAAGGAAACCCATGTAGCTGCAGAACTTGTGAGATTGGATAAAACTAAATATGGGGCAGAATGGTGGGGAGTTACTAAGAACCTGTTGGAAGTTAAAGATCTCCTTTTCCCCTGTGATAAGGGAGGACCTACCTCACATGAGGACGTACAGAGTTTGACAAAAGTAATAAATAAATATTGCCCCAAGGCGGGAAGCCTGGGCTTTATTAAAGCAGGGCTGGAGTACTGGGACGATTGGTTTTACAAAATGAAACAGGCTGAAGAAGAGGTGGAAGAGGAAGGTAAACAGGAGATTTGCAGTGCTTTAGATAGTAGTGCTTTACACATGCCAGTTATGACGCGCTTGGACGCAGCTGGCAATCGAATACAACATTACAAACCATACACCCCCGTAGATGTTACAACTTTAGTTGCAAAAATTCCCAGTATAGTGAAAGGAGCTCGTATGTGGTTAGATGGGATAGAACAGGCAACTGCAGGGACTCAATTGACTATTGGAGATTTTAAAGCTTTATGTGCAGCATCGGGTATCAGTATTTCTCAACTGGCAGTGCAGTGTGGATATCAGCGTCTGCTGTTACATACTGCAGATGGGGATGTATATGCAGGGAATGTTAAGGCTGCTCTTTCTGCAGCTCTGCATGTAATGTATCCAACCCCGATTGATTTTTCAGCCATAACGGCAAATAAGTGGGACCCTAAAACTGATTTTTCGGCACATTTGACAAAATGTATAAATTTGTATAAGGCTCAAACAGGGCAAGATGCAGATGTGGATCATAATGTAGCAGTATTTTTACACCTATTTATGTCCACACTGCCTGATAATATGCGTAAGAATTTAGATGCTGTTATTGCCCTGTCCTCAAAGCCGTGGCCAGAAATAAGAGAGACATTGATGCATTTTAGTAATGTGCATCGTAAACTGATAGAGACCCCACAGAAAGAACAGGCTAAATTAACTTCTAAGTTAATGACTATGCAGTTAAAGGATTTGGAAAGCAAGGAACAGGATAGAAATAAAAAACAAGAAACAATTGTAACACCCTCTGCCTCACCTCCACAGGTCATTTACTATGTACAACCGGGATATAGCCGGCCGTACCAACCAAGGGGACGAGGTATGGTTAGAGGCAGGGGTAGAGGTCGAGGGATGCAAGGATCAGGACTATCACCTAATAGAAGGGCACATGTACAATGTTGGGGATGTCAGCAATTTGGTCACTATGCTTCAGAATGTTATCAGAATGCAGGAATGCCCCAAGTACAAATGCAGACACAGCAAGGATTGATGCCACAAGTAATAGGGATGCCTGTGAGTGCCCCGCAGACTGCAATACAGCAGCCAGCGACGCAATCACAGGGACCAAGAGCGGCAGTACAGAGACAGGGTACTGTAAATGCTTTTCCAACTTGGCAGAATATTCCAGATCAATGCTATTGACTGGAAGCAGACCAGTGTCAGGAAGAGGGAATGATTTTCAGATTAGACACAAGGGAACCCTTTATTACATTGACAATTGGCAAATATGGAACTCCTGTGAGATTTTTGATAGATACAGGGGCGAGTACTTCTGTGTTGTGTGTAAAACCACTAGGAGTTAAGCTTTCAAATCAGTATAGAACAACAGTGGGATTTACGGGGATAGAACAAAGAAAAAGGCTAACAGAACCGATTCTGGTGCGCTTGGAATGCCAACCGCACGGTTCAAGGGAGGCTGTGGTACCCTTCTTAGTGGCACCTGATTGCCCAGTAAATTTGTGTGGTAGAGACTTATTGTCTCAATTAGGATTGTGTTTAGATTTTGGAAATAAAGAAATACCAAGTTTGCTCACCATGGTTCAACAGTTGAATAATGAAAATAAAGTAAGGGTTATGGAAGAATTACCACAACATATTTGGAGTACAAGTGATTCACCATATGGACTAGCTGTAAATGCAAAACCCCATAAGATAGAATTAATAGAAGGGGCAAAGGGGCCGAAGCAAGACCCTTACCCCATACGACCTAAATTAGTATCCAAAACCCTGGAGCACATTGATAAATTATTGAAATGTGGTATTATTGAACCTTCAGTATCCCCGTATAATACCCCATTGTTTCCAGTCCCAAAAGGGGAAAACAATGTAAGGATAGTACATGATTTAAGAGAGCTAAATGAGGTTACAAAAAATCAATTTCCGATTTGTGCAAATCCTGCTACACTTTTGCACACTCAGAATATATATGCATATAACACTGTTATTGACTTGTCTAATGCATTCTTTTCAATACCTCTTCACCCAGAGTCTAGGGATTTGACGTCATTTATAGTACAGAATGAGGCATACAGGTGGACTAGGATGCCTCAAGGCTTTACTGATAGTCCATCGGTATTCTCAAAACAACTAATGATGGATTTAAAGGATTTCAGGAGTCAATTGCCTGACACGGTGTCATTGTTTGTCTATGTAGATGATATTCTACTGTCTGCTGAGACTGAAGCAGAATGCCTAGAATGGACTAGAAAATTATTTTTGTTATTAGGAGAGCTAGGATATAAATGTAACAAGGAGAAATGTATTGTAGCTCAGTCTACTGTCACCTTTTTAGGACAAAATGTTTCAGCAGAACATAAGGTCATTATACCGGAAGTTATATCTATTTTAAATGAGACTCCGGTACCGCAAACAGTTACCCAGTTACGTGCTGTTTTGGGAATGTTAAATTACTGCAGACAATGGATACCAAATTATACACAAAAAGTAATGAGACTTTATAAACATTTGAAACTGCCCGCAGCCACACCAAAGAATACACTAATTGTATTGGAAGAACAGGATAAGATGGTATTGGCTAAGATTGTGAGGGATTTATTATCCCCAGGACCGTTAGCAGTAATAGATATCCAATCACCTGTGCATCTATGGGTAAAAGACATGGGAAACAGTTGGGCAGCTATGATTAATCAAAATAATGAAGTAAATGCACCAGTAGCTTTTTTGTCAGGCTCTTTTAATCATGTGGAAAAGGGAATGAAAGAGGTACCAAAGTTACTGACAGCTATAGTGGCTGCAGTAGGTAAATGGAGAGCACAAATGCCTTTTGTTCCTATTGTAATACATACCAACCACACGATTAAAACGCTGTTGAGCCCTAGCCAGACGGCATTGACAGCCACTAGATTTGGAAAATATCAAGCAGTACTTTTAGGACAAGATATAAGAATAATACCATTAACTAAAGAACAGAGAAATAAAATAGATCTGCTTTTTCCTGTCAATTTGGAGGGTGAGATTGATACTATAGAAATTCCTACATTTCACTGTCTTACTTTTGAACCCTTATCTGATGGATTAATATGGTTTACAGATGGAGCTTGTGAAAGGACTGTTGCAGGCTTTGCCTGCGTGCAGGTAGATGAGAATCTAAGAAAGATAATGCAAGTACAATATAAAACCCCTCCTGATCATACTGCACAGCATGCTGAACTTTTAGCCGTTATTACGGCCTTACAACACACTGATATGACTCAAAATGTCACTATATATACTGATAGTGGTTACATTGCAAGTTCACTACAGTATCATATATTAAAATGGCAGCGTAGGGGGATGATAACCAGTGCAGGTAAAAATTTACAACATTACACATATTGGAAATTGCTGTTTGAAATTTTGGCAAGAAGGGAACGTGAAGGTAGAAAAACTGCAGTTGTGTGGACCCCGGCCCACACTGAAAAGCCAACTTTTGAGGCACTAGGTAATGCAATGGCTGATGCAGCAGCAACGGAGGTGGTTAAGCAAAGTGAAAAGATTTTGTATAATACTAGACAGACACAGGAAGGGCCACTTACGAATGTAGATAAGATTGAAATGTGGCAGCCAGAGGGACAGGAAAGTGAAAAATGGTTGAAGAGAGGATGTATGAAGTTGGGAAGTGAATGGTTTAATGAGGAAGAAGGATTACCTTGCATGCCAATGAGCCAGGCGATTAAGGTATTGGCTGAGTGGCATGCAACCATGCATTGGAATAAAGATACAATGAAACAACAGTTTGAGCAAAGATTTTGGACTTTAAAAATTGATAACTTGATTCAACAGGTTGTGCAGAATTGCATGGTATGTAATATTAACATACCTAAACGAGGTCCTAAAATATCACCTGGGACACTTCCAATACCAGAAGGCCCAGCAAAAGAATGGTATATTGACTTCACTGATATGATTATTCCAGTGCAGGGAAAAAGGTATTTGTTAGTTTGGGTGGATGCTTTTTCAAGGTGGGTAGAAGCATTTCCATGTAAAAGGGAGACAGCACATGAAGTGGTACAATGCCTGGTAACTCATATTATGCCAAGACATGGGTGTCCATCTAGAATAATTTCTGATAACGGGACACATTTTAATAACAGTGTTTTGAAAGAAATGGCAACGATTATGGGTTTAACACACAGAAAGGTATCAGTGTATCGCCCCACCTCCAATGGTTTGGTGGAACGCTACAATGGCATTTTAAAAACAAAATTGAGAGTCTTACTAAAATCTCTCAATAAAGAAATGGTGGGAAAATTATATACCTGGCTTGATTTGTTACCATTAGCTTTGATGGTTATAAGGGCCCAACCTAATGGGCGTACTAAATTGACCCCATTCCAAATTCAGACAGGACGTCATTTCTTCCCGATGCAGACAGCAAGTACTGATAATACAACTCAGTACTGGCAAAAATTACAACCAATGCTAAATTTGACCAGTGACATGATTCGTACAAATGTATCACATCAGGTAGGGAATAATGATGTTTGTGCTTTTAAAGTAGGTGACCTAGTACTGCGAAAGAACTTTACACATAAAACATGGAAGGATCCTGTGTATGTAGGGCCTTTTGCTATCACGGCCCTTACTCAGACCTCTGCCCGTCTGGAAGGTCATACTTCTTGGATACACTTATCAGATATTCGACGAACTAATAATATTGAAATGGACAAAGAATAAACAAACATGTCCCGAAACATGATGGTATTGGGATGTTGTTGTTTGTTAATGGACAATGAACACATATGATAATAGACTTGTTACAGTGGCCAAGATGTTGAATTTGACTGATTGTATCATATGTGCCCATATCCTTGTCCTTGCCAACTATGATATATGGGACTACAATGATAAAACCATGACTGTGATCCCAATAATACCTGTGTAAGAGATGATGAAAACCTTCATTGGACAAATGAGACTATTTATAAGCAAGCCTTGCTTATGGACAAGTACCCACAGACATCATGTTGGTGTCTGATTAATAGTATGACAACTGAACACATTCCCCCGATAAAGTGCACTTACACGCAGAATGTTGTAACAACTGTTAATGAATGTTATGCTTTTAATTTGTGTAATTTTTAATGCCACATCAGCTAATGAAAAGTAAGAATGAATGACAGTGTACTTCCCTTTGATGAAGCTCACTGTCCTATAAATTATATACCTCAAGAAATATGTACCCTAGTACAATTGAATCTGTTTAATGTTGTATAACATGTATTAGCATGTTTGCAAAAATGTGCCAGGATGCTTTTAAAATGATAACTGAAAAAGAATGAATAGAACTTTAATATGTCAGCCAAAAATATTGAAAAAGCGTGCAGAAACTGAATGCCACAAACAAGGGGGGAGGAGATTTAGAAGGGAGGTAAGGAAACAACAGACTGGAGCTGAAACAGATGTTTGAGGCCTGAAACAATTAGTCCTCAAAAGGGAGGATTTGTTGAACAAAAGCATAAAAATGTTGAATAAAAGTATTAAAAATTGAAGTGGAATGCTTCAAAGAACAGCAGAGCTAGCTGGTTCAACACTAAATCTCCTGGGACATGATGGGGCCCACATCCATCAGCCAAAGGCAGGCTCCAGAAAGTCTGTGGGCTAAATAGGGGGGTAATAGAAAGCAGATGTTCTGCACATGATTAACAGTTTGTGGTATTCAGAGACTTGCACAGGAATGTTGTATGAGAGAATTAGTCAGAGGCCCGGTATAAAACTAGAGGGAACAAAGAAATAAGTAAGCATTTTGAATTTCTCTTTGTCTGTCTATAGCATTGCTTTAAGCACTCTGATTTCTCTCTCTGCTGTACATTGCTTTGTTTTTAAGCATTCATTCTGACTCCTTAGCTTTAAGCATGCTAATATCTTTGCTGTATATTGCTTGTGTAGATATGATTTGAGTACAGAAATGCTTCCTGACTATCCCAATTAAGGGTAATCAGTAGAATTGTAAATAAACTGTTATATTAAATATGAAATTCGTCTAGTCTTCTCTTCAAGAGGGAATGGGGAGACCAGTCACCATTTGGTTAGAATCAATTGGCTATGTGGACTAGCATCATCTAATCTTAGCCATCTCTTTTTTTAACCCTCCTCTCCTCCTTGGACCAAGAACTATCCCAAGCGACGATCCAATCTAGGTACCAAAAAGTGTCCTAAGGCCAGATCCAGAATGTACAGACACCCCAACTACCCTGTGCTGGAGACTGAGAAATACTGGTTACACAGGTCTCTATATATGATAATGTCATCAAATCAGTTTTCATCTACTGATAGAAGATAAATTCACATGACTGGGCTGGTCTGGAGGGACAACAAATAAATGCCTTTATAAAACAGTCTCCCAGACCATCCCCAGTAGTGTACAAATTTATACCTGCTCTATGTGCTCTCTTGGGTATACATGTAGACATTACAACTCTACTCCATTCCATCCTACATACACCACCCCACAGGAATGCCTGCACACGAAGTACATAAAAGTGCACATGAACACCGTGCAATTTTATAAGAGCCATTTTCAGCATGTAAAGCATGCTTTACACGCAGAAAAGTCTTTATAAAACCACCTCCCATATGCAGGTACAAGTATGTGCATATAGAGAAGACCATACGTTTTACTTTCTTAAGAAAGGTTTGATGATCTATAGAGCCCATACCTCTGTTTTCTTTCCTCTTGCAATTTTGCATTCCAGTTCATCTGACTGTTTTCCTGAGAGGTAATTGTTAATGTTCAAGGGATCTCCTTCAAGTTCTTGCACACTAAATTTGGGTACATTGAGGTCTGAATCTTTTCCACTCATGCCAGATTTATCCAAGGTAACAGTAACAGGAGAAAGTGAAGGCTACAAAAGAATCCAGAATATAGTCATTAAAAAAAAAAAAAAAAAGAATTGGTCTATCAAACCTACTACTATTATGACTACTGTTTCTAGGGTGCTACAGGATGTATGCAGCACTGTCAGGCTGTCCTAAAAAATGGAGCCAGATTGAAACATTATCATTGTATGAGGTACTCACATAGTATAATGTCTTCTGGGAAATTCTCTAATCCTGGTACATGAACTGTGGCACAAAGTTCAAGTATTCTGATATGGTGACAGCAATTTTCAAACAGCATTTACCCAGGTAAAAACAGCTTGACTCAAAATTACCCTCCTTAAAGGAGGTTGAAAGTATACATAATTCTCATATCACTAACATTTTCAACTGTATTTAAAAAAAAGTGTTCTGCTAAGAGTATATGTCCGCAACTCATTACTTTCAGATAGCTCTTAAATCTGCCTTCAACTAAGCATAGCCCCCATGTGAAGGCACTGATATTACTCTACCCCCACCCCCCACTTCTTTCCCCTCCAATCTTGTCTACCTCTCTGTCTTGTGTGCATGGTTGTGTTCTTTCCTATTGTTACTGGAGTTTTATTTCCGAAGACTTTGTGTGCTTTATATTATATATTGTTAACCATTTTGCACTTCATTTAGAAAAAGGAGGTATATCAAGCTCATAATAAACATAAACTGTAAATGTATTTTCTTCTTACTTGGCTACCTGCAAATGTCAGGTATAAAATATGTGGACCCTCAGCAAACATCTTTTACATTATCTAATTTTCGAAAGAAAAAGCTGTCGCAAGTATGTGTGTTAAAAGATCCTTGATTAACTGCTACCTTTAGCTCGGTAGTCCTATAGAAAAACAGTCCAATAAAAAAAATCACCTCATTACGAATCAGAGAAAAGCAACGAGGTGATTTTTCTCTTGGACTACTGAGAGGTTTTATTCTGTGACAAAAGAAGAAATAGCTTCCACCTTTGCACATTAGCAGATTTCTGAGGCAGGCTTTTATGCCGAAACATGGTTCCATGTCGGGTCCTAGCTGTTTGTTAATAAACTTATTTTGTGATTACATCAGTGTACAAGTGTTTGTTGGAAGATCCATCTACAATCCTTCTCTGTTAACAGATGTGCCAATTTTTATAAAGACAACATAAACACCTATGTGACTTTATAAAACAAAATTACTATGACAACTCTCAGTAATGTACAATTTCTCTTACAAAAGTTTACATGCTTGTATATGTGTATTTTTCTATAAAATAAGTACATGTATCACAACTATGCCTACCCATAGGTTGTGTAAAAATAGGCATAAACTTTCTTGAAGTGTACCTACATTTTGTGTGTCTATACGCTTGAACAATTTTATAACAGCCATCTTCCACAGACTCAGGTGAGCGTGATCTGCTTTACATGTAGAAATTGCTTTATAAAATTACCTCCTTTATGTGCATAATAGTATTTCACATAAAAGATAATCAAGGAGTGCCATTAAGCTAAAAATGGAGGCCTGCAGAATTATGAAAAATATGAATTATGAAAATATAATTCTTACTGTGAGTGATGCACTTAAAACTGGAGAAGAATCTTCTTTCCTAAACATTTTTCTCAAAGAATTCTCTGTGAAGTTTGTAAGCTTCATGTTTTGATTTTTTGCCACGTTTGAATAGAAATTTCCAGTTGAGATTCCACTCTTTATCTGGAAAGATTTGCTCTTGTCTGGTGATGAGTCAGGCAGTGGAGATGAGGTTCTTGACATGTTAGCACATTTGGAGGGTTCCAAGTAACTCTCTGCAACTAACATTCAAAAATTATTAAATGTCTAAGACAACTGTTACTGGGAAATTCTGTAAATGGTAGAATCTGAGTATGCATTTTTCCAGTACAATATGAAAACTGTATATTGTAACATTTGCTTTGATTATTAACTACTAGTAAAAAAGGCCCGTTTCGTACAGAAATGAAACGGGCGCTAGCAAAGTTTTCCTCGGAGTGTGTATGTTTGAGAGAGTGAGCGTGTGACAGAGAGTGAATGTGCGCGCGTGTGTGTGTGTGTGACAGAGGGAGAGTGAGACTGGGTGCGAGTGTGTGTGTGAGAATGAGAGTATGTGCCAGGGTCTCCCCCCCCCCCGGTCTGTCTCCCAGTTGCAGGGGGGATTCCCCCCTCCCTTCCAGTTCCAGGGGGGTTCCCCCCGTCCCTTTTTCCCAGTTGCAGGGTCCCCCCTCCCAGTTGCAGGGTCTGTCTGTGTCCCCTCTCATTTTGTCCTCAATTTAAAAAAGACAATGTGAAGCAGCAGCTCCTAGGTTTGCTTGTTTGTGAGTGTATAGCAATGACGGCTGCATGGGGGAGTTGCTTGGGTCACTTCCACTCCTGTGTATTAAACGTCCTGAAGCATGTCATAGGTTTGCTTCTTTTGTTTTCAGTGAATGGGATGACGGCTGCGCTGGAGTCATAGCCAGTGCTGTTTCCTCCCCCCCCTCCCGAGTCGCCAGTGGTCCTCGACCCCGAGCCCTCACCCGCCTCCTGCACATTGGACACTCGCCGCAGCCATTTGCTCGCCGTGTTGCCGCCCTCCCTCTTCGTCCTGTGCGAGAGTGTGAACCTGGCCTCTCTCCTGCTTTCGGCTACTGATTGGCTCCTTGAATGTGCTCCGCCCTCAACGTCATTACGTTTGACGCGAGGGCGGGGCCCACATCTGCTGCTACAGAACAAACGAACTGGCTTCATTGACGTCAGTGGTCAATGGAACGTTGAGAGTGCTTTTTATGTCCAGATGGGGCGTGGCCTAGGGCTCAGATAGGCGTGGCTGAGTGCGGGAGTCCGAATAGCCTAGGTCAGGAGCCACAGTTGGAGAGAGGTGAGCTTCAGAACGTCTGAGGGGGATTCAGAATGTCTGAGGGGGATTTTATTTATATAGATATTAAGCATTCATTTATGAGAGTGCTTTCCAAGTCAGTCCTGGAGTACCACATTGCCAGTAAAGTTTACAGGATATCCACAATGGACATGCATGAGATTGATTTCCATACACTGCCTCCAGTGTATGCAGATCTCTTTCATGTATATTCATTGTAGATATCCTGAAAACCTGACTGGCAGGGAGGTACTCCTTTTTTGACTGCCAGCAGGCATTATTCCCAGATATTCAATACCGGGCCACATCTGGGCTTTGGCACTGAATATCCAGCTTATGTGGTGCCAGCTAACACACAGTTGGTTAAGTTGCTACTCAGAACTTAACCAGCTATGGGTTGCAGTGTAAATATAGGACTGTGTTTTATGACGTCTCATTTATGTGGTTACCCTGGCCAGTTAAGTGCTGAATATCAGCACTTAACCAGACAAGTGCTGACTCTGCCTGGCTCTGCCCCTGGAATGCCCCTAAAATAGCCAGTTTTCATTTAAGCGATAACCGCTAATTTTCAGCGGTGACAACCAGTTAAGTACTGCTGAAAATTAGAGAATAGACCTGAACAAGCTATTTGACCAGTCAGCAGCTGTCAAATCGTTCTGAATATTGACCAGAATGTGTTAAAAAGGGACTTAAATTTTTCATCTTAAAAGGATGTTGTAAGGATGCAACTGTGCACTGCTTGATTACAAATTTTTTTACTCCTTGTTTGGTTTTGTACACTGTTTGTTCAAATGCATCTACTGCACCATTCTGCACAAGCAGAAAGTCTAAATTACTTTAGCTCACAAAAGCACCTGATCTAGCAAAGGACTTTTAAAGGCACTGACATAAAATAGAACAAAATAGCTTAGCAAGGTTTTAAAATGGTTTGGACAATTTCCTAAAAGAAAAGTCCATAAGCCATTATTAAGATGGACTTGGGGAAATCCACTGCTTATTTCTAGGCTGATCAGCATAAAATCTGTTTGTACTTGGGATCTTGCCAGCTACTTGGACCTGGATTTCACTGTTGGAAACAGGATGCTGGGCTTGATGGACTTTCCGTCTGTCCCAGTATGGCAATGTTTATGTTCTTATGACTCAGAGGTTTCAATTCTGCAAGACTGCCAAGCTGAATACACAGACAAATGTCTATATAGACAGCTAATCGCTTTTTTTTCTCTTATGCTACTAAAAGAATACACTGGCTGACCCAAAGACACGTGACCCAGTCTGAAAGAAATTTACTCCTCTGCATGATTTCTGAAACACCTGTGAATTCTGAGGAATCAAGGTTATAATGTTGCCATTGCTATGCTTTCTTACAATGTAATATAACTGATACTACATGAGTTTTAAATTTAACTTCCTTGCTAATGATTAACACTAGTCACTTATTCTTTTATTCATATTCATACTAAAATGTGTTGACATGTTAATTGGATCTATATCATACATACATCTCATTTGCTCAATAGATCCAGGGGTCAGAGGTGAGGAAACAAGAGGTGATAACATTTTTTCATCCTTTACAGGATCCCTTGGATCTGTGATCATCAGTTCCTTATTCTTTTTCCCTTTTTTAAGCTCCTTAGGAACAACACCCTGAGCTTTCTTCTGTTTTTCCTCAAATTTGGTACTGACAATTTTATATTCAACCTGAAGACAAATAAAACTATAAATTATTTTTCTTTATAGATCAAATTTTAGCTATCAATTTCACCAGACCTTGCCTCACAAACTTTACAGTCTAAAAGGAGAATTAGATCGTACCTGCTAATGTTTTTCTTTTTGTCCCTCCAGACGGGCACAGACGTATGGGTTATGCACTCTCACCAGCAGACGGAGAATGAGAACCACTGACCTTCTAATTAGACCTATAAGTGAGTTGTGCAGTCCCTTTGAGTCAGTCTTTGAATAGCCAAACAGATATACCCACTGATACCACCACTGAAGAACCTAAATCATATGTGAATTCCCTCTCAGTATTGAAAACCCCAGGACAACCTTGTGCTGCTGCTGCCCCTGCTATAAGTCTTAACCTCCCCTTTCGAGAATGGTATGTGCCATTACTTACTCTTTCTTCTTTTTTCAAAATTAGAATTTCAAATCAGAAACATGAACCAAACAACATCTTGCAGCCTCAACCGCGAATGTAAGAACTCCACCACCATCAGACACTACCAAGAACAGATACTTGAGGTTCAAAAGGAGCAGCATCCAAAATTGACAACACCAAGTTGAGATTCCAAATGGGAACCGATGAGTGAACTGGAAGAAGGAGGAGACTTACACCTCGAATAAACTGAAATCCAGATGAGAAGTCAGACGCTTGCCTTTAATCAAACCATGGAAACACACTAAACATGCTTCATGAACCTAAAGAGAAGGAAAAGGGGATAGGATTTCATATACTGCATTTCTGTGGTCACAATCAAAGCGGTATATACATTATATACCTGTACTTATTTTGTAACTGGGGCAATTGAGGGTTAAGTGACTTGCCAAGAATCACAAGAAGCTGCACTGGAAATTGAACCCAGTCCCCCTGGTTCTCAGGCTGTTGCACCATTATATTCCTCGATAAGGTGAGGTCCTTGTCCAACCTGCCCTGCAAAAAATCCATGATCTGTGGCATAGACATCCTCAGTGGTACAATGTGACAATAACTACACCAGACCTCGAAAACACTCACACTCAAACACATGCAAGAGATGCAGACTGCTTCTTAGAACTCCAAAAGGTCATAATCACGTGACCAGATATTCTTTATTTATTTATTTGTTGCATTTGTATCCCACATTTTCCCACCTATTTGCGGGCTCAGTGTGGCTTACAATAAGACTTGAATAATAGAAATACATTTGTTACAACTAAGTTATGGATTACATTGAACAGAGTTGTTCCACAAGCACGCCCCCAAGAGCCAAGCAACAAGACAGAATGGAGACGAGTTGAATATCTGTACCTGACCCTGCATGAGATCCTAACCTTCTTTTGACTAGTCTCCACTTTGCCCCTCGACTGGGAGTACACAGCTACAAGAATTGCACTATAAGTTACATCAATCCTTACCGAAGCACATTGGATGGGGTTTACATACATACATAGTAGATGACAGCAGATAAAGACCTGTGTGGTTCATCCAGTCTGCCCAACAAGATAAACTCATTACATATGGTATAATGTGATACTTCATATGCATACCTGGTCTCGATTTGTCCTTAGCACAGCAAAGAGAGGGTACGAAGTACAAACCAAAGTCCAAACAGAAAAAGAAAGCATCAAGAGCCTTCAAAATAGGGACAGAATTCCTTTAATCACACAACTTAGGAAACAGTCTTCAAAAAATGACCCCACATGGGCCATGTTTCAGTGCACAGCGTCTGCGTCAGGGATCACAAGGGTTGTAAAAGGTCATGTGCAGCGGCCAGGTTTGCTCCTCCACACATGTAACAAAACACTGTCCCTCAGTATTAGAGTCCTTGCCACCTTCAGGGCAAAGACTGTGGAAGTTTGCCCAGCACTGTCCTTGCTCTAAATTTCTGAAGTTGTTGAAGCCCCTGAAAAGCTCCACTGCAGCACATCCAAATCTATTCAGCCACGATCAGGCCACAGATCATAAAAGTCTTGCCCAGAACTGGCTTTGCTTCCCAATTAGAGGTGTTGCTACCTAATCTTTGCTAAGCGTAAGGGCATTCCATGTATCTACCACCCTCTCAGTAAAAAATACTTCCTGGTATTACTCCTGAGTCAGTCCCCTTTCAACCTCAATTTATGTCCTCTAGTTCTACCACCTTCCCATCGCTGGAAAATGTTTGTCTGTGGATTTATATCATTCAAATATTTGAATGTCTGTATCATATCACCCCAGTTTCTCTTTTCCTCCAGGGTATACATGTTCAGGTCAGCAAGTCTCTCCTTGTACATCTTGCTATGCAAACCCCATACCATTTTTGTCGCTTTTCTCTGAACCGCTTCAAGTCTTTTTTACATACTTAGCAAAATATGGCCTCCAAAACTGAACACAATACTCCAAGAGGGGTCTCACCAATAACTTGTACAGGGGCATCAACACCTCCATTCTTCTATCGGTTATACCCCTCTCTATGCAGCCTAGCATCCTTCTGGCTGCCTTGTTGCATTGTTTCGGGATCCTTGGACACCATCACTCCAAGGTCCCTCTCCTGAGCTGAGCTTACCAATCTCTCCCCTCCTATCTGGTACATCTCTTTTGGATTTCTGAACCTCTGCACTTCTTCCCATTAAATTTTAACTGCCAGACCCTTGACTATTGTTCCAATGTTTGGAGATCTCTTCTCATAATTTCTACTCCCTCCAGGGTATCCACTCTATTGGCTAAATTAGTGTCATCCGCAAAAAGGCAAATGTTTCCTTCTAATCCTTCAGCAATGTCTCTCACAAATATATTAAACAGAATCGGACCCAGCACTAACCCCTGAGGCACTCCGCTACTCACTTTCCTTTCCTCCAAGCAGATTAACCCATTGTGTATGGAACTGCACTTATATTCATCAGTTTTGGACAGCATTTTTGGTGCACTTGGGACAGATGTATCCCGCAAATCTGTCTACTGGACACTATGACGGCGATACCAGAAGGGACTAGTATTTCCAAGTCTCATTTTGCCTCACTTTATGTATCTATGTCAGACCTTGGTTACAGCAATTCGAAGGGTAACCCTCTCTCTTACATCTGGAAACTGAGACCACCTGAGATTACTAGATATGTTCTGGAATGCCGCCGTGCTTAGGGTGGGTTGGGGGTTCTGACATTCTCAAACTACTATAGGGCAGCACATCTGAGGGTGATCTTGGATTGGTATGATTCCCAATCAAAAGTATGGGTCTGGATAGAATGTAGCATGTTATCTTCATATCAATGGATTAATTTGATCAGGGGTCCTTGGGACATATTAACCCACTCTTCAAGAATCTCTCCATTTTTGAAACAATTTCTCTATGGGCTGGGGTTAGGAAAACACTTTTGGCCCATAATCATCTCTCTTTAGTTTCCCCATTGAGAGTCTTTTTATCTTTTGCACCTGATTGGGATGCTAGTTTATTAAATACATGGGAAAAAAAGGGAAATACTAAGAATAGATATATACTCTGAAGGTGTAATTCTTTCTTTTCAACAATTGAGTTCTGATTAATCACTTCCAACCACAGAATTTTACATATATTTTCAGGTTCCACCATCTTTTAAGCATATCACTCATGCAAGACTATAAGAGCCGTAAGCTTTGAGGGGGTACTACTTATGGGCTCAACTCAGAAAAAACTTATATCAAAACTCTATGATATACTACTTACAAAGGATCATGCACCACCTAAGTACATGACTAAATGGGAGCGAGATCTGTGATGCTCAATACAGGAAAAGGAATGGCATAGTATTCATCAAAATACATTCCGATTATCTGTTTCATCTAATCTTATAGCAAGAAAAAGCACAAAAGGGCCTCCAAGACTAGAACAATGGTACAATCTTTCATTAAAGATTATACCATTGTTCCAGTCTTGGAGGCCCTTTTGTGCTTTTTCTTGCTGTTTTGGTTTGTGTACCTTTGGACCCTCTCTTTTGTTATTATCTAATCTTACAGAGCAGGGAGTTAAGGTACTATAATCACTGGTATACATATCCAACTTGTGCCTCTCTCTTCTCTCCCAAGGTGACTCCACGTTGCTGGAGAGGGTGTGAAGGCTTAAGAATCTATTAACACATATGGTGGAGATGTCCTAAGATTCAGAGTTTCTGGACCTAAAATTCTTTTCCACAATTTTTCATACAATTGTGTCTGCTGACCCTAAGCTTTGGTTACTGCAATGGCAAATGCCAGACCTCATTGTGAGAGGACTTTTTTGGATCCACTGTGTGTTTTGCCTTTCATTGGTTTTCCTGTGGAGAGTTCACCTTCTGTGGGTGTTTGCTTCGTTAGACCTTTTCTCTCAACATTTTCAAGTGGTTTTGCCTTGCACAGCCATCTTACACAGGGAAGTAGCTCGATGCTGGACAACTAGCGCTTTACCAAAGGAGTATGTGGCCAAGCTCCAACTCTGGCAGGCCTACTATTTGAGTTAATTGACTGTACTTAGACAAGGATGTTTATCCAAATTTTCTAAGCTCTGGAAACCTTTTATGGACTACTATAATATTAACGCTGTTAATGCTACTGGACATTGTTCCTTTTCTTTTTCATATTTCATTGGGCTGCTTCTCTTTTCAACCTGTATTTCTATTTTGCACCTTTCACACACTTTATTTTCTTTCTTTGCTTTCTTAATACAACTTTCTTTTAGAAAAAGACCATGTTATGCTTTTGGAATCACTTTTTAGTGATTTACTATTAGATGATACCTTATGTTTGTTGATTGTTACAGTTTGATCTTTTAAAATACCAATAAAACTTAAAAGAAAACGAAAAGAAACAAAAAGTCAGTGGTTCTCAGTCTCCATCTGGCGGTGGGAGTGCATAACCCATATGTCTGTGCCAGTCTGGAGGGATGCTAGAGAAGGTGGAAATTATTTAAACTATGGCAGAATATATCATTTTACTGCAGCTTAACTTACTGCAGAAGTCATTAACCTGTGGTAATGCAGTACCACAGGTTACTGACTTCTGCAAAAATGTATATAATGCAACTTGCAATCTACCTCATAAGTTGCGTTATTCTGCTTCCTGTGATCCCTAGCGAAAGTCTGTGCCTGAACCCAATGGGGTCACAGTGTCATTTTTGAAATGGCACTGGCAAGGACAGGAATGACTGGAGATCACTCCTATCCTGTGATCCCTGTAGCATCAGGGATTACTAAAGGCAGAGGTGGGGGAAGGGGCACAAGATTACACACTTGGCAACATGTGTCTTGGAGGGGGGTGCGGGAGACTTTCGGCCCATTTAAGAGAGAGCTCTTCGGGAGCATCAGGCCATGTGTTAGTTGAACACTAGCATTATTAAATGAGGTGCCTTGCACCTCATTATTATGTAGTCCATGGTACCTTATCTATTACAGTAAAGTAACGCACAACTTTGCTGTTGAATACATATTAAGGATCAAAAATAGTGCATTATTTTCTTAATGCACACTCTACCCTCCCAAGGCCTCTGTTCTAAAAGATGCTCAAGTTGAATAATTGATTATCAGAAGAGATTTAGCCCTGACATTTTATCTCATACTGCTACAAAAATACCTGGAATGGCTCAACAGGTATTTGTGTATGTCGTGTGATGCCTGTGACTAAATAGTATTCTTATTTGTAGAAAGGAAAAATAACTAGATTATATAATCAAATCTTTTTTTTTTTTTTTTTTTTAGAAAAGCTGAGAACAAAATTTCAAACAATGCAGCATGGTTACAGTAATAAAGATCCCCCTCCCCTCCCAGCATCTAAAATAACATGTAAGAACACTAGCTAAGCACCACATACCTGTTCTATAAATGTTTCTTTCCTAACTGGTAAAGGCTTTGCAGGTTGCTCCTCACTTTCTGCCTCTGAATTTGAGAGATCTTTGTAACTTTTGGCTTTTGCTGCTGCTCTTCGAGGACACTTAGCTCTAGTGGTACTGGCCTTTGGACTTTTCTGGGCAGTTACCTTTGAACACTAAGATTTATAAACAGTTGCATTCTAAGTCATAACTGTGCACAGCAGTACAGACCAAACATAAGTTGGAAGTTACAGAAGAAGAGAATTAAAAACAATACTACATAATATGGAACAGGTAAAAAATTAAAAATAAATTGTATCTTTCATTATTAAAAACTGCACTAACTTAGCTAAACTTCATGCATTTGTTTCCATCTACAGAAGAACGAAAATAAATAACAATCAATAATAGTATCTTCAATTAAAAAAAAACATTTCATCTGTAGGATTTCATGACAATTTTATATTTACTTGTTTAAATTTCGATTATGCTTTATGTAACACTAACTGTTATCTCCTAATCTACTATCTACTAATAACGACACATTGTAAGCCACATTGAGCCTGCAGAGGTGGGAAAATGTGGGATACAAATGCAATAAATAAATAAATAGTTTTTCTAAATACTGGTTTTAGTGATAATTCTATTTAATTTGATTCATTAGCTATGCCGATATTGTGCCATAACACAAAGCATCTACACTACAAATGAATGGAAAAGGTTCAAGTAAAATACGATGCTTATTTTTGGTTAAGTCCAATACAAAGCAATTACTCACCTGTAGCAGGTGTTCTACGAGGACAGCAGGACACAAATTCTCACATATGGGTGATGACTTCCGATGGAGTACAGTGTGGACGCTACCCAGCATTCTACAGCTTTAAGAAGCTTTTGGCAGCGTCCCAATGCGCATGTGCAAGTGACTTCCTGTCCAGTGTGATTGTTTGGGACCAGCAGTATAATATCAGGAGGCAGGCAGGGATGTGAGAATGTATGTCCTGCTGTCCTCACAGAACACCTGCTACAGGTGAATAACTGATTTCTCTGAGGACAAGCAGGACAATGATTTTCACACTTTGGAATCCCTAGCTAACAGGCTCACTAAAAAAAAAAAAACAACCTGAGGGGCTTGCAACAGCAAGGCCAACCAGAATGAATTAACCTGAAATCGTAGTGTCTTTTTGTGAGGGTGCAGCCTCGAACAGAAGAAAAATAGGCCTAGGAAGGTGGAGTTGGATTCTAGACACCAAACAAATTCTGCAGGACTGCCTGACTAAACTGGTTGTGCAGTGAGTATGCTGCTCAAGGCAGTAATGAGATGTAAAGGTATGGACTGAAGAACATGTACCAGTTCTGTATATATCCCCAATGAAGGCAGATCTCAAGTGGATTCCAATGCAGCCATGGCTCTAACATTGAGCCATGACATGAACCTCCAAAGTCAGCCCAGCCTGGGCCTAAGTGCAGGAGCTGCAGTCTGCTAGCTAACTGGACAATGTGAGTTTTCCAATGGTTGTCCCTAAAGTAGTAGTAGTAGTATTAATAGAAAAATAGGGAATAGAAATCCTCGGGAGATGTATGTGTTAGGCGGGGAGAATCTGATAGGTACGGACGGGGAGAGGGATCTTGGGGTGATAGTATCTGAGGATCTGAAGGCGACGAAACAGTGTGACAAGGCAGTGGCCGTAGCTAGCAGGTTGTTAGGCTGTATAGAGAGAGGTGTGACCAGCAGAAGAAAGGAAGTGTTGATGCCCCTGTATAAGTCGTTGGTGAGGCCCCACCTAGAGTATTGTGTTCAGTTTTGGAGGCCGTACCTTGTAAAAAGAATTGAAGCGGTGCAAAGAAAAGCTACGAGAATGGTAAGAGACATAGGCGCCCCGTATAAGAGGCTTGGGGAGGCCACTGCCCCGCCCCCCCGCCGTACCTTTAAATATTATATTTTTGCTGGAGTCGCGGGCAGCGCCGGCATTGAAGGCATCAGCAGGCTCATCGCGCTTCCAGCAGCCTTCCCTCGCAAGTCAGATGATGGCTCCGCCCTCGTAGAAACAGGAAATACGTCAGAAGAGGGCGGAGCCATCATCCGACTTGCGAGGGAAGGCTGCTGGAAGCGCGATGAGCCTTGCTGATGCCTTCAATGCCGGCGCTGCCCGCGACTCCAGCAAAATATAATATTAAAGGGGGGGGGGGGGGGGGGGGGGCAGGAAGGAAACGAGGGCAGACAGGAGAGGAGAGGAGGGTTGCTGCACATGGTGGATGAAGGGGAGAGGAGAGGGCAGGGGAGAGGAGGGTTGTTGCACATGGTGGAAGAAGGGGAGAGGAGAGGGCAGGGGAGAGGAGGGTTGCTGGACATGGTGGATGGAGGGAAGGGGTGAGGAGGGGTTGCTGCACATGGTGGATGAAGGGGAGAGGAGAGGGCAGGGGAGAGGAGGTTTGCTGGACATGGGGAGAGGAGGGTTGCTGGACATGGATGGATGGAGGGGAGGGGAGAGGAGGGTTGCTGCACATGGTGGATGAAGGGGAGAGGAGAGGGCAAAAAAGAATGGGAGAGGAGGGTTGCTGCACATGGTGGATGAAGGGGGAGAGGAGAGGGCAAGGGGAGAGGAGAGTTGCTGGACATGGGTGGATGGAGGGGAGGGTGGAGTGAGGAAGGAGATGAGATGACGGAAAAGGAAGAGAGTAGAAAAACTGCACATGGATGAAGAAATAGGCAAAAGCTGGATCCACTGGACAGTCAAGTTTGCGGAGGACCCAGCTTTACTTACGGATGTAGGACAAGAAATGAAGAAGAAAAACAGAAGTAAACAAATAAATGGAAAGGAAGCCCTGGAAACGGAGTTAAGAGGACAGATAGCAGCAGAATTGGATACTGGCCAGCACAATCAGAAAAACAAAGTCACCAGACAACAAAGGTAGAAAAGATCATTTATTTTCATTATAGTGTTTGGAATATGTCCACTTTGAGAATTAGGTGTTCAACATTAAAAGTTTATTTACTTATTTATGACATTTTATCCCACATTAAACATGAATTGGGATGTTTTGTGGCTCTACATGAGAATTGTGATATTATGATCCCTTGTTTCAATATTGTTGACGGTCTGCATTTTCCGTATGGGTGGTATATTGGTGTATTAGGTTCTGCCCAGTGTAATATTTATGGTACAGTAAGGTTCAGAGTGTGTTTTTGCACAAAGTTGTGCATAGTGTTTTGCAGTTGAGCGATTGTGGTTAGTATATGCTTTGAGCAACCACTTTATTCTTTGACATATGATACATAACTAATATCTAAATTTAATAAAAGGTATTGTGACATTTATTTATTTTTTTTCTGTGTGTGATCAGACAATTATGGATTTAAGCTCCACCCCTGGCCCCACCCCTAACCCCACCCCCTTTAGACTCCCCAAACAGTTGGGCCACCGACCGCCTATGGTAAGAGATTTGCGTTACAAGACGTATGAGGAGAGACTTGATGACCTGAACATGTATACTCTGGAAGAAAGGAGAAACAGGGGTGATATGATACAGGCGTTCAAATATTTGAAAAGTATTAATCCGCAAATGAACCTTTTCCGGAGGTGCGAAGGCGATAGAACGAGAGGACATGAAATGAGATTGAAGGGGGGCAGACTCAAGAAAAATGTCAGGAAGTATTTTTTCACGGAGAGAGTAGTGGATGCTTGGAATGCCCTCCCGCGGGAGGTGGTGGAAATGAAAACGGTAACAGAATTCAAACACACGTGGGATAAACATAAAGGAATCCTGTTCAGAAGGAATGGATCCTTAGGAGCTTAGCCGAGAGTGAGTGGCAGAGCCGGTGGCGGGAGGCGGGGATAGTGCTGGGCAGACTTATACGGTCTGTGCCAGAGCCGGTGGTGGGAGGCGGGGCTGGTGGTTGGGAGGCGGGGATAGTGCTGGGCAGACTTACGCGGTCTGTGCCCTGAAAAGGACAGGTACAAATCAAGGTAAGGTATACACAAAAAGTAGCACATATGAGTTTATCTTGTTGGGCAGACTGTATGGACCATGCAGGTCTTTTTCTGCCGTCATTTACTATGTTATTAAAGCTGTGGGTGGACTGTCTATGGGCTTTAGTCTGTTCTCGCTTGCAATCCAAGGTGTGCAGTGCACTTTTCTCCAGGAGGGGCAAGAGGTTTTGGGAAGAATGCTGGCAGGTTAAGTGACTGGTTAAGATGAAACTTCACCACCTTAGGAAGGAACTTGGGGTGTGTTATGATGAAACCTTGTGTAAGGTGGATGAGCTACTAGGGCCTGAAGCTCACTGACTCTGCGAGCTGAAGTGACTGCCATGAAAATCAAGACCTTCCAGGTCAGGTACTTCAGATGAAAGGGATCAAGTGGCTCAAAAGGAGCCTGGGTGAGGATGATAAGTTCCAATGAAACAGTCGGAGGTTTGACCAGGAGGGAGGAGGGGTCAGTCAACAGCAAATCTCTCATAAAGTGAACAAGAGGCTATACAGAGATAGGCTTTCCTCTTACACGATAAGTACTAATTACAATAAGGTGAACCATTACAGAGGTCTCCAAACAAGACTCAGAAAGGTGCAAGAAGTATCAAGCAGGTCTTACGTAGGGCAAGAGGAGGATCTAGAGCATTGACCTCACTCCAGATGGTTAAAAGTAAAGCACCTCCTAGTGGAATCTTTCCTGGAAACCAACAGAACTCTGGACACACCCGCAGACAGTTGAACAGAAACAAATTCTACGCTCTCAAACCCCAGGCTGTGAAGGCCAGGGATTGGAGGCTGAGATGAGGAACAGACCCTTCATTCTGCATGATGAGAGTTGAAGAACAGTCCAGTCTTCACTCTTTGGAGGACAATTCCAGAAGGAGAGGGAATCAGATCTCTCATGGCCATTACGGTGCAATGAGGATCATGGTCCCTCAGTCCTACTTGAGTTTCGGCAGATTCTTACTTATTAGAGGGTTTGAAGGATATGAATACAGGAGACCCTCCCCCCCATTCGAGGAGGAAGGCATCTGACGCTAGTCTGCCATGTGACATGAGCTTGGAGCAGAAGTGAGGGTCCTTGTTGTTGAGATCAGTAGCAAAAAGATCTATTGAGGGTGTGACCCAATCTCAGATGATCTTCCGGACAACATCTTTGTTGAGAGACCACTCGTGTGGCTGCATCACCCTGCTCAGTCTGCCTGCCAGATCATTCTGCTTCCCCACCAGGTAAGTGGCTCGGAGCACCATGCCATGACGGGTAGCCTAGTGCCACACCCCCTCACACCTTGTACCCCCTTGCTTGTTGACATAATACATATAAACCTGGTTGTCTGTTTGAATAAGAATAATTTGGTTTAGCAGCCAATCTTTGAAAGCCTTAGTTAACATTCCATATTGCCCACAGCTCTAGGAGGTTGATGTCAAATAAGGTCTCCTGAGCGGACTAAAGACCTTGGGTGTAAAGCCCATATAGGTTGGATGCATCCACTGTCAGTATCCATTGAGGTGGTGTAATTTGGAATGGAAGTTCCAGAACTAAACTGAGCTGAATCATCCACTAGAGAAGTGACTGGGCCAGCTCTGGGGGAACAAAATGACATCCACAAGGTTTCCATGGCCTGACACCATTGGGAAGCAAGGGTCCACTGACAGCTTCTGAAATAGAGGCGAAAAATGGGAGTCACATGGACAGTGGAGGCCATGTGGTCCATCAACCTCAACATTTGCCAAACTGTGACCGGCTGGCTACTCTGAACCTGAGTGGTGATGGCAACGAGGGCGTTTGCTTGTTCCGGAAGCAGGTAGGCCCAAGCCTGTACTGTGTCTAGAAGGTCTCCAATGTACCCCCACTGTTGAACCGGGAGTAGGTGGACCTTATAACAAAACCCCAGTAGCTCCAACATCCGAATAGTCCTTTGCATTGACTCCTGATCACCTTCCTTTGATGTGCTCTTGACCAGTCAATCGACCAAATAGGAAAACATATGCACCCCTAGTCTGCATAGCGATGCTGCAACTACAGCAAGACACTTTGAAAAAACTCTGGGGGCAAGCACGAAGCCAAATGGCAAGATGCGATACTGGAAATGGTCCTTCTCTAACTGAAATCTGAGATACCTCCTGTGACTGGGATGTATCTGGACATATGTGTAAGCATCATTTAAGTCCAGAGAACATAGCCAATCATTTTTCTGAATCATGGGAAGAAGGGTGCCCAGGGAAATCATCATGAACTTTTCTTTGACCAGATACTTGTTCAGGGCCCTTAGGTCCAGGATGGGATGAAATCCTCCCCATCTTTTTCAGCACAAGTTCAACCATGAGGGTCTTGAAAAGAGAGGAGAGTTCCTCTGTGAGCACTTCCCTAGGCTGAGGAATGCTGCAATTTGGAGGGTTTTGCTGCCAATTGAGAGTGCAACTGGCGCAGACTATTTTCAGAATCCATCGGTCAGAGGTTCCAAGGGGCCACCTGTCTTGAAAGAAATTCAGCCTCCATCCCATCAGAAGGTCATCTGGGACAGACTCTTACTATGGCTATACTCTCTTGGAGCCAGTCAAAAGCCTGTTCCCGGCTTCGACTGTGGAGCACGCTGAGGTTTCTGGGCCTGCTGCTGCCGAGGACAGGAGCCCTGGGCTTGTTGCTGAGGACAAGAAGGCTGTACCTGCACATTTGAGGGTAGTAGGTGTCCCCTTTCTGTCTCATGCAGAAAACCTCCACAAAGTGGGGGAACAGAAGGTGGAGGCCAAGAGAGGGACTTGGTGGTATCAGCATGTTTCTTGATGAGGTCCACAACCTCCTCCACCTTTTCCTCAAAAAGTATGTCTCCACGACAAGGGACATCCACCAACCTCTCCTGAACCACAGGCTCCAGGTCAGAAATACGCAGCCATGAAAGTCTGCACGATTCCATACCTAAGGCAGAGAATTAAGATGCCACATCACAAGAATCAAAAGTGACCCTAGCAAGATACTTCCTGCACTCCTTTTGCTTACTGGCAAGTACACTGGATGTCAGAGATTTCAAGTTCAGGCTCATGTACAACTGATAGCTCTGGATGCAGGATATGAGCATAGAGGTCTGAAAAGCATTTCTCCCAAAGGAATCCAGAGTCTGAGTCTCTCTACCAAGGCCTGAGTGTGTGGGCACTTGGCCTTCTTGAGAACAGATTTGACTACCGTAGAGTGGTGGGGCAATTGAGCCTCTTCAAATCTGGGAGTTTTCTGTACTCTGTATGTGGAGACCGCCTTCTTAGTTACTACCTGCACAGAGAGAGGGGTCTCCCAGTTCCTCATCTGTGCATCCCTCAGCTCACTGTGTACAGAAAGTGTCACAGCCTCCCACAGCAGAGAAAGCAAAGTTACTCAACTGTAGCAGGTGTTCTCCGAGGACAGCAAGCCAAGGATTTCCACAGCTGGGTGACGTCATCCAACGGAGTCCATTGTGGACGCTGACTAGCAAGATTAACTTAGAACTTTCTAGAAGTGTCCTATCCCATACCTGTGCTGGTGCCTTCCACCCGAAGTGCGAGTGCAGGTTCCTCAGCCATTTTTAAAATGCTAATGAATACAACTCCAAGGAGACATGAAAGGGTATGTGAGAATACTTGGCTTGCTGTCCTCGGAGAACACCCGTTACAGGTGAGTAACTTTCAATTCTCTGAAGACAAGCAAGCTGTTATATTCTCACAGCTGGAAAATCCCTAGCTAACAGGCTCGCCAAAAACAATGCTAGGATAATAGGGACTCGAAACATCGAGGCCTGAGAATCAATTAACCTGAAACTATTTACATACTAGATATGAAGGTGTAGCCTGGCAGCCTGGAACTAAAGAAAACTGGGCCTGGGGATAGGGGGGTAGGTGGGTGGAGTTGGATTCTTGACACCAAACTAATTCTTCACGTCAGGTATCCTGCTCAAGGCAGTAATGAGACGTGAATGTATGGACAGATGACGTCACAGCTTTGCAAATCTCTATGGAGGATGATGACTCAGCCATGGCTCTGACATTATAAGCCATGACATGACCCTCTAGAGTCCCAGCATGGGTATAAGTAAAGGAGATGCAATCTGCTACCCAATTAGAAATTGTGCGTTTGCCGATAGCTGCCACCAACCAGTCTGGGTCAAAAGAAACAAAAAGTTGGATAGACTGTCTATGGGCTTTAGTCCGCACAAGGCTAAGGTTCGCTTGCAGTCCCAGGTATGCAGTACACTCTCACCAGGATGGGCATGTGGTTTTGAGAAAAACGCTGGATTAACTGATTTAGACGGAACTCCAACACTACCTTAGGAAGGAATTTAAGGTGTGTGCGGAGAACTACTCTATTGTGGTTTAACTTAGTGTAAGGTGGATCAGCTACTAGGGCCTGAAGCTCAACGACTCTGCAAAATTAAGTGACCTAGTGGTAGTCCAAAAACACAACTTTCCAGGTCAAATACTTCAGCTGACAGGAATCAAGCAGCTCAAAAGGAGCTTTCATAGCTGAGTGAGGACAACGTTGAGATCCTATGACATAGTTGGTGATTTGACAGGGGGCTTTGTGAATAACAAACCTCACATGAAGCAAACAATAGAGGTTGTATAGAGATGGGCTTATCTGCTACACGGAGATAATCACTAATTTCACTTAGATGAACCCTTACAGAGTTGGTTTTCAAACCTCACTTAGAGAGGTACAGGAGGTAGTCAAGCAATTTCTGTATAGGGCAGGCGAGGAGATCCAAGGCCTTGCATTCACACCAGACAGAAAACCTCCTCCACTTATTTTCTTTTTCTGTATTGTCTGTAATACATGATTAAAATTCAATTTAAAAAAATACCCTCCTCCACTTAAATGAGTAACACCTCTTAGTGAAGTCTTTCTTAGAAGCAAGATGTGGGAGACTCCTTCAGGCAAACCTAAGCATTCAAATTCTATGTTCTCAACATCCAAGTCGTGAGGGCCAGGGATTGACAATTAGGACGCAGATGAGGTCCCTCATTCTGGGTGATGAGGGTCAGAAAATATTCCAATCTCCACAGATCTTCGGAGGACACGTGCAATAAGGATCATAGTTACCTGGTTAGTTACCTGGTCTTGCTTGTGTTTCAGCAAAGTCTTCTCTCAGAGGTACTGGAGGATAAGCATACAGAAGCCCACCCTTCCAATGTAAGAGAAAGGCATCTGATGCTAGCCTGCTGTGTGACCTGAACCTGAAACAGAATTGGGGGACTTTGATGTTAGATAAATGTCAAAACAATCCACTAAGTGGATGCCTCAATCTCCCAGACCTTGTGGGTAACACCCATGTTGAGAGGTCACTTGTGCGGTTCTAAAACCCCGCTCAGTCTCTCCACCAGGCAGTTGTCCTTTCATTGTACGCATGTGGCTCGGAGTACCACTCCGTGATGGAGGATCCACTGCCACAATCCCACTGCTTCCTAACAAAAGGGGTAGAATTCTTTACCCTCCTGCTTCTTTATATAGAACATTGAAAACCTGGCTGCCCGTTTGAAAGAGAATAATTTGGTTCTGTAGCCAATATCTGAAAGCCTTTAGAACCTTCCAAATGGCCCTCAGCTCAAGGAGGCTGAAACAGAAATCTGTTTCCTGACAGACCAGGATCCCTGGGTATGAAGCTGCGCAAATACACCACAACTAACGCTAGACACTCGAGTAGCCTGGGAGCCGACGCAAGGCCAAATGGCAGAAAACAGTACTGGTAGTGGTGTTTCCCTACCCAGAATCTGAGAATACTTCCTGTGACTGCGAAGTATCAAAATGTAGGTATAGACATCCTTTAAAGTCCAGAAAGCATAACCAATTTTTCCTGAATCACGGGGAGAAGGGTGCCAAGGGAAATCATCCTGAACTTTCCTTTGACCAGGAATTTGTTCAGGGTCCTCAGGATGAGATGAAATCCCTCCACCTTACTGGGCACAAGATAGTACCTGGAATAAAATCCCTTCCCTTCTTCCCTAGGAGGCACGGGTTCAACCGTATTAGCCTGTAGAAAGGCAGATATTTCTTCTACAAGTACCCGCTTGTGCCGAGAGCTGATGTACAATCCTCTTGATGGGCAATTTGGTGGTCTTTGACACCAATGCAGGGCGTAATGGAGCCAGACTATTTGAAGAACCCACAGGTTGAAGGTTACAAGGGACCACCTGAATTGGTAAATATTCAGCCTCCCCCCTAACAGTAAGCCGTCCGGGGTGGTTACTTTGAGTGCGGTTACGCTCTCCTAGAGATGATTAAAAGCTCGTCCCTTGCTATGACTGGGGAACTAGCTGGGGCTTCTGAGGGTGGGACTGACAAGCCGAGAATGCTGGGCCTGGGGGTTCTGGGCAGAGCGAGAAAGTGGCAGAAACCTACATCTGAGAGCAGTAGGGTCACTGCCTAGGCCCACTCGAAAATCTCCTTGAAGAGGTTGCAGCTGGAGGCTGCAGAGACAGGGTTTGGATGGTATCAGTTTATTTCTTTATGAGGTAAGCGACCTCTTCTACGTTTTCTCCAAACAGAATGTCACTTTGGCAAGGAACGTACTACTACTACTTATTTCTATAGCGCTACTAGACATACGCAGCGCTGTACACTTGAACATGAAGAGACAGTCCCTGCTCAACAGAGCTTACAATCTAATTAGGACAGACAAACAGGACAAACAAGAGATAAGGGAATATTAAAGTGAGGATGATAAAATAAGGGTTCCGAACAAGTGAATACGGGTTAAGAGTTAAAAGCAGCATCAATCTCTCCTGAACCACTGGTGCTAGGTCAGAGACATACAGCCGTGAGAGTCTACACATCCGCACACCATGGCTGAGAGTCTGGGTGCTATGTCAAAAGAGTTGAATACAACCCTTACCAGATACTTTCTACACTCTAGCTGCTTATTGGCCAACTGGCGAAGCTCTACATCCTCCTCCTGTGGGAGAGAATCTGCAAGACTGAGTGTACTGCTGACCAAAGACTGCAAGTAAAGGCTCGTGTAGAGCTGTTAGGACTGGATGAGGGCAATGAGCATGAAGACTTGAAAAGCTTTCCTCCCAAACAAGTCTCGTATCCAAGCCTCTCATCCTGGGGGAACCGAGGTATGAGTCCTGGAGCTCCTAGCTCATTTGAGGGTGTATTCATCCACCAGAGTGTGGTGTGGCAGTTGAGCTCTCTTGAATCCAGGAGCCTACACCTGCACTGAGAGGGGATATTCTCAGTTCTTTGTCAGTACATCTTTAAGGATAGGGTGCAATGTACCATGACCCTTTGTTTAGGAGACTCGTAGTCCAGGACAGTTAACATTTCTGTCTTGAGCTCTACATCCGTCTGTAACTTAAATGGGATGGCAGAAGTCATCTCCCTAACAAAATTAGGGATCCTCAGGTGGAGATTTACTTCTCTCGAGGCAGGAAGGGATCAGAAGGTATCCCTTAAGACTCCTTCTCCAAGAAGTAATGAGAGTCCTCTTCTAAGTCTCATGAACAGTCCAATTCAGACTCCTCACCATACCCATACCGGGCCGAGTGTGTCTGTGCCTGCCTCGGCTCAGTGGAAATATGTCCACGCCCTGAAGAACGCAGAGGTACAGCCGTACCCCCCAGACTCTGGGGAAGCTTCCTCCTGTGACTTGTTACCCTTTGAGGTGCCGGCATTGAAAATCTCTGCACAGGCATGGATGGAGCCTCAGGAGGAGTAAGGAGCTAATCCGCAGCGGGCGCTAGCTCCCTCGATGCCTGAGTGGTTTACAGCTGCAGTATTTATGCCAGCTCCTCCCTAACTATGGCTCTGTGGCTCTGAACTGCTCATTGAAGGTAGGCAGAGGAGCCAGGAAAAAGGCAGCCTGAGAAGGCGTTGGTGCCGTACCAGTAGTGGGGACCTGGCTGCCCCAGAGTTTCTTCCAAAGAGGGGGTGCGTTCTCCCCAGTGCTGTTAATTTTTGAGTACAGGTGATGCCAATGCCCCCGGCAAAGTGTGTCGATGAGGACCAATGGTTATGCTTCTTGGGCTTCACCCAATGCAGCATTGTGGTCCTTCAGTATCTATGAGGACGTCATCGAACCTGTATGTGCTCTTAGTGTCGGGTCCTGGGGTCTACTCTCAGTGCCCGATGTCGAGAGAGATGGAGGACCTTCTTGATGCCAGTGCACTCCCAATGGATGTAGAAGTCTTGGCAGCCATCAAGGCTGATGCTTTCAATGCTGATATCAATGCATTGGTCTTCAAAAAGTCTCTCCTGTTGGACCTGCTGCGCCCTCTGTATCCTCAACTGCATTTTTAAACAGACAGAACAATGGCTGGTTGTTTAAAAAACTACAGGTCAATTGCTGGAAGTACATCCAATCGTTTACAATATATGTCGGCAGGCTGATTGTGGTACTATTGTACCTGTAACTTGTAATGCAGGGACAAGATAACTGTGGCAGATTTCATTGCACAGCTCAGAAGTCTATTCTGAGCTGTTCTTATGAACAAGTGCATAGACAAAATTAACCGTACACAGAAAATACAAATTTGCAATAATAATATTCATATTTCAATTTAGTATTACCTTGTCTATTTTTCTTGTCTCCTCAGGTCTACATTTTGGCTGACATAACTCAGGAAATTTAGCTGTAATTAGAACAAACATTTTCAAATAGGAAATCAATTTTCTATAGTTATATTCAGAGCTGGGGTGGCTAGGTTTGGGAGCTGGCAAGAAGCAGGTGCAACCCAATGGCTACCAACAGCCACACAAACTCAAAGATCCATCAGTATGTACTTTTACCTGCAGGGAGAGAGGGCCAATTTCATACAGCCTTTGGAAACTACATTTGATGGTGTAAATATGTTCTACATGCAGAAAATGGCTCTTAAATTACATGAAGGTATATATGCTAAAAGTTAGTGCACTGGAAAATAACATGTAGCTTTACACAGACCACACATAAAAGCTCCTTGGGGCACTGGGTATAAATACACTACAGGGCCAAATTTAAAACTGTCTGTTTGATCTTGAAGGCCCTCAGACAAAATGGGCCAGACGCCTAAATAAGCTAACCATCTACATATCTTTGAGGCTTCTAAGGTCCTCTTGAGGGTACAGATAGCAATGCTTCTGGTCAAAAGAAATCATATGATAGGATACCCATCAGCGAGTTTTCTCTGGAGCAGCCCCCATACTCAACTCACTCCCAGAAGGGCTATGCCAAACCCAAGACATCTTCTACTTCAGGAATAGTTGAAAGCCTGGCTCTTCTCCAAAATCTTTAATCCAAGTCGTGACTATCTACTCACTCAGCACCTGGACTAGCTTGGCATGCACCTTGAACTTATTAACAGTTTCACATACCTTATTTAAGTGCCTTCAATTGGCCCACCTATCTATTTACCCCAACAATTTGTTCTATCCAAGAGAGTGGTGTTGGGAGCATGTCTTGAGCGGGACAAAAAGACAGATGTTTTTCTGCAATAATGGAACAAAATGAAAATGTCTAGGGCCAAAATTAAGACTTTTTGGCTAGACCTGTTTCAATCATGACTAAGTGACACAAAGTTGCCCTAAATGACCACAGGAGGGACTAAGGCATAAACCCCCTTACTCCCCCAGTGGTCACTGACCCCCTCCCACCTCCCATAGCTGTGAAAGAAACTGTACATACCAGCCTCCATGACAGTTTCAGATGTTATGGCCAGTCCTATTAGACCAGAAAGCAGGTCCCTGGAGTAGCCCAGTGGTTGGTGCAGTGGACTGTACAGAAAGGGACTCAGGTCCATATCCTACTCTAATGGTAGTGGAAAGTGTGAGCCATCCAAAACCCACCAAAAACTTACTGTACCTACATAGAGGTGACACCTGCAGGCATAAGGGCTATTGTAGTGGTATACAGTTGGGTACAATACAATATAAGTTATTAATCCTATTAGGATTAAATCTGCCTGTCTCCAAGTTTACTTTATTGATTGTATTTATACTTTTATTTGGTAATTTTACTATTGTTGTGCTGTTAATAAAATTGCAAATTATGTCCACCTGCATCCACCATACATCACCTTGAGTGAATCTCTTCATTAAAGGTGGTTCATAAATCCCAATAAATAAAAATACACATCCACACTCCTGGAATACATAAACATATTTACACCTTCTTTGGAACAGGTATAATTTTATATGAGAAAATGTGTGTACCAATGGAGCTAGTTCTAGCTCCCCATTTTACAAAGGCAAATAGGGGCTTATTTTGTGTAGAATTTGGAGAAGTGTACTTGGTTTGTACTGGCTCTTGGTTTCTTTTGGATTGATTTTATTCCTTTTTGTAGGTTTTTTTTTCTTTCTTCTATCTTCGATGTGAGCAGGGAATTGTGTTTGTTTTTCTTTGAGTATTTGTCTTTGTTAGCCTAATGTTGTATTTTCAGGCCAGGTGTATGGTGCTCTCATGCCAGCAGGTAGAGACTGAGAATCACTGGCTTGTGTCATCACCTCATAAGCATCCTGTGCAACATCTTTAGAGTACACTGGAGCCCCCTCCCCCCACCTTTTGAGGGCACTGGCAAGGAGATGTCATAAAAACTTTTAAAAGGGGATGAGTTAGCTTGAGAGCATAATACTCTCAGATAATCTTGAATACCTACTGGTCCAAGGTGATACAAAACCACCGCCGGTAAAAATACAAACCACCACCGAACAATGGACTTACAAAACCTCACTGTGAACTATAGACACTTCCTGTGTCTCTGGAACCACCTTGACCACTTTTTATACCACCCTGAAAGGCCTGTCTCCTAGAATGAAATTTAATCCTCTAGGGAGGAATCAACTTTTTCAGGCAATATTTTATTTATTTGTTACATTTGTATCCCACCTTTTCCCACTTATTAGTAGGCTCAAAGTGGCTTACATAGTTCCGGAGAGGTGGTTACAGACTCCGGTGTGAACAAATACAGTATAGGGGCACTATTAGAGTGACAAATACAGTAAAGAAGCATTGGTAAATAGGTTGGGGTGATTCAGACAAAATGTTAGGGTGTGATCATGCGATCATATTTCCTTGCTACCCAGAAATGCCCTCTAGTTTACAGGAAATTATACTTTTCTTGCAGCCAATCCTCTGGGAGCCTCAAAACCTCAGACTCTCGTAAGTCCTTTACCAACATTTTTACATATTTTGCAAACAGTAACTTTCCTTAAAGAGGAGCTTGGTAAGTTTAAACTTTAAAGCCATATTGCTGACCAATCTCTCAACCAGAGAAAACAACGAACTTACAACCATCACCATGTACTTTGTGGATACCTGGATTAAATCATACAAGGCACAAGCTAAGAATCATTTCTGAAAATCCTTCCAAAGATCCTACACCATGGATCCCTTAGGTAGCTACTGCACCCATTTAAAGAAGCCCTTGCTATGCAACCTTTGCAGATGGCCACTTGCAGGGCCAGCGCCAATAGTTTATATGGCTGCTTTATCTGCTTTATCAGATTTGCTTGCCCCTTGATCATCTTGATCATTAGAGCAGATACTAGGGCAGAAATGGCTTCTCCTTCACCAGGCAGGGTACAGTTTGGTTACAAATATATTTTTATTTATTTAAAAGGACTACAGTACTGATTGGGGAACAATACACATTTCACAGTATTAGAGACATACTTCAAAATTCAGTTAAAGACAGTACTGAAGACATTCATCATAATTAACTCTGCCCCAGCATTGTATCAGTGGTTCACAGTTATTCTAGGAAGGTGACCTCAAATGTTTGTTGAAAAAGGACGATTTTTAGGGCCTTCTTAAATTCTCCTAAACTTGTAGTGCTTGGAGCTGGTGAGGAGGTGATTTCCATTATCTGGGACCAGCAATATAGAAAACTGAATTCCTATATTTGTCCAGAAAGATGGTCTTAAAGGAGGGAATGTCAAGCAGACTAGAGGAGGCAGATCTCAAGGACTTGGAAGGCTGATGTAAATGTAATCCTGTAGAGATCACTGGTGAAACGTTGTTGGTTATCCCCTTAAATACTAACAGTAGGATCTTATATTGCACTCTGTAAGAGATGGGTAACCAATATAGAGATAAAAGCAAGAATAATATGTTATGAGCGGTTCATGTCCAGAAGAACCCATGCTGCAGCGTTTTGAACAAGTTGTATCGATTGTAGAACGTACTTAGGCGAGCCTAGCAGTAAGGCATTACAGTAGTCAAAAAGGCATTACTGTAGTCAAAGTGAGGCATTACCGTACTTTACACTACTAGACAAAAATTCTCAGAGGTTAGATAATCATTCAGTCTTCTTACAAGCCTTAGTTTGAAAAAAGACAGTCTAATCAATTTGGCAACTTGCGGTTTCATATTCAGCAATGGGTCTATCAGAACACCTAGCAAGCAAATTTTCTTGCTGACTACAATTTTCATGTTGTCTATAAGAAAAGAGTCTGAAGCATTAACTTGGATAGTACCAGATAGGATGATAGCTTGTGTTTTAGACATATTCAGATTAAGCTGATTTGATCTCATCCAGTGCTTAATGGTTTTGAAGTATGAACACAGCAGCTGGATACTTTTGGTCATTGAATTCTTGATCTTAAAGAAGAATTAGATATCATCTGCGTAAATACAATAGCGAACACCCAGGCCTTTAAGGAGTGTACATAGAGGAAGAAGGAAGATGTTGAACAATGTTGCAGATATAGCAGACCCCTGGTGAACCCCAGTAGTCAGCCTGATCACGTCAGCCTTGCACTACACAGTAGTGTCATCCTTCCAAGAATGAAGAAAACCATTATGCGACTGTTGCTGTAATCCCAATCTCTTGTAGTCTTTTGTAGCAAGATCGAATGACTAATAGAGTGAAACTAGAAGAAAGGCTTCCCCTTTAACAAATCCCGCTCTGATAAGTTCAAACATGGATAGCATTAGTGTTTCTGTTTCATGTTCACTTCTAAAGTCAAACTGATAGTGGTTCAGCACTTAATGTTCATTCATAAAGTCAACTAACTGAAACAGGACGGCTTTTTCAATGACTTTTGCCAGAAAAGGGAGCGAAGAAATAGGTCTGCAGTATCTTTAAAGTATCTAGTGTTTCTTTTTTTTACGTAGGGGCCTCATTGATTCTAGTTTTAATGAATCAATAGACCATCAGTCAGAGATTTGCTCACTATACATAATACATCATTAACTGCTACTTAGAAATATGAGGGCAGATAAGAGACAAATGGCCCATCCACAGCAATCACTATCTCCTCCTCTCTCTAAGAGATCCCACGTGCCTGTCCCATGCTTTCTTAAATTCAGACAGTCCTCGACTCCAACACTTTCACCGGGATGCGATTCCACGCATCCACCACCCTTTCCTTGAAAAAGTACTTCCTTAGATTACTCCTCAGCCTGTAACCTCTTAACTTTATCCTATGCCCACTCATTCCTTAGTTTTCCTTCATTTGAAAGAGGCTCATCTCCAGTACATTAATGCCACAGAAGTATTTAAACGTCTCTATTATATCACCTCTCTTCTGCCTTTCTTCTAAAGTATACATATTGAGAGCCTTAAGTCTGTCCCCATACGCTTAGCAACAGAGACCACTGACCAATTTTGTAGCTGCCCTCTGGACCGACTCCATCCTGTTTATATCTTTTTGTAGATGTGGTCTCCAGAATTGCACACAGTATTCTACATGGGGCCTCACCAGAGACTTATACAAGGGAACTATAACCTCTTTTCTTCTGCTGGCCATTCCTCTCCCTATGCACCCGAGCATCCTTCCTTTTCTACCTGTTTGGCCACCTTGAAATTATCTGACACAATCACCACCAAGTCACGCTCTTGAAGTACTTCACCCCCTATACCGTTCCCTTGGGCTTTTGAAACCTAAGTTCATGACCCTGCATTTTTTAGCATTAAATCTGAGTTACCAATCAATGGACCATTCTTCCAGATCCCTCCTCAAGCTAGCCACACCCTCCGGGATGTCATCCCTATTACAGAGTTACAGAGTTTAGTATCATCCACGAAGAGACAAACCTTACCAGACAGTCCTTCTGCAATATCACTCACAAAGATGTTAAAAAAAAAGCCGGACCAAGGACAAATCCCTGCAGTACACCACTGATAATGTTCTTTTCCTCAGAGCAGACTCCATTTACCACTATCCTCTGTCTCCTTCCACTTAACCAGTTTTTAACCCAGGTAGTCACTTTAGGACCCATCCTGAGGGCACTCAGTTTATTTATCAGTCGTTTATGAGGAACTGTGCCAAAGGTTTTGCTAAAATCCAAGTTCACCTCATCTAGAGCCCGTTCTCTATCCAACTGTTTGGTCACCCAGTCAAAATAATCAGTCAGATTAGTCTGGCAAGACCTGCCTATAGTGAAACCATGCTGTCCCTGGCCCTGTATTCTTCTCCAAGAACCTTAATTACTTTGACCTGGCAGGGATTAAATGTGGAACTGGATGGAATTTTTTTCAGGATAGATGTTATTTGCTCCTATATGAACCTTCATCCCTGCATTGGGGTACCCCATCAGTGGCGTTCCTAGGGTGGCTGACACCCGGGGCGGATCGCCGATGCGCCCCCCCCCCCCCCCCCGGCGAAACGACACCCCCCCCGGGTGCATTTTTACCTGCTGGGGGGTGCCGCGCGCCTGTCGGCTTCGCTCGTTCCATGCTCCCTCTGCCCCGGAACAGGAAGTAACCTGTTCCGGGGCAAAGGGAGCACGGAATGAGCAGCGCCGACAGGGCCGTGGCACCCCCCCAGCAGCGTGCACCCGGGGCGGACCGCCCCCCGCCCCCCCTAGGAACGCCACTGTACCCCATTCCACTGTGAAGATGTGTCTGTTCACTCTCTGCACCACAAAGGTTCTATCTGGCTCATAGATTCCTTCCAATAATAGATCTTCCTTTTTCTCATACTCTGAGGGGGTGGTCTTCTGATACCTTTAGTATCAACAGGACCTGGCAAATCAGGGACATCAACTCAACCTGTGGAAAATCCAGACCACTGAGGCATCATCATTTGCTGGGAGCTCTCCCTCTCTGCTGTCCACTATTCTGTGGATAGCTTTTGAAGAGAATGGAAGTAATTTCATCCACATCTTTTCATCTTCTTCTTCCTGCATCTGTCCATTAAGAGAGGAACCCTTCTTCTAGGTCCCTGGCTCCTTCTTTAAACAGAAGGTATGATGCATCAACGACACCAATTCAGGAAAAAAAACCCCAAAGAAACAACCTGAACAATTGCCACCACCAAGGAACTTGCTCCTAGAACCCTGACAGGACTCAAACCGGCAGCTCCTCTAACAAGGTGCTGCTCCGAAACTGGCATAATGGTGGCTTTTTCTGCAAAGAGGCAGATTCACTGGGGCCTGAAGGTCCGCGTGTTAGAGCAGCCCCCACCACCTTCACTAGTACTTGGCTCTCCCTGTTGCCAGTGCTCAGTGAAATTTGATCCTCTAGAACCAGCATTTGATTTCTCCAATGTGTGCTCTCTCAGTCACAGCCCTGACCAAAAGAGCTGAGAGTCATGTGGTGGCTGTTGCAGATCTCAAAACACATGTTGTACTTGGCCTACTCTAACATGGCTCAATCCTGCTCAGTCCATTGTGGCTTGAATAGTCCATAGATTCATGTGTATGGACCAGCCAGAGATTCCTTCCCATGCCCCCAGGAAATGGACCTCTTTTCTCCATTTGCTTAGAAAATCTGCTTCCTTTCTCTTTGTATGTTCTCTTCTTCCTTTTTTTCTGCAGGTTCTGTCCCCTTCCCATCCCTGTGGGCTCTGTCCTCATCTGTAGAAGCCTAGAGCACTTATGATTTTATATTTAAATCTTTTTATTAAACTATAAAAAGGAACAATATGCTGTACAACTGTTGTGTATAAATTACAAATAGAAAACAATAATAACAATCAGCAGCTATAATAAATCCTCCCACCAACACCACCTTCTACTCTTCCAACCCCAACAATAGCTGACTTCTGCTACGCCAAAGAATCCTAATCCATCCTGTTAAAATGTCTAGGGATACAAAATACAACCCTTTCTGTATGCCCTAGAGGGGAGAAATATGCCATATGAAGCACTGTTATGATTTTTTAATCTGGGGACGAATATGAAGTCATCAACAATCTCAGGATTCAGTCTAGCTCCCTGTCTTCCACAGTCCATCCTGCAATAGAAGATGTCTTCTTAGAAGATGTGCTGGTAGCAGGATGTACAGGATCCCCCATACAAATTTTGCTAGCTGTGGCCAGCATGTTTGCTTGTTTTTCCATTAAAAAAAACATTGTCGTCTGCATCAAACAAATAACAGTTCAGTTCATTAACAGGCTTCAAAGTAGAAAATGACATGAGGACAAAGTATGTCCCGTCCTCATGGGCTCTGTCCCTGACCCCACCCCACCCCACCCCATCCCATCCCCTCAGGATTTGTCCTCACTTGTAGGGTCTGTCTTGTAGGGTGAAAATAAGTAATTAGGGCAATAATTACTTATTTTCACCCTACAGTCCCTGTCCCTGCAGTTACCGTGGGTCCCCGTCCCCATTTCATTCTCTACTGGAGACTGAGAAATACTGGCTGGCTGTGAACTACACAGGATCCTCATAAGATGATGTCATCAAACTAGCGGTTCTCAGTCTCCTTCTACTGGTAGGCGAGTGGAAACCCACACATTTGGACTGGTCTGGAGGCAGATGAAGAACAAGAATATCAAAGTCTGAGAAATCTCTCTGCACTGTGAAGATTTATATTTTGAAACAAAAATAGCCTGCCTCAAAAAAATGACAATATTCACTTCCTTTTTCACTACTGTTCAAAGTAATGATTCCAAAGTTTTGTAACAATGAGAATGCTAGTGGGTTTCAGCATAGCAGTTTAAAATGACAAATAAAGATGCTGTGCAGGGCTATTACTCCCTTCTCAATCAAAAATGGTAAAGACGAGTTTATTTTTTTGTTATGCTTTCAGTAGTACTCTAATGTGGGATTTACAAAAGTGTTCAGACAGTCATCAGCTAGACAGTTCCAGGAAATTACGATGCATAGAAATGTCCTTAAGATTGTTTCTCACCATCTTTCACTGTTCCAGGTTTCTTCATTACCCTTTGTCTGCTATAACCTAGCAATTTGGGTTTTTCCTTTTTATTTGAGCCTTGCAGCCAACTGATATCAGTCTTGCTGTCATCACACTTATCGGTGTCGGTGTCGCTAAAGAGATGTTTCCTACTATTGTGTGTTCTTGGCTGTAAAAGTTTAAAAAAATACAACATAATCTGTTCATATATTCTTTAATAATATGATGTCCAATATTAAGCCGGTAGCAATCAATGTTCTGATTGTGGTCACGTTAAACCCAGAAATTTAATGCTGGGCAATGCCTGGGCACTGGCATTGGATTTCTGGGTTTGTGTAGCTAGCTAACACCTAGCCGGTTAAGCATGATATTCAGCACTTAACAGGTTATGGGGCACTGCATAAACACAGGACTGACTTTTATGCAGTCCCATTTATGTAGTTATACTGGCCAGTTAAGTGCTGACTCTGCTCCCAGAACACCTCCAAAACAGCCAGTTTTCACTTTGGCACTAACCTGTTATTTTCAGTGGCACTAACCAGTTAAGTGCCAGTGAAAATGAGTGGATAGCCCTGAACAGGCTATTTAACCGGCAAGGAATCATTTCTGGATAGTTAAATCGCTTTGAATATAAGCCCAGTGTTTCAATATGATGGACATGCTAAGGTATTTGTCACATTCAAGTGTGATGAAGATCAAAGGAACAAAGAGGTAAAAACAACCAAGCTAATTTTATGAGGCTCAATAATAAAAGGTGTAAATGCTTATAAATTCAATTCATCCTAGGTTGTTTATGTATATGATGTTGTAACTTACCAAGAAGTCTGATGGTAAGTGGGATAATAACAACAATAATCATAATAATATGAACACCGGAGGTGTAGGAATCAGTAATTCCTGCCTCTCTGATGATTTTCTCTCCTGCATTATCCATTTGTTTGAGCCTTGCAGCCAACTTACTTTTTTTTTTTTTTTTTTTGCAGTCTTGGATGCAAGAATTAAAGGCTTCAAACAGTCTGATGCTATGAAAAAGGGAAGACCCAACTTGTACCTGGCTCTGTACTATTACTATAATGGATCCTCACACTCAGGATTTCCTTCCATTACTGACACACAACAGTAAAATTAGTGAACTAGGTAGTATGAAACAGAACTACTTTACTAATATATATAGGTGGCTCATATCAGGAAGAATGCAAGCTCCAGAGCAAAGATACATTACAAAACATGCATAAGAACTTGCTAAATGAACACAGACCAAATAAACTCAGTTTTAAAAGCTTGCCTTTTTCTCTTCATTCTTTTTGATTTCAGATTTGCTTCCATCAGGATTCCTTAAGAAAAATAAACCAGAGGTTAAAATTCTTTAAAATAAACTACTAGCTTTTATTTTTGGGGATTTTAAGTGATAAAGATTAAGTTTAACCTTTGTCTGCCGCATACCATTTGTAAAATGGAACTTTATTCAACAGAACATCAGAACCACAAAACCAGCTAATTTTGCACGCACCCACAAATTCTATGTGGCAAATTCAATTACTGGTTTAAAGGTTAGTGATTGGTCAAGGAGAAGAATCCCGTGAATTGATCAGAGACTGCAAATTTGCCCTAAAACAGTTTTATGGATCAGGTGCCAGCAGCAATGGCTTGAAGTTTAATTTTGCTGCAATAAGTGCATTCGTAATTAACAGTAGATTAATTTACTGCTCTAATTCAATGTTAATTAGACATTATAAAAGGCAACAGCTAGCTGCGAGTAATTTTGCATTAGTAAGCATAAAATGCACGTTCTGACTCAGGCATGTGCGCTTTTATATGACCTACACATAGATATGCCTAGGAGCATAGCTTGGTTGGAGCAGAGGCAGAATTGTGATGTTTGAATATACTTTATAAAATGTGTGTGGACAGAGTGCATGCACACATTTATACCTGCCTCGAACTGCGTATGAACTTGTGTGAAAGAATTTATGTACTACTGGGGATATTTTTGAATCTACTTTATAAACAGGTAATTTCACTGCCATTGGCGACTGTCTGTGAAGAATTAAGGCCAGTGCTGGGCAGGCTTGTATGGTCTGGGTTCTGTATTTAAGATGGGCCGGAGAGGGCTTCGACAAACTCCAGTAATTTGGAACATGAGGACAGTACTGGGCAGATTTTTACAGTCTATGTCCCTCAATTGGCAACTTCAGTAGTTGGAAACTAAGAAAAAGGCTGAGCAATCTATGTCTCAGAAATGCCAAAAAGAGACAATGATCAAGTATTTTATATCACATTCATTGCTGGGTTAATCACGACGATAATGAGTGTGACTGTTGGGCAGACTGGATAGACCGTTCAGGTTTTTATCTGCTGTCATTTACTATGTTACTATGACCTGCTGAGGGAAGGAAACATTTATTGGAGTTTCTTACCTCCTGGAAATTACATTCAAACATGGGAAAAGGTAAACTTGAGGTTAAATATGTAACTTCATTGGGGTTTTTTTTTGTTAAACTTACTCTATTTAGCAAAGTCAGTTTATTTAGTCTCTGTTAGGGTTTTATATAAATAGTGCTTTAGAGTCTAGTTTAGTATTTTAGGTTGCATTTTAGAGCTTAACATAACATTAGATTAAAGAACAAATACCGGCTGAGGGAACCCTCTTTTGGGGGGTTTACATGTCAAGGGAAGAAAAAGTAGACAATACGGATGGAGATTGTCTAGAGGGCAGCTACTAAAATGATCAGTGGTCTTTGTCATAAAGTGTATGGAGACAGACTTAAAGATCTCAATATGTATACTTTGGAAGAAATGCGGAAGAGGGGAGACATGATAGAGATGTTTAAATACCTACGGGACATAAATGCACAGGAGGCAAGTCTCTTTCAACTGAAACAAAGCTCTGGAATGAGGGGACATAAGATCAAGGTGAAAGGGAATAGATTCAGAAGTAACCTGAGGAAATACTTCTTCACAGAAAGGGTGATGGATTCATAGAACGGCCTCCTGGTAGAGGTGATGGGGATGAAAATTGTATCTGAATTTACGAAAGCTTGGGACAAGCACATAGTATCTCTAAGGGAGTGAATGGGAGAGCAGATGGCATTAGATAGCACAGACAGGCAGACTGGATAGGCCACATGGTCTATATTTGCCTTCATTTTTCTTTGTTTCTATGTTGCCTTTAAAAAAAGAGTCATAAATAGGTGCATTTTTGGAAAAATATATAGTGTCCATTTATAACATTTCTCCCACATGTGTAAATGGTGATTTATGTGTGTTTCCTCCTTTAATGCAGCCAAAATAATGTGTTTTCAGAATGCACTTATTTTAAGGTGAAACTATGTTTATCTAACATAGTAAATGACGGAAGATAAAGACCTGTACAGTCCATCCAGTCTGCCCAACAAGATAAACTCATTTTACATGGTATGTGATACTTTATATGTATTCCAGAGTTTGATTTGTCCTTGCCTTTCTCAGGGCACAGACCATAGAAGTCTGCCCAGAACTGTTCTTGTACTAAGTTCTGAAGCTAATGTCGAAGCCCATGCCTATCTATTCAGTCACGATCAGGGCATAGACTGTGGAAGTCTGACCAGCTCCCATTTTGTTTCCCAATTTCCGGTGTCGCCACCCAATCTCCACTAAGATTCCATGGAACCATTCTTTCTAAACAGGATTCCTCTGTGTTTATCCCACGCATGTTTGAATTCCATTACCATTTTCATCTCTACCACCTCCCGCGGGAGGGCATTCCACATGTCCACCACCCTATCCATGAAAAAATACTTCCTGATATTAGTCCTGAGTCTGCCCCCTTTCAACCTCAATTCATGTCCTCTAGTTCTACCGCCTTCCTGTCTCCGAAAAAGGCTCATTTGCAGATTAATACATGAGTGGGTTGCGTCTCCCAACCAGAAAATGAACACCAAGCCCACGGACATTTCAGTGACATGATCAGTAGCATAAGAAAGAGTGCAGCCCTGGAACTTGCCAGTATTCTATTGCCAAAGCTGATGTGAAACACTTGAAAATCATTATAAATCAACCTTATAGCTGAACCCCATGGAAAGTCATGAATGATGCTCAGGAAGGACCATCATAATGGAACAGCATGACTGCTCACTATGATGGAGCACTATGAATGACCAATATGACAGGTCATCACTGTGAAAGAACATGTTGCCTCAATATCATAGACCAATTTTACAGATCTACCACATGAACCAACCATATACTTACAAACTCACATGTACCAAAATCCTGGATCAAAGTTCTGCAGTAATAGAGGGTTTCCACCTTCCTCAGCACTAGGAAACAAAACACCCTGGAGCTATCTCAAGGAGAAGCCTGAGAGGTCCCTCATCAGTAGCCTATAATGCAAGGCACTGGCATTTTTCATATGATGTCTATGTAAATTAAATCTCTTTTTTAGCATCTGGCTTGTTACGCCAATATAGCAACCTTCTTCACACTTTTTACAATGAATGATATATACCAGGTCCTAGACTGGTTTAACAGGCCTCAAGGAAAGGAAATTAGCAAATTTCACCTTAAAATCTTACTGCTAGACCAGTAAGATGTACCAAAGCTTCTAGTCTCAGGGTGGGAGACCCCTAGAACCTCACTTCTTCATGGCATCATCCTCCTCTCATAAACTACCTTACAATTCTTAAACCAGGAAGGATGGGGAAGGGGGCAAATACCGAGCAAGATGACACCACATCCAGAGCCTCATGCCAAGAAGCTTTGGGTTGTGCTGAGGACATCACAAACTACTAAAGAACAGGTCAAAACCAACAGACAAAAACCCATACAGAGACACCATGGCTACATTAGTGCTCTAGGGCACAGACAACCAGGCACTGCCTTGCCTCTGAACTGTCCACCATGCAGAGAAAGTAATCAGAAACCCAACTAACAAGAGAAAGGAAACTTCTGTCTAGAGGTTTCTGAGGATTCTCAGAACTAATCAACAAGCTTCATACTGCCAAGGCATCCTGTAAGAGAAACTACCCCCAAATAAGGGCAAACTGGTCTACAACCTCATTGCCATCAGGTGTACCCCAGCCCAAGGAGTCCACAATAACCTGTCTGGTCCCTTTTTGTATTAGGCAAGGAGAAGAAGGGCCAGCAGACATATATCAAAGCCAGGTTATCCAACAGACTGACCTATAACTGGATACTTATCCCCCTGGCTATAAATTATTTTTCCTCCTTTGGCCAAAAACCTAATGAGTCTAAGTGTTGGGCAAACTGGCTGGACCATTCAGGTCTTTATCTGTCATCATCTACTATGTTACTATGCTACTACTGATTACGTCACTGAAATGTCAGTGTTCTCTACTCCATCTGCTGGTTAGGGGACATAATCCACTAGTCTGGACAGATCTAGCAGGATGGTAAGGAAGTCTTGTTAAGAGGAAGCATTTCTGTGATGCGTATAGAGTGCATTTTCAAGTCTGAGTGTACTTATCAAGCAAAATTCTAGATAGAACTCCAGGTTCAAATCACCATAGGAACTTCGCGTCTCAGACAATATTTGAACAGAAAGCACACTTGCACTTTCTTTGTTAAAATTGTTAAAATTAGCACAGGAAAAAATATGGGGAATCTCTATCAATGTGGGATGTTTGAGATCTGCCCTATGAACTTAATCAAGGCATTTAAGGGTCCTTTTATTAAGGCACACTAACGATTAGCATGCACTAAATTCCGCCTAGCCCATTGTATACCTATGAACTGCATGGCACTTAACGCACACTATTTTGTTAGCACATGATAAATCTGTTTGCACGCCTTAGTAAAAGGACCCCTTAATCTAGTGTTTCCTAACATGGGAATTTTTTACAGTAATTTGTTGAGCTAATGACATTTTTTAGGAGAGGATACAAAAATAACTGAAACAGAAACAGCTACTTAACAGTGCATTTAAATATATTCAACTTTTCTGAAATGTGTACATCTTTCAGAAATAAAAGAATATGACATGCTACTCTTACATTTTGCTTGTTAGTCCCAGACTAGATTTCTGTTTTGTAGTTGATAATTCCTGGACCTACAATGTACACAAATCTGTTAACCACAAGCAAATCAGATACAGCAGTAACTTAATCAACTGATAACATGTAACATGAGAGGGAGAGAGAGAGAGAGAGAAAATATTGCACTATAAATGTAAATTTCTTATTTAAAAACACCAAGGAGGCCATATCTAGGGCAGTTTCTCATAGTTTAGCAAATATCTGTGCCTAGCTTGCAATCTGGATATCATTACTGCTTCTGATGTTCTAAGGCAGAAGTACTGATCTGTCATGAGGAAAGGAGTACTCCAATATTGACACTTCCCAAAGAGCCTCACCTATTAAAAGTGCAATCTTTTAGTCCCTCATGAACACTAAAACATAACTGCTTGCCTAAGAAAGAATAACTTAGAATTGAGAGGTTCAAGACCACTGCAATTCTTTTCTAGAATCTTGACAAAATTAATCTAGTACAAAACTAGTTGTATGTCACAGAAGGTAAGATTGAACCTTTCCAGCAATAATTATTTCCAGAATTCAGGGTAACAAGGCAGCGGATACAACCCTTTAAATTTTCAAAATGACAAATGTCTTCACACATTATTCCATATGTTTCAAAGCGTTTTTTATGATCTATCAATGATAATAGATTAGTTCTTCCTGGACCTGCCAGAGCAAGCTGGGCGAGCACTAGAAATAGTGCTTTCTTCTTTTTAGTTCACAACCTTTGGAAAAATCTTTCCTTAGCAATTTGCTCGGAGCATAACCTAGCCTTGAAAACGCACTTTTACACCATTGCCTTCGGGAGATCACCGGGATCCCAGACGAGCGAAAGACCTGATTGATATTTTGATGATATCCAATTATCTTACAACAGAGTGCTATGATTCCTTTTGTTAATGTATGATTCTTGGTGTGACTGTGAAGGCATAATCGAAAGGGACACCCAAGTTTTGATGAGGACGTCCTCGCAAAACATCCCGGAGGGGAAGGGAAACCCGTATTATCGAAACAAGATGGACGTCCATCTTTCGTTTCAATAATATGGTCGGGGATGCCCAAATCTTGACATTTAGGTCGTCCTTAGACTTGGTCATTTCTGATTTTCAGCGATAATGAAGTAGAGGAGTGTGGTAACCGTGTTAGTCCACTCTTAAGGTTATCAATAGAAATCAAACAAAATAAAACATGGAAAAGAAAATAAGATGATACCTTTTTTATTGGGCATAACTTAATACATTTCTTGATTAGCTTTCGAAGGTGCTTACCTCATGCTGTTCATACTATGTAACAAGGACTTGTAAGTAACATAACTTTTGATCTAGACCTGCTACTTTGCCTTACTTAAGCACAGATTATCTGTAAAGATCTCTTAAAACCTACCTCTCGTGTGCAATTGTATATTAAATCAACCTTTTTGAAGCTAAAAATACGGTCTCTTTGTGTTCTGAGTATATGGTATCTTTTATATATACTTAATTTATTTAATTTATTGCAATTATCACCTTTGGTGATTGGTGGAGAAATTAATATCCTAAAACTTATAAATACAGCACCTGCTCTTAAATTATAAACAGTAGTGAGTGCTCTAGAGCTCTTTCCCTCAAAATAAATCATTTCTTGTAACATTTTTTATTGACGAAGAAGGGCAACCTTCGAAAGCTAATCAAGAAATGTATTAAGTTATGTCCAATAAAAAAGGTATCATCTTATTTTCTTTTCCATGTTTTATTTTGTTTGATTTCTATTGATAACCTCAGCGATAATGGAAACTAAGGACGCCCATCTCGGAAACGACCAAATGCAAGCCCTTTGGTCGTGGGAGGAGCCAGCATTCATAGTGCACTGGTCCCCCTGACATGCCAGGACACCAAGCGGGCACCCTAGGGGGCACTGTAGTGGACGTCAGAAAAAGCTCCCAGGAACATAGCTCCCTTACCTTGTATACTAAGCCCCCCCAAATCCCCCCCCCCCAAAATGCACTACCCACAACTGTACACCTCTACCATAGCCCTTACAGGTGAAGGGGGACACCTAGATGAGGGTACAGTGGTTTTCTGGTGGGTTTTGGAGGGCTCACATTTACCACCACAAGTGTAACAGGTAGGGGGGGATGGGCCTGGGTCTGCCTGCCTGAAAGTGCAATGCACCCACTAAAACTGCTCCAGGGACCTGCATACTGCTGTAATGGACCTGAGTATAACATTTGAGGCTGGCATAGAGGCTGGCACAAAACATTTTTAAAGATGTTTTTTTGATGGTGGGAGGGGGTTAGTGACCACTGGGGGAGTAAGGGGAGGTGATCCCCGATTCTCTCCAGTGGTCATCTGGTCAGTTCGGGCACCTTTTTGTGGCTTGATGATAAGAAAAACAGGACCAAGTAAAGTCGTCCAAGTGCTCGTCAGGGACGCCCTTTTTTTCCATTATGGGTCGAGGACAGCCATGTGTTAGACACGCCCAAGTCCCGCCTTTGCTACGCCTCCAACACGCCCCCACGACGGAAAGCAGTTGGGGACGCCCAAAATCGGCTTTTGATTATGCCGATTTGGGCAACCCTGTGAGGACACCCATCTTCTGATTTGTGTCTTAAGATAGGCTTATTTTCGCAAGAGAAGGACGCCCAATTGTCTTTCCTATGTAATTTTGGAGTTCTTTTTCTTTAATGTATATTTTATTGTCTGTAAACTACCTTCACTTACATGGCAAATTAGGCGGTATATTAAGTTCCAGAATAAACAAACAAACAAATTCAGACTGGTCTGCACTGTAGGGCTTGGTACAAAAGTCTCCTCTTCTGTTAGCCCCTCCCCATTTCACCTCACTATCTCAATATCATACAAATATCTTGCAGTTAAAATCTTACACCAAGCTAGAGGGAGTGACATCACCAGCTGAAATGGCTGCTTGACTCAACAGCTCCAGGCTGACCCCCTCTTAAAGCATAATATTTCTGCACCATTTGGTGATTCCTCTTCACAATAACACGTGTACTGAGCCTACCCTGCACTGTCAAAGCAAGAAAGATGAGTATTAAGAATCGGCAAGAAGACTTAACGGGCTTTGTGTATTCGGGAGGCTTGGGGCCTAACCACATGGAAGTGAGTTAGGTGCTGGTGCCGGACCTCTTGCAGCAGCTGGGCTATTTATGACTGGAAAATCCTCAGCCACACAGCTTGGGGATCCCCTGGCCGAGATTTAGGACTGGTTAAGTAAGATTAAATCCAACATTAAGGCAGTTCGGACAGCGATAGCCACACTGGGAGCCGACCTCCGCGTTGAAATTAATTTTTGCTTATACCCTACACTGTCAATTAAAATGTTCTATTACATATTGTGTTGACATTGTAAGTATTATACTATATTACTGATTAGGGGACAATGCTAAACTGCCAGAGTCATACGTTCACAACCTATTACAAAAAGACTCCAGTATGCTATTAATATCAAAAAGCTTTTTATTGCACTATAAAACATCTGACACTTCTACTTAACTAAAACACACATTCATCCCATCCATTCACCGTTCACTACCTGTGCCTGAATATCAAATACAAAAAGATCTAATACACATTAAATACCCCTGCACATGACGAATGCTGTTAACATTACAATATATAGTGCCTTGCAGCAGTACGAACAGCAAAACGCTCTTTTTCAATTAACACCAAGCATTCCACCTGGTCGATATAAACACATAATGAGCCAGTGCTGACTGCTTACGTCCAAAATATGCAGAGCAAGTTAGTATACAAACAGAATATTAGCTGTTCAACTTTAGTCCGAGCGTTCACATAACGTTCTTGAAGATCAATTTACAGGTACTGAGTGATCGGTGACTGATCCACTGACCAAGGAGAGTTAGCTCCTACTCATGCCGGTTCCCCGATGCTGGACCGCATTTTGGAAATCTTCCTTAGGAGGAACCATCACCACATCTATAACATCTCAATAGTATCATCATTTTCACCATAAATCCTCAAAATATACTATTACTGCTAAACTAACTAATTGTATAACACTTACATTCAATGATATAAACGGCTGCACGCCAGAATGGAGCTCCCTCAGGAGTGGGTCACAAACCACCGCACTGAAAGTTGCTACAAATGGTGCACGGGGCCGAATTTAAATGGCTGACGTAGGTACTCCACCCACCTTTTGTTAAAGGGACACGATGTTAAACCCATTCGACCTCTAAATTGAGGCCATTGGGAGCCACAGTCCCCCAAGTAAAAATATACCACTGTTCAATAACTAACAAACTAGCACTGACATCACCTCCCCTGTTGAACGGAAAGAGATGTACTAAAACCACACAACGAAGTTGGTCTATAGAGTGATTACACTCTACCCAATGTGCTGCTAAGGGATTTTCTTGTTTATTGTGCCGCAGGTTGCTGATATGTTCAGCCAACCTGTGCTTCAGTTGTCTTTTAGTATACCCGATGTAATACAACTCACATGGGCATACAATACAATAAATAACCCGTTCACTAGAGCATGAGGTGTGTTGTCTTAAACTAAACTGTCTGTTAGTATGGAGGATGGGGACCGTAGAAGTATCCCACTGATAACGGCAGTACAAGCATTTCCCACAAGGAGAATGCCTGCTGATGCCAATATTCCTGCAGGCATTCTCCTGTGTTGTCTGAAAGCTGTTTATGTCCTTCTTTGATGTATTTTTGTGTGCCCATAATCACTACAGAGCTTCCCTTGTCTGCAGGTTTGATAATGCGTTGGTTGTTTTGTAGGGTTTTTATGGCCGCTCTTTCTGGTGGAGTAAGGTTGTACAGAATTTTCTTTTGTTTGCTGGAGAGTTGTGATTTTACCCTATGCCTGAAACTTTCTATGTAGTTGTCCAGTTTGTTGTTTGTCCATCGTGTGGGGTGAAATATGTGTTCTTTTGTTTAAAATTGTATTCCAGTCTGTTGGGAGTTTTGTGGAAATGTACCTCCAAGTGGAGCTTTCTAAAGAATTCTTCCAGGTCCAAGTATAGTTGAATTCATCCAGCTTGCTGGCTGGACAAAATGAAAGCCCTTTGGAGAGTACAGACATCTTATGCTGTGATAATTGATAGTTTGAAAGGTTTACTATCCCCATTTGATTTCCATTTCCAATAGTGTGATCAGTGGGGGTTTACCTGCAGGGTATCTGCAGACTTTCTTGATCTTCCGGTTTGTTTGGGTTCTGATTCTCACATATCTCAGATAGATTGGAAAGTGCATCCAAGTTGTATGGGGTTGCTGGTTTTGCAGCACTGCCTGTGCTCCAAGATGAGATGTTTTTCTCTCTGTGGTTCTGCAGAAGAGAAGATAGCTTTATTTCTTTTTTTGCTGATAGTAATGTGTTTTTTTCACTTGGATATGTTGCAGGTCTTCCTTTAATTGGCTGATAAAGTACAGATGTAGTTCCTCCATGTTCCTTATGATTTCATTACTTTTGGGTTTTTATCATTTTCTTCTTGTAGTGTTGATGTATAAGTTCATTTCTTAGTTTCTGACCAGTGCATTTGCAGAGCTTGTCTGCATAGTCAGAATAGTAGCCAAAGGATTTTTGATCTTCAGTCCTTTGGGAATGTCATTCTTCTTGTAGATTGGCAGAAAATAAAGATGACTATTGTGGTGGTATCAGCCATTTATTCTTTAATGGCTGGTTCAGAGTATCATAGTATCAAGGATGATATGGCATATAAGAGTGGAATAAATAAAATGTCTTGCATATGTAATAACTGTAGCTTATTCATATCTTGGGTGATAGCATCTGAGGATTTGAAGGCGACAAAACAGTGTGACAAGGCGGTGGCCGTGGCTAGAAGGTTGTTAGGCTATATAGAGAGAAGTGTGACCAGCAGAAGAAAGGGGGTGTTGATGCCCCTGTATAAGTCGTTGGTGAGGCCCCACCTAGAGTATTGTGTTCAGTTTTGGAGGCCGTATCTTGCTAAGGATGTAAAAAGAATTGAAGCGGTGCAAAGAAAAGCTACAAGAATGGTATGGGATTTGCGTTACAAGACATATGAGGAGATACTTGCGGACCTGAACATGTATACTCTGGAGGAAAGGAGAAACAGGGGTGATATGATACAGACATTCAAATATTTGAAAGGTATTAATCCACAAACGAACCTTTTCCGGAGATGCGAAGGTGGTATAACGAGAGGACATGAAATGAGATTGAAGGGGTGCAGGCTCAAGAAAAATGTCAGGAAGTATTTTTTCATGGAGAGAGTAGTGGATGCTTGGAATGCCCTCCCGTGGGAGGTGGTAGAGATGAAAACGGTAACAGAATTCAAACATGCGTGGGATAAACATAAAGGAATCCTGTTCAGAAGGAACGGATCCTCAGGAGCTTAGCCGAGATTGGGTGGCAGAGCTGTTAGTGGGAGGTGGGGATAGTGCTGGGCAGACTTATACGGTCTGTGCCAGAGCCGGTGGTGGGAGGCGGGGCTGGTGTTTGGAGGGCGGGGATAGTGCTGGGCAGACTTATACGGTCTGTGCCCTGAAAAAGACAGGTACAAACCAAGGTAAGGTATACACAAAAAGTGGCACATATGAGTTTATCTTGTTGGGCGGACTGGATGGACCATGCAGGTCTTTTTCTGCCGTCATCTACTACGTTACTTTTGTTTCTTTTTCCATAAGTTTTTTCATATGGCTATATAGGATATCTTCTATCTTGGTTCCATCACTAGTTTCTTTTGTTTCTGCAGTGGGAGTTCAATCATTGTCCCAAGTCAAGGTACCTGCAGCTATCTCATTTAAATCTGTTAAGTGTTTCCTCGGTTGACTTTAGTCAAGGATTTTTTTCACTGAAAGATTTACTGCTGGTGATTATTAAAATAAATAAATCCTTGCAAGATAACCTGTCTCCTTTTGCTAGATCTACTAAGGAAACGGTGGTAAAGCTCAACGATCACGAAACTAGACTTAAGTCTTGCGAACAGCATTTTGATAAGACAGACTCTCAATTAACTTTGCTTCAGTCTGTTATGTCTGCTACTACTAAAGATTGTCTGAATATTCATCATCATATGGAATCTTTAGAAAATATATCAAGAGCCCGTAACCTTAGATTTTTTAATTTTCCAGTCACTCATTTTTTGGCACCCATACAGCTTCTGAAGATATATTTTAAAGATATTCTTACTTTGACAATTGAGGATTCCTCAATTAGTCATGCTTATTATCTACCTAGAGGTTCTAGGGCAACTAAAGAAAAAGGGGTTATGGATAATATTCAGTCACCTGATGATTTAACAAAATTTTTGGAATCATCTCAGGAGTCAAATACCAAAAGAGATACATTGTTGGTATCTTTTCATAAGGAGGAATTTAAATTTTTAGTTTTAAAAGCTTATTTTCCTAAAAATAAAAGTGTTTTCTTCTTTGGGTAGGCTATTATGATATTCTCTGATGTTGCCAGATCTACACAATTGAGATGGAAGAGTTTTCTTCAATTAAAATTGAGGTATTGGCTATTGAGGCCTCTTTCTTTTTGAAGTTTCCTTATAAATGTTTGGTTAGACGGGGGGGGGGGGGGGGGGGGGGGAGAGAAGGGAAAGGGGGGTAGCTTGGATGGGAAGGGGTGGCGGAGCTTTAATGTTACTGGGCTGTAGGAATGTTGCTACTGTTTACGATAGTTAATGTGAAAGAGTGTACAGCTGATGGGTAAGGGGTAGACTTTCGGGGGGAGAGAGGGTGGAAGGGAATAAAGGGGAGTTCATTGTAAAATGTTCATTAACTTGCTGGAATTGTTTTCAATTGGACGAATAAACATGATTGAAACATAAATGTTAGGTTACACTAGGGAATAATTCCTATATTTTTCTTGACACTGTTAAGTTAGAAACTTTTCTTGTTGAAAAAGAGAAGGTATAAATAATTTTATTGTTATTTTCTTTTTCATTAGGCAGGATAGGAGGTTTGAAAGATAGTGATAAGATGGCTTCTTTTAAAGTTTTTCTTTTGTTTTGTGCAGTGTAAATATCCTTTAAGTTCTCCTTGATGTGGGCTTGTATGCTGATATAATTTGTATATTACTTGTGCTATGATATTCTATACATAATACTGGTATTTCTGTTGTTGTAACATTTTGAGATATACTAATAAAAAAAAGAAAGTCTAGAAGGGTATTGATAGCTCTTTCTACCGAATATCCCTGGCAGGTTCAGAAAGTGGTACAAGATACAAAGGGACGTTACCTGCTGCCTATAGTATCTCTGGGTTAAGTAGAATATACTTTAGTTAATGTTTACTTTCCAAATGAGGAACAAGCTGTATTTTTAAGGGGATCGAGCCAAGTCATTCTATGGCATGTTGAAGGCAAATTAATACTGGGGGGAGATTTTAATTTAACCTTAAGCTCCGAATTAGACAATACAGCAACCAGAGTCCATTATGCCCAGTGGGATACAGATAAAATGAAAAGCTTTTTGGCACAGTGAGACTTGGTAAACCTATGGAGACACTTGACAGTGAAAGATTTTCTCAAGTTCATAAAACAAACTCTCGAATAGACTTTTGGTTTGGGGTCTCATTCTTCCTATGTCAGATCAGATCACTTCAGATTCTGACTCGTACCTGGTCAGATCATACACCCTTGCAACTAGATCTGTCTTTAGCATTAGACCTAAAGGGTATCTGTTATTGGCGCTTTAATGATGACATCCTATCAGACCCTGCTAATGTTGCCCAATTACAGGAAGAGCTTTTAGCATATATTAAGTTCAATGATAGTGAGGAGAAAACCCCAGCAATTTTGTGGAAGGACATAAGGAAGTAATATGAGGGAAAATAACTGCCCTGCACAAGAAAACTTGTATAGTTAAATAACAATACCTACGCCATCAGATAAATGACTTGGAACAGCAAGTTAAGGGGGCAGGTGTTCTCCTCCAGGAGAGGGTCAATTACATACTCTAAGACTAGAGTTTCATGAGCTCCAATTGGCTGAGATTTCTGAACACAGCAAGTCTGACAGGTACACTTTAAATCTGGCAATTGAGCTAGCCGCATGCTAGATCATAAACTGAAGAAACTATCAGGGCGTTCTCAAATTTTTTCAATTAGAGATGAATAAGCGAATGCTACATACCTGTAGAAGGTATTCTCCGAGGACAGCAGGCTGATTGTTCTCACTGATGGGTGACGTCCACGGCAGCCCCTCCAATCGGAAACTTCACTAGCAAAGTCCTTTGCTAGCCCTCGCGCGCCCGCGCGGCCGTCTTCCCGCCCGAAACCGGCTCGAGCCGGCCAGTCCAGTATGTAGCAAGACAATACACTTCAAGGGAAGACACAACTCCAAAGGGGAGGCGGGCGGGTTGGTGAGAACAATCAGCCTGCTGTCCTCGGAGAATACCTTCTACAGGTATGTAGCATTCGCTTTCTCCGAGGACAAGCAGGCTGCTTGTTCTCACTGATGGGGTATCCCTAGCCCCCAGGCTCACTCTAAACAACAACATTGGTCAATTGGGCCTCGCAACGGCGAGGACATAACTGAGATTGACCTAAAAAATTTACCAACTAACTGAGAGTGTAGCCTGGAACAGAACAAACAGGGCCCTCGGGGGGTGGAGTTGGATCCTAAAGCCCAAACAGGTTCTGAAGAACTGACTGCCCGAACCGACTGTCGCGTCGGGTATCCTGCTGCAGGCAGTAATGAGATGTGAATGTGTGGACAGATGACCACGTCGCAGCTTTGCAAATTTCTTCAATGGAGGCTGACTTCAAGTGGGCTACCGACGCAGCCATGGCTCTAACATTATGAGCCGTGACATGACCCTCAAGAGCCAGCCCCGCCTGGGCGTAAGTGAAGGAAATGCAATCTGCTAGCCAATTGGATATGGTGCGTTTCCCTACAGCCACTCCCCTCCTATTGGGGTCAAAAGAAACAAACAATTGGGCGGACTGTCTGGTGGGCTGTGTCCGCTCCAGGTAGAAGGCCAATGCTCTCTTGCAGTCCAATGTGTGCAGCTGACGTTCAGCAGGGCAGGAATGAGGACGGGGAAAGAATGTTGGCAAGACAATTGACTGGTTCAGATGGAACTCCGACACGACCTTTGGCAGAAACTTAGGGTGAGTGCGGAGGACTACTCTGTTGTGATGAAATTTGGTGTAAGGGGCCTGGGCTACCAGGGCCTGAAGCTCACTGACTCTACGAGCCGAAGTAACTGCCACCAAGAAAATGACCTTCCAGGTCAAGTACTTCGGATGGCAGGAATTCAGTGGCTCAAAAGGAGGTTTCATCAGCTGGGTGAGAACGACATTGAGATCCCATGACACTGTAGGAGGCTTGACAGGGGGCTTTGACAAAAGCAAACCTCTCATGAAGCGAACAACTAAAGGCTGTCCTGAGATCGGCTTACCTTCCACTTGGTAATGGTATGCACTGATTGCACTAAGGTGAACCCTTACGGAGTTGGTCTTCAGACCAGACTCAGACAAGTGCAGAAGGTATTCAAGCAGGGTCTGTGTAGGACAAGAGCGAGGATCTAGGGCCTTGCTGTCACACCAGACGGCAAACCTCCTCCAATGAAAGAAGTAACTTCTCTTAGTGGAGTCTTTCCTGGAAGCAAGCAAGATGCGAGAGACACCCTCTGGCAGACCCAAAGAGGCAAAGTCTACGCCCTCAACATCCAGGCCGTGAGAGCCAGGGACTGGAGGTTGGGATGCAGAAGAGCCCCGTCGTCCTGCGTGATGAGGGTCGGAAAACACTCCAATCTCCACGGTTCTTCGGAGGATAACTCCAGAAGAAGAGGGAACCAGATCTGACGCGGCCAAAAGGGAGCAATCAGAATCATGGTGCCTCGGTCTTGCTTGAGTTTCAACAAAGTCTTCCCCACCAGAGGTATGGGAGGATAAGCATACAGCAGACCTTCCCCCCAATCCAGGAGGAAGGCATCCGACGCCAGTCTGCCGTGGGCCTGAAGCCTGGAACAGAACTGAGGGACCTTGTGGTTCACTTGAGATGCGAAGAGATCCACCAGGGGGGTGCCCCACGCCTGGAAGATCTGACGCACCACACGGGAATTGAGCGACCACTCGTGAGGTTGCATAATCCTGCTCAACCTGTCGGCCAGACAGTTGTTTACGCCTGCCAGATATGTGGCTTGGAGCACCATGCCCTGACGGCGAGCCCAGAGCCACATGCTGACGGCTTCCTGACACAGGGGGCGAGATCCGGTGCCCCCCTGCTTGTTGACATAGTACATGGCAACCTGATTGTCTGTCTGAATTTGGATAATTTGGTGGGACAGCCGATCTCTGAAAGCCTTCAGAGCGTTCCAGATCGCTCGCAACTCCAGAAGATTGATCTGTAGATCGCGTTCTTGGAGGGACCAACTTCCTTGGGTGTGAAGCCCATCGACATGAGCTCCCCATCCCAGGAGAGACGCATCCGTGGTCAGCACTTTTTGTGGCTGAGGAATTTGGAAGGGACGTCCCAGAGTCAAATTGGAGCAAATCGTCCACCAAAACAGGGATTCGAGAAAACTCGTGGACAGGTGGATCACGTCCTCTAGACCCCCAGCGGCCTGATACCACTGGGAGGCTAGGGTCCATTGAGCAGATCTCATGTGAAGGCGGGCCATGGGAGTCACATGAACTGTGGAGGCCATGTGGCCCAGCAATCTCAACATCTGCCGAGCTGTGATCTGCTGGGACGCTCGCACCCGCGAGACGAGGGACAACAAGTTGTTGGCTCTCGTCTCTGGGAGATAGGCACGAGCCGTCCGAGAATCCAGCAGGGCTCCGATGAATTCGAGTTTCTGCACTGGGAGAAGATGGGACTTTGGGTAATTTATCACAAACCCCAGAAGCTCCAGGAGGCGAATAGTCATCTGCATGGACTGCAGGGCTCCTGCCTCGGATGTGTTCTTCACCAGCCAATCGTCGAGATATGGGAACACGTGCACCCCCAGCCTGCGAAGCGCCGCTGCTACCACAGCTAGGCACTTTGTGAACACCCTGGGCGCGGAGGCGAGCCCAAAGGGTAGCACACAGTACTGGAAGTGGCGTGTGCCCAGCTGAAATCGCAGATACTGTCTGTGAGCTGGCAGTATCGGGATGTGTGTGTAGGCATCCTTCAAGTCCAGAGAGCATAGCCAATCGTTTTGCTGAATCATGGGGAGAAGGGTGCCCAGGGAAAGCATCCTGAACTTTTCTTTTACGAGATATTTGTTCAGGGCCCTTAGGTCTAGGATGGGACGCATCCCCCCTGTTTCCTTTTCCACAAGGAAGTACCTGGAATAGAATCCCAGCCCTTCTTGCCCGGATGGCACGGGCTCGACCGCATTGGCGCTGAGAAGGGCGGAGAGTTCCTCTGCAAGTACCTGCTTGTGCTGGAAGCTGTAGGACTGAGCTCCCGGAGGACAATTTGGAGGTTTTGAGGCCAAATTGAGGGTGTATCCTTGCCGGACTATTTGGAGAACCCACTGATCGGAGGTTATGAGAGGCCACCTTTGGTGAAAAGCTTTCAACCTCCCTCCGACAGGCAGGTCGCCCGGCACTGACACTTGGATGTCGGCTATGCTCTGCTGGAGCCAGTCAAAAGCTCGCCCCTTGCTTTTGCTGGGGAGCCGCGGGGCCTTGCTGAGTCGCACGCTGCTGACGAGAGCGAGCGCGCTGGGGCTTAGCCTGGGCCGCAGGCTGTCGGGAAGGAGGATTGTACCTACGCTTGCCAGAAGTATAGGGAACAGTCTTCCTTCCCCCGAAAAATCGTCTACCTGTAGAGGTAGAAGCTGAAGGCTGCCGGCGGGCGAACTTGTCGAATGCGGTGTCCCGCTGGTGGAGAGACTCTACCACCTGTTCGACTTTTTCGCCAAAAATGTTATCCGCAAGGCGAGTCCGCAATCCGCTGCTGGAGTCTATTCTCCAGGTCGGCGGCACGCAGCCATGAGAGCCTGCGCATCACCACACCTTGAGCAGCGGCCCTGGACGCAACATCAAAAGTGTCATAAACTCCTCTGGCCAGGAATTTTCTGCACGCCTTCAGCTGCCTGACCACCTCCTGAAAAGGCTTGGCTTGCTCAGGGGGAAGAGCATCAACCAAGCCCGCCAACTGCCGCACATTGTTCCGCATGTGTATGCTCGTGTAGAGCTGGTAGGACTGGATCTTGGACACGAGCATAGAGGAATGGTAGGCCTTCCTCCCAAAGGAGTCTAAGGTTCTAGCGTCCTTGCCCGGGGGCGCCGAAGCATGTTCCCTAGAACTCTTAGCCTTCTTTAGGGCCAAATCCACAACTCCAGAGTCATGAGGCAACTGAGTGCGCATCAGCTCTGGGTCCCCATGGATCCGGTACTGGGACTCGATCTTCTTGGGAATGTGGGGATTAGTTAATGGCTTGGTCCAGTTCGCAAGCAATGTCTTCTTCAGGACATGGTGCAAGGGAACAGTGGACGCTTCCTTAGGTGGAGAAGGATAGTCCAGGAGCTCAAACATTTCAGCCCTGGGCTCGTCCTCCACAACCACCGGGAAGGGGATGGCCGTAGACATCTCCCGGACAAAGGAAGCGAAAGACAGACTCTCGGGAGGAGAAAGCTGTCTCTCAGGAGAGGGAGTGGGATCAGACGGAAGACCCTCAGACTCCTCGTCAGAGAAATATCTGGGATCTTCCTCTTCCTCCCACGAGGCCTCACCCTCGGTGTCAGACACAAGTTCCCGGACCTGTGTCTGCAACCTCGCCCTGCTCGACTCCGTGGAACCCCGTCCACGATGGGGGCGTCGAGAGGTAGACTCCCTTGCCCGCATCGGCGAAGCTCCCTCCGCCGACGTGGTCGGGGAGCCTTCCTGGGAGGTGGCCGCGGTCGGCACCGCACTCGGTACCGACGTCGGGGACCTCAACCTGGGCGATGGGCCAGCCGGCGCCACGCTCGACGGTACCGGAGGCGCAAGCACCGCCGGTACCGGAGGGGTAGGGCGCAACAGCTCTCCCAGAATCTCTGGGAGAACGGCCCGGAGGCTCTCGTTTAGAGTGGCTGCAGAGAAAGGCTGAGAGGTCGATGCAGGCGTCGACGTCAGTACCTGTTCCGGGCGTGGAGGCTGTTCCGGGCTGTCCAGAGCGGAGCGCATCGACACCTCTTGAACAGAGGGTGAGCGGTCCTCTCGGTGCCGATGCCTGCTGGGTGCCGAATCCCTCGGCGACCCAGAGCTCTCGGTGCCGACACGGGGAGGAGACCGGTGTCGATGCTTCTTCGATTTCTTCCGAAGCATGTCACCGGAGCTCCCCGGCACCGACGAGGAGGACGTCGAATCCATCCGTCGCTTCCTCGGGGCCGAGACTGAAGAAGGTCGATCTCGGGGGGGCTGTACCGCAGGAGCCCTCAGGGTAGGCGGAGACCCACCCGAGGGCTCACCGCCACCAGCAGGGGAATGGACAGCCCTCACCTGCACTCCACCCGATGCACCACCGTCCGACGACATCAGCAGACGAGGTCCTGGTACCACCGACGTCGATGCAGCTATCCGATGTCTCGGCGCCGATGCAGAGGCCCGATGCCTCGATGCACTCGATGCAGGGGCGGCCGAGGAAGATGGTCTGGACGCTGACGACGTCGATGCACTCGAAGATCCCGGTGCCGATGCCGACGAAGAGCCCGAGAACAACACGTTCCACTGGGCTAGTCTCGCTACCTGAGTCCGCCTTTGAAGCAGGGAACACAGACTGCAGTTCTGAGGGCGGTGCTCGGCCCCCAGACACTGAAGACACGACGAGTGTCGATCAGTGAGCGAGATAACCCGGGCGCACTGGGTGCACTTCTTGAAGCCGCTGGAAGGCTTCGATGTCATGGGCGGAAAAATCACGCCGGCGAAATCAAAAGCCGAAATGGCGAAAATTGAAGCACCAAAATTTAGAGGGAGAAAAATCTCGACCGAGGCCAAAAAGAGGCCTACCCCGACGACGAAAGAAAACTTACCGGGGCAAAAAGCTGGAAGTACGGGGAGGATTTACACGAAACCCGGCGGGGGGTTTCCGGAGCACTTCCCGACTAAGAGAAAACTTTCCCGAAGGAAAAAAACACGCTCAAATAAATTGGACGCGCGAGGTCGACTTTCCGGGGCTCGACATGGCGAAAACACGACCGTACCGAGTGCGGACAAAAGAAGACTGGCCGGCTCGAGCCGGTTTCGGGCGGGAAGACGGCCGCGCATGCGCGGTGCGCGCGGGCGCGCGAGGGCTAGCAAAGGACTTTGCTAGTGAAGTTTCCGATTGGAGGGGCTGCCGTGGACGTCACCCATCAGTGAGAACAAGCAGCCTGCTTGTCCTCGGAGAAAGAGACATTACATACTGCAAAAAAAAGACATATGGGAAATCTTTGTTCAATACTACACCCAGTTATATACCTTAGATATCTCTCCCACAGAGGCTGCTATTTATCATTACTTAGATAAGATTCCATTACTGCACCTTACTGGAGCCGAGGGACACTATCTCGCTTGATTGACTTGGATGAAGTGTGGTGGGCCATCTGGAACCTGCCTAATGGCAAGGCCCCAGGACTGGATGGGTTCACTAACAGATATTGTAAATGTTTTGGCAGGTATTTGGGACCATTGCTACTTAGGATATTTAACTCTTCAGAGGAGACAGAGTTATCACTTTTATGGTGGATGGTAGCTATAAACAGTCCTCCCCAAGCTGGGAAAAGATCCTTTGTTATGTACTCATATAGGCCAATCTTACTATTAGGAACCAATTATAAGATCTTTACAAAACTTTTAGCACGCCATTTACAGCACTTGCTACACACAACGATAAATGAGGACCAATCTGGCTTCATAGCAGTGAGGCGAACTTTTGAAAATGTTCACAGGGCACTATATCTAATTCAAAATGCAAGGAGTGAGGCTGTCCCTATGCTTTTTTCATTGGATGCAGAAAAGGCATTTGATTGCGTCCATCGGCAATTTCTGCTTTCAATTTTCTGAGTGTTTTATTCACTGGATACACCAGATTTATATCAACTCTGTAGCTTGCCTAAAAATCAATGGCACTTGTATACCTATGTTCCCACTAAATCGAGGCACAAGACAGGGTTGTGCGCTCTCACCCTTGTTTACCATTGTAATAGAGCCTCTGGGGCAAATTATAAGAACTCAGTCAGCAATCACCGGCGTACAATGGGGCCAAGATGAGTACAAAGTCATACTCTTTGCAGACGTCATCCTCCTTACTTTAACTAACCTTCAACAATCTCTAGCACAAGTAGTTTTGGAGCTGTTGGGTTTTAAAGTGAACATGGCCAAATCAGAAATTCTAAATGTTACTGTGGGTCAGGATGAGGTTGCCTTCTAGAAGCAACGGTTTCCTTTTCGCTGGGCTACATAATATATTCGTTACCTGGGAATTAATATAACTAAGACTATAGAAGGTCTCTATGCAGCCAATTTTCCCTCAAAAATAGAGGAACTCTTTGGAGACTTGGATAGATGGGAGGAGCTTAATGTTGCACGGCTGGAAAGGGTTCAGGCCATTAAAATGATGATTTTGCCAAAGCTGCTCTATTTATTTATGGCTTTGCCCCTCCCCAGGCAATTTTTAAAATAAATATTAAAAACAAAGGTATTTAAATATATATGGAATAAATGTTCCCCCCCCCCCCCCCCGAGTACGAGCTCAAACCTTCTGTGAACCTAAAAACAAACAGAGAGGGATGGCTGTTCCAGATTTTACTTTATATTACAAAGTGGCACAGCTCTGCATACCAGCAGAATGGATCAGTCATTCACCCAAAGTGTGGGTGCGACTAGAGCAAAAATGGATGAAGTCCATGCCATTATGGGCCATTTCACGGCTACCCAATTTAATGATTTCTGAGCATGCTAAAAAGGCCCCTGTGGGAATCAGGTGCCTCCTCGAGATTTGGCAAGGGCAATGGAAAAGATTCTTTTCAGACAGGAAGCATTTCCTACAGACAGCCAATAGTTATGCCTGGAGATTTACACCTGGCACCTTGGATCAGGCATTTTATCGATGGGAGTTAGGAAGCTCCATACCGTGGGTCAGATAAGGGAGGAAGGAGAAATCTTGTCCTTCTTGGAGTTAAGGGATGAATACAGCCTTCCTCCCCCCACCATGTTTTCCATTATAGGCAGATATATGACCATATTAATCACACATCTCAAGGGGAACAAGGCTTTGAGGAGACATTACTTGAGCAGGCAATGTTGGGGGGGGGGGGGGGGGAGGAGGTGATTAGGGCGCCATCTCTCGCATTTATTAGGTATTGAATATATATATGGCCACCCTTGCTCTCAGTAAAATACAGGTCAATGGCTCAGGCTAAAGAGCTAGGCCTCTACAAACAAATGGCTCATAAGAGCTAGGCTTCTCTTAAAAATGCAAAGTCATCCCTGATACAAAATACATTTTTCTGCAGCACAAGCTGAACTGAGTTCTCAGGGAGCTGGCACGGGAGGGGGTCCTTTGCTCTTATAAACATACCTGGGACTGGCATCGGTGAAGAGTCATGAGAAAGATGTTTTGGGTTAATGAAAGTAGATAAAGGGGTAGATGTACGTAGTTAGAGAGTACTCAGAGGGAGGGGGAGCTGAGAATAGCTGAGAAGAGCAGAGTGACCGATGAAGTCATCTCGTCAGCTGTGCTTTGCACCCCTTTTGTATATAGTTAGAACCTGGGACCCAATGAAGTCACCCTTATCGGTTCCTTATCAACTGATAAGGGATAGCAAGTTCTGCTGACAAAGCTGGATCCCATTGGAATTAATTTGGTTGAGACAGTATAAAGGAAGCACCCCGAGAGGTGTAAGATGCAGATGCTGATGGAGGAGAAAGACAGAGCACCACCGACAGCTGGTGTGTCGTGTGATTCTGTTCCACTGTATGATTGACTGAATTGCTGGTATCCTCATTATTGGGTAATGTATCAATGCTAATTAATACTAATAAACTATATCTTTTTAGCTAATTAAAACTGGGTTCCTCTTTAATTACAGACTTAGCTATGGCTGAGTCTGTACCGAACTGCCATGAGCAGATTCAAGGTTGGGAATGCTAGATATTTGGAGGACATATGTAACTTTGCCCAGAGAGATGAGACGGGCCACTGCTTCCCCTGCCTGATTAGTAAAGGCAGATTCTGAGAAAATAAACAGTATTGCTGGCATATCGTTCACTGATGGATTACTATATTCAGAGATGGGAGAATGATTTAGAATCAAAATAACAGGAAACAATGGGAAATGAGCTTTAAATATTTGTTGAAAATTTCTATAGCTAGTAACTTGGTAGAAAGCAGGCACAAAATCCTGTATTGATGGTACTACACTCCATTGAGGTTATTGAAAATGTTTTAACCATGGAACTGGATATTGTTGGAGGAAAGGAGAAACAGGGGTGATATGATACAGACGTTCAAATATTTGAAAAGTATTAATCCGCAAACGAACCTTTTCCGGAGGTGCGAAGGCGGTAGAACGAGAGGACATGAAATGAGATTGAAGGGGGGCAGACTCAAGAAAAATGTCAGGAAGTATTTTTTCACGGAGAGAGTAGTGGATGCTTGGAATGCCCTCCTGCGGGAGGTGGTGGAAATGAAAAGGGTAACAGAATTCAAACACGCGTGGGATAAACATAAAGGAATCCTATTCAGAAGGAATGGATCCTAAGGAGCTTAGCTGAGATTGGGTGGCAGAGCCAGCCGGTGGTGGGAGGCGAGGATAGTGCTGGGCAGACTTATACGGTCTGTGCCAGAGCCAGTGGTGGGAGGCGGGGATAGTGCTGGACAGACTTATACGGTCTGTGCCCTGAAGAGGACAGGTACAAATCAAAGTAGGGTATACACAAAAAGTAGCACATATGAGTTTGTCTTGTTGGGCAGACTGGATGGACCATGCAGGTTTTCTTCTGCCGTCATTTACTATGTTACTATGTATGAATTATGGTATGGTTGGTGACATGTAACACATTTGGTGGGCCTGTCCCACAATTCAATCGTATTGGACTGATGCATTGCAGACAATACAAGAAGTAACTTGGGTGAGATATCCGTCTAAAGCAGAACACTGTCACCTGTACTTCAAACCCTTTGTTGTGAAACCTGCCTATATAAAATGGCATCCAATCTGTTTACAGCGGTCAAAATAGCACTAGCGGCTGCTTGAAAACAACCGTCCACACCTCCTCTGACAGTGTACTCTGCAAACTTGACTGTATTCACCTGATGTCAAAGTTGACTGTGCTACGGAATGGACAGTTCGTGGCTTTTCACAAAGTGTAGGACAGCTACTAAAGTTGAAGAAGCAGGAATGCCACAACTGTGCTCTACCATTTGAAGACTGAACATATAGATTGCTACAGATGCTTAAAAGGACATATGGGCATTGGGACTCTACACATAATGGGGGCATAGGGGGAGTGAGTGGGGAATGGAAGATACTTCCCTTTACAGTTAAAACTATGCTGTTAAAGTGGTTTTATATGGACCATTGTTTCTATTTTCAAATATATCAATAAAAAGTTTGCAAAAAAAAATCTTACACCAAGCTTTATAGTAGGCTCCTCTGTTCCACTTAAATTAAAGCTGTAAACGTCATCCCTGCAAGAAAAACACAGGACACTACATCACTCACTGCTTTTCAATAGTTACATTAAGACAATGTATTTTATACTGCCAATTTAGAAGCCCTTTCTATGAAAACGTAAGTACTTACATAAAATCTTCTGCTGCTTTTAGATGGCTTAAGCGTCTATCCTGGACTTTATCCTAAACCAAAAAATACAAATATGCTCATAACACTTAAAAAATGTACACATCCACTCATACATATAGAGAAGTTACTTACTTGTGGCAGGTGCTCTCTGAGGACAGCAGGACAAGTATTCTCACATGTGGGTGATGTTACCGACACAGCCCCAGTGCAGACACTGCCCAGCATTCTTTAGATTCTAGAAGCTTTTGGCAAGCCCCCACTGTGCACGTGCCTCCCACCTGTTTGAGTCATACGGGACTCACAGACAAAAAAGCATAAAGAATGCATAACTTTGCTTTTTCCGAGGATAAGCAGGATAGAGTTCTTATATGTGGGAATCCCTAGGTACCAGGCTCACTGAAAACAACCAACAACGGTCAATAGGGTCTTGCAACGGCAAGACCAACCAGAAACAATAACACTAACAACAAAAACAGTCCTGTTGTGAAGCTTCTGCCTGGAACATAAAAGAATGAGCCTAGGACGGTGGAGTTGGATTCTAGACTCCAAACAAATTCTGCAGAACTGTCTAACCAAACCAGTCGATGTTGGGTATTCTACTCAAGACAGTAGTGTGTATAAATGTGTCGACTGAAGACCAAGTTATAGCTCTGCAAATCTCCTCAATGGAGGCTAACCTCAAGTGGGCTACCGACACAGTCATAGCTCATAATGTCAGAGCCATGGTATGAACCTCAAGAGTCAACATAGTCTTTGAACTGCTTGTTAGCAAAGGTGGTATATCAAGCCTAAATAAATAAATAAATCTATTGTCAGTATCTTTTGGGGAAGAGAAATTTGGAATAGAAGTCCCAGAGTCAAACTGGTCTGAACTGTCCACCAGAGAAGCGACTGTGCTAAATCTCGGGTAAATGAGATGACATTTGCAAGGTTCCACGTGGCCTTACAACCACTGAGAAGTGAGGGTCCACTGAGTGCCTTGCAAATGGAAGCATGTCATGGATGAGACATGCACTGTGGAGGCCATGTGGTCCAACAACCTCAACATCTGACAAACTATGACCTGTTGGCTGTACCCCTGAATGGTGATACAGATGACAGCATCCACCCACAACTGAGGCAGGTAGGCTCAAATATGAACCGTGTTTAGCATGGTTCCAAAATACTCCAACTGCTCTACTGGGGAGCAGGTAGGGCTTGGGGTACTTGATAACGAACCCTAGCAGCTCCAGTACCTAAATGACTCTCTGAACTGATTCTTCAGCACCTTCCTTTATATAGTGATATAGCAAATGACGGCAGATAAAGACCTGCATGGTCCATCCAGTCTGCCCAACAGTTACATTCATTATCAAATCGTTATAGAACCAACCATCCTTCGATGTGTTTTGACCTGCCATGTGTTTCTCCAGACAGACAAACACATACAATCCCAATTTGCGTAGCAACACTGCAATTACTGCAAGACATTTTGTAAACACCCTGGGAGCAGATGAGAAGTTAAAAGGCAGAACGCGATACCGGTAGTGGTTTTTCCCTACTCAAAATCTGAGATAAGTGGGACATATCTGGATGTCAGCAACCTTTAAGTCCAAAGAGAACAGCCAATCTTTTTTCTGAATCATAGGAAGAAGGATGTCCAGGAAAATCATCCCAAACTTCTCTTTGACCAGATATTTGTTCAGGGTCCTTAGGACTAGGATGGGACAAAATACCCCCATTTTTTTGGGCACGAGGAAGTACTTGGAACAGAATCCCTTTTACTTCTTCCCCTGGTAGAATGGTTTTGACCGAATGAGCCATTAGAAGGGAGGAGAGTTTCTCTGCAAATACTTCCTGATGCTGAGAGCTGAGGTTTGGCAGTCTTGGTGAGCAATTTTGAGGAGAATGATGCCAGCTGAGGGTGTAAACCTCCTAAACTATTTGAAGAACCCACCAGTCTGAAGTTACAAGGGGCTACCTTTCTAGGAAAAAATTCAGCATCCTTCCTACTAGTATGTCATCTGTTACAGGCACTTTTATTTTGGCTATGCTCTGCTGGAGCCAGTCAAAAGCTCATCCCTTGCTTAGACTAGGGAGCTGGTTGGGGCTTTTAGGTCCACTGCTGCTGAGGATGGAAGTGCAGCGATTGGGCCTGCTGAGGAGGAAAGGTCAACAAAGTGAACCTACGCCTTTAAGAGTATTAGACACTTTTCTGATTTCCACCCGAAAACCTCAGAGAACTGGAGGCCACAGAAGGAGTGAGCCGAGAGAGGGACTTGATGTTATCAGTCCTTTTCTTGATCAGGTCTGCCACCCTGTCCCTAAAAAGATTATCTCCTCAGCAAGGGACGTCCGCCAACTATTCCTGAACTGCCAGTTCCAGCTCTGAGACACATAGCCATAAGAGTCTGCGTATACTGATACCTACAGTGGAAGGTCTGCACAACATGTCAAAAGTATCAAAGGTAGCCCTAGCAATGTGCTTTTGATACTCCTTCTACTTAGAAGCTATCTGCCAAAGTTCTGCAGCCTGCTCCAGTGGGAGCCTGCTCATCACATTCTTCAAGTAAATGCTTGTGAACAGCTGGTAAGACTGGATGTGGAAAATGAGTATAGAGCCCTGACAAATCTTTTTCTCAAAAGATTCCATAGCATTGTGAAGTTTGCTGAGTAAGCTTGGGAAGCACTTATGTAAGGTGGTTGTATGACTACTTTTAGGGGTTCACTTTGCTTTTTACCCCTATTAGTTTTTTTACCCCTGACGCAGCCTGAGGGCGAAACGTGGCCACGTCGGGTAACTTATAATAAACCACTTCTTCTGTTACCCTCCTGTTCTATTTTTTTGTCTTTTTTGATCTGTTTTTTTTTCTTTTGATTTGCTTCTGGTAAGGCCTCTGCTGGGGCATGGGGGGGGGGGGGGGGGGGGGACTCCCCTAGCTTTCACTGTCCTCTTCTCCATGAATTAACATGGAGAGAAGTGCACAAAAAGCAGGACAGAGTCAGAAAGTAACAGGAGCTCGGACACACGTTTGCCTCCATGAATTAACATGGAGAGAAGTGCACAAAAAGCAGGACAGAGTCAGAAAGTAACAGGAGCTCGGACACACGTCTGCCTCTAGCGCCATCTTGACCAGCCTTTGTGCTCCCCTCCCACACTTTTTAAAATCTTTATGCTCCACTCCTCACTCTAATACAATCTCTTAATTTAACACTATATGTGTAAGCTAACAATATTCAAATTTCTCACTACCTTAGACCACAACTTCTCCTCTGTTATCTCGGCCTTAAATGCCAAATTGGATCTTATTTCTGATTGGTTGCTATTCAATAAGCTTAAGCTTAATCCTGATACGATTCAAAGTGTTCCTTTCTCTTGGAAGTGAGACCCCAAACCAGTTACTCCCATCAGCTTTTCTGGATATAATGTTATCCTTCATCCTACGATTATAATCCTGGGTGTTATTCTACAACACATTACTTTCCAAACCTCGGATCTCCGTTATAGTTCGTGCCTGTTTTTTTAAACTTCGCATGCTGTATTCTGTCAGACACCTTTTCTCTCAGGAGGCACTCTAGGTACTCACTCTTTTGTAATTAGTAAATTGGACTATTGTAATGCTCTACGAAATGGTTCTTGTATTTCAGACATTTGTCGCATCTAGATTGTATAAAATCATCTAGATTGTATAAAATATGGCAGTTAAGGTCCTCATTAACTCCCATAAATATGACCATATCACCTCACTCCTACATCAGGAGCACATCACATCACATAATCTACTATAATAAAACTCACCCTCAACGTTCTGAGGACACTGACGTCAGTGAAGCCAAGAACTGACTTCCTTCAAAAAGGTTCGAAGGTTCGTGGTGGTGAAGCCACCAAAATCGCTCCGGGCCTCGCCCTCGAGGGCGGAGCAATGGCAGAACAACAAAGGGATTGGCAGGGAGGGAGGCAGGGAGGGTGGGAAATCGCTCCGGGCCCCGCCCTCACATCAAACGTCATGACGTTGGGGGCAGAGCAATGGCAGAACAACGAAGGGGTTGGCCAGGGAGGGAGGGGGGTGTTGGCGACGAAAACCTTGCTAGCGCCCGTTTCATTTGCTCTGAAACGGGCCTCTTTTACTAGTAATTTTATGATTCTTACCATCAGGATTCGTATTTCCGACCAACCACTTTCTTCTTTTGACTCCTATGTTCCCCCTCTCGCTGTCTTCGATCCTCCCAACAAACTCTCCATCTAACCCCTTCCTTTTGATCGATTAGAATGGATACCTTTCATTCTAGGATCCTTATAGTGTTACAGTCCCTACTCTCTGGAACTCCCCTCCCTCTTCGGTTAGAGCCTTCTTATGTGTCCTTTAAAGCAGCCCTGAAAACATTCCTCTTTAAAGATGCCTTTTCCATCTAGATTTGCTTTGACACCATTCCATTCTTCTTGTACTAGGTCTCCCCTTTGTGCCCTTTAGGATCAGCAGTCAACAGTCCCTTGCAGTCATGTGTTCCCCCCCCCCCCCCCTCACCTTCTTTCTCTATCTCTTTTCTGTCATGAGTTTTAGATCTTTTCCTTCTAAAAAGTTTATTACATTGTAAACCGCTCAAATGGTATTTCCCAGGGTTGTATACCAAGTTCAAAATGAACTTGGAAACTTTTATTGCATCATCCACAGTACTCAGTCCCTCCAACATCTGAGAGATCATTGAAAATAGTTCTTCCCTCCTGAACAGATTAGCCATCAATGGGTCACCTCCTTCTCCAAAGTAAATCTCACCCACCTCTAAGGTCTCATATAGAGACCCCTCCCGATTGGCTGAGAACAGCGGATTGTGTATCAATCGTCCTTGTCTTCCAACCAGGCCAGTCCTGGCTCCTTAGCAGCCTAAGAGCTCCCATATCAGAAGCTGGGGTAGCCACTTGCCTCTGACACAAAGTAAGCTCTGTGAAGCAAAAGGGCAAATTCAGGGAGAAAAGGTCACCTGGATCCTGGACAACAATGACTCTACAGAAGATGCCTGCTGAAACTAGTCTACTGCACTGAAAACTCCCTGCAGAGCTAAGACGGGAATCTCATGGACTAAGACTAAAGGGAGATGACATGGCTGTTGCTCCTGACCTGGACACTGTCAGGGCAAAACAATTATCGCCTTCCTCAAACTGATAGAATGCTGGGCAATGGGTTAGAGCACTGCTCTTGAGTCAAAGAGCAGCTCTGACAAATTAAAGAGCAGCAAACTAGAAAGGATGTGTAACAGATCTAAAGCTAAGATATGTCCTGAATACAAGTCAAATAGTGGTTTAAATTTGAATACAAATAATCTGAGGATCTACTGTGCTAAATCCTCCTGAAATAAACACCTGCTCTCTGATTTCATGTTGCTTTTTTAATTATTTATGTTAAAGTTCAATGCCCATTATTCGTATTCGGCCGAATAGTAAAATACGCCATTTGGTACAGCTTCCATTTAAACATCTTTTGTTGAACAGCCTTTTTGGTGGGTGGTCCAGTCTCATCCTCTGATTATTCAGAAAAACAAAGGGCCTCCTATGCAGTGGAGGACTCTCCCTAGGGACATGCAAACAGCCAGTGGCTGCCTCAGTCCTGTCTGTACTCCAAGACAAAAAAGAAGCTTTTCACAAAGCACCAAGAAGACAAGGGAGATCAGGATGTCAGAGAAGACATACTTGATCATTAAAAATAAATGTGTTTTACTCTACACAAATATATTTCCAAGTAACATTATCAGAGGCCAGAAGTTTTGCTGTCATTGATGGTGTTAGTTTGACTAAAACCACTGAAAGAGTTCCTAAGCTAGAGACTTAACTGAAGTTTGAGCCATAAAAGCTTAACAGAACCATTCTTTTGGTTTGCGTGTGGTGCTCATTTTCAGTGAGAACTGAGGCAGTCGAACAGTATGTGGAGCAGTCATTACAGTAACTAAAAATAGGATGCCTTTCTGAGTCATGGTGGCAGATTCCTCCCTTGGACTCCCCCCCCCCCCCTTGCATGATCCACTCTGTCCATAAACAAGTACTCTCACACTTTTGTCTGAAGATATGAACGGACACAAAAAGATAGTTCCAAATATGCACTCATGTCAGCTTTCTGCTCTCCTGCAACTCCCTGATTTCCTTTGACCGTCCCTACTGGAGCATACTAGCTCTCCCATTTCTTTCTTCTGCACAGACAAAAAGAAAAAAAACTTTCAAACGACAGGCTTACTGATATAGTCTTTGGCAACAAACAAGAGTCCAAAAAAAAAAAAAGAATTGGCCATGCTTGGTTTAGCTTGCTTGTCCTATTTAGCTTATTAATATCCTCACACCATTTTTGGCTTTCTGTGCATGAAAATAGCATTATACTATTGAGGACATATTTTTACTGTACTCATGTTAAATAGTTTTGAATCACTTTATAATGGACATGTTAAAATTTATTGCAAGCCCACGTTTTACTGCATAAGCCTACTGAATGGTCATGGAAAACAAGGGTGATATAAGCATTTTGGAGGTAAAAAAACGACAAGGGCAATGTAAGCATTTTGGAAGTGGCAGTGATGGAGAAATATTTAACAGTTTCAATTTTTTCCTATACTATCATATAGTAAAAATTGCTCTAGACATACCAATTACAAAATCCTGGCATTTTCAACAGAGAGGACATGAAATGAGATTGAAGGGGGGCAGACTCAAGAAAAATGTCAGGAAGTATTTTTTCACAGAGAGAGTGGTGGATGCTTGGAATGCCCTCCCGCGGGAGGTGGTGGAGAGGAAAACTGTAACGGAATTCAAACATGCATGGGATAAACATAAAGGAATCCTCCTCAGAAGGAAGGGATCTCCAGAAGCTTAGCCGGCGGTGGGAGGCAGGGCTGGTGGTTGGGAGGTGGGGATAGTGCTGGGCAGACTTATACGGTCTGTGCCAGAGCCGGTGGTGGGAGGCGGGGCGGGTGGTTGGGAGGTGGGGATAGTGCTGGGCAGACTTATACAGTCTGTGCCTTGAAAAAGACAGGTACAAATCAAGGTAAGGTATACACAAAAAATGACACTGAGTTTATCTTGTTGGGCAGACTGGGTGGACCGTGCAGGTCTTTTTCTGCCGTCATCTACTATGTTACTATGTTATTTTCAACAGGAAGAAATCTGTTCTATTCATTTTTATATACAAATGGATTTATTTTGAGCAGACTTCAGAACAACTTTCTGTACCATACTAATAAATTAAAATAAAACATACCTTATTTTCAAACTTGTTTATATATGACCTGGAAAAATATATAAAATATATAAAGGAGAACCTCAAATCTATGGAGGGAAAGAAATCACTTTTTCCATATATATGTTTAAGAATCATACAGTACAATGATGACACTGAATTCCATGTAAATAGTAATTAAGATGCAAGTAATATGTGTAGTTTACATACTATTGCAAAGGTAAAAATGAACTGGTCAGCAATATGTAGAACAGCACTACAAATAAGCTGTACAGAAAATGGAATTGTCAATATGGTGCAGAAAAACAATGAAATTCAAATAAGAACTGTGGAAAAAAGAGGTGAGGGAATACCTGAAGAAATTAAACTGGATGGACTAATTGAATCTTATGGTCATCTGTCCTCATATTCTATTACTGTGATTTCCAAGCAAGATTTTATTAAATTCTGATTTCTGTACTATAGTCATAAGTGAATTGTTTTACAAATATTATTTTGCAAATGCTTGCTGGCTTACAATGAAGTTGAAAGTACAAGTTAATTATAAATTGGCATCTATTCCACACACTACCTATACTCGATATCCTGAAATAGAGCTCAACAGGAGCAGTGACTTGAACAACATTACCAGATAGCGCATCCAGAAATCATAATTAAAGGTACATGTGGAGGGGCATTTTTGATATGATGTCTAAGTCCAACTTTGGACGTTTTAAACATCCAAAATTCAAGTGGGAAATATGGCCATTCTCAAAACATAAAATCACCTGTCTTCTGTTTTTGAAAATGGATATTTGCTAGATGTTTTTGTGCTCTGTGCATTTATCTTTTTGATCCATTTAAAAAAAAAGAAAGAAATTTGAAGTGAAAAACGCACAAAATCAAGCCATTGGGATGTAGGGGGAGCCAGCATTCTTAGTAGACTGGTCCCCCAGACATCCCAAGAGAGCAATGAGGCACCCTAGGGGGCACTGCTGTGGATTTCATATAAATACTCCTAGGTACACATCTCATCATTGCTCCCTTATCTTGTCTGATGAGCCCAACAAAACCCACTACACCCAACTCTACACCACTACAATAGCCCTTATGCATGAAGGGGGTAACTATATGTGAGTACAGTGAGTTTCTGGTGAGTTTTGGAGTGCTCACAGTTTCCATCACAAGTGTAACAGATAGGAGGAGCTATGGGCTTGGGTCCACCTCTCTGCTGTACACTGCACCCACCACTAGACTACTCCAGGGACCTGTATGATGCTCTAATTGCCCTGAGTATAACATCTGAGGCTGGAATAGAGGTTGGTAAGTAGTGTTTTTAATCACATTTTCGGGGAGTGGGAGGGGGGTTAGTGACCACTAGGGGAGTAAGGGGAAGTTATCCTTGATTTCCTCCAGTGGTTAACTGGTCATTTAGGGTACCTTTTTGTGCCTTATTTATTATAAAAACAAGTCTAGCTCAAAACATCTTAGTTTTAGTCCTGGACGGTTTTGTTTTGTTCCGTTACGGCTAAAAAATGTCCAAGTATTAAGAACACCCAGATCCCACACCGATGCTCCCTTGTGATTTGAATGCAATTCTGACAGACTTCATAGAAAAACATCTAAAAATTGGTTTTGAAAATACCAATTTGGACGTTTTTGTGAGAAAAATGTCCAAATGCAGATTTATGCCACTTTTTGGACATTTTTCTCTTTTGAAAACGAACCACCTAGTGAGCTACATTTAAGTAACAACCTATAGCAAATCTGTGCCACCAATCTGGGCAATACATTAAGACCAAAAGGAATGAACCACTGAAGTGGAGGGATGAGGAAAACCTTACGGAGTCCGTGGAAACAAGAAAACAGCAAGGTCAATGGATGAGAGTTCCAACACAATCACACTGACAAAAGAAGATTCTAAATGGTGTGGTTTTATTGGTGATCAAAAAGACCCAGCACGGGACTGTGTATTGGCTTAAAAAGGTCTCTTGTAGAAAACCAAATCAAGCTATTTTTCTTCAAACGTTCAAGCGTTCAAAACCACAAAGTTGTCCAATAAACAAAACCAGGAACACACTTTCACAACATAGCTTGCTCTTGAAAAAGTGTGAACTTCTACTGTATATACTCTAACACCTGATAGCAAAATAGCATGAGTTATATTTATAACCATTTGGGAATGTTATTTGGAATGGCTTGCCGATTGCACAAGTGTGAAAAGAATGCATGAGTTACTTCTGATTCTTTGCACAGATCCACATTGCTGTCCTTAGCAAAGAAGAAGGGTATTCCTGTCATTTAAAGGTTCTGGAATTTAGTACCAGTTTGCCAGGCCAGGCTTACCAGGCCAGTAATTCTAGAAACAGTATGTGCTTCGATTATAAGCACATTTCATTAAAAATGAATAGAGAGGTGTGGTAGCCAACATCCCCAGTCACCTTGGAGACACTTGGTTATACATCTGAAGCATGTGAAAATCAGAGCCCAAACAAACCAAGAAACACTGATCACACCTTTGGAGATGCAGATCAGATGGCGATAATAAACCTCTGGAACCATCAATTATCACAGCATGAAGTCTCTGTACTCTCCAAAGGACTTTCATTTTCCCCATCCAGCAAGCTGGACGAAATCCAATTATACTCAGACCATTAAAAATGAATAAAGAGGAATAGAGTATCAGGGACAGAAGTCAGAAGGAGTATGGTATTTGCGTAAAAATTGCTTGGCTGACCCCCTAATGAACACAAAAACAAGGCTAATGCCCTTTTTCTTACCCCCTCCCCCCTAGTTCAGCATCCTCCTTTTCTTTTCCTTCCCTCCCCTGTTCAGAACTGGCCATTCTCTCTTCTCTTCCCCTTTAACCCATTCATTGTCCAGCATAAACACCTTCTCGTCCCTTCCCACAAGTCTAGCAATGTTCCTGCTCTTCTCTCTCTCCCACCTATCCAGCATCAGCCTTTCTCTCTACTTCAACCCCAACCCCCCTCCTGGTCCAGCATGGTCCCCATCTCGCTTCTCACCCCTCTCACCCATCTGTACAGCATTACCCCCTCTTCCCCCTCCCAATCCAGCATTTGCCCTCAAACCTAGCTACATCCTTTCCTTCTACTGCCAGGGAGCCTTCAAATCCATTTGCTTGTGAAAGCCCTGCTGGTCTTGCCCCCTCTGATGTATATGGAAAGTGTTAGAGGGTGAGGGCCCAACAGGGCCTTCTTGAGCACATAGACTCAAAGGCTCCCTAGCACTTACCATTAGTACTTTGTTCATTGTTGCTACAGGCTTCAAGGCATGACTGCAGCAGCATAAAAGTAGGGGGAGTAGCCCTGGACCCTGTAAATCTGTGTCCCTCTTACTGCTCCTTATGGCTGGCGCAACAGGCAAAAGCAGCCACAGCAGTTTTTGGTGCTGCCATGCATACTGCCCTTACTGAGTTACACCAGCTTTGACAGAAAAATATATGGATCTTTTCTTTTCAACTAGAAAATGCTACACAAAAGCTGGACAGATATTTCTTTCACGGGATGTCATCTTCAAATAGGTTAGTTTTGTGCATACTGATAGGAAAGAAGCTCACTCCTAAACCAAGATTACGTTAGGTATAATTTGTGTCTCTCATATTTACTGCTAGTGCTCGTCTTAATACTTGATATGCAGCAGATATTTAAAGCAATCTCACTGTGGCAAATAATACAAGAAATGTACTGATATCATACCTCTCCATAGTCAGAGAATTTCTGGACTGTCCATCATATTTAACAGTATTCTTTCCTATATACTTTTTACCAATTTTGCTTATCATTGTTTCTCCTGCATCTGTATGTTCCTTTTCTTTAAATGATGCTCTCTGCAATAATACATGTTTCACCGACTTTAAAAGCTAACTCAATCAATATAGGATACATTTTCATGCATAAAAAAGTTTTTAGTAGGTCCAATAAACAAAGTATTGAGATCTGTAAACCAGTTTCAAATCAATGTTTAAATCTTTCCCATATCTGTCTTCTAAAGCAATTATAGCTTAACAGAAATAATAACAACTGGGAAGTGTAGATGCATATCTTAATGGTGTCTCCATGGAAAGCAGGATCTGACAGCCACACAAGTGGAAGATGTAATCTCTCCCAGTGCTTAGAAAACTTTCTGAGCCTATGCAGGTGTTCCTGAGCTCTTAACAGTACTCTTTCTTCTCAGTCAGATTTAAGCAAGTATTAATTTGGGAAGGATTGTGTGGCTGCTGGATCCTGCTGTCCGGAGAGCACCTGTTACAGGTATGCAAACATGCTTTTTCCATGGACAAGCCGGATCACAACAGCTACACAAGTGGAGCCTCCCAAACTGACGGTTGTGAATGTTCTACTAAGCACTGCAGTCGCCTCACAACCTGCATATGGTGTCAGGAGAAAGCAGGTTGAACTTGTCATAGATGTTGGTGAAGACTGCATGACCAACAGTACTGTCTGAATTCAAAGCTTGGTCCAAGCAGTAATGCTTTATGAATGTATGAATGGAGGACCCGTGTTGCTGATTTACAAATATTCTGTCAATGACAATGCAATTGTGCTGTCGTGGATGCTGTGGCTCTAAGATGGTATGCTTGTAGATAACATAAAACCACTTTGTGGTAACAGAACAATATACAGTTGGCAATCCAAGTAGATAATTTTTTTTCGTACTGGCTATCCTTGTTTTGACTGTATTACAGTCTAGGATACAACATTTTTCTTCCTTTGTACTGGAGTGAGTGAAGGAGTATTCTAATGGTTAGGAGCAGCAGGATGAGAACCAAGGGAAGCCCAGTTCAAATCCCACTGCAGATTTCTGTGATCTTGGCAAAGTCACTTAACCCTCCTTTGCTTCAGATACCAACTTAGGATTGTGAGCTCTCCAGCAAAAGAAAAAAATACTTACCGTACCCTAATGTACATTGCTTTAAGAGCTTTCAGGCTTGCAGGCAGTTTATAAGAAATTAAAATAAAAAATATTTGCATGTGGTGGAGGAAATAATACAGCTAATGCAACTGGTTGAGTGATATGGAAATCCAATTCTACTTTATGCAAAGATTTTGGATGACTTCTTAGGACCATTTTGTGTTCATAAATTTGAGCATGATTGGTAATACATCATGAAAGAATGTATTACCAATTCATGAAAGAAAATTTAATGTGTGTGTGTGTGGGGGGGGGGGGGGACCCAAAGGCTCAAAATGAAGATCCAAGAGCTGCATTTCAGTTACAAGAGATCCACAAGAGGCTGACCCCTTTTCCTGGAAATAGTTTACATAGTAAGTGGTGCTATTTCACTATCATATGACCTAGAAGGTAAGATGTTACTAGGAATGTTTTCCAACGCTAGTTGCATGGCTTGTGCTTTCCAACACTTGGGAAGCTGTGGCATCATATTATTGTCTTGGTGAGCTTCTTTTATTTCCTTTTTCTGAAAAATCTATGGAAAAATAACCAGGCAAAATGTCTGTACAGAAAAGTGCAATAAAAAGATACAACCAAGGGAAATTAATAACAAGGAAAAACTTCACATTAATGTACTAAAGTCCGGTATGTTGTGGGAGAGAAAACACAAGCCTACCTGCGAGAAATGTCAAGAAGAAAAAGGCAGGCTAACACACCAAGCCTCAAGTCAAAATCAAAATGGACAACAAACTACAGATAATGGAGGATGATTAACAGCCAGAAAAGTTGGCTAGATTCAAAGAAAGCACACTTAGTAGATCTAAACTTAGCTATACATTTGCAAGAAAACTGGTGAGCTTCTTTTCAACCAGAATTAAGTCGATCATGCTCGTCATCTGGAGATTTTCATGTCCAACTGCACTTTACTGTACCCTGGAACTTGGTGTTTGCCCACAGAGGACCTTTTATTTGATAGACATGTCTTTTCTTCCAGGAGCTCGTTTATGACTACTCATTTTTCTAGCTCTTGGAGACATTCAAACCCATTTAAAGTAGTTCTGGACCTATGCATCGGATACATACAGAGCTTATGAGCTTCTGTGACTGACATCTTTTTATGGCAGTCTGGGCAGCCTTTAAAACCTGATAGTCCTTAGAATGCCAAATCAATTTTTCCTAATCAAGTTTTAAAACAGAATCTTCAAAAAAAATGCAGCAAGCTCAGTTTGAACTGAAAGATCTTAAAGATACTGTTTCCACTGTGGTTAAAGATAATATGAATGTACATCAAAGACTGGAACAGACAGAAAATTATAATAGATGTTTGAACTTGAGAATACTAAACTTTTCTAAGGACACAGGGGTGACTGCACTAGACCTTTTCAAAAAGTATTTGATGGAAGTTTTAAAGTTTTCCTCGCAAATGTTTCCTCCTTTGAATAAGGTCTATTAGTTGCCATCTAAGGACACCCCTTAGGATAAAGCACTACAGATAGATCAAGTTCAATCCCAGGGTGGAGGCAATAATGATGATATTGGAAATATATCTGCAATTTTGGAAGATTCCTTATCAGATGTTACAACTAGAGCCATGCTGTTAGTTTCCTTTATCTTTGAACACAACTTAAAGATGGTCATGAGACTTTACTTTAAAAATGCCTAATACCTTTTCTGTGATTAAAGACTTTAGATGTACCCGGATGTGACTAGACCTAGATCTACACAGGAGTGTAGAAGGGAGATCCTACTCATGAGAGAAGAGCCCAGATCTCTGGGTGCTAAATATGTATTGTTTTTTTTCCTTGTAAATGTATGGTCTGGGTTTTCTTTGTACCTTCACAGTTGAGATCTTTTCTGGCCATGAAGAAGATATCCAGAAATTAAGAACTTTAGGTTGTTTTATTATTTGGACTATGGATTGGACTAGGCCGGGCCTTTAAAACATATTTACCCCGTTTATAAAGCCACTAGCATGGCTGCCGCCCTGCACTGCTAACACAGCCCATTCAAAGTGAATGAGCTGTGTAGACATTAGTGCACCAGCAGATGCTAGCGTGGCTTTGTAAACAGGGGGGGTTAGTATTTTCTTTCCTTTGTTTTTTGGTGTCCCTATCATTCAGCTTCTCCTCCTCCATTTAGTGGTCTAAGGAAGAGTATCTAACATCTTTAAAATAAAACTTTGATTTAATATTTTTCTTAGAATTTTAATTTCCTGATTCTTTGAACAAGTGGTATATGCTTGTAATTTAGGGCCCTGTTTACAAAGGCACACTAGCGTTCCTTAGCATACACTGTGTAGGCGTCCACATTATTCCTATTAGCACCTACAAAGTGCGCGCTAATTTTTAGCATGCACTAAAGAACGCTAGGGCTGCGTCGGGGGTAAAAACTAAAAGGGGTAATAACATAGAATACCCCTAACAGTTAACCTATTATACCACTTAATACACTTCTCTGACCAGCTCATACTACTCGTGTAGTGCCTCTTGTTTTGTTTTTCTGCAATGAAACTTTATACATAAAAAGTGGGAGTATAAGAATATCACAATTCTAAAAATGAAACGTTCTTTTGCAAAGGCAAAAGTGTACACAAAAAAATAAAGACAGTAAATACATTCAAAAATGTTTTCATATACTTTTTAAAATTATGAAATGTAATGTGCTCAGATCATAATATGTGACCATATAAATATGATAAAACACATCTCCAGCCACTAGCATCTATCATCGCACATCAGAACCTCCCGATGCTAAAATGCAGTAAAAAAGATAACTTATCTCACTGTTGTTCAAAATTACACTCTGTCAGTTCTTCAGGCCTTACTCCTCATTATCATCGGGGGTCTGCAGGTAGATGCAAGGCTGAAATGTCAACTCAGATTTGATACTTTCATTCACACTGTCCCAATTCGGATCCAAGTTTTACCATCTCACCACCACCAAGTGAAGAAGTGCATAACCTACCATTATCCCCTGAAGAAGCCACAATGACAGCCATCAGGAGGTTCTGATGTGTAATGATAATAGTAGTGGCTGGTGATGTGTTTTATCACATTTATATGGTCACACATGTTCTGAGCACATCACATTTCATAATTTTAAAAGATATATAAAAAAGCTTTTTTGAATTTATTTACCATTTTTATTTTTGTATACAAAATGAAACTTTGACACAAAAGGAGCATGATGAATCCGATTGATCAGAATTGCAGTTAAATAGAGACTGAGGAAAGACAGTACTGTTAGGAGTACTCTTTCTCGGCAATATCACCAACTTGTGTGGCTGTTCTGATCCTGCTTGTCCATGGAGAAAAATAATATACAGTATTCTGCAAAACATCATGTTAGTATGGATTCGCTGAATATCATTGCTCCTAGAAGGTGTATCACCACATGCTAATCTGCATGTCAACATAAAAGAAAACCAGCAATATGATAGTTTGATACAATAACATCAGCTATAGATGCCACTCTATCAATGATCAGCCACCTAACTGAAGACTAAACACAGGGAAGGGCTAAATTATCCAGAGGGTTGCCATGAGTTGACACTGACTCAGCGACTTAAAAACACATTGCATTAAATGTGTAATGATTAATCATAAAGGAATTAAAACTACTGAAATTTAAAATAAAGTGGTAAAGCTTTACCAGTTTTTTGGTTTCAGGGCCAGTCAATAGAAATTCGGATGTCCTAGTCTTCTGAGATTTCTGATGATTAGTATTGGTTCTACTTCGACAGGGTGTGCCATCACCGTTACCGCAATCATGAACAACATCTTTGTCCAATAATAACTTTTTTGAACTTTGCATAGACTTTTCAACAGCTCCAGTCTGGTAAACAGAAGTAGATGGTGACTCAGTTTCTATGGATAAACCTGTTACTTTGCTATTTTTTAATGTCTGTTTTTCAGCGTCTCTTATTGTCAAAGGTTTGCATGGTCTTTTTCCAGCACATGTTTGAACATCTTCATTTTTTTCCATTTGTTGCTGCTTTGCTGCAGTTCTACCTCCTCTATTCTGTGGCTTTTTAGTTTGTTCTGGAGAACCACTGCCTTCAAATATTGAATAGAAAGCTTGTTGCTTGACAATCCTATCACTGAAAATATGATCTAAGCAAAAGAAATATTTTGTTAAAGTATGTTGCCATATGCAAAGGACTTGGCTGCCAGCAAATATCACAACAAGATACCCACATAGGAAGGACATTGAAAATAAAAGGCTCACATTCATGCCTCTCTATAAACGTTGTTTATGAGCCAAAGCAAAATCAATGTGAAGTATGTTACACTGGTGAAACAAACCAAAAATTAAGAGCATGCATAAATCTTTAGAGACATACCAAAAATTATTATAGCGTAAAACAGAATAACAGCTCAGTAGTTGAATACTTTTCAAAGGACGTTCACATCCATAATGACGCATCAATGTGTAAGATGAAAAATTATATCTTACCAACTAAATTTCTTTCCTTGGGTCCCTTCAGACCAGTCTAAATGTGTGGGTTCAGGACTGGTCTGGAGGGATGATGATGAAGGGGAACTAAACACAAAATAATTCAATAGGGACATTATTATAAATATATATCACCTTTATCAACCCCCTTCCCTGATTTGTTTACTGAGCTGTAACAGCATGTGTAGACAGACTGAAACCTAGACTGCTTTATTCTGTTTAAACCCAGTGTAACTGTACTGTTTCTTCACTGATCTATTTATGGCAAGGCTATGAAAGTAATGATGCCAACCAAACAGGAAGTTCTCACATACAACTTTTTGTTGATCCCTACTTCTACATATACAAAAGTGAATATTTTCCAATTAAAACATTTATGTGATTTGTTTTACAAACAAACTCTGTGATTTGCTTACTTGTATGAAATGTGAGTTCTGATGACACACTACTTATTTTTTGCCTGACATAACTCGATGTACACTTCTCAGCCACCAGGCTTGCTTTGTTTGTGCAAGCTTTTTGGTCATCAAAAGATCTTTCCGTAAGACCAGGTAATCTATTGATAGAATTATTACAGAAAGTTTCATATATAGAAATTTAATCAATACAGATTTACATCAGAAGCAGCAAATGCCTTGAATAATGCAGATGAAGATACTAATAAGATTATAAAATATGCCATGCAGAAAGAGACTAAAGGTCCATAAAGTACAGCATCCTGTCTCCAACAGTGGCCAATCCAGGTAATTAATATGTACCCAGCAGATCCCAAAGAATAGATCCATTTATTGTAGTTACCCACCCTCCCCCAAATGGAAGCATTCTGAGGTCTTCCTAGCTAATATATATGGGGGAAAGGGAAATGGGACTTGATATACCACCTTTCTGAGGTTTTTTTGCAACTACATTCAAAGTGGCCTAGTGGTTAGAGTGGTGGACTTTGGTCCTGGGGAACTGGGTTCGATTCCCACTGCAGGCACAGGCAGCTCCTTGTGACTCTGGGCAAGTCACTTAAACCTCCATTGCCCAAGGTACAAATAAGTACCTAAGCCGCATTGAGCCTGCCATGAGTGGGAAAGCGCGGGGTACAAATAAAAAAATATATATATTCAGGTACTTATTTTGTACCGGGGCAATGGAGGGTTAAGTGACTTGCCCAAAGTCACAAGGAGTTGCAGTGGGAATCGAACTTAGTTCCCCAGGATCAAAGTCCACTGCACTAACCACTAGGCTAGAATTTGTCCCAAACTCTTTTAAATCCAACTATGCTAACTGACTTGATGACATCCACTGACAACACATTCCATAACTTGATTATTCACTGAGTGAAAAAATAATTCCTCCAATTTATTTTATCTCTGCTACCTTTTAGTTTTATGGAATGTCCTCTAGTCTCGATACAGTTTGAAAGCATAAAGTGTTTTCTATTTACCTGTACAACCCTGCTCATGATTTTGTAAACCTTTATCATATCTCTGCTTTGTCATCTTCTGATCACCAGTCCATCTCTCCTGGCTACCACCTGCTATCTCCACCTTACTCAGTGAGACTGTCCTTGGAATGCTTTTATGTTTCACTTCTATATACCAATACTGTCATCTTTAGCTCATTTCTGACCTAAGGAAGAAGTTCTAGCCTTTAAAAGCTAGTCACAAGATGTATTAAGTTAGTCCAATAAAATACAAAGTTACTTACCTGTAGCACGTGTTCTCCATGGACAGCAGATATATATTATCACACGTGAGTGATGTCATCCAAGGAGCCTGGTGCGGACACTGCCATAGTGCACTGTCATTTAAAAACTAAGGTAGTGCCCATACCACACATGCGTGGGTGCCATCCCACCCGACGCTTGAATGTGGGACCAGCAGAACCATTCTAAAGTTAAGAAGAGGCGGGGGAGAAATGTAAGAATATATGCCTGCTGTTCTTGGAGAACACCTGCTATAAGTAAAGCAAAGATATTTACCTGTAGATGGTGTTCTCTGAGGATAGCAGGCCAATCATTCTCACATCATCTGGGTGACGTCATCCAATGGAGCCTGGTGCAGACACTGACTAGTGAGTGAAGTAGAAAATTCTAGCAGCTTCCCACCGTGCATGTGGTGGTGCCTTCCTGCCCAACACGCAAGCGCGGGTCCTCCAGTTAAGTGAAAAAGCAAAATACAGATAGCCTATAACTAAATTCAACTCCTAGGGGAGTGGGAGGGTATGTGAGAAAAATCAGCCTGCTGTCCTCAGAGAACACCAGCTACAGGTAAATATTTTTGCTTTCTCCGAGGACAAGGAGGCCTTCTTATTCTCAAATCTGGGAATTCCTAGCTACCAGGCTCACCGAAAGTAAGAAAACTACAATAATTGAGTCTTGAAACGTCTCAATCAACCTGAAACTATATACATATTAGCTGTGTAGGTGCAGCCTGGAACAGAATAAAACAGAGGTGGAGTTGGATTCTAGACACCAAACAAGATCTACAGAACTGCCTGCCCGAACCAACTATCGCATCGGGTATCCTGATCCAGACTGTAGTGGGATGTGAATGTGTGAATTTAAGACCTTGTCGCAGCGTTGCAAACTATGGAGGCTGATTTCAAGCAGGCTACCGATGCAGTCATGACTCTGACATTGTGAGCCGTGACATGTCCCTCGAGAGTCAGCCCAGCCTGGGAATAAGCAAAGGAGATGCAATCTGCTATCCAATTTGAATGTGTGTTGTCGATGCCCACCCCCAATCTGTTGGGGTCAAAAAAAACGAAAAGCTAGGTGGACTGTCTATGGCCTTGAGTCCACTCCAGATAGAAAGCTAAGGCTCGCTTGCAGTCTAAAGTATGCAGTACACTTTTGCCAGGATGGGCATGAAGTTTTTGGGAAAATGTTGGTAGAATAAATGACTGGTTAACAATTGACTGGAACTTTGACACTATCTTAGGAAGGAACTTAGGGTGTGTGCGAAGAACTACTCTTTTGTGATGAAATTTAGTACATGGTGGTTGAGCTATCAGGGCCTGGAGCTCACTGACTCTGCGAGCTGAAGTGACTGCCACCAGAAACACAACTTTTCAGGTCATCAGATGACACGTATTTAAAGGCTAAAAAAGGAGTTTTCATCAGCTGGGTGAGGACTATGTTGAGATCCTATGACACAGTGGAAAGTTTGGTAGGGGGCTTTGTTAACAACAAACCTCTCATGAAACAACAACTAAAGGCTGTACAGAGATGGACTCGCCTCCCACACGTGATAAGTGCCAGTTGCACTGAGATGAAACAGAGCTGATTTTCAAACTAGACTCAGAGGGGTGCAGGAGCAGTTTCAGTAAGGTCTTCTCTATGAGAAGTATGGGAGGATACACCATACAGGAGTCCTTGTCCCCAATGCAGGAGAAAGGCATCTGATGCTAGTCTGCCATGTGACCTGAGACTGGAGCACAACAGAGGGACTTTGTTGTTCAGATGAGCAGCAAATGATCCACCGAGGGGGTGCCCCACTCTCGGAAGATCTTCTAGGCTACGTTCATGTTGAAAGACCACGCGTGCAGTTGTTCTTGCCAGGCAGGTAAGTGGCACGGATGTCCATACTGTGAAGTAGAGCCCACTGCCACATGCCGACCACCTCCTTGCACAAGGGGAAAGAACCCACACCCCTGCTTGTTGATAAAGAACATCACAACCTGGTTGTCTGTTTGGATGAGAACAATTTGGTTCTGGAGTCAATCTCTAAAAGTCTTTAAGAGTGTTCCAAATTGCCCAGAGCGTGAGGAGATTGATGTGGAACTGAACCTCCTGAACGGACCACTGGCCATGAGTGTGAAGCCCATCTACATGAACTCTCTAACCCAGGTTGAATGCATCTGTCGTCAACACTTTTTGAAGTGGTGGAATTTGGAATGGAAGTCCCAGGGTCAAATTGGAATGGACTGTCCAGCAGAGAAGGGCATGAGCTAGCTCAGGGGGAACATGAATGATATCTGTTAGGTTCCCTGTTGACAGACACCAGTGGGAAGCTAAGGCCCACTGGGCCGCTCTCAAGTGGAGATGTGCCATGGAAGTGACATGTAATATGAAGGCCATGTGGCCCATCAATCTTAACATTTATCAAGCTGAAATCTGCTGGCTGCTGTGGACTTGCGAGGCGAGCGTTACTAAAGTATCCGCTCTCACTTGAGAAAGGAAAGCCCGATCTTGCACTGTGTCAAGCAGGACTTCTATGTATTCCAACTGGCAAACTGGATGTAGGTGGGACTTGAGGTAGATGATGACAAACCTCATTAGTTTCAGCTCTCTGAATAGTCATGCGCATGGACTCTATGGCTCCTTCCCTGTGATATGCTCTTGACTAGCCAATCGTCTAGGTAGGAAAACACATATGCCCCCAGTCTGCTTAGATACGCTGTGAATCCCATCAGACACTTGGTGAAAACTCTGGGGGCAGAAGCCAGGCCAAATGGCAGAATGCGATACTGGAAGGTCCACTCCCTGAAGAGCCCCGAGGTACAGCCCTACTCTCAGACTCCAGAGACGCTTCCTCCCCCGATGTCAAGAGCGGTACTGCATACCCAAATATCGACATCGACACCTTACGAGGCATCAGCACTGAAGATCTGGGCACTGGCACCTATAGAGCATCAGAGAGGGCCTGGGGCTTTTCTGCTGGTGGCATAAGCGCCTTCGATGCCTGAGCTGGCGGCCCCTGAAGTAACTGTGCCAGCTACTCTCGAAACATGCTCTGGAACTACTCGGCAAAGGTGGGCATTGGCAAAGACATGGGAGTCAGGGAAAGAGGCAGTCAAGACATTGGTGCTGAACTGGTGGTGGGAACTGGGCTGCTTGATGACTTGCACGCCAACACCTCTTCTAAGGAGGGGGAGTGCTCCTCCCGGTGCCGAAACTTCTTAGGCATCGGGGAAATACGATGTCCCAGTTGTCCTGGCACCGTGCGTCAAGGAGGACCGGTGCTTATGATTCTTGGGCTTCCCCTGATGCAAGCCTCAATCCCCAGTGGCAATGAACCTATGCACATCCTCTGTGTTGGGTCAGATGCTGTCCGGGCCTTAGCAGCCGAACCTTTTAGCTTCTTTTTAAACATTTTTCTCATTTATTACAGTCACCCTTTCGAAATTTAAATGCAGCTACTGTAGATTTCCTTTGCGGGTTCATCCCGGATAGTAGCTCAAACTTGATCATGTTATGATCACTGTTGACCAGGGGACCCAACACTGCCAACTCTCACACTATGCGCTGCATGCCATCAAGGACCAGATCCAAAATGGCTCCCCCTCTTGTCGGTTCTTGGACTAGTTGCTCTAAGAAGGAATCATTTATTACATCTAGAATGTTATCACCCTGGAACTCTCTGATGTAACATTTATCCGGTTAATATTGGGGTAATTGAAATCACCCATTATTATAGTATTGCCCAGTTTCCCAGCTTTCCCTATTTTTGTAAACATTTCTTTATCTGTCTGTTCGTTCTGTCTCAGCAGACAGTAGTAGAGCCCTATAAGAAGAATAGTCCTTCCCATCACACATGGAATTTCTATCCATAAAGATTCCTTGTTGCTATCTGTTTCATGTGGAATGTTTACTTGATTCAATTCCCTCTTTAACATATAGCGCAACCCTCCCCCCCCAATTCGATCTTTTCTATCATTGTGATACAATTTGTACCCTGTTAACTTACCAGCTTATAATCGAAAGCGATCGCTGGCCATCTTCCGACATAAACCGGGAGATGGCCGGCGATTTCTTAAAAGCGGCGAAATCGGTATAATCGAAAGCGGCATTTTTGACAGCATCGCCGCTTTCCCGTCGCTTCGCCGGCAAAAGTTCAAGGGGGCGTGTCGGTAGATTAGCGAAGGCGGTACATGGACGGGCATGGGCGTGGCTACCAGATGGTCGGCTTTCGCCGATAATGGAAAAAAAAAAAGCGGCGTTAAGCAGTATTTCGCCGGCTTTACTTGGTCCTTTTATTTTCACGACCAAGCCTCAAAAAGGTGCCCCAACTGACCAGATAACCACTGGAGGGAATGGGGGATGACCTCCCCATACTCCCCCAGTGGTCACCAATCCCCTTCCAAACTAAAAAAATAAAAATAAAAACCATTTTTCCAGCCTGTATGCCAGCCTCAAATGCCGTACCCACCTGCATGACAGCAGAATGTGTTGTATCCTCCAACAGCCTTTCCCTGGTTGCGATGTGGCTCTGGGGTGAGTGTGACACCTTTTCTGTTAGGTGCCCTGCAGAGAGTCACATTACCAATGCATTGTGGTGGGTGTAGGGTACTGGGCTCTACTCCCATGGTGCTCTCCCCCCCCTGCTAACTGGGTCAGAGTGTGCCCTGTTTTGTTTCCTGTTGTAGTCCATGCGGTAGTGGCCATTTTTGTAAGCCAGTTTTAGTTCCCTTTCCTGTGTTACCCACGTTAGAGAAGGTAGTTCTTACTTTCAATGGTGCTGAAAGAGGGCATTGTACACCATTGTGCCAGCTCTGACCTACTGCTAATCTTAGTACCAGGGGACTCTTTGCCAGTGGGGCACAACCTCTGATCTGCAGTTAACTGTGAGTAAACGTGCTTATTTCAAGAAAGGACTTTTTCAGAGAGATTAGTCTTCCGGTGTGAACTGGTGTGCCAAAGTTATACAGCAGCAATAAGTCCTAGAGGCTGTATGCAGGTCCCTGGAGCAATTTTAGTGGGTGCAGTACATTTGTGGGTAGTGGGTTTGGGGGGCTCAGCTCCCAAAGTAAGGGAGGTATGCACGTGGTGGGAGCTTTTCTGAAGTCCACCGCAGTGACCCCTAGGGTGGCTGGTTGGTGTCCTGGCATGTCAGGGGGGCCAGTGCACTAAAAATGCTGGCTCCTCCCACGGCCAAATGCCTTGAATTTGGCCGGGGTTTGAGATGGCCGACATAACTTTCCATTATCGCTGAAAAACAAACCCGGCCAACTCAAACCCGGCGAACTCCACGGCATTTGGCCGGGCTAAACCGTATTATCGAAAAAAAAGATGGCCGGCCATCTTTTTCGATAATACGGTTCCGGCCAGCAGTAGCGCTGCCGCCAACATAGATCGCCGGCGATCTATTTGGCCGGCGACGTTCGATTATGCCTCTCTTAGTGTCCCATTGATTGTCCTCTTTCTACCAAATCTCTGAGATGCCTATTATATCTATCTCATCACTTAGTGCTATATACTCTACTTCTCACATTTTATTTTTTAGGCTTCTAGCATTTGTATATAGGCACTTCAAATTATGTTTTTTCCTTGGATCTACAAGCTGCTTAGAAGTTGACGGGGATAATGTGCATCCTTTATCCTGCTCTCCCATTAAGCACACCTGGCTTACTTTCAGCATTATTGAAACAGCACTACTGGGATTCTCTTCAAGGATACTCCACACCAAACCATTAGCTCCTGGGCAACTGTTGGCTGCCCCCCCCCCCCCCCCCCCATATTCTAGTTTAAAAGCTGCTCTATCTCCTTTTTAAAAGTTAGTTCCAGCAGCCTGGTTCCCTCCTGGTTAAAGTGGAGCCCAGCCTTACAGAACAGTCCCCCCTTTTTCCAGAATGTTGCCCAGTTCCTAACAAATCTAAATCCCTCATCCCTGCACCATCATCTCAACCATGCATTGAGACTTCGTAGCTCTGCCTGCCTTTTGGGTCCTGCACGTGGAACGGGGAGCATTTCTGAAAAAGCTACCCTGAAGGATCTGGACTTCAGCTTTCTACCTAAGAGCCTACATTTGGTTTCCAGAACCTCTCTCCCACATTTTCCCACACGTACCAAGAAAGCTGGTTCCTCCCCAGCACTATCCTCTGTCTAGGTGACGAGTGAGGTTCGCAACCTTCGGACCAGGCAGGCAAGTGACCAGGCGATCCTCATGTCCATCAGCCACCCAGCTACCTACATGCCTAATGATCAAATCACCAACTACAACAGCTGTACTAACCCTTCCCGCCTAGGCAAAAGTTCTTGGAGACATATCCTCGGTGCAAGAGGATAGTGCATCCCCCTGGTGGACAGGTGCTGGCTACAGGAGTACTTCCAAATTCATCAGGGTGATGCTCTCCTTCTAAGAGACCTCCCTCCTCCAAGGCAGCACAGGGGCTGCCAGACTGAAGGTGAGACTTCTCTACAACCTCCCTGTAGGTCTCCTCTACGTACCTCTCTGTCTCCCTCAGCTCCTCCAAGTCTGCTATTCTAGCCTCAAGAGAAATAGGAGTTCCTTGCATAGGGCACACACATATAACCACTCCCCAGTGGAGTAAGAAGGCATCTGGGGCTGCACGATTGAGAGAAGAGAGTCTGGAACAAAAGCGAGAAAGCTTGTTGTTCTGAGGAGAAGTGAACAGGTCTATTGCTGGGGTTCACCAATGCTGAAATATTCAACAAGCTACAGGCATGCTAAGGGACCATTCGTGAGACTGAAAGACTCTGCTCAATTTGTCTGCCTGTTGACAGGTAATACTTCGCAACTTGGATGTCTGTGGAAATGAGTATCAACTAATATACAATCCTGGAAAGTTTTGAGGATGTTCCATAATGCTTGCAATTCCAGATTGATATATTGGTTCTACTGTGGGGACCAAGAAACCTGTGTGTGGAGATCATTGAGGTGAGAACCCCAACCTACCATGGAGACATCCATGGTGAGAATTTGTGATATGAAAGGAGATCACAGAAATCCCCATGTAAGATTCTTGAAAGACATCCACCACTGTAGAGAGTGTCATAGCTGTGGTTTAACTTGAATACAGGCCAACAGCAATCCCATGGCTTGGCACCACTGAGTGTCCACTGAGGAATTCCGAAGTGAAGTCATGTCAATGGTGTTACATGGACTGTTGATGCCATGTGACCAAGGAGGAAGAGCATCTATTGAGTTGATATTTCGGTGGATTTGTAAATCTGAGCACAGAGATACATTATGTTGTCTGCTCTTGGTTGAGAGAGGAAGGCTCAACCCCGAGTAGTGGAGAGACCCGATGAGCTCGGAAGTCTGAACAGGTTGAAGATGCCATTTGGGGAAATTTATTACAAACCTGTGGAGTTCTATGGTGGACAGAACTGAAGTCTGTGCGCCTCTTGGGAGGCTGCCTTGATTAACCAGTCGTTGAGGAAGGGGAAAGCATGTATTCCCCACCTGCAGAATGTTGCAGCTACCACTATCAGGCATTTTGTGAAGACTGGAGGAGCTGAAGCCAAGCTGAATGATAAGACCTTGTACTGAAAATGCCAAGTTCCAGAGTGGAAATGTAGGAACTTTCTGTGGGAAAGGAAGATAGGTATATGAGTGTATGCCTCCTTGAGATCTAGACAGCAAAGTTGGATCATGGGGAGAAGTGATCCCATGGAAACCATGAAATTCTTTTTTGAGTAGAAATGTGTTTAAATCATGCAGGTTGAGAATTGGTAGTCCTCCCCCCATCTCTTTTGGTATGAAAAGTACCTGGAGTAAAACTCTTGACCCCTCTTCAAAGGACAAACTGGTTCTATTGCATTCTGCCAGAGAGCTCCTCCCAAAATACTATTATTTGGAGGGAGCTGATACAAGACTCTCATGGTAAATGGTTGGGAGGTCTTTTTTTCCCAACGCAGAGTATAACTGTGCTGTATGATACGTAGCATCCACCGGTCAGAGGTTAAGAGGAGTCATCTCTGTTGAAAGAAGATATATTTGCCTCCTACCGGTAGGTCGCTTGGCATGGACAAGAAGGTTGTTTAGACTGAGGAGTCGTTTGTGATTTATGTCCCTGTTGCTGTCACGGATGTGAGATTTGGGGCATAGTCCTTTGAGGTGAAGGAGGAGTGGGGGTGTAACAACGCTTAGATGTATAGTAATTGGAGCATCAAAATCCTCCTGCAAATCTTCTAGAAGAAGAGGCAGCAGAAGTCTGTGGCCTAGATAGAGTACATGTATGTCTTTTCATTATGACGGCCACTTCCTCAACTTTGTCACCAAATTATCTCCATGACAAAGGACAAATGCTAGACACTCTTGGACAGCAGATTCGAGGCTGGAGACCATAAGCCAGGATAGACGCCACATTGCTACTCCTAAGACAGATATCGGTGAAGAGACATCAAAGGCCTGTCTTGCCAGATATTTACAACAATCTAGAAGTTTCCTTTGAAGGTTGAGGAACTCAGCCTTTTCATGAGGAAGAAAGTCTGCAAAGGAGAGCGTACTCTGTATTAGTGAATAAGTAAATTGTGGAATAAAGCTGATAATCTAATATACAACTGGTTAGCATTGAGACTTGAAATGATCTTCTGCCAAAACAGTCTAACGTTCTGGCTTCTCTGCCTGGAGGGATAGAAGCGTGAGATCGTGTACTGTGTGTACATTTTAAAGCAGATTCCACAACTAAGGAATGATGGGGTAACTGAGTCATTTTCAAACCCAGTGCATTTCTGAATCATGTACACTGTATCAATTTTCTTTGGAGCAACTTGAACTGTTAGAGGCATATCCCAATTCTTGATCAGAGTATTTTTCATAACTGTATGACGTGGAACATGATTCCTTCTCTAGGAGGAGAGTCATAATCTAGAACCTTAGAGTTTTAAACTGGGTTCTTCCTGTGTCTACTATTTGAAAGGTATGGCTTGGGCCATCTCATGGACAAAGCAAAGAAAAGATATTTTCTGGAGGAGCCTTATGTCTCTCAAGTGGCTGAGAGGTCCTGTGGGTTCTGTTCTGTCTCCCAGGGGAGATCTGAGTCTGACTGTTCAAAGTACTGTTCTTGGAAAATATGTGGAGTATCGACGAGAGTTTGGCTCTGCGTCAAGGCAAATGAGTCTCCAAGGCTGGAGAAAATTCCTCTGCTGATGTCAACACATGTCAGTCAGGTTCATAGTGCCACCGACAGTCAATGCTGAGCCGGTGTGCGGGACCATTCCCATGACTGTCTCTCCTATGTATCAATGGGCTGGACTGAGGCTGGCGCAAGCACCCTGTAAGCCTGTATAGACTGTGCATACAGCAGCCCTGAAGAGCTCCTCTTTGAGTACTGTCTACTTTGAGTCTATCCTACTGTAGGATAGACATCGGTACCGGCTGAGATAGCAGTATGGACGCAGCCTGAGTTATAGCCCGTGTAGGCATAGGAGATCTCGAAGAACTCTCGATGGGAAAGAGGTTGGAGAGAAGGAAAGTGGTCAATGCAACATGGGCATTTACTGTACATCGAGGATGTCAATGCCGGGGAGTTGTTTGCAAAGTTCCTGGAAGGAGAACGATGGTGACGCTTCTTATGTTTTTTGAGCTGCAGTTCCCTCAATGCACGTGACACCAATGAAGAGAACAGAGTCCTTACATGATTGCGATATTGAGTCCAATGTTGGACCATCTCAATGTTGCATCAGTGCACCAGATATCAACGCAGGCTCCGCGTCGAGTACCAAAATGTTCTGCCATGCTCAACGTGGATGCTGATGCAGAACCAAAATGCTGGACTCTGCGGGCTTAAGTGTCCTCGCTTGCATACAAAGACAGAGGCTACACTGTATGTCCAGGTGCTCCGACCTAAGCACTGAACACACCAATTATTGGGGGGGAGGGGGGGTCTGTGCATGAAATGGTCCTAATGCGTCGCGTACACTTCTTAAAGCCACTTGGCATCCTCAATGATATGGAGGGAAAAATGGCTGATACAAGGTCAAAAGGCTCAATGGTTTGAGGAACTCGAGTAGTCACGCACCCAAAAATGGTCAATGCTTCCCGGCTAAAATAAAGAAAAAGAAGAATATGAAGAAAAATATCCCAAAAAAGGGAAGGCGACAAAAGTTTGACACGAATAAAGACTAACCTTTCTGCTCTACAGAAAACATGACTGCTGGTCCTGCGATTGAGCGTCAAGTGGGAAGGCACCCATGCATGAACGAGGGGGGCAATGCCTTAAAGATTTAAAGTTACAGTGCACTATGGCAGTGTCTGCACCAGGCTGCATGGATGACAACACCCACATGTGAGAATATTATGCCTGCTTGTCCTCGGAGAAAAGGTAGTATCTTATAAATTTTTTGGTTTTGCTTTATTTCTATTATTACCAATTTCAGGCATGATAAGCAATAATATTCTTTTTTAGATATATCAAAGGCAAGTGGAGTCTTCTTTTAGTAGTCTTGTTTCAAATTTATTTATTTTATTTTTGTTACATTTGTACCTCGCACTTTCCCACTCATGGCAGGCTCAATGCGGCTTACATGGGGCAATGGAGGGTTAAGTGACTTGCCCAGAGTCACAAGGAGCTGCCTGTGCCTGAAGTGGGAATAAGTAAATAGTCAAATATTGTACCTTAAGATTCACAAACAGAGACAAAGGAGGTGATTTTAGAAGGCTTGTGTGGCATTTGTGTGCAGACTTACATATGTAAATGGACCAATGCATCTGAGTAACAATTTTACAAAAGCCAATAATTACACATATCTTTGACATGTAGAGTTTTCAGAGAGGCATGCCCTGGGCAGGCCTGAAAAATACGCATGTTTCCTAGTTTGCAATGGAAAAACACATCTACTTCACAAAATTCTGCTTTCAGAATTTATACTTGCTTAAAAGCATACTTAAGTGTCAGCTAATTACTCATTTGGACATGGGGTTTGGAGCAGCAATAAAGTTGTGATTGTGCTTAGTTCTCTGCCATTTAAAACCATCTTAGAAATGCAAAACTTAGTTTCATAGTCTTATTCCTTGGTTCCCCATTGATGTCCTGTTTTGTAACATACATAACATAGTAACATAGTAGATGACGGCAGAAAAAGACCTGCATGGTCCATCCAGTCTGCCCAACAAGATAAACTCATATGTGTATACCTTACCTTGATTTGTACCTGCCTTTTTCAGGGCACAGACCGTACAAGTCTGCCCAGCAGTATTTCCCGCCTCCCAACCACCAGTCCCGCCTCCCATCACTGGTTCTGGCACAGACCGTACAAGTCTGCCCTCCACTATCCTTGCCTGCCAACCACCAACCCCTCTTCCCCCACCTGCTCTGCCACCCAATTTCGGCTAAGCTTCTGAGGATCCATTCCTACTGCACAGGATTCCCTTATGCATATCCCATGCATGTTTGAATTCCGTTACCGTTTTCATCTCCACCACCTCCCGCGGGAGGGCATTCCAAGCATCCACCACCCTCTCCGTGAAAAAATACTTCCTGACATCTTTCCTGAGTCTGCCCCCCTTCAATCTCATTTCATGTCCTCTCGTTCTACCACCTTCCCATCTCCGGAAAAGATTTGTTTGCGGATTAATACCTTTCAAGTATTTGAACGTCTGTATCATATCACCCCCCTGTTTCTCCTTTCCTCCATGGTATACATGTTCAGGTCAGCAAGTCTCTGCTCATACATCTTGGAACGCAAATCCCATACCATTTTGGTAGCTTTTCTTTGCACCGCTTCCATTTTTTTAACATCCTTCGCAAGGTACGGCCTCCAAAACTGAACACAATACTTCAGGTGGGGCCTCACCAATGACTTGTACAGGGGCATCAACACTTCCTTTCTTCTGCTGATCACACCTCTCTCTATACAGCCTAGCAACCTTCTCGCTACGGCCACCGCCTTGTCACACTGTTTCGTCGCCTTCAGATCCTCGGATACTATCACCCCAAGATCCCTCTCCCCCTCAGTACCTATCAGACTCTCACCGCCTAACACATAAGTCTCTCGTGGGTTTCTACTCCCTAAATGCATCACTTTGCATTTCTTCGCATTGAATTTTAATTGCCAAACCTTAGACCATTCTTCTAGCTTCCTCAGATCCTTTTTCATGCTTTCCACTCCCTCCTGGGTGTCCACTCTGTTGCAAATCTTAGTATCATCCGCAAATAGGCAAACTTTACCTTCTAACCCTTCGGCAAATAAAGCACTTGTACATTCAAACCTGCAGGTAAAGCAGCTTTATTTTTTATCACGTTGTTTTATAAAATGGCTGCTCCTATTGGATCTACTGCAACCTACGCACTCATTTCCCATAGCTTTAGAGGTATTTTAACAAAAGGTTTCATGTGCAGTGAATTTTTGTAAAATATCTCTGTAAATTGTGAATGGCTAGACTCGAGTCAATTTTCCTGTCTAGAATGTCTATGCAAAACTGAGCTTCACATGGATGTATATAGTACATATATAACTACATAATTATGGTTGTGAAGCATTTTTAGTCTCAGAAATAAAATGGAAAAATGAATTCTTACATGATAATTTTCTTTCCTTTAGTCCCAAAGGATTAGTCCATACATGTGGGTTATTCCCATCTACCAGCAGATAGAGATAGAGAGCAAATTAGAACTTTGTCAAATAAGGCTACTGTGCACTAGGTTCCATTCAATATTCAGATAGCCAAAGAGTAAGAAGTTAATGGAAAGAAGTAGAGCTCCTGCCTTTAATTTAGAAACTTTGAAGAACAATAATAACCTTATGCCTAAGAAACAAGAAAAATCAACAAATAGCACTACAAAACAGAAGAGAAGGGTGGGATCTTAAGCCCTTCTGAAGAAAGGCTAGAATTTGTGGCAGTGATACATTAGATAACATCAGGTTTCTTTCCGAACACCAAGATTCAAAGGTTCTCCATACCCAAGCATATGTAGTAGAAGTAGATCTTTTTCGGGCTTGCAGAAGAATAGCAATGGCTTCTTCCAAGTAACCTTTCTTCATTAGGAATGACCTCTCAAAAGCCATCTGGTAAGACCAAACAGGGAGGGATCGTCTGTTGGAATTGGACCCTGAATCAGAAGGCCTCTGTAATTGGGTAGGGACAGTGGAGACTCAGTCTTCAACCGCATCAGATCTGTGTACCAAAGACATCTTGGCCAATCTAGAGCTAAAGGATCATTTTCCTTGGATGACAAGCAATGCAAAGATATTTTCCGTTTTACAGTAGACACAGCGGAAAAACATATAGGTGGTCTGTTGTTTGCTACTGTTGTAGAAGAGCATACAGACCCTCCACCTTGGGGTCCTTCCAATGGCTGAAGAATCTGCAGACTTGAACATTTTTACTGGATGCCATTAGATCTATCCCTGGGACTCCCAACATGAGGCAACTAGATGAAATTCTTTTGACAATAAATGCCACTTCCCCAGATCCAGAGAATATTTGCTGAAAAAGAAAATCCTCTGAGTACTGAGTTCCTGCAACAGGAGCTGCTGAAATTAGAGGAATGTGGACCTCAGCACAGCAAAAAAGAATCTCTGCTTTTGTGGCTATGGCTCCCCACTGTCTGATGACATAGGAAACCGCTGTCATGTTGTCTGAATCTTCACTAGCTTCCCTCAAAGATGAGCAAAAGAAACAAGGCTTTTTGAATGGCTCTGAGCACTAGGCTTCGATTGCAGAATATTGGACATGGACTGACTTAAGAAGACAAAGCTCTGGAGGCCAATAAGCTGGCATCTGTTGTGACTACAAACCAATTCTGAACTGGCAGAGGAAGACTGTGCTGAATCCACCAATTGAAGCTTAGTTTGGCCTGGAGGGTCCAAGAGAAATGGAGACAAAAATCTGAGAAGGAACTACTGAAGTGGTCTGATGTGGAATGTAGCCCATGGAAGAATGTCCCAGATCCTGCTACATGGAAGGGAAAGTAGATCCTGACTTGGATGTGAATCTTTTGCTGATGAGCAACAGGAAAAAATGTCAAATATCGCTCCCAGATACTCCAGGATTTGCATTGGAAACAACTGACTCTTGGTGAAATTACCAATCCTAGGGACTGAAGAACAGCAGCTACCTTGGATGAAACTTGCAGACCCACTTGATAGGCAGAGTCTCAAATCAGCCAGTCTTCGAGGTATGGATAAACCTGAATTACGTCCTTGTGAAAGAAGGCTGCCACCACTACCATCACCTTGGAAAAATGTCCTTGGTGATGTGGAAAGCCTGAATGGCATGGCCATAAATCGATAATGCTCTCCAAGGGTTGCAAATCACAGAACACTTCTGTGGGGAGGTCAAATGAGAATATGAGAGTACACTTCCTTGAGATCCAGGTAGGTTAGAAACTCTCCCTGTTGGACTGAAGTTATTACAGATTGTGATGTTCCCATTGTGAAATGTGGAACCTTTAACACTCTGTTGACTCTTTTGAAGTCCAAACCCAGGTGGAAGGAATTCCCTTTCTTTGGAACTACAAACTAAATGGAATAACTTCTCATTCCCCAATTGCATCTGGGTACAGGCTCTACTGTGCCTAAATGAATAATCCTTTGCAAGGTGTCATGAACCGCTTGCCATTTGGTTGGTGCTTTGCATGGAAATTCCATGATAAAATCTGCAATGGAATGGGAGAACTCCAGTTTGTAAGCCTGCTTTATTATTTCCAGGACACATTGGTCTGAGGTAATTTTGGTCCACTTCCCATGGAATCTGGAGAGGCATCCTGCTATGATGAAACACAAGGAGTGAATCAAGGCCCTATCATTGGAAGGCACAGGAGGCATTGGTAGGCCTGGAGTTTGAAGCCAAGTTCTTTCTGTCAGCATGAAAGAAGGCTTGTCATTGTTGGAAGTGGGAACGCTGAAAGTTAGATTTGCCTGGCCTGTAGCACTTGATCTCATTAAACCTAAGACAAGACAGAGGATTTAAAAGAATCTTTGGGCTTGTCCTCTGGCAGTCTCTGAGATGTGGAATCCCCTAGGTCTTTAATCAATTTCTTCAAACAGAAATTTACCTCTAAAAGGTAGCTTGCTAAATCTTCTAGCTAAGAGTGTCAAGAACTGGCTGGCGTGGCTGTGCATTGGAGCTAACAAGTGTGACAGAGAGCCAGAGCTAGATGGTTTATCAGAATATGGCTGGTTGTACCACACTGGGAACAGCATTTAACCAACTCTGCAACTATAAGTAAATTTGAATAATTCATCACAGTGAAAAACAGGTGATTTCTGGTTCGCAGGCACAAGGCACTGCAAAAAAAATTCCTTTGCTGAGAATACTCCTCAAATAAAGTATCTAAGAAGATCAACCGCAGGCTCAGACTTAAAAAAACATTTTTTTTGAAGAGGGAGAAGCTGTTGAGGGTACAGGTGTAGGATTGGGGGGGGGGGGGGGGGGGGGGGGAGGGACCCGATATCATGCCTTTGGCTCCAGAAGCTCAATTGAAACTTCAGAAAGGAAACAGGAGCCCACCACAGGAATCTGAGACAGAGCTGCACAGTGAGGTTCTACAGCCTGCTGGAGACAGAAAGATATTGAATGGAACCTAGAGCACAGCAGCCTTACATAGCAAAGTTCCAATCTGATCATTATCTCCACTTGCTGGTAGATGGGCACAACCTACAAGTATGGACTATGCCTTTGGAGACACAAAGGAAAGCAGTCTTTCCCTTTCCTCATGTTCTCTGTAATTGGAACTATTCACTCAAGTCCTGAGTGAAAGTATAGTTCTAGCGATAAATCCTTAGAACCAGGTTTTCCATAGTGAATTGACCCTATCTTCATATGGCTGTCAACTATATGTAACTTTATGAGAAAACATCACAGGTGGCAATATTTTTGTAAGAATGTACATACAAAGGTTTTTCTTTGTTCTCTACGAGCTGTGAGTCAGGCACAATACTTTCTTGGTCATCTAAGAGAAATTAGAGAGATCAACTTATTATCATTAGAATGACAGAATATAATTTTATGCATCAAAAAAGGGGTGGGAAAATTTTTACCAAAATGGTGATTACTAACCAACATATTCTTTCTGGCTATCCTTGACATGTTCCTCATTCTGCACCATTTCTACAACTTCAGCAGCTGATATCTGTATCAAATACAATAAGAATCTGCATAATTCTGTCAGAATGTTTTCCTTATCTGTCATTAAGCCTTCAAAATAAAACAAACTTGCTACATGTAATCTGTTTGTTGCCAACTAACTTCTGAAATAGTTGCTTTTCATTTTTGGGTCTTGGTTTGCTAATTTTCTGATTTTTGTTTTCAGTTTTTGTCTGTGGCACTGCTACCGTTCTATCATTTGGCTATCACAGGCATCAGTTTTCAGCTGGACAACTCATGCATGCCATTCAATGGTACATAACCTAGGCAGCATAGCATAACAGTCAATAAAATAATAAGAGGTCTGTTTACAAAGCAGCACTAGCGCAGCCATATGCACTGCTTAGTAAACCAGAGTGTAAGTGTCAAATAGCATGGTGCCTTAATAGGTGGTTATTTAACAAATTTCTATCCTGTATTATCTATAAAATCTAAGCAGGTTACAACTAACACTCAAACTTTAGGACATTTAACCAACACACAACACAACATTATCACAATTATGTGCATTGGATCAGCCAACAACTTCAGAAACCTACTATATGGAAAAAAATAGATCAATTTATATAAAGATTTTGTAGACCTTGTTTTGAGGTGCAAGGTTATTCTTCTTTGTTCCTACATAATTTTGTTTCTGGATGTAACCTTCTACTTCTGAAGTCCGCATTCTGGGTTCTGCAGAATTTACCATTTCCAAAGGTGGTTTAATTCGTCCCTTTTGTGGAGTTGCTGAAAATCAAAACATCACAATTAACTTTCTTTCTTTTTCTTTCTGGGCCCGATTTATTAAGGCTCTCTCTTGCTCTGACTCTATGGGAAAAAGTTCAGTAAATCAAGACCTTAGTTTGAATGCAAAGCTAGCCTTTTCACTTAAACACACTGATTGTAAGATATTTAGTTCTCCTACATGGTGAACAATTGATAATGAACAAGCAGTAAAATAGGTTTAAAAAGACAGTGAACCACATCTGCAAGGCTACATATCCATAGAAGAAAACTAGTTATTAACCTTAACTATTGCTTGTACCAAATAAATAGCATCAATCTGGTTTTATATGATAAAGCAGCTGGTATGAAAATGGAAAAATTAGTTCTTACTGCTAATTTCCTTCGAGACACTCCAGTCTATCCAGATGCTTGGATTTACACTCTCCGGCCAGCATATGGAGACTAAGAAACAATGGTTTAACGAGATTACATAGTAACATAGTAGATGACGGCAGAAAAAGACCTGCATGGTCCATCCAGTCTGCCCAAGACAAACTCATATGTGTATACCTTACCTTGAATTTGTACCTGTCCTTTTCAGGGCACAGACCATATAAGTCTGCCCAGCAGTATTTCCCGCCTCCCAACCACCAGTCCCGCCTCCCATCACCGGCTCTGGTACAGACCGTATAAGTCTGCCCTCCCCTATCCTCGCCTCCCAACCACCACCCCCCTCTTCCCCCCAACTGCTCCGCCACCCAATTTCAGCTAAGCTTCTGAGGATCCATTCCTTCTGCACAGGATTCCTCTATGCATATCCCACGCATGTTTGAACTCCGTTATCGTTTTCATCTCCACCACCTCCCGCGGGAGGGCATTCCAAGCGTCCACCACCCTTCTCCTTGAAAAAATACTTCCTGACATCTTTCCTGAGTCTGCCCCCCTTCAATCTCATTTCATGTCCTCTCGTTCTACCGCCTTCCCATCTCCGGAAAAGATTTGTTTGCGGATTAATACCTTTCAAATATTTGAACGTCTGTATCATATCACCCCTGTTCCTCCTTTCCTCCAGGGTGTACATGTTCAGGTCAGCAAGCCTCTCTTCATACGTCTTGGAACGCAAATCCCATACCATTTTCGTAGCTTTTCTTTGCACCGCTTCCATTTTTTTAACATCCTTCGCAAGATACGGCCTCCAAAACTGAACACAATACTCCAGGTGGGGCCTCACCAACGTCTTATACAGGGGCATTAAAACCTCCTTTCTTCTGCTGGTCACTCCTCTCTCTATACAGCCTAGCAATCTTCTAGCTACTGCAACCGCCTTGTCGCACTGTTTCGTCGCCTTCAGGTCCTCAGATACTATCACCCCAAGATCGCTCTCCCCGTCCGTGCCTATCAGACTCTCCCCGCCTAACACATACGTCTCCCTTGGATTTCTACTCCCTAAGTGCATCACTTTGCATTTCTTCGCATTGAATTTTAATTGCCAAACGTTAGACCATTCTTCTAGCTTCTTCAGATCTTTTTTCATGTTTTCCACACCCTCCGGGGTGTCCACTCTGTTGGAAATCTTAGTGTCATCTGCAAAAAGGCAAACTTTACCTTGTAACCCTTCGGCAATGTCACTCACAAATATATTGAACAGAATTGGCCCCAGCACCAATCCCTGAGGCACTCCACTACTCACCTTTCCTTCCTCCGAGCGAACTCCATTCACCACCACCCTCTGGCGTCTGTCCGTCAACCAGTTCCTAATCAAGTTCACCAGTTCGGGTCCTATCTTCAGGCCGTCTAGTTTATTTAAGAGCCTCCTGTGGGGAACCGTGTCGAAAGCCTTGCTGAAATCTAAGTAGATGACGTCTATAGCACGTCCTTGATTTAATTCTCCCGTCACCCAGTCAAAGAATTCAATTAGATTCGTTTGGCACGATTTCCCTTTGGTGAAACCGTGTTGTCTCGGATCTTGCAACTTATTGGCTTCCAGGAAATTCACTATCCTTTCCTTCAGCATGGCTTCCATTACTTTTCCAATAACCGAAGTGAGGCTTACCGGCCTGTAGTTTCCAGCTTCTTCCCTATCCCCACTTTTGTGAAGAGGGACCACCTCCGCCGTTCTCCAATCCCTCGGAACCTCTCCCTTCTCCAAGGATTTATTAAACAAGTCTTTAAGAGGACCCGCCAGAACCTCTCTGAGCTCCCTCAGTATTCTGGGGTGGATCCCGTCCGGCCCCATGGCTTTGTCCACCTTTAGCTTTCCAAGTTGTTGATACACACTCTCTTCCGTGAACGGCGCTCTATCCACCTCATTTTCAGGTGTACTTTTGCCAGTCCCTCTCGGTCCTTCCCCAGGGTTTTCTTCAGTGAAAACAGAACAAAAGTATCTATATAGGTCCTGTGTAGTTTACAGCTGACCAGTTTTTCTCAGTCTCCAACAGATGGGAGGTTAATTTGTGTAGTATGAAGCTGGTCCAGAGAGATTCTGCACTTTGACCTTTCAGACTTGGGACTGTCCTGGCAGGTGAGCAAGAATACTTGGATTGACTGTGACCATCCAAGAGGCCAAGGGGTGTAGAACCCAGTGGTGCAGGGTTCTTCCACCTCCACCCCCTTTGAACAGGAGAATGTTCCACTAGAGAACAGTTTCCAGTCGGAAAGATCCAACAGTACAGAAATTGAAGGGATTAGTGCTGTCTCTCATTATACAAGCACTGACGGTGTTAACATTTCTGAGGAGTAGAAGGAATCTGTATGTCATCCAAAGCTTTCCGGTGCATATAGAAAGGAATGAGAATCTGTGCTTCTTTGCTGACTTCCCTTGTCCCCCTTTTTAGGGGGGGCACAGAAAGAAGGGTTTCCTCTAGGCTGGGAAAGCCTAAGTGACGACCTATAGTTCTGGACAGGTAGCTTTCCTAAGCACAGCTGTGAGCCATGGGTTTAATAGAAGTGCAGCAACCAGTGAAGTCATTTGTACTGACCTTGCAAGCAGAGGTCTGTGGAAGTTAAATTACTTACTACAGGTGTGCCATAAAAAATTATAGTGTTTGACAGTTAGTAATTAATGTAGAGAAAGTAATTATAAAATAGTTTATGTTGTCTATAGAAATATTTTCAAGTTTTATTTGGCACATAGGGAATATCCTATAATCTTAACTGATTTTAGAAACAACAAATTAAATGGTCTTTTTTTATTAAAGTGAATTAAGCAGTTAGCACAGAAAACAGTCATGTTGTTAGCACATAGCCACGCTAACAGTTAACATGTCAGCTTGATACTTAGTACATATTAATTCCTGCCTTAACTGTATAGCATTATATAAGGCAGAAAATGGATGTGGATTGCACCTTACAGTTAACACACAAACTTACCTGTGTCATCTGTAATGCAGTTAATGTACACTAAATACGTTTTCACTGCATTAACTGTATAGGCAAATCTTGGAAATGTCCCCAACAGTTAATGCAGATGTTCTACAGTTACTGTGTGGTAATCTGGGCAATTACCATGTGATAACTATAAAACTTTAATGCACTTTAGTAAAAAAGGCCCTTAAGTCTTTAAAGTCAGGACTGTGTAGCTTTCTGACCAAAATTATGTTTTAAAAAACCCTAAAATGAACTTTATTCAAAATATATCTTTCCATATATAACTCACATGTCCTAGCTATGAGCACAGGGCTCCTCAAAGTCAAACCACCTGCACCAGGAATAACCATTGATGCTTCTGACATTTTCGTTTTACTTGGAGTCACCTTGAATGGTAAAAAAAAAAAAGAATCCCCGATGAAGTAAATGCCAATTAATAGCATATGTGTAACATTTTTTAAAACTGTGTGTATATTACTTTCTACTATTAAAATTAAATCCTTTACACATTCCCAAAATACAGTCTTGATGATAAATCATTTTGACGATTCCAAAGTATGTTCCTTTTCCCTGAAATCTTTTTGGCAAAAGTGAGAAATCTGAAGAGCACAGGGATTTCAACAAAATAGCTGAATAATTTGCATTGATACAATTGTGTCTACTCAGGTTTGGTACTTGCCTTGCATGGAATATCTTTGCCTTTCAGTTGACCACTGGTGTTATTTTGATCCATAGTACTAACAGGAGGCTGGTTTATTATGGTTGGTTGCTCTCCATTTTCTACTATACTTTTTTCTTGCACAGAGGGAGGTATGACTTGACTTTCTGGGACAAGGATCTAAGCAAAAAATTGTGATAATATAGGATCATCTGAAGCAGGACACACAAATGATATTTATATAGGACACACAATTGGTTTCACAGAATATAAACAATGGGTGAAGATCAGTATTGCAGTCTATAAATTGTTATTTGTTTCCTTCTTCCAACACCCATAGTAAAAAGAGTATAGCAGAATGGCCTTTTTAGATGCAGATGAGTTTTCCTTTTTTGGAATATAACATTCAGCTATATGGATTTTAGTTTTAAAAGAAACCATACCCGTTACACACATTGGTAGCCTATTTATCCACCTTGTGCCAATTCAAAACTGTATTTACAAATTCTTCAAGTGGAAACACTGTAATTCCAGTATGATTGAGCAAGCCAACTTTTGGAAGAGAAATCAAAGAATTTAAAATGGGACCGATTACTTCACACCATTTGTAATCTTCTCTGTAAGAATTAAAATACCTGGGATCCACTTTCGTCAAAAATGATATGGACTGCTGTTTTGGCAACTGAAATTGCATTCTTCTTGGTGAATCCCTAAAACATGCAATTATTTATTACAAATTAATCCAATATTTCTCTCAACAGTGTGCCAACTCAAAACTACTATATAAAACCACTAGGGTTGCATTTTGATTAAAATTTTCAATCATAATTAATTGCACAATTAAAGGTTTTTGTTTTTATTTATTTATTTCCCACTGCAGCTCTTGGGCAAGTCTCTTAACCCTCCATTGCTCCACATACAAAATAAAGTCTCTTTCAAAAGGAAGCTATAGGATGAGGGTAAAAGGGGATAGACTCAGAAGTAACCTGAGGAAATACTTTGTCACAGAAAGAGTGGTAAATTTGTGGAACAGCCTCCCGGTGGAAGAGGTGAAGATGAAAACTGTATATGAATTCAAGAAAGATTGAGACAAGTACATAAGATCCCCAAGGGAGCAAAGGGGAGAGTAGATGGCATGGTTGGACAGAGTACAAGGGTCATGCAGTCTTTATCTGCCTTCATTTTTCTATATTATTTCTGTGTTTGTATTATATGTAAACCACTTTTGATTGTAACAGAAAGACAGTATATCAAATCCCTTCCCTAAAGGAGTGATCATCTCCCTCTCTCCCCCAGATTATACATCTCTCCCTATCCCTTCCTTCCCTCCCCTCTTCCCCCAGGTCTATTACCTCTTTTCCTTTCCTGTGATCCATTATCTCTCTCTCACTTCCCTTCTTCCCTCCCTACCATTGTTCAGCAGCTCTGCTTTCCTCCCTTCCACCCTAATGAGCAGCAACATAAACTTGGTGGTGAGCAGCATCAAGTTGTTCTCGTGGCTGCTGGATCTCACTACCTCAACCAGAGCTTCCATTGGTGGCCCCACCAGTTCTGCAGCTCACTCCCCTCCCCCCACACGGGGTTCGGTATCTGCCTTCTCAATGTACCACCCCCCACTCACCTTGAAGGTTGTCTTCTGTTGGTTCCCGAGAGTGGCAGCGTTGCACATATGCTGCTTGAGGCCTGGTCTGAAGCTTTCCCTCTGGTCCGTCTCACCTCCTCTGATGTCACTTCCTGTTTCTGCATGGGCTGGAAGGGTCAGAGAGAAACATTTGGACCAGGCTGTAGACAGTGTATGTGCAATGCTGCCACTGCCAGGGACCAACAGAATACCTCCTTTAATGCAGACCGGCACAAGGGGGGCGATGTTGAATAGCAGGTGGGAGGAAAGACGTCGGATTGTGCCTAGGACAGGAGTTGGGAATGGAAGAGAGCAGAAACGATGTTTGGAGAATACAGGAGGCACTGAAATGTGATTACATTTTTTAATCATGATTCATTTTTTAAATCAGAATTAATAATTAATGCATTAATTGAAGAGTTAACTGCAATTAACTTGCAGCACTAAAAGCCACATAAGACAAACCTCACTGCATCCTCATCATTCAACTAAGCAGGATTCAAATTTACCATATATCTGAAAAGCATCCAGGCTTTTTACAATCTTGATTTCTTTCTTCATGCAAAGAATAATGAAAATACAGTATATTATTGATCTTTTTATTCCCACTAAGGGATGTGCCCTGCAAAAACTGAAATGGAGTGGTGCTCTGCATCAGGCAGGTTTTTACAGTTAAATGCATACTCAGTAGTTGACTTATTATATGAAGAACTGAACATTTCTAACCAAAATTGTTTTTGTGATTATTAAAACAAATGAAAAAGAAGGATATGTATGGCTTTTAACAAAACCTCTCTTAACATCTTTATTACTATGCGAAAGACATGGGTTTCATTTTCAATGTGAATAGTAAGATTGGGATGGCTAGACCCACCCATAAGCCCATGGTCCAGTGAATGCAGCTTTCCTGATGCCTGAAGAAAAAGATAGCTAAACTTTCTAGAATCCAAAGGGTTGCAGGATCCGAGGCAACATGGCTTTGAAAAAGGAAAACACTGCCAAACAAATCTGATTGATTTCTTTCACAGGGTGACCAAAGAACTGGATAAAGGTCATGCATTAGATGTAATCTACTTAAATTTCAGCAAAATCTATGGTATGATTCCTCACACAAAACTCTTGAATAAGCTGACAGGGCTAAACTTGGATCCAAAGTGGTGAACTGGATAGGAAAATGGTTGACCGACAGAAGGTGGTGGTAAATGGAATCAGCACAGAGGAAAGGAAGGTGATTAGTGGTGTGCCTCAGGGATCGGTACTGAGGCTGATTCTGTTTAATATATTTGTGGAAGGGTTAGAAGGAAAAGTTTACTTTTTTGCAGATGACATGAAGATAGCTAATAGAGTAGATACCCTGTAGGGAGTACAAACCATGAGAAGAGATCTCCAAAAATTAGAAGAATGGTCAAAGGTCTGGCACTTAAAATTTAATGTGAAGTGCAGAGTGATGCACTTTGGGTGCAGAAATCCAAAGGAGATGCACGAGATAGAAGGAAAGAGATTGATAAGCACAGCTCAAGAGAGGGACCTTGGGGTGATGATGTCTGTGGATCTCAAGGTGACAAAACAATGCAACAAGGTGGTGGCATGGCCAGAAGGATGCTAGGCTGCACAGAGAGGGGTATAACCAGTAGAAGAAAGGAGCTGTTGATGCCCCTGTATAAGTTGTTGGTGAGGCTCCATATTGTGTTCAGTTCTGGAGTCCGCATCTTGCTAAGGATGTAAAAAGACTTGAAGAGGTTCAGAAAAAAGCAACGAAAATGGTATGCAGTTTGCACCACAAGACGTAAAAGGAGAGACTTGATGACCTGAACATGTACACCCTGGAGGAAAGGAGAGAGAGGGGCGATATGGCATTCAAATATTTGAAAAGTATTAATATACAAACAAACCTTTTACAGAGGAGGGAAGGTGGTAGAACTAGAGGCCATGAATTAAGATTGCAGGGGGACTGAATCAGGAAGTACTTTTTCAGAGAGGGTGGTAGATGCTAGAATGCCCTTTCGCAGAAGGTGGTGGAGATGAAAACAGTAATAAACAAAAAAGAATCCTGTATGGAAGGCATGGAACCCAACAAACTTAGAAGTGATTAGATGGCAACACCAGTAATTGAGAAGCAAAGTCAGTGCTGGGCAGACTTCTACGATCTGTGCCCTGATCATGGCTGGACAGATTCAGCTTCAGTCATTGCAGTGCTGAGTAGGCTTCTATAATCTGTGCCCTAATCATAGCTGGTCAGATAGGCCAGTGCCGGGCAGACATTTATGGTCTGTGCCCCGGTCATGGCCGGAAAGATTTGGATGGGCTGGAGTAATCTTTGTTGACAGCTTCAGTAACTGAAGAAAAAGGCTAGTGCCGGGCAAACATCTACAGTCTGTGCCCTGAAAATGGCAAGGACAAATCAAGATCAAGTATGCACAAGTAGTATCACATCATACCTTATGTTATAAGTTTATCTTGGGCAGTCTAGATGGACCGTACAGGTTGTTATCTGTCGTCATCTACTTTGTTATCATGTTACTATGTTATGTAAGAACTGCAAGCTACTTTGATTCCTGGAAGCCCCTCTATCTTCTCCCATATATAATAACCGTAGAAGAATGTGGCTGGCTGTCCACACTGGGAGGTATTTAGGTTTATGTTTTGATTCGTATTTGCTAAAATTGCCTTTTTTTTTTTACAAAGCAGATCAAATGGCAACATGTACACATCAGCACACCACTAGAGACTGGAGTTGTTTGTTTATGAGTGGATAGTGGTGCCCTTATAGGGTGAAGTAAACAGAACTTTTTTTTTTAATTTCTAAATCTCAATATACTAGTCAGACACACACAACTTCTGGATTGGTCTGGTGAAAATGCTAAGGAAAACCTCTTTACAAACTGCCCAACTCTCTCCCTTATGCAGAGAAAAGTACATGTGCTATGTACAACGTTGCTCAGCCTATATACTTTGCACTTGTAAAGTATGTAAGATTGAGAAAAACACACAGAATTCACAGTTTCTATTTTGAAAATCTGCTTCCAATTCCACAGGTAAAAAAGTATCTGGGGATCTATAAACTATAATGGGGAGGGGAGGGGAGAGGGAGATGGCTGAAAAAGTGAAATTTCTTACCTGTAACAGAGATTCTCTGTAGACAGCAGGGTAATGCAGCCAACACTTGAAGATGATGTTGAGGACAGAAACCAGTATGCAGAATAAATCCTAGTTCAAAGAAGTCAAAATGTGACGTCTTGAGCATGTACAGGGCTTCTGAGTTGCTTTGTTCTCCCCCTCAAAATTATACTGCTCACCTCTCCTGCTCAGCTCATAGCAAAGCTAAAAGAACGTGATTAACTTGAACTTCATTTTTTTTGTTTATGGGGAGTGGGTGAGTGTGGCCGATTTCCCCTGCTGTCTATGGAGAACTCCTGGGGAAATGCAGGCACACTTGAAGGTGAGTCCCAAGAAATAATAATGTGTGTCCTCCTCTGAATCCCATAAGCGGTCCCAGACTCTTCACCGTACTCAGATTGTAATGAATGAGTTTCTGCCTGCCTCGATTGAGTTGATCTATGTCCATGTCCCAAAAAGCATCGAGGCAGCCCTACCCTCCAACTCCAGAGAAGCTTCCTCCCACAAAGTCAAGAGCAGTACTGTATGTGTCGAGGTGATGGTGACCAGAATCTCTGCACCAGCATGGAAGGAGCCTCAGGAAGAATCTGGGCTGGATCTGCAGTTGGCACAAGCCCCTCGATACCTGAGCAGTGTGTCCCTGCAGCGTGTGCGCCAGCAACTCCATGAGCATGGCTCGGAACCACTCATTGAAGGAAGGCATTGGCAAAGGCGGGGGAGCCAGAAGAGAGTTATCCTAAGCAGGTATCTGTGACAGATCGGTAGTGGGGACCTGGCTGCTAGGAGACTTGCGCATCAGCACCTCTTCCAAGGAGAGGGGAGAACTCCTCCCAGTGCCTGTGCTTCTCAGGTACCGCTGATGCCAATGCCCCAGCGCTCCTGGCACCATGTGTCAAGAAGGACCAATGCTTATGCTTCTTGAGCTACCTCCGATGCACAGCACTGCAGTCCTTTGGTGCCGAAGAGGACAGCGTCGAACCTGTACGTGTACCCCATGACGGGTCTGATGCTGATCAGTCCTGGGGACTACGCTCAGCATCCAATGTCAAGAGAGGTGGAGACCTCCTTGATGTCGGTGCGCTCACAGTGGATTTATTCCTGTGGGCCCTGTTGCAGATAACTGGAGCTAATCTTTAGTAAATCACCCCCCCAGAAAATAATTGCAGCCAAATTAAACTTCTCAATCTTGAACCGGAAAAATGGCATTGTTCAAATTGAGGTCAAGGCTCCGGCCTAAAAGGGCCTAGTAATACACGAAAAATAAAGAAAACTTCAAGGGCCAAAAAACTACAGAAATTAAAAAGGAAAATGAAGAAAGGGTAAAAACCAGCACGGGAAGGCACAGGAATAAAAGTACAAATAGCACTTTGAGGAGAACACAAAGACACATCCTCCCTGCTCCGTGGAAAAACGAAGACTGAGGGACCAGTGATCGCGTATCAGGTGGGAAGGCACCAGTGCATGTGCAGTGGGACACTACTAGAAAATTCTTGAACTTGCTAGTCAGTGTTCACACTGGGCTCTTTTTTTTTTTTTAGTAAAACTGAATTTTCTCTTATGTGACTATGACTCAGCTTTTTCTTTTCCATTATTAGTATGACTCTCTGACCTACTGGAAAAGTGCGTCTTTTCTTTGTGTTTCACTCCCTGTGCACTCACGGAAATAGCCTTTGGAGGATGCTCTGTAGTGATCGATGGGGGTTATAGTGGCAATCCCGATTCAGTGGGCCTTGCACTCCAGAGCCACCTTGCCACAAACATTGATGCTTGATGCGCAGCTAATTGTTGAATAGCTCTGCGGGTTCTCGACAGACAAGAATGCAGGGTAGGAGGGATGGAGGGAAAGCAATGATTGCGGAAGCAGGGGCTAGCAAAGGCACAGACATACTCAGAAAAGTTGCAAAAACAAAAGTAAAAATACCTGCAGGCCTAGAACCCCAATATACAGCCAAACTTATTAAAAATGAAAATAAAGGAGAACAGTAAAATCTGTGAAGAAAACCCAAAGCGACATTGAGAAGATGCACACATGTACGTAGACATTAATGACTGAGCAGAAGGGGAAGATTGAGACAGTGCATGGACTCCTGCCCATGCTCAGAAGTGTCAAATTTTTAGTTCTCTGAGCTAGGAGAGTATTCTGCAAACTGGGCTCTGACTGCTGATGTCACCTTCAAGTGTGGTTGCATTTCCCTTCATGGTCACTTCCCATGCACAATTCCCTGTCCTCTATGCAAAATTATGCCATGGCAGAATGACATCTAGTTCGAGAATAAAATTGCCAACATATAACAAGAAACATTCTTGCTTATATCTTCAAGTGTGAAAAATATGCATGCCTTACCTTATATTTATTTGTGTCATAAACCTTTTTAGCCACTTCCAGGATGTCCAGTGCTGAATCAAAATATATTAATATTTTTCTCCCTTCTCTGCAACCCACAGTTATTGAGTTTCTCAGTATTACTGTTAATAACTGCTTCATATCTAGTGCTATACAAAAAAATGATAAATTATGGGCAGTATATATCAGTTCACACAGATTTTTAAAATCCAAGATATGTCTGCTTCCTTTCATAACAACATTCCTAGCAGTTTGGGGGCTATATGCAATATTAACCAGCCAATGTTCAAAGTGATTTAACTGGGTAGGAGGGCTCCTGACTGGTTAAATCATTCTACCCATCTCAGTTGCCGATACTCAGTGGCACTTAACCAGACATCAGTGCAGACCACCATGGCTACACTGTTTAATACCATGGTGATCTGCGGGTACAGTCTATGTGGACCCAGATGTTATCTGGGCACCACTGGTTTTCAGCGCCAGTGCACAAATAACTATCCAGCCACATAGGATCACATAACAGCTGTCATAACTAGGCTGGGTAGTTATGCAAGCGCTGGCACTGAAAATTGGCCAACACCTGGAAAACTCCTGTGGCAGTCCAAGACCCAGATATTTAGTCCCTGTGCTCAGATAAGGCCTGGTACTGAATATTCGGATCCAATTCAGTCCACAACACGTGGGATGAATATCTATACCTAAATGTTTCCTCACACTTTGAGGCGTATTTTCAAAGCACTTAGACTTACAAAGTTCCATGGAACTTTGTAAATCTAGGTGCTTTGAAAATACACCTCTGAGTCTATGGGAAAAATGCTTAGTACATAAGGACCCTTATGTCTTAAGGGCTTATGTGATGGAAAAGAATTCATTAGCCAAACATTTTTGATAAGCAGATCCTATATGTGTATTGGATAGACGTGGTGGCTTCTAAGTTTGAAGCAATTAACTTCTAGTTTTAGGTGTTTTTCCATATATTAGGGATAATAAGTATTTCCTGATTAACAATACCATGACTAAAGAAGGAACAGAAGTTCATGACTGGAAATTACATAAGCAGCAGCAAGATTTCTGATCAAACGGATGGCTTTGACCATTTTTCTTTAATCTTCAGTGACCTTATTACTGTGATTGCAATAACCCCAATCTGTGGAAATAGGATGCATGACTCTTGGCCTAGCATTTTGGCCAAGTTCACAATTTTTATAATATAAATTATAAACTTGCAACATCCAAATCAAATTTTGTTTAAGAACATGTACTTCTAAGCATGGATACGCAATCCATGTAGAACAATTGATTTAGTCTTGTCTGGTACTCATCTCGTCTCTAAATGAAATATGTATCTGAAGCAGATCCGTTATGTTATGTATAAGCTACTCTAAAAATATTACTTGCAGCAAGATACTACACAGGTTTAATAATATATGCTCCTATATATTAATACCTTCAACGCTATAATTTTCTACTTCCTCTTCCGGAATGCTGACTGTTTCCCACTGATGATCCTGAATAAAAAAAGTTTAATGACTTAAAGCTCAATATGTTGAAAAGATTAAACTCTACTTCTGATCAAACTAGTTAATATAAATTAATGCTTTTTCATATTGTATTGTTAAAACAATTCCTTTTGCATTTCCAAGTTTCATGCTTTTATGGGCCAGGGGTGAAACTGGCATATTGTTACATTTCAGAACATAACATGCTCAGAACCTTCAAACTCCAAGGTGGTAATACAATGCTTTCATTATCATAGTCTCTAATGATAAGTTCCATTCAAATTCATTATTTACTGCGTTAAGACACCTTTGTTCTAAGCAATTCATATTTACAGTCCCACATACAGTATAAGCTTATCTTCCTGATCACATACAAGTGCATTCATTCTCCAGCTTCTTCTTACCTTTGCCTTCTTTTCTCCCCCTATACTCCTTTTCTTAAATTCTGTTTATGGAGCAAGTGGTGTAGAACGGGTTGACTGAAAGGAGAAAAAACCATTCCCTAGTAGTACTAGATTAGAATTAGGGGGAACTCCTGATTATTCTTGTAGCTGGCCTTAATAAAAGTTTTCTAGAGGACAGGCCCATTAATTATTACTCAGTTAAGCATGGGGAACTGCCACTTCTTAAATATGGGAATAATAATAGGAAACGGATATTCCCATTAACAGAGCTGGTGCAAGAGTGGTGGATGCCTTGGATGAACCCTTCAGCCTCACCCCCCCCCCCCCCAATTAATTTTCATGCCTCTAGCCTGCACCCTCCCCCCTAAGATTTTGATAATTAAATTCAATCATGATCATCACATCCTATAAAAATGCAGATTAAAGTATGTAATAATGGCTGAGTTTCTGCGGCTGTCAGGATCTATTGTTTTGCTTTGATTACAGCTGTTCTTTGCTGCCCCAGGTGACTGACTAATAATGTTTCAGCCAGCCCCATCCAGCCCATTGAGATATGCTAGGTATTTCCAAGTGACCCGAATTGGTCACTGTCAGAAAAAGAATGATGGCTCGATGGACTAACTGTCTACTCAGTATAGAAATTTTTAAGGTATTCATTTACATCATCAATTCCCAACCACATACTTTCATCTTGCTACACCATATGCCTGGAAGTCTTCCTGTGCTGGAGCATGATACTCCTTCTCTGGCCATATTCAATGGATAAAAATTAGATACATGATAAATCCAAAAGGCCACACAATAAGCAAACAAATAATATGCCTTTTAGGTTTATCATATATCTGATTTTTAACCACTGTATTTTCAAATGTTCATTGTATGTTATGTCTGTTGCCTTTTAGGTTTATCATGTATCTGATTTTTAACAACTGCATTTTTAATTTGTTCAATGTATGTCTGTGTTCTTATTTTTATTTATTCACTTGTAGATTTTGTAATCCTTGAGGGGAACGACCTTTGCCAAAACACAACCCCATGTCAGTTCTGTTCAATTGTGGTGCTTTATTAATAACCCTCTTGTTTTGAATTGTGAGACTTCCCTTGGGCTCCTTGTGGATTTCCACTGTCCTAACCTACTCCTCTTCTTTTTGGACCTTCGTCTATGTAGGGTATTTTTTCTGGTTTTGACTGTTAGTGTCAGCAATGAAGAACATGAAAGAACAGTCTTCCTCTAGGCCAGAGGTTCTCAACCCAGTCCTCGGGGCACACCTAACCCATCAAGTTTTTAGGATATCCACAATGAATACGCATGAGATACCTTTGCATGCATTACCTTCCTTGTATGCAAACCTGTCTCATGCATATTCACTGTGGCTATCCTGAAAACTGGACTGGCTAGGTGCATCTCAAGGACTGGATTGCGAACCCTTGCTCTAGGCGGACTTGGTGAAAGGAAGGAAGGAAGGATCCTCCACAAGACACTTTCCTTGTGATCTAAGAGATCTAGATGGACGATACACCTTTAAGCACGTAGCAATACTCAGGAAGGCATCATTGTGTAAAGCCTTAAAAACTATTTACACTGTATTTGCCACGACACTGGTAACCAGTGTAGTTTAATAAGCTGTGGGGTAATGTGTTTTGTTCTGGCTATTCCTTCAATTACCCATGCAGCAGAGTTTTGAGCAACTTGCAGTGCAACTTGAATATGTCTCTCCATAATCATAATTTTGTTGAATTTAACCACGTTTTTCTATAGTAAATTTCTGTAAGCCTTTTTGTTTGTCCTGTCCGTGTATCTTCCTTAGTCTGTACACGCCACTGATTATGGACAGAGTAGTGTACATCTAGTTGCAGTATTGGTAGGGAGCTAATAAAAATATAATAAAAATACATATTTTACCAATATAAGAAGTAGAATTAGTAACGTACATCACCATCATCTGCTGCAACATAGAAAGAAATACTTTGGCTACCAATATTAAAGTCAATCCAGAATTCTTCCAACTTTTCATCAGATGGTACCTGCAGCTATTATACAGTTAAATAAAAAAAATCAACTTGTCAGAAGGATCTACAAAATATTTTCAAGCATCAAAGCTAATAGGTTAACTGACATTTGCATGCAAACATTTCAAATACTAATATGATTACAAAATTTTGATGGCACTGTGACTAACACAGCTTGGAAAATTACATATTTCTTTCATAAGATATTATTTCATTTATTTTCCACAGTTTTTAAGTTTGGTTAGATGCAAAGAGAGACTTATCCTATGATGTCTGTATGTGTGTATCTCCCCATTTATAATTTTTGAACAGATGGACCTGGTTCCATGGAACTTGAACATTATACAGTGTTAGTTTTCAAACTTATGGAGTGCTATGTGTGGGGGGGGGGGGGGCAAAGCTGTGATATTTGCCATAGGAAATTCACCAAGATTTAAACGGCTACAGCGAATGTTCCTTCTACCAGATATATACTGAAAAAGAAAATAAATTCTTACCTCATATTTGTCAAGGAACACTGAGAGACAAGGATATGTGAAAACTCTAGGAAAGGAAAATCACATACAAAATGATTCATTTTAGAGTTTTTCTTCACAATGATAAGTGGAGGGGCATTTTCAATAGAACGTCTAAATCAGAATTTGGACGTTTTACAAAACGTCCAAATTCTGAACAGGAAAGAATGTCATTTTCAAAAAAGATAGACGTCTATCTTTTGTGTTCAAAAATGCTATGGACGTCTTGTGATTTGGACGTCCTTTTTTTGGTCCATTTTCAAACAAAAGACATCCAAATGCAAGACGTCCAAAACAGAGGAGGAGTGGCTTAATGGTTAATGCAGCAGGCTTTGATCCTGGCAACATGGGTTCAATTCCCGCTGCTGCTCCTTGTGACTGTGGGCAAGTCAAATGCACAAGGGGCATTTTTGGATATGACATCTAAGTCTGAATTTGGACTTTTTTTTGTAAAATGTCCAAAATCAGAACAGGAAAGGTCATTTTCTTTAAAAAAAAAAATCACTCTCTTCCTTTTGAAAATGCTGTTTGAAAAACTGTTTTGTGATTTGGGGGAGTAAGGGAAAGTGATCCCCGATTCCCTTCAGTGGTCATCTGGGGCACCTCTTGTGTGGAGTAGAGGAGTAGCCTAGTGGTTAATGCAGCAGACTTTGATCCTGGGGAACTGGGTTCAATTCCCACTGCAGCTATTCGTTATAAAAACAAGTCTAGCTCAAAACATTTAATTTTTAGTCTTGGACGTTTTTGTTTTGTTCCATTATGGCTGAAAGATGTCTAAGGCTTAGGAAGACCCAAGTCCCGCCTTGAATACAACCCTGGCACGCCCCCTTGAGATTTAGATGTCCTTCTGATGGACTTCAGAGAAAGCCTTCTAAAAATAGGTTTCAAAAATATTGATTTGGATGTCTTTGTGAGATAAACGTCCAAATGCAGACTTATGTTGCATTTTGGACATTTTTCTCTTTTGAAAATGAGCCTGATAGTGACCCAGCATTATTTCTATACTAGTAAAAAAGGCCCGTTTCTGGCACAAATGAAACGGGCGCTAGCAAGGTTTTCCTCGGAGTGTATGTGAGAGAGAGTGTGTGTGGGAGATGGAGTATGTGTGTCAGAGAGAGAATGAGAGAGACAGAGACAGAGTGTGTGTGTGTTTGTGTGGGAGAGAGAGTGTGTGAGAGACAGAGTGTCTATGTGTGTGACAGTGCATGTGAGACAGAGAGATAGAGACTGTGTGTGTGTGACAGAGAGACAGAGTGTGATAGACAGAGAGTGTGTCAGAGAGAGTGTATGTGAGAGACAGAGAGTGAGTGTGCCACACCCCACTTTTCTCTCAGGACCACCCTCCCCCCCTTTATGGTCTGAGGACCCCCTTCAACCCCCACCTCTTTGGTCTCAGGACCCCCTCCCCCCCATCAGGTCCCAGGACCCCCTCCCTCTACCCTGCCCCTCCCCTCCAGCGACCCTCCTCTCCCCCTGTCCCCCCTGCAGCCACCCATGTCCAGCGACCCTCCTCTCTCCCCTGCCCCCCTGCAGACACCCATATCCAGCGACCCTCCTCTCCCCCTGCCCCCCCTGCAGCCACCCATGTCCAGCGACCCTCCTCTCCCCCTGCCGCCACCCATGTCCAGCGACCCTCCTCTCCCCCTGCCCCGGTCTTGCCTGCCCGCTGCTGGTGCTGGTCCTCCCCCACTGCCGGATCGGTCTTCAAAATGGCCGCCGAGACTTCCAGTGGCGGACTCGCAAGACTTCTGCTGAAGTCTTGGAGGCCGCCGCCCTTGTAAGTCTCGGTGGCCATTTTGAACAGCGATCTGGCAGCGAGGGAGGGTCAACGCCAGCAGCGGGCAGGCAAGACCGGGGCAGGGGGAGAGGATGGTCGCTGGACATGAGTGGCTGCAGGGGGGGCATGGGGAGAGAGGAGGGTCGCTGGACATGGGTGGCTGCAGGGGGGGCATGGGGAGAGAGGAGAGTCGCTGGACATGGGGGGCATGGAGGTGCTTTTTATTATATAGGATGTGTACAGCGCTATAGAAATGAGTAGTAGTAAGGCACTGTCTATCCAACTGGAACAGCTTTAGACTTCTTACAGATTAAATCTTTTGCTGATGTTTTCAAGGCAGGCGGGTTGGACGTTTGTTTCAGACCGTTCATTGGCTCCTCTGTCTTGTGACGTTGCAGGACAGTGAGAGCCAATGAAATGGTGAACTACAGACTTATGAACCCTACACTGCCACAGTGCCACGGAGTCAGCTTCAGAACGTTGGAGGTGCTTTTTATTATATAGGAAAGGTTTGCTAGGGAGCTATTATTTTCTAAATATTCTACACACAGACCAAGCCTTTAGGATGGAGGGTACCTCTGCATTACACTGTTCCATAAAAACTGGACCTCCTATCACCAAATAAAAGCTTTTCTTCAATGGAATTACATTATTACCTTCTTTTTTCTCCAAGCATGCCATTCACCTGGTTAAGAAACTTTCTACAGTCCTAATGAGAGTGAAAAAAAGGTGTTATAAAAGATGTCTGATGCAGCTATGCAGGAGCTGCAGACCAAGATGTCCAGTTTCCAGTCTATCACTATCAGTGGGATATCAGCTCATTGCTTACATATTCAGCTCCCAGTAAAAGAAAGAAAGTACATATTACAATCAAGATTCCTGTCTGCACTAAAGAGTTATCAAAATTTTCCATTTTAATGCATGGCTAACAAGAAGTGTCAGCTCACCTATGAAGTCTATCACAGAAATAGGATTGAGGAAGGTGAAATAAATTTAAAATTATAATTTAACAGAAACAAAAATGTTGTGTATTCCCTTGGTTATATTCAGTGCATTTGATTTACCGTTTCAAAGTCAGAGTCTTTAATTCCTTTAAATGCATTTGTCACAAATTCCATGGGAAACCACTGACTTGATAGCTCTCCTCTTTGCTTTTCTGATGTCATCCTGCATAAAGCTTCAGTAATAGCTACCTGCAAATCATAATCTATAAAATAAATGTTAATATGGTAAGACAAAAGTGGCTCTGCATGACAACAAATTACAAAGAAAAATTTGGTCTTGCTGCTAATTTTTTTTCTTAAGTCCCACCAGACCAGTCCAGATCATGGGTTATGCCACCAATGGATATAGAGAATGCATGCCCTGCCCTCGATATCGCACAGTGCAGCCAAATTGCTCTTCATTATTTTTCTGTAACAAAGCAATAGTACATCTTTCCCAACTCTTTCCAGGCAGAGCAGGAGGTTAAGGCCACCTAGTCCTCACTGAAACCACCAGTTCAGACTACAGGGCTCAAATGAGCACCCACCAACAACCACAGATCAGAGCAGAAAGAGCACCAAACAGGGTGGGTCTCAAGAAAAGAAAATTATCAGGTAAGTCCAAATGTTTTTCTTCCTTATTGTCATCCAGGCTAGTCCAGATGCATGTGATATAATAAAGCACCCTTTACACTAGGTAAGAATGCAGAACACATGCTTTGAGCATGGCTGACTCAAAGGCCACACTTTTCCTAGAGGGAACCTCTACCCAATAAAGCTTTGGACAAGAGTGCAAAGATGAGCAAGTATCTGCTTTACAAATCTCTGTGGGAGATACTCTTTGAGCTTCCACACCCAAAGTTCTTCAAGCACAAAGAACACAGGCCAACAAAATTGTTCCTTAAGCTACCCCACTATACTTGATTTAGTAGTGGGTTTCCCCTTCTTTGGACCCCTGAAGAGAACAAAAAGTCTATGAGACCTCCAAACTTACTGGATAATTCAAGTTAAATGAAAAAGAACTCTGAGTACAACCAGGATAAAAATGGACTCATAAAAATCCTCTCCTTAATTCACTCATCCAAATGAGGCAATGATAACACCTAATTACCATGAAGACACCAACACCACCTTCAATGAGAACGGCACAGGCGGAAATGAAACTTCTGCCTCAGTAAACCACTGCAGAGATGTGCATATGCCACAGCAGCTCAAATTAAGGAAAACCAAGCACTAAAGGCACCAGATTGATATTCCAGGCCAGGAATATCAAGTGCCCCAGGGATCACAGCAGTAGGACCCCTTTAAAGATGTCCCAAAATTCAGGTACAATAACTGATGGGTACCCCCATACTGACTCCGAAAACACACCCACACTGTACTTGCATCCTTAGAATATAATCCTTCCTTAGACCTTCCAGTATGAAAGCTAAAATACAGGGCATCACAGCCTGAAAAGAAAGGATTCCATACTCTCTCCATACCAGGCCTTGAACCTTCTCCACTCTCTGGTCTAGCTAATGAAGTGAAGCTCTTCTACTGTAGCATAACAGTTGTCATATCGACTGCTAAGTAACGTTTATGTCTCAACTGAGATTCTCAAAGGCTAAGCCGTAAGACAGAAGCGAGACAGGTCTTCACTGCAGCTGGCTCCTTAACAAGGAGTAGCCTCTCATATAGCATCCTCAATACCTCCCCCACTTTGAGCTGGAGCCTGAACCTAAGGCCACGTATCGCTGCCTTCTGTAACAATTTAGTACTACCAGAATGACTAGCTCCTGATGTGACATCATCCACCATCGTACTATACCAGAAGGTGCTCTAAGGAGGACACATACAGAGCCCATCTCAGCAGTCACAGCTGCATCAACACCTTCAGGCCTGCAACCCCCCACTCCCTTGTCCCACCAAAGAATTGAGGTGATGTCACAAATCTCCCCACACCAACTACTCTGACACGCACAAAAGAGCAAGAATTTCTCCACGTCGACCTAAGAAATGCCTACTAAGGAGTCCACTTGGATATTTTCAGACCCTATTATTTATTTATTTATAGCATTTATATCCCACATTTTCCCACTCACGGCAGGCTCAATGTGGCTTACATCATTCTGAAAAGGCATGCATCAATCCTGCAACAAACAGTCAAGTACATTTAAGTTGAAGAGGAACAACTGGGCAGACTGTCTGTAGGGCTTTGTCCACGCCACGTAAAAGGCCAATGCTCTCTTACAGTCCAAGGAGGTGTGCAACTTGTCTTCACCAGGGCGGGTATGAGGACGGGGAAAGAATGTTGGCAAGACAATTGACTGATTCAGATGGAACTCCGACACCACCTTCAGCAAGAACTTAGGGTGAGTGCAGAGGACTACTCTGTTATGATGAAACTTGATATAAGGTGCATGTACTACGAGGGCTTGGAGCTCACTGACTCTACGATGAAGTAACAGCCACCAAGAAAATGACCTTCCAGGTCAAGTACTTCAGATGGCAGGAATTCAGTGGCTCAAAAGGAGCTTTCATCAGCTGGGTGAGAACGATGTTGAGATCCCATGACACTGGTGGAGGTTTGACAAAAGCAAACCTCTCATGAAGCGAACAACTAAAGGCTGTCCAGATAGGCTTACCCTCTACACTTTGATGATAAGCACTAATTGCACTAAGGTGAAATCTTATGGAGTTGGTCTTGAGACCAGACTCTGATAAGTGTAGAAGGTATTCAAGCAGAGTCGTGTAGGACAAGAAAGAGGATCTAGGGCCTTGCTGTCACACCAGACGGCAAACCTCCTCCATTTGAAAGAATAACACTTTTTTGTGGAATCTATTCTGGAAGCAAGACAGACTCGGGAGACCCTCTGAAAGACCCAAGGAAGCAACGTCTAAGTTCTCAACATCCAGGCCGTGAGAGCCAGAGACTGGAGATTGGGATGTAGAAGCGACCCCTCGTTCTGAGTGATGAGGGTTGGAAAACACTCCAATCTCCACGGTTCTTCAGAGGACAACTCCAGAAGAAGAGGAAACCAGATCTGACGAGGCCAGAAGGGATCAACCAGGATCATTGTTCCACGGTCTTGCTTGAGTTTCAGCGAAGTCTTCCCTACTAGAGGTATGGGATGATACGCATACAGAAGGCCTGTCCCCCAATGCAGGAGAAAAGCATCTGACGCTAGTCTGTCATGGGCCTGAAGTCTGGAACAGAATTGAGGGACTTTGTGATTGATCTGAGTGGCAAAAAGATCCACCGAGGGGGTACCCCATGCTCGGAAGATCTTGTGGACAACGCCCATGTTGAGTGACCACTCGTGAGGGTGCATGACCTTGCTCAACCTGTCGGCCAGACTGTTGTTTACGCCTGCCAGATACGTGGATTGGAGAAACATGCCGTGACGGCATGCCCAAAGCCACATCCGAACGGTTTCCTGACACGGAGAGCGAGATCCAGTGCCCCCCTGCTTGTAGGTGTAATACATAGTAACCTGATTGTCTGTCTGAATCAATATGATGTGGTTGGACAGCCGGTCTCTGAAAGCCTTTAGAGCGTTCCAGATTGCTCGTAATTCCAGGAGGTTGATCTGAAGACCCTTTTCCTGAAAGGACCAAGCTCCTTAAGTGTGAAGTCCATCTATATGAGCTCTCCACCCCAGAAGGGATGCATCCGTCGTCAGCACTTTTTGTGGCTGAGGAATTTGGAATGGATGTCCCAAGGTCAAATTGGAGCGAATGGTCCACTACTGAAGGGAACTGCAAAAGTCAGTGGAGAGATGGATCACATCCTCTAGATCCCCTGTGGCCTGGCACCACTGGGAAGAGAGTGTCCATTGAGCTGATCTCATATGTAGGTGTGCCATGGGAGTTACATGAACTGTGGAAGCCATGTGTCCTAAGAGTCTCAATATCTGTCGAGCTGTGATCTGTTGAGACACTAGGGCCAGGAGATTGTCTGCCCTAGCCTAGGGAAGATAAGCTTGAGACGTCTGTGTGTCCAACAGAGCTCCAATGAACTCCAATTTTTGAACCGGGACAAGATGGGACTTGGGATAATTGATCACATAGTAACATAGTAGATGACGGCAGAAAAAGACCTGCACGGTCCACCCAGTCTGCCCAACAAGATAAACTCACATGTGCCATTTTTTGTGAATATCATTCCTTGATTTGTACCTGTCTTTTTCAGGGCACAGACCGTATAAGTCTGCCCAGCACTATCTCCGCCTCCCAACCACCAGCCCTGCCTCCCACCACCGGCTAAGCTTCTGGGGGTCCCTTCCTTCTGAGGAGGATTTCTTTGTTTATCCCACGCATGTTTGAATTCTGTTACCGTTTTTCTCTCCACCACCTCCCGCGGCAGGGCATTCCATGCATCCACCACTCTATCCGTGAAAAAATACTTCCTGACATTTTTCTTGAGTCTGCCCCCCTTCAATCTCATTTCACGTCCTCTAGTTCTACCGCCTTCCCCTCTCCGGAAAAGTTTCGTTTGCAGATTAATACCTTTCAAATATTTGAACGTCTGTATCATATCACCCCTGTTCGAGATGTGGGTATAGGCGTCCTTTAAGTGCAGAGAGCATAGCCAATTGTTTTCCTGAATCATGGGAAGAAGGGTGCCGAAGGAAACCATCCTGAACTTTTTTCAAACTAGGAATTTGTTCAGGGCCCTGAGGTCTAGGATGGGACGCATCCCCCGTTTGTTTTGCACAAGGAAGTACCTGGAATAGAAACCCAGCCCTTCTTCCCCTGGTGGAACGGGTTCAACCGCACTGGCCTCTAGAAGGGCGGAGAGTTCCTCTGCAAGTACCTGCTTGTGCTGGGAGCTGTAAGAATGAGCTCCCGGTGGGCAATTCGGAGGTTTGTATTCCAGATTGAGGGTGTATCCTGACCGGACTATTTGAAGAACCCACCGAACGGAGGTTATGAGAGGCCACCTTTGGTGAAAAAATATCAACCTCCTTCCGACCAGCAAGTCGTCCGGCACGGACACTTTTTCTGAGGCTATGCTGCACTGGAGCCTGTCAAAAGCCCGTCCCTTGCTTTTGCTGGGGAGCCGCAGGGGCCTTAAGCGCACGCCGTTGATGGGAACGAACGCACTGGGACTGAACCTGGACAGACTGCTGAGAAGCAGGAGTGTACCTACGCCTATTTTAGGAATAGGGAGCACTCCTCTTCCCTCCAAACAACCTCCTAGATGAGGAGGTGGTAGCAGAAGACGTCCGGCGGGAGAGAGAATCCATAGCATCATGGTGCTTCTTGATCTGATCGACCATATTCTCTACTTTTTCGCCAAAAAGGTTATCCCCCGGGCAAGGAACATCCGCCATTCACTGCTGGGTCTTATAATCCATGTCAGAGACGCGCAGCCATGAGATTCTGCGCATCACTATACCTTGAGCAGCTACTCGGGATGCCACATCAAAAGTGTCGTAAGCACCCCTGGCCAGGAATTTTCAACACGCCTTCTGCTGCCTGACCACCTGGTGAAGAGGTTCGGTGAGCTCCGGAGGAAGTGCTTCGACCAAACTGGACAGTTGCCTCACCGAGTTCCGCAAGTGGATGCTCGTGTAGAGCTGGTATGTTTGAATCTTGGCTGCGAGCTTAGCGGCCTGATACGTCTTTCTCCCAAAATAATCCAAGGTCCTAGACTCTCTGCCTGGGGGCGCCAAGGCATAGTCCCTAGTACTCTTGGCTCTCCTGAGAGCAGAATCCACTACCATGGAATCGTGAGGTAGTTGAGACTTCATCATTACCGGCTCTCCATGGACTCTGTACTGGGACTCAGCTTTTCCAGGGACCACTGGATTAGAGAGAGGGAACAACCAGTTTCGTATAAGCACTTCCCTGAGTGTGTTATGCAAGGGAGCCGTTGCAACCTCTGTAGGTGGAGAAGGATAATCCAAGACCTCGAGCATCTCAGCCCTGGGCTCATCCACAACCTCCACAGGGAAGGGAATATCCTTAGACATTTTCCGAACAAAGGAGGATAAAAGAAAGACTTTCAGGCAGAGACATCCTTCTTTCAACTGGTGGAGTAGGATCAGAGGAGACCCCCATATGACTCTTCTTCAGAAAAGTATCTGGGATCTTCCTCTTCCTCCCAACGCTCATCATCGGTATCGGACAAAAGCTCTCTAAGAGCAGCCCGAACCTGACCCTGTCTCGACATCAAGGAACGACGACCTCGTGGGGGTGGTCGAGAAGTCGACCCCTGCCTGGACTGCAGCGAAGCTTCTTCCGCCGACATCGGAGAGTCGACCCGGGTGGCAGCCGATGCCGAAAGCGTCACCGAGGACGGGGACCTCACCATAGGCGAAGGACCAGATGCCGCTTCAATAGTCGGTGCAGAAGGCGCAAGCACCCCTGGCACCGAAGTAGGCTGGCGCAGCAATCCCTCCAGAAGCTCTGGAAGAAGGGCCCTGATGCGCTCGTCGAGAGCTTCCATCGGAAAAGGCTGGGGGGCCGGTGCAGGAGTCGGTGGCAGAATCTGAGGGGGCTTGAGAGCTGGTACCAGGCTGCCAGAAGACCGATGCATCGGCACCTCCTGTATAGAAGGTGAGCGGTACTCTCGGCGCTGACGTTTCTCGGGTGTCGAATCCCTCGGCTCCCCGGAGCTCTCAGTACCGCGCATGGAAGGAGATCGATGACGGTGCTTCTTAGTCTTCGCTCAATGCCCGTCATTGAGACTCCTCGGTACCGGAGGACATGGAATCCTCACGTCTCCTTGGGGCCAGGTCCGACGAAGGTCGGTTCCGGGGGTCCTGCACAGCAGTAGGCCTTGAGAGAGGTGGAGACCCACTCGATGCCTCGCTGCTCCCAGCACGATATGATCATTCGGCAGCCATTACTTGTGCTCTCGAAGTCGATGCTTCCCTCGACGTCGATGCCGCTGACCTCGGTACCAATGCCAATGTCAAAGGACCGGACCGATCCGCAAAAAGGTTTCCTCGTTGAGCCTCCCGAGACACTTGGGTCCATTTTTTCATTAAAGAACACAGCTTACAAGCAGCTGGCAGATGATCAGGCCCAAGGCACTGGAGACACCATGCGTGGGGGTCGATACCCGAGATGGTCCAATTGAAGTCGCTGGGTGTCCTCGATGACATGGTCGGAAAAAGGGTGGCTGCGAAATTAAAGGACGCAATTGTGCCAATTAAAAAGGCACAAAAAAGGAAAACAAAACCCGGCCGAGCAGCCTAAAAGCCGGCCACGGCGAAAAAGGAAGGAAACTTAAACTTTAGTGAGAAAAACTAAAGAAAATAAAGGGAAAATAAACTTAAAATTTTTTTTTTAATTTTGTCGAAACAAAAAACGAGAAGAAAAAGAAGAACAAGGAAGCGGTAACGCGCAAAAAGTCTCCTGGGCCAAAAGGAACACAGCTGAACACTGTGTCACTTCAGACGCGGATGAAAAGAAACTGACGATTTCACGCTCGTGCTGCAGGCGGGAAGCCGTTCGCGCATGCGCGGTGCACTCTGCCCGCATGCCGGAGCGTTCTAGAGAGTTTTTTTTGTTTTGCTTTAGAAATTTTGCCGGTCTCCTGGGCTGTCACGGATGACGACCCAATCGTGAGAACAACCTGCTTGTCCTTGGAGAAGTGACTTTACCACTGGTCCCAAATATTGTATACTTTATACTTAATTAGAAACATTTCCCACTTCAGAGAAACAAAGTTGGCAGATGCTGTAATGGCTCTAAACCATTGTTGAAGATAGCAATGCAACCAAAACCTCTGCAACAATTGAACCACCTGAGTGGCTGTCCAATAGCCTATCACTTCTGACTCCATTCTGATGAGCCAGTCATCAAAATACAGGTGCAACAAACATTGTGACTATGAAGCACAGCAGCCACAAATAGCAAAAACTGAACCCAAGAACCTAGGATCTCAGATATTCCTAGTTTTCTGACCGAAATGGAATATGCCTTTATGAAGTCCTAAGACATCTCTCATTGCTAGGATCACCAAGCGCAACGCTACATACCAAAATGTGCGACATGGAGGGACTGGTTGAGGCTCAAGTGTAGTATCTGGTGGAAAAACTTCCTTCTGGGGAAACATGAAGTCAGTGGAATATCAGTGTGAACCACAGCTCCAAAATGAAGCACTCTCTCCAGAGTGGCCTCTGCCACCCCCTTCAAGGTGGGAGCCCAGCAGGGAGAAACTATACAGGCAAGCAGATTGCTGGATTAGCTTTGGTTATTATTTGAGGAGCTGTCTAATGGTTCAGTTATCAGTTGTTTCTTTGCCCTCTTTTTTCGGTAAGGGGTAGACTGCACAGGATGCTAAACAGGTTGAAGCCATCAAACCAGTGGTTCTCAATCTCCATCTGCTGGAAAGGGAATGTAAACCACACATCCAGACTGGTTTGGAAGGAGAAAGAGAAAAATAGGCAAAACATATACATCTTTGACTTTTGACAGTCCCTCATGGGAGACTCCTGACAAAATTAAAAAGCCACAAGATAGGAAGCAATGTTCTGTTGTGGACTGAGAACTGGTTAAAAGTTGGAACACAGAGCAAGGCTAAATGGCAAACTCTCTCAGTGGAGGAAGGTAAGTAGTGAAGTGCTTTTAAACATATTTATAAATGATCTGGAAATGGGAACGATGAGTGAAGTGATCAAATTTGCAGATGACAAAAACTTTCAGCTTGTTAAATTGCATGCAGACTGCATGAAATTTCAGAAGGACCTTGGGAGATTGGGAAAATGGGCATCCAAATGGCAGAGGAAATTTAATATGGACAAGTACATTGGAAAGAAAAACCCAAACCATAGCTATAGTGATGCTAGGAATCATTACAAAGGAGAATGATCTAGATGTCATTGTAGATGATATGCTGAAATCTTCTGCTTCAAGGGAGCTGTATGTGTTAGAAGGTGAGAGGCTGATATGCACAGACAAGGAGAGGGATCTTGAGGTGACAGTGTCATTGGATCTGAATGCGATGAAATAGTGTGATAAGGTGGTGGCTGTAGTAAGAAGAAAGGAGGTGTTGATGCCCCTATATAAGTCATTGGTGAGACCCCACTTGGGAGTATTGTGTTCAGTTTTGGATGCTGTACCTTGGTAAAGATGTAAAAAGACTTGAAGCAGTTCAGAGGAGGGAGACTAAAATGGTATCGGGCTTGTGCCAAAAGACTTATAAAGAGACTGGAAGATCATATATACCCTAGAGGAAAGGAGGGTTAGGGGAGATATGATACTGGCATTTAAATACTTGAATGGCATCAATCTACAAATCTTTTTCAGAGATGCAAGAGCATAAATACTAAAGGACATAAATTGAGGTTGCAAGGTGGTAGACTCAGGAGTAAAGTCATGAGATTCATTTTCACAGAGAGGGTGGTCGATGCCTGGAATGCTCTCCTGAGGGAGGTAGTGAAGACAAAAATGGTGATGGAATTCAAAAAGGCATGGGATGAGCACAGAAGATCCCTAATTAAAAAATGGATGGTATAAAAAACAAAACTTAAAATGACTGCATGTGTGTGATGTGTCGAGTAGTGCTTAGATGGCGACTCAGGCTGCAAAGAACTAAGGCCAGTGCAAGGCAGACTTTTATAGTTTGTGTCCCAAGTATGACAACACAGATCAGGATAGGCTGGAGTGGGCTTTGAAGGCAATGCCAGTAGTTGGAACGTATGGACAGTGTCAGGCGGACTTCCACAGTGTATGTCCCAAAAATGGCAAAGAAGACTCAGATCAAGTATTTTATATCACATTCATTGTTGGTTTAACCATGAATTGATAGTGAGTATGAATGTTGGGCAGACTGGATGGACCACTCAGGTCATTATCTGCCATCATCTACTATGTTACTATATCCATGAAGTTATATAGCAGCACATTTAAAACAAATAGGAGAAATTTTTTTCACTCACTGTATAGTTAAGCTCCAGAACAAGCATTAAAAGCAGTTAATGCAGCTAGTTTTTAAAAATGTTTCAATGGGTTTCCAGAAAAAAGTCCATATGCAATTATTAAAGCAGACCTGGGAAAAGGTACTGCTTATCCCTGGGGTTAAGTACCATGGAATCTTGCTTGTTGGAACTCTGCCAATTACTTGTGACCTGGCATGGCCATTGTTGAAAACAGGATACTGGGCTTGATGGACCATTGGTCTGACCTAGTAGGGCAACTCTTTTGTTCTCTCCTGACTAGGTGGTCAGTTATAAAATTACTCTCCATGTCAGGTGTTTTTATAAATCCATGGAACAAAGTAAAATATAACTGCCACTTAGACAACAGTAAATAATTCTAAGTAGCTTTATGATTTAGGAGCCCTTTTACTAAGCTGCGGTAAAATAGGGCCTGTGCTAGCATCAGTGCATGTTTTTGACGCACGCTGACGCCTCCTTTACCGCAGTGGGTTAAAAGGCTGTCTTTTTCTGAAGAAAAGAAATGGCCATGCGGTAAGTGAAACACTTACCAAACAGCCATTTCGGGGGGGGGGGGGGGGGGGGGGAGCCCTTACCACCACCCATTGAGGTGGTGGTAAAGGCTCCCGTGCTAACACAGTGGTAAACATGCAGAGCTGATTATCACTGGTTAAATTCCAGGGCTACAAAAAGATAATTTTGTAGCACCGAAAATGGTGCGTACTAGGGGTGGGAACTACCACCAGGCTCCTGCGGTAGCCCGGCGATAGTTCCAGATTGGCGCATGGTAAACCCACAGTGGACATACCGCTGCTTAGTAAAAAGGACCCCTTTAAAAATGTACAGCAATAAGAGGGTAAATACAATTAGGTCCTTTACCTTCCCATTTTTCACCATAAACAAATTTAGAGCAAAATATCATTTTAAATGGATACTCACCTCCAGCATTTAGAATTCTCTTACCCATATCATTCCTGTAAAATAAAAGAAACAATATGGATTTATGACCAAACTAAAAGCTATGAATGGCTCAGTCCAGCTATATGGCAGTAATACTGTGTACTGTACTAGGATATATGTGGTATCTAGATAAGAGTCAACCATAGAAAATTCATACTGCTGCTTTTGCTGAATGCCATGAGGTAGATATGTATATTAAGTGGGCAAAATGACACAGAAAACTATGTACATTTCCATCTATATAAAAATCACTGAAATGATAGTCCAGTAACATTCAAATAGCAAACCTTAAAACAACAAAAGAACCCAGTTTTAAATGTTTTAAAAATGAATAATGAGAGACAAAAAAGAAACAAAAATTTAAAACTATATTTATGATTATCTGGAAGCAAGATATGGCATATTTTCAAAGCACTTAGCCTTCTAAAGTTCCATAGAAACCTATGGAACTTTGGAAGGCTAAGTGCTTTGAAAATATGCCTCAGCGTGATACATATTTACTCATAAAATTTGAACACTAATATATTGATTCAATAAACAAGTTATTCTAAGTTAGGTTTTTCTCTCCTTCTTGAGCTTAAATGCAACATAAAACAGTCTATTTAAAGAGGTTAATAAAAGGTAAGGATTACATCATGGGCATCAGTTCTTTTGTGCAGAGGATTTTTTTTCTGACTTCTCGAGGCATGCTATCTAGCATTACATTCAACTTCCGAATGGCCTGTAAACAAATGAAGCACTTCTTAAAGTTATTTAGAATTCTGAGGTAATATATAATCACACTACATTTACAAATTTGCTAAAATAACCCCAGGGTGGGCCCTACCATTGAATGACTTTGTGTTTTTGCACATGCCCCCCCCCCCACCCCCACCATTTATGTCCTGCTGGACAGCACCACTGCACTGACCTGAGCAGAGACTCACTGTAGGGTTTCATTTGCATATGACCACAGATCCCTCCATATCCCACACACACTGTCCTTGAATAACCCTCATGCAGATATGCTAAAGATTTAAATGGATTATTTCATTACACTATCTTGCTTCAAACATAAGAGGCTGTATCCAATGTACCTATATCAAACACATATAAGTACCAATAAATACTCCAGGAATCCAACTTTGTATAATAATTATATTTCCCATTCAAATTTACACAAACCAAATTTCTTTCACAGCAAACTGTGGTGTGAAGGAGAAATCAGGTCTTATATGTTAATTTTCTTCCCATTAGTCATATCAGACTAGTCCAGAACCTGTGAGTTATACCCACTAACCACTAGATAGAGACAGAGACTAAAGACTCATGCTTTGCCCTTTAAGGACAAAGCAATAGAGATTAGGCGTGTTTTTTTCATCTGAATTGTAGAATTAACAGACACTCTGAACCCAAAAAACTTGAATAATTTTTAAAAAGGAAGGTTACACAAAACTGAATTTTGAAAACATTAGAAGAAACTTCACATATTGAAAATTGAATGCCTATGGGATTCGCCGCCGCTGCCTTCTGGAAAACAAAGGTAGGCTCAGAGAAGGGGGTTGAAGAAGGTACGGGGGAGATGCCAGACCACAGCATATCCTTCAGCCATCAAGCAATAGCTTAGAGGCTGTTTTGCCGTTCTTTGCACCTCTGAAAAACACAAATAACCTGTCCAACATTCAAAACTCATTGGTTACTTCCAGATACTTATATAAGTACATAAGTAATGCCATACTGGGAAAAGACCAAGGGTCCATCGAGCCCAGCATCCTGTCCACAACAGCGGCCAATCCAGGCCAAGGGCACCTGGCAAGCTTCCCAAACGTACAAACATTCTATACATGTTATTCCTGGAATTTTGGATTTTTCCAAGTCAGTTTAGTAGCGGTTTATGGACTTGTCCTTTAGGAAACCGTCCAACCACTTTTTAAACTCTGCTAAGCTTGAGAACAAAATGACAAACATCCAGCAAAGAAAACAACTTAAACTCCTCTCCACACTTCTCTCTATGGAATGAAGGAAGTAAGAGGATCTGATCTACAGGGAAAGAAAGAGCTACTTTAGGTGGGAAGGAAGAAACTGTCCTGGTTGAAACTCCTGCTTTAGTAAATCAAAGGAAGTGATCCCTGCATGAGAAGGCTTACAACTCAGAAATTCTTCAAGTTAATGAAATAGCTAACAAGAATACCATCTTAAGAGTGAGATCTTTCAACCGTCTTAAGAGGTTCAAAAGGTGGAAGCCTCAAAGCTTTAAGGACTAAATTCAGGCTCCATTCAGGACAAGAACTGCAGACAGAGATGAATGTGTTAAAAATATCCTTACTGAACCACATCTGGATGAGCTAAGCAAGACAAAGCTCCCACAAGGACCTTCACAGACCCCAGGACAAACCTTCACTGGTCCATCTTGAAGAAAGCTAAGATGTGAGATGTAGATGCCAAAAAAGAAGAAATTGATCAATCAGCACACCATTCAAACACTCATGACTCTCACATAAGCTGTGCAGGTAGAATGTTTCCTAGCCCGAAGTACAATGAAAATCACTTCTTCCAAATATCCTCTGTGTCTTAAGGGTGACCTCTCAAGCACCGAGCTATAAAACAGGAGAGAACTGGATTTTCCATGAACACTGGTCCCTGAAGTAGAAGGCCTCTCTTCTGCAGAAGGTGAAGCTGTCAATCTCTTTTGAGACAGACCAGGTCCAAACCAAGATTTCCTGGGCAATTCTGAAGCTATCACAATTACTTGGCTGGGGTGTGATAAAATTTGCTACAACATGAAGCATAACAACACAATCAACAATATAATAGAACCACTGAACAAAAACAGAATCATCATTCTAATGATCTATATGATTGAATAAACATGGGTTTTTAAGTCTTTCTTAAACTGAGCAACATTCTGTGCAGAGTGAAGCTCTGCAGGTAATGCATTCCACAATCTTGGGCCTTTACTATAGAAAATGGAAGATCTATACTCTTCTAGATGCATCTGCCGAAATGATAGAACCTCAAGCACCTGCTTTTGTGAAGATCTCAGAGAACATGAGGGTTGATAGAGTGAAGCAGAGTATTGAGGAGACACTAGGTCCTAGGTGTTGAACTATTCAACACATAGGACCAAAATTTGATCATAATGTGATGTACCTGCAATAACTCTTGTTATGGAGTTCTGAATAACTTATAAATCCCTACTGCCAATGCCTATAAAAAGGCCATTACATTAGACCATCAAGGGATAGACTACTGATTGAACTACCTTGTGGAAACTAAAATCTGTAACAAAGGTTTTTATAAGTTTTAACTATTTTAAGTTTGTAAAACACCTTTGTATTCATATTCTGGACTTGTTTCTTCACCGATAATGTAGAGTCAATTTCAACTCCCAAGTTTCTGATTTCTTTTAGTACTGGGATTTCCACTGAATTCATTTTGAATGCAGTGGAAAAATTAGCATCAACAATGCTTCATAACAAAAGAATCTGGCTTTTTGAAATGTTTAATTTTAGACCTGGGATCTTGTTTCAATAGTATCCTTCAAGGATACTCCACACCGAACCACGCACTCTTGGGTAACTGTCGGCTTCCCCCTCCCCCATTATAGTTTAAAAGCTGCTCTATTCTCCTTTTTAAAGTTAGCGTCAGCAGCCTGATTCCATCCCAGTTAAGGTGGAGCCCATCCTTTCGGAACAGTTTCCCCCTTTCCCAGATTGTCACCCAGTTCCTAACAAATCTATATCCCTCATCCCTGCACCATCGTCTCAACCATGCACTGAGACTTCGGAGCTCTGCCTGCCTTTTGGGTCCTGCACGTGGAACGGGGAGCATTTCTGAAAATGCTACCCTGGAGGATCTGGATTTTAGCTTTCTGCCTAGGAGACTAAATTTGGCTTCCAGAATTTCCCTCCCACATTGTCCTATGTCATTGGTACCCACATGTACCAACACAGCCAGTTCCTCCCCAGACTATCTAAGATCCTGTCTAGGTGACACCACCTTCGAACCAAGAAGGCAAGTGACCTGGCAATCCTCACATACACCAGCCACCCAGCTATCTACATGCCTAATGATCAAATCACCAACTACAACAGCTGTCCTAACCCTTCCCGCCTGGGCAGAATTTTAGAGCCATATCCTCAGTGCGATAGGATAGTACATCCCCTGGTGGGCAGGTTCTGGCTATAGGATTACTTCCTACTTCACCAGGGTGATGCTCTCCTTCCAAGAGACTTCCCTCCTTCAAGGCAGCACAGGAGCTGCCAGACTGGAGGTGGGACTTCTCTACAACATACCTGCAGGTCTCCTCTATGTACCTCTCTGTCTCCCTCAGCTCTTCCAAGTCTGCTAAATCTAGCCTCAAGAGAACAGACTAGGAGCTCTTTGCATCGGGCACACACATATAACTGCTCACCATATGGGAGATAATCATACATGTGACACTCAATGCAAAAGACTGGATAGCACCCCTCTCATTGCTGGACTGCTGCCTCCATCTTAGCATTTTTTAGTTTTTCAATAATTTAAAACTTGCTAAGGTATTAAGGATATTAGTCTAATATAAAAAGAAGTCTTTAGCTTATATGCATTGCACAGGCTGCCAAATTACACTAAGCAGTTATTCAGTAAACAGCTTACTGCAACCCCCACAACAGAACTAGCCTGCCCAGTCTAAACTGAACTGCAATGATTTTACTGCATACTTTGCCAACAAAATTAAAAGTCTCCGCAAGGATTTACAGGCAATCCCACCCAATCTCCAATCAGTTAACCAGGAGTGCACAAACTCACCCCCTCCTGACAGAGACAGATGGGACACTTAACCCAATGACAGAGGAGAGCCTTGACAAAATCCTAAGAGACCTTCAACCAACTACCTGCTCCCTCAACCCCTGCCCATCAAAGATAGTGCGGCAGCCAAGTATGGGCCTCATAGAAGGCACCACAAAAATTGTTAAAGCCTCTCTAATGGGCCAATAACAACAGCATTAAAAAGGGCAGTGGTTCACCCTTTGTTAGAGAAAAACAACCTTGACCGGGACAAACTTGAAAGTTATCGGCCAGTATACAACATCCCATTTAGAGGGAAACTTATAGAACAATGCCTATATTCAATTCAGTGATTGGCTAGAAGAGAGAAACTGGCTAGATCCATGTCAATTTGGATTCAGACCCAGTTATGGAACAGAAACAGTCCTCATATCCCTACTTGATGTTCTTCACTGAAATCGAGACAGGGGATTCGTCTTGGTGTTAGTACTGCCAGAAACAGGTATCAATGGAACAGTACTTCCCTGGTTCAGATCCTATCTGTCAGACAGACAACAATCCAAACTCATTACCACCATGGGCACTGACCTGCGGGGGTATCACAAGGATCGATACTGTCACTTCTTCCAAAATTCCAGGAATAACATGTATAGAATATTTGTATGTTTGGGAAGCTTGCCAGGTGCCCTTGGCCTGGATTGGCCGCTGTCGTGGACAGGATGCTGGGCTCGATGGACCCTTGGTCTTTTCCCAGTATGGCATTACTTATGTACTTATGTACTTATATGTACCTCAAGCAACTAGCTGAGCTGATTCTGTCAATGGACACTCAGTTCTACATCTATGCGGTTGATGTGCAGCTACTCATACTCATTGAACCTGTCTCACTTACAGTCTTGAATAAATTGATTACCTAACATCAATTCAAGAATGGGCTAAACACAACAAACTTTGCCTGAACCCAAGTAAAACCGAGCTTCTCTAGGTCCCTAACACAAGTAGATACATACCTGACATCAAAATCTCTTTTGGGAAGTACAAACTCCCCCTCAAATCATGTCAGGAACCTTGGAATACAGTTAGATTCAACACTTACTCTGATTCCCCAAATCCAAGCAACCTTCAAGAGCTGCTTCTACTATTTGCGACAGCTACGCTGCCTCTCTCCTTACATCGAGAAGGTAAATCTTATCCCAGTTGTGCATGCCATGATAACATCAAGACTGGATTACTGCAATGCACTATACAACGGTCTGACTACAAAGGGCCTGCACCAGCAAGACTCATGGAAGGTTGCAAGCAATGTGACCACATCACACCATTTTTGCAAAAAAACTTCATTGCCTACCAGTACAATAATGCCAGCTTTGGAACGCCCTGCCAAGACCCATCCAGAAAATCAATGACCACCTACCCTTCAGGAAAATGTTGAAGACCCACCTCTTTAAGAAAGCTTATCCGAATGTCTGTAATTAAATTTTCAAACCAGCTACTTGATCCTGATGACTGTTATCCTTGTAGACTATGAGGCATATTTTCAAAGCACTTAGCCTTCCAAAGTTCCATAGAAACCTATGGAACTTTGGAAGGCTAAGTGCTTTGAAAATATGCCTGTCTCCATCTCCCTATCTTTCCTTACCTTCCTTCCTACTCCTTACCACTTCCCTCTATCTTTCCTTACCATCCTCGCTACTCCTTAACCTTCCCTATCTCTTTTCCTTTTGTTGTCCCATCTTTGCTTGCATTTACATCTAACTCACATTTTCTCAAACCTTACAAACTACTCGTTTACTACAATTGTAATATTCTTCTCTGTAATTGTATTTATTATGCAAGCCGCATTGAGCCTGCAACATGTGGGAAAGCACAGGGTACAAATGTAGTAATAAATAAATAAATACAGGGCTAAATTAAAACTCTATGTCTGATTTGCAAGGCCCTTAAAGGAAATGGCCCTGAGTACCTGAAGAACAGGATGATCCTCTACACACCACCAAGGATACTAAGGTCCTCTCAAAGACTATCACTAACCACACCTTCTCCAAAAGACATTACACTATTTGATACCCGCAAGTGAGCCGTCTCCAGAGTAGCCCCCATACTCTGGAATTCACTGCCTAAAAGGCTCTGCTTAGCACAAGACTATCACTACTTCAGGAAGCAGGTGGAAAACAAGATGGCCGACCAACTGGCAGCCTTGTGACCAGCTCCGTGAGCCCGACCGCCTGGATCCCTTCCCGACCGGTCCCGCCGTCGTCTTCCTCCATCCCCGTATTGTGGGAGGCTCTGGGCGTCGGATCAGCGTTGGATCGGCTTCCGTGACCTCTCCATCGGTCTTGGCTGGGCTGGCCTGGGTCTGCGGAACCTAGTTCCTGCGCCTCCTGCTTCACATCACTCGCTGGAGCAGGCGGAGAGGCAATAGGCAACCGGTGCGGGGTGTGAGGTTCAGAACAGCGGGAGTAGTGCGATCGACGGGAGGCTGTGCGCCGCGGGACCGTGCGTCCACGTGGCAGTCATTCTTCCTCCATTCCGCTGCATGGTGGCCGCAGCAGCGCGGGTCAGAAGATTGGGTAAGTGGCGAGGCAGCGGGTAGCAGCTCATCTGCATGGACGTCGGCGCTTGGGAGTGCTGCTGGCAGTCTCCTTGATTACAGCACTATTCCTTCTGGCGTGGGGAGCGGGGAGACCTCGGACAGCTGATCCCAAGGCCCTCGTGTTGATCCTCTCCCTCAGGCAGCACTATTCCTCCTGGCGTGGGGAGTGGGGAGACCTGGGACAGCTGATCCCTAGGCCCTCGTGTTGATCCTCTCCCTCAGGCCCATCTTTCATGTCCTTGTGATCCCTGCTGGCTCTGGCCCTTGCCTCTGCCCTGCTGCCCTGTCCATTTGCCACCAGTCCTTTGTTCCAGCTTGCTCCTGTCCTTCGGCTCCGGCCTGTTCCAGTCCGCCTATCCCAGCTTGTTCCAGCCCGGCGCCCGCTGCTCTGCTCTCTTCTGCTCCTGCTTGTCCCAATCCGTCTGTTCCAGCTTGTTCCGGTCCTGCTGTTCCGCTGTCTTCTGCTCCAGCTCGTCCCAGCTCATCTGTTCCAGCTTGTTCCAGACCGTCTGCGCCAGCTTGCCCCAGTCCGTTCGTTCCAGCTTGTTCCAGTCCGTCCGTTACAGCCTGTTCCAGTCCGTCCGTTACAGCCTGTTCCAGTCCATCTGTCCCAGCGTGTTCCAGTCCTGTTGCTCCGTTGTCTTCTGCTCCAACTTGCTCCAGCCCATCTGTTCCAGCTTGTTCCAGCTTGTTCCAGTCCGCCTGTTCCAGCTTGTTCCAGTCCATCCGTTCCAGCTTGCTCCAGTCACATTGCATCTGCCCCAGCCTGCCTGCCTGCCATCAGCCAACCTGCCTGTCAGCCCATCAACTTGCCTGTTTGTCAGCCCACCAACTACTTGCCTGCCTTCAAGCCTGCACAACTACCTAACTGCCTCCCTGCCCATTAACCTGCCTGCCTGCCAGCCCAGCCCACCAACCTGCCTGCCCCCTGCCTACCTATCAACCTAACTACCCACCTGCCAGCCCTTCTACCTACCTCCCCACCTAACATTCTGCCTGTCAAACCACCTGTCTACCCACCAGCCCTTCTGTTCCAAGTTGCTGCCTGCTGTTCCAGTTTAAGCCTCCAGTCCGGCTTTCCTGCTCTATCTGTTGCTTAACACCTCAGTCACTACTTATGGCCCCTATACACATTCTCTTCATTGCCTCACTCTCACATTCTCTTCATTGCCTCACTCTGACATCCTCCTTCAACCTCCAGCTGAGCTCCACCACCCCTATTCACCAAACTGGTCATTGTCTTGACCTCGTCCTCTCCTCTACCTGCTCACCCTCCAACTTCTGCGCCTCATCTCTTCCTCTCTCAGATCATCACCTGATCACCTTCACACTTCATCACCCTCCCCCTCAGTCCCGCCCTACACTAACCACTACTTTCAGGAATCTCCAGGCCGTCGACCCTCCCACCTTAACCTCTAGTATTGCTAATCTCCTCCCCTCCATCATGTCCTCTGAGTCTGTCGACAAGGCTGTCTCCGCTTACAATGCCACTCTCTCCTCTGCTCTGGACACCCTTGCACCATTCATCTCCTGTCCCACAAGGCGTACTAATCTCCAGCCCTGGCTGACCCCTTCCATCCGATACCTTCGCCCCTGCGCCCGATCTGCTGAACGCCTCCGGAGGAAATCTCGCACCCATACTGACTTCATTCATTACAAATTCATGCTATCCTCCTTCCAGTCCTCCCTATTCCTTGCCAAACAGGACTATTACACCCAATTAACTAATTCCCTCAGCTCCAACCCACGTCGTCTCTTTGCCACCCTTAACTCCCTCCTCACCCCCCCTCTCACTCTCTCCTCAATCACTGGCTGACTACTTCCGCGACAAGGTACAGACGATAAACCTCGGATTCACTACCAAACCACCTCCTCCTCCTCACCCTTTAACCCACTCCCTCAACCAACCAACCCAGGCCTCCTTCTCCTCTTTTCCTATTATTACCGAAGAGGAAACTGCCCACCTTCTTTCCTCTTCGAAATGCACCACCTGTTCCTCTGACCCCATCCCCACCAACTTACTTAACACCATCTCCCCTACTGTCACCCCCTCCATCTGTCATATCAACCTCTCTCTCTCCACTGCAACTGTCCCTGACACCTTCAAACATGCTGTAGTCACACCACTCCTCAAAAAACCATCATTAGACCCCAACTGTCCCTCCAACTACCGCCCCATCTTCCTCCTACCCTTCCTCTGCAAGATACTTGAACGCGCCGTTCACAGCCGCTGCCTTGATTTTCTCTCTTCTGATACCATCCTCGATCCGCTTCAATCCGGTTTTCGCCCTCTACACGCGACAGAAACAGCACTCACTAAAGTCTGTAATGACCTGTTCCTTGCCAAATCCAAAGGTCACTACTCCATCCTCATCTTCCTAGACCTATCCACCGCTTTTGACACTGTCAATCATAATTACTTCTTGCCGCCCTGTCCTCATGTGGGTTCCAGGGCTCTGTCCTCTCCTGGTTCTCCTCTTCTCTCTCCCACCGTACCTTCAGAGTACATTCTCATGGATCTTCCTCCATCCCCATCCCGCTCTCTGTCGGAGTTCCTCAGGGATCTGTCCTTGGACCCCTTCTTTTTTCAATCTACACCTCTTCCCTGGGCTCCCTGATCTTATCTCATGGTTTCCAATATCATCTCTATGCCGACGACACCCAGCTTTCTCTCTCCACACCAGACATCACTGCGGAAACCCAAGCCAAAGTATCGGCCTGCTTATCCGACATTGCTGCCTGGATGTTCAACCGCCACCTGAAACGGAACATGGCCGAGACAGAGCTTATTGTCTTTCCACCCAAACCCACTTCTCCTCTCCCTCCACTTTCTATCTCAGTCAATGGCACCCTCATCCTCCCCGTCTCATCCGCCCGCAACCTCGGAATCATCTTCGACTCCTCCCTCTCCTTCTCTGCGCATATCCAGCAGATAGCCAAGACCTGTCGCTTCTTTCTCTATAACATCAGCAAAATTCACCCTTTCCTCTCTGAGCACACCACCCAAACTCTCATCCACTCTCTCATTACCTTCTCCTTGACTACTGCAACCTACTCCTCACTGGCCTCCCACGTAGCCATCTATCCCCCCTTCAATCCGTTCAGAACTCTGCTGCTCGTCTTATCTTCCGCCTGGACCGATATGCTCATATCGCCCCTCTCCTCAAGTCACTTCACTGGCTTCCGATCAGGTACCGCATCCAGTTCAAGCTTCTCCTACTAACCTACAAATGCACTCAATCTGCAGCCCCTCATTACCCCTCTACCCTTATCTCCCCTTACGCTCCTACCCGAAACCTCCACTCACAGGACAAATCCCTCCTCTCTGCACCCTTCTCCACCACCGCCAATTCCAGGCTCCGCCCTTTCTGCCTCGCCTCTCCCTATGCTTGGAATAAACTTCCTGAGCCCATACGCCAAGCCCCCTCCCTGCCCATCTTCAAATCCTTGCTCAAAGCCCACCTCTTCAATGTCGCCTTCGGCACCTAACTATTATACCTCTATTCAGGAAATGTAGACTGCCCCAATTTGATTGTCTGCACATTTTGTCCATTAGATTGTAAGCTCCTTTGAGCAGGGACTGTCCTTCTTTGTTAAACTGTACAGCACTGCGTAACCCTAGTAGCGCTTTAGAAATGTTAAGTAGTAGTAGTTGGCTCTTCAACCAGGCATTTAATGGAAGAAGTAACTAACTTGTTAGTCTCATTCTTACACACAAGGAGTGACATGGGCTGCACACACTGCAGCAGCACACCTTTATCCTGGGTGTTCCTATAAAATCTGAACAAACTTCTGCAGCCTGTGGAAACCTTCCCTAAAGTCCTAAATCTGCTGTGAGCCCTCTCAATCTGATTGGGATGCTATGATAGAACCTGCCTCAGAGGAGGAGTGAGGCACAATGGCTGACCATCCTATGGTTCAGGTCTGGAACCACAAGTCTGAACTAACTCAGCAAGGTTTCTTCATTTTGAGCAGAATTAGTTTTTTTTTGTTCCCTGCAGGGCTTACTCCATGATCTGAAACCAAAGATTGCCTTCCAGGACACGAGGTGTACTCACTTGCCGAACTGCGCTGGTCTCCACAGTGGGAGCAACGCCCTCTGCAAGGGCTTCCATGGAGCCAGATGCTGAATTTCACCAGGGCACATTAGCCACAACTAAAAACTTACCTTGGTGTGCTACAACCTACTGTGGGAAATAAGAGTGGCTAAACCACTGCCTCTAAAGCACGGATGCAAACCTGACCTCCCTCAGGGTGGATCAAGTGAATAGTGGACCTCTGTCCCTGAGTCCTCAGAAAAATAACCCCCGGGTTACTTACAATAGAAAGTTGTCCATAGCAAAGGTACTTCTCTTGTGTTAGAAATTACTGCTTACAAACCTTCATCTTATCTTTTAGTCTTCAGATAAAGGAAAACAACCTGCAAGAATTGGGGAGGAGAGGGTAAGAAATCTCTGAGATGCCCCTAAGCTCCAAAATTCTCCTTTTCATCTTTTTTCCATTTTTTTTTTTAAGGAGCAAAACTTGCAATAGGGGCACCCCTTGCTCAGCTGGGTACCAGTTCTCCAATTGGCTCAAGGAGCTTCTCCCTAGATGAAGTTCAGGAGCTGCATGGCCTGTAACCATCTGCTGTGAAGAGAGAGGCATACTGAATACCTATAGCTGCATGTTAATTTTACAGGGCAGAGCACAAATTATCAGGTAACATATATTTTTCTCTTTTACTAGCTAAAAGAGGTTCAATACAAGGGGTTCTCAACCCAGTCCTCAAGACACATCTAGCCAATCAGGTTTTCAATAATGAGTATGCATGAGATAAATCTGCATGCATATCTATCTCATTCATGTTGATTATGGGTTTTCTGAAAACCACACTGGCTTGATGTAATCTGAGGACTGGGTTAAGAATCCCTGGTCTGTCCTCATCTGCTGGTCGATGGCAAACCCACAGGTTTTTGAGTGGTTTGGTTAAGGAAATGGCAATTTTCAGACTGTCTTTTCTGGGGCAAAGTCTGTGGGTTCTTTTACCTATATTCCAAGTTTTGTACCAAGAAAATGTATGTGCATATTTTCCCTTTGAAACCTGTGATCCACAGACTTTTGTGCCTGTGTTTAGTGCAGGCAATCCATGCATACTATTTTCCAATTTAAATCAAAACATAACCCCAGGAATGGCTTCCCTATGTGCAGTTAGAAGCATGAACATTGGGGAATCCTATGCATACATATATAACTAGACCAAGGGCAATCTTCAGATAATCGATTTCCATTAGTAAATATAATTGTACATATACAACTTATTTAGTTGTTAAATGGCCTTGAAAATTGTCCTTAATATATAAATATCATAGAAAAATAGGAAAACCTAATCACCTCTTGCTGAATAAATACATTCATTCTTAGATCAGCAACTAAGGAACATGTTCTTGATACAAAGTTTTCCAAAACTTGCATCTTACCTACAAAGAGAGGAAAATGTAAATATTATAATATTATGCAGTTTTACTGGGTGGAAAATGTGTGCATTGTTATTCTCAATACAACCAATTATCCCTATCATTCAGCCCTTTGCCTTATCACAGGTACAATACCCTCCACATCCAATTCAGCAATTTTTCCACCCTCTTTTCAATATACTGTATGAGCTAAGCACTGTGACAAACTATTGTAGCTTGCTCCTTCATAGTTTCTCTTGACCAGGCAAAAAGACACCTCTGTGACATATAAACATGTTGGGAACTCAACTCCCATTTTCAACTTCAACTGTTAATCACTAGTCTAATACCTAACCTAAACATACTTTCTTTTTAGTTCAACTCCAAAACCAGTCTTATATGCACAGTGTTTTATATCACATCCATTCAGGAATTTTTAGTACCCTGAATCCTCCTAGGAAACTACTACAGTTTACAGCATTATATGGGATGTATATTAAACACAGGTTGGCAGGGGCTTATCTACCTTACTCAAAGACAAATGGCCTCCTGAGTTTTAATGGCTCACGTCCTGGAGATATAATTTGTTATACTAATTGTATCGCTATTAAACACAATACAATATGTCCACTCTGTAATTGGTTCAATGTAATTAGCCCAAGACACTCTAAAATATCTTAGATAGCCATTTTAAAAAAAAAACATCTAGTTATAAATGTAATCTGAATATAGAAGCAAAGGAGTGGAAGTGACCAAAACAAATCTGTTCCAGGATGAATATAAATTAAAACTTTATTGGCGCACACACAGTCCCAAGTAGAATTTCATGAAATTTGTAGATGCATCCAACTTGGGCCGTGTTTGACTGTCAAATCTTTTCTGCATCTTTAACAATTCAATAGACACAGAACTGCTCAGTGCACTAGTATTTACCATCTTACACTTCCATGGTTTGATTATATGTTGTGGTTTGTGGTAGTGAGCCCTTGGGCCACAGTTGCAGGCTGTGAGAGTGCAGGTGAAAGGGGATCCGGGAAGGCACGAAGAAAGGGGGTACAGGGAGCCGTGGAATCCCAACGGGGCAGATTTCATGTGCACAACACCCACATTCAGAAAGCTGGGCTAATGGAGGCAGAGAGGTTGGCTGGGTTAAGGAAGAAGGGGAGGAACTACCAGTCCCAGAATCCTTCTCTTCCCCACCCGGCTGTGCAAGAGTTAGGGGAGGAGATAGAAGATTGGGAAATGGTCTCTGAGGAAGGTGATGAGGGCCAGCTGGAGAGATTGGGGGCGGGGGAAGTTGAAGAGGAGGATAAAATGGAGATTACTGAAGGACTAGGGGAGGAACAGATGGAGATTGGAGCCCTGGCTCAAACCCGAAAAGCGGCTGTAAGAGGGTGGCTAGCTGTAAAGGAAAGTAGGGAGGAGGAAGTCCTGGGAGTTCACAGGGCCTGGAGCCAAGGCTCAGAGGAGCCCGATTGCTGTGGAGTGAAGGCAACAGTCGTGTGGAGGAAGAGGCAGCTAAGCAGGGTCAAGCCTGGCTGGGTCCTGGTCAAGCCTGGCAGCTACAAGGCCCAACTGCAGCAGACAGATCACTTCCAAGGCCCACAAACAAGGCAAAAGCAGGGAACTAGCAAAATAAGAACCCTGGAGCTTAGGCAAGGCAGAAACAAGGCTTAAGCAGGAACGAGGCTCAAGCAGGGACCAGGAACAAGGCTGTAGCAGTAGCAGAAACTAAGCTATAGCAGGAACCAGGAACAAGGCTTGGCAGGAACCAGGAACAAGGATCGTTGCGAAGGCACTGAAAACGGGGCTGAGTTTCTTTAAGAGCACTCAGCCTCAACGCCACCTAGGTATGCCCTCTCCCACATGTCCCGCAACCAGCCCCAATTTGTTCAGCCATGGCGTATGCCAAGTGTGGGAGGACGTCGCTGTTGGATTCTGGATCGAGGAGGCAAAGTCAGGGTAAAATTGTGACAATATATAGCATGGAATGTTGCTACTGCTTGGGTTTCTGCCAGGTACTTGTGACCTGGACTGGCCACTGTTGGAAACAGGATTTGGGCTAGAACGACAATTGGTCTGACCCAGTATGGCTATTCTTACGTTTTTTATTTACAGCGCGAGACGAGGAAGGTGTGTGCACTTTCCCCCCCCCCCTCCCCCCCGCTTTTTGAACTCAGCATTAAACCCTTGACACAAATTATTAGGGAATAGGGAGTCATTGTAGGTATCCACCAAGGGCCAGAGTAGCATAAGATTATGATCTTCACTGACGATGTCCTACTTACTTTAACAGACCCCTCAGAATCCCTACCCGGGGTGGCTCGGGAACTGGAGAGTTACAGCAGACTTCAAAGTGAAAATGAACAAATCAGAAGCTTTGATCCTGACTTACCTACAGCCCTGAATAAACTGATTACCTGTATAATATCAATTCAGAATGGACTAAACACAACAAACTTTGCCTGAACCCAAGTAAAACCGAGTTTCTCTGGGTTCTTAACACAAGTGGACACGTACCTCACATCAAAATCTCTTTTACTACTACTACTACTACTTATTTCTAAAGTGCTACTAGACTTACGCAGCGCTGTACACTTGAACATGAAGAGACAATCCCTGCTCGACAGAGCTTACAATCTAATTAGGACAGACAAACAGGACAAACAAGAGATAAGGGAATATTAAAGTGAGGATGATAAAATAAGGGTTCTGAACAAGTGAATAAGGGTTAGGAGTGAAAAACAGCATCAAAAAGGTGGGCTTTTAGCTTAGATTTGAAGACGGCTAGAGATGGCGGTTGACGTACCGGCTCAGGAAGTCTATTCCAGGCATATGGTGCAGCAAGATAAAAGGAACAGAGTCTGGAGTTAGAAGTGGAGGAGAAGGGTGCAGATAAGAGAGATTTACCCAGTGAACGGAGTTCCCGGGGAGGAATGTAGGGAGAGATTAGAGTGGAGAGGTACTGAGGAGCTGCAGAGTTAATGCACTTATAGGTCAATAAGCAGAGTTTGAACTGTATGCTGAAACGGATAGGAAGCCAGTGAAGTGACTTGAGGAGAGGGCTAATATGAGCATAATGACACTGGCGGAATATTAGTCGTGTAGCAAAATTTTGAACAGACTGAAGAGGAGAGAGATGGCTAAGTGGGAGACATGTGAGAAGCAAGATGCAATAGTCTAAGCGAGAGGTGATATGAGTGTGGATGAGGGTTCCGGTAGTGTGCTCAGAAACGAAAGGGCAAATTTTTTGATATTATCTTTTGGGAAGTAAGAACTCCCCCTCAAATCACAAGTCAGGATCCTTGGAATACAGTTAGATTCAACACTTCCCCAAATCTAAGCAACCTTCAAGAGCTGCTTCTACTATTTGCGAGAACTAAGCTGACTCTCCTTACATTGAGTAGAGAGATGTGGTAGCCATGTTAGTCCACTTTTAAAGGTAATCAATAGAAATAGAATAAAATAAACATAGAAAAGAAAATAAGATGGTACCTTTTTTATTGGACTAATACATTTTTTATTAGCTTTCAAAGGCAGCCCTTCTTCGTCAGATCAGAAATAAGCAAATTTTGATAAGTAACAGCATATATAAATGAAACATCAAAGTATTTCAGTGACAGTTTGAAGGGATGAGGGAGGGGTGGGCTAGGTGAGAAACAAAGAGGGTAAAGAGGATGAGGGACAGGGAGATATGAATGGTGATCAGAGGGTGAAAAAGCTGTGAAATTTCATGGTTTATAATGGGCTAGAAAACCCAGATCTTTGTTAAGTCCTGTCTGGTGGGTGTCAAAATATTTAATCATTTTTACTTCAAAGGTCTTACGTTCCCGTATAGTTTCCTTTCAGTATTCTCACCATAAAATCATTGGTACAGTGTTCTGGCTTTGTAAAGTGCTGTCCCACAGAGGTAACATCCTGGTTGGCACTGGCATTTTTCACGTGACGTCTATGTAAATTAAATCTCTTCTTCAGCACCTGGCTTGTTTCTCCAAAATAGCACCATTCATCAGATTTTTTACACTGGACATATACTACATTGGAAGATGAGCATGTGAAGGATTCCTTTATGTTGAATATTTTTCCTTTGTGAATAATTATGGGGTCTTGTGAAATGTTTTGGTATATTTTGCAGCTGGATATATTGCAAGTATGTGTGCCATTCACTTCTTTATGGGTCTAATAGAAGGTTGCAAGTAACGTGATACCATTAAAAAAAAAAAAAAAAAAAGAAACTTCACTGGCTACCAGTACAATACAGGGCTAAATTTAAAAAAAAAAAAAAAAAAAAGAGGATCACGTGACACCATGATCAGGAGCGGCTGTTGAAAACTCCGCTCCTGCTAGCTTACCCGTTAAACCCTCAAAATCAGCGAGATTATCCTCACAACGAGCCGCTTTCCTTAAAGCCACCATCGTCTGATATCAGGGCGCAACTTTATAGTCGGCTAATCCGAGACCTTATGGCGGCGAAGTGCGTCCACAGGGATAAGGAGAAGACACGAGTCGGCGAAGAGAAAATGGCAGCTCCAGCGAGCCCGGCCACGAGCACCTTAAGTTCGGCGTGGGTGGCGGAGGTTGCAGCAGAGGTGAAGAGCGCCATGGAGCCGTTGCTGGATAGACGACTAGGACCCATTAATAGTAAATTAACTCTGGTCCAGGAGAATTTGGGGCAACTCAACAAAGATCTGGAGGAATTTCAGCAACGCCATAGAGCCCTAGAGGACAGAGTGCAAAAAATGGAGGCGGAAAATGCAAAGCTCAAAACTATGGTAGAAGGATATGAAGAGAAGCTCGCAGATCTCGAAAATAGATCCCGGAGGAACAATTTAAGGTTTCTGGGATTACTAGAGGAGTTGGAGAGTTCTAACCTATGGGTGTTTCTGGAAAAGTGGCTGCAAGAACAACTCCCAGCAGACCTAGGAATCCTCCAGGTGGAAAGAGCACATCGTATGGGCCCCAAGCACGCAGAGACTGCATGCCCACGGGTGGTGATTTGCCGCTTGCTAAACTTTGCACATAAGGAGGCTATACTACAGGCCTTGAGAAGAGATCAGGAGCTACGCTACGGAAACAAAAGTCTTGTGCTTTCAAGACTATTCAGCAGCAGTGGCGCTGCAGAGGAGGAAATTTTCACCTATATGCACAAAACATTTTGATATGAAAATCCAATTTGCACTGCAATACCCGGCTAAATTAAGAGTCACGTACCAGGCGGAGACAAAGACCTACACCACAGTGGAGCAAGCACAAGCCTTCTTGAGCTTGGTGGAGCCCAGATGATCGAAAGGACGACAAGGTGACTAAGGGATGATCTGTGGAATAAGGGATATGAGACTTGGATGCTCCAACAGAGGTGGATTTACAAATTGAATGTTTAAGTGGATTTCATCAGCATACAACTTACTTAGTCCAGTGTGGGGACCTGGCAATTTTGGGGGGATCACACAATATGGGGGAGTGGGCAGTAACCATGAGTAGCCAACCTGTGATCCTCTCTGGCGGCTATTACAAAGCACAAAGGGTGTCGGCGATTGAGGCGATTGCTATGGTTATCATGGATGCAAATTTTGCCAGCCAGAGCAGTATTTCCATCAGTTCCTGTGCCCTGGAGCAAAGATGAATATTAGAAGGGTTGACCGGGTCAAACAGGAGCATCACAGATGTATGAGCCTCGAGGTCTCAGGTGGGAAAGGGCAATGAGGACGCTGACTATCAGGGACGTGGAGGCTACTTTGAAACTGTGATGAGAGAGGTGTTTTTTTTTTTTATTTCTTGGTTTGGTATCTTTTTGAATTTGATACATGGGCAGGTTGATATTTGACCAGTTGGGGAACCATTGGGGAAGGGAGGATGTTGTTGAACTTTGTTTAAAATAGGGGTTGGGGGTAAGTGGCGTTATGCGTGGTGGCCTCATATAGAGGCTTGGGGGTTTCAAAGGGGAGGTTGGGGATAGAGGGACTGGACAGGGTTAGTAGGGGAGAGGGTGGGGGGGTTTGTGGTTGGGGGGAAACAGGAACCTGGGGGACAATGTTGGTTGGGTTTCGAAGGGAGAAAAGGAAGCTCACTTGGGAGGTTGAAGGGGGGCGGTGGCTGGGACGCCCCTCTTTTTTGCAGGAATGGTGTATATCTAGCGGGATGGTATCATATGTGAATTGGGACCCCTGAAAGTGGTTACATGGAATGTAGGAGGCATCACATCTCCTATTAAACGATCTAAAATCTTGCAACACCTGCAGACACATAAAGTAGACATTGCCCTACTTCAGGAAACCCATTTATCCACTTCTGAGCACGCTAAACTACGAACCTGGTGGGTGGAGGAATGTGCATCCGCAGCTCAGGGGAAAAACGGGGGGTGCCATCTTGTTTAGAAAAGGAATAGTGGACACGCTGGATTTGCGTTTCGTGGACCCAGGTGGGAGATTTCTGCTATGCGAGGCTAGTATAAAACGTCAAAAAATTTTGATTGGGAATGTGTATGCCACGAATCAATATGACCGGAAGTTCTATAAGGTGGTTACACCAAAACTGTCAACGGGAGCATCTTTGCCCATAATAGTAGGCAGGGATTTCAACATGGTGATGGACCCTTTGGTGGACAGCACAGGGCCTCGGAGATATGAGCTTAGACAGGAGACTCGAGGGCTGCCTAATCTCTGCCATCAGGTGGGGCTGGTGGATGTTTGGCAGATTCTCCACCCGCAGGAGAAGGATTATACACATCTTTCTCGAGCACATGGCACACAAGCTTGTATTGATTATTTTCTGATTTCAGAGCAACTGTTTGGGTCAGTGGCGAGGTTGGCTTTGGGAGCCTATATGGTTTCTGATCATGCCTGGGTGGAAATGAGCTGGTCGCAAAAGGAGGTGAGGAGAACGAAATGGAGATGGGTATTTCCCTTAGAGCTTTATCGGGACCAGGTATTCAAGGCCTTACCCCATCAGAGGTGGCGGGATTACAAACTTCACAATGAAGAACACGCTGGAGACCCAGTACTGTACTGGGAGGCGGCTAAGGCAGTACTCCGCGGTGAGATCATTAGTTATATGGCACATAAACGTAAGGCTAGAGATCGAGAAATACTGTGGTTGAGTCACAAAGAGGCTCATTTTCAAAGCACTTAGCCTCCCAAAGTTCCATAGAAACCTATGGAACTTAGCCTCCCAAAGTGCTTTGAAAATATGCCTCTTAGTATGCACCACTAGAAGACGTTATGGTCAGCTGCCCTCCTTGGTGAATAGACAGCAATTATTGTCTTTACAGACGGCATTAAATGAACTCCTCCACCAAAGGGCAGTGAAGTCGCAGACTTATTATAAGTTCCAGCTCTATAAGTATGGGAATAAAGGGGGTCGACTGATGGCACGTCTGGTAGCGGCTAAGCAAGGCAGGGTTAGGATCTTAGCTATGAAGACGAGTCAGGGAGAACGAGTTCACACGGATAAGGAAATCAGTGAGATTTTTTACAATTACTATAAACGGCTATATGAGGCTTCACAAGACAAAGGCTTATCGGGGGATCTATACTTAGATCAGGTTAGGATGCCGGTGATTTCACCACAGGATGAGCGGCGGCTTAACTGTCCTATTAACGTCAGAGGAGGTACTGATAGTTATTAACCAGAGTGAACTGGCTAAGGCACCGGGGGTAGATGGCTATAGGGTGGAATTCTATAAAATCATGGGGGAGGAGATAGCAGATCCATTAACTACAGTGTTCAATGCCCTAATAGATAAGGAACAGATGCCTCCTGCCCTGAACACTGTTCACCTGATCACCTTCACACTTCTTCACCCCCCCCCCCCCCCCGCTCTATCTGTTGCTTAACACCTCAGTCACTACTTATGGCCCCTATACACATTCTCTTCATTGCCTCACTCTGACATCCTCCTTCAACCTCCAGCTGAGCTCCACCACCCCTACTCACCAAACTGGCCATTGTCTTGACCTCGTCCTCTCCTCTACCTGCTCACCATCCAACTTTTGCGCCTCATCTCTTCCTCTCTCAGATCATCACCTGATCACCTTCACACTTCATCACCCTCCCCCTCAGTCCCGCCCTACACTAACCACTACCTCCAGGAATCTCCAGGCTATTGACCCTCCCACCTTATCCTCTAGTATTTCTAATCTCCTCCCCTCCATCATGACCTCCGTCGACAAGGCTATCTCCACTTACAATGCCACGCTCTCCTCTGCTCTGGACACCCTTGCACCATCCACCTCCCGTCCCACAAAGCGTACTAATCCCCAGCCTTGGCTGATCCCTTGCATCCGCTACCTTCGTTCCTGCGCCCGATCTGCCGAACGCCTCTGGAGGAAATCTCGCACCCATTCAGATTTCCTTCATTACAAATTCATGCTATCCTCCTTCCACTCCTCCCTATTCCTTGCCAAACAGGACTATTACACCCAATTGACCAATTCTCTCAGCTCCAACCCCCGTCGTCTCTTCGCCACCCTTAACCCCCTCCTCAAAGTGCCCTCCGCTCCCACCCACCCCTCGCTCTCTCCTCAATCACTGGCCGATTACTTCCGCGACAAGGTGCAAAAGATCAACCTTGACTTCACTAGCAAGCCATCTCCTCCTCTTCACCCTTCAACCCTCTCCCTCAACCAACCAACCCAGGCCTCTTTCTCCTCCTTTCCTGACATCACCAAGGAGGAAACCGCTCGCCTTCTTTCCTCTTCGAAATGCACCACCTGTTCCTCTGATCCCATCCCCACCAACTTACTTACCACCATCTCTCATACTGTCACCCCTTCCATCTGTCATATCCTCAACCTCTCTCTCTCCACTGCAACTGTCCCTGACACCTTCAAGCACGCCGTAGTCACACCTCTTCTCAAAAAACCATCACTTGACCCTACCTGTCCCTCCAACTACCTCCCCATCTCCCTCCTACCCTTCCTCTCCAAAATACTTGAGTGTGCCGTTCACAGCCGCTGCCTTGATTTTCTCTCCTCTCATGCCATCCTCGATCCACTTCAATCCGGTTTTCGCCCTCTTCACTCGACAGAAACAGCACTCTCTAAAAAGTCTGTAATGACCTGTTCCTTGCCAAATCCAGAGGCCACTACTCCATCCTCATCCTCCTCGATCTATCCGCCGCTTTTGACACTGTCAATCATGATTTACTCCTTGCCACACTGTCCTCATTTGGGTTCCAGGGCTCTGTCCTCTCCTGGTTCTCCTCCTATCTCTCCCACCGCACCTTCAGAGTTCACTCTCATGGATCTTCCTCCACCCCCATCCCGCTATCTGTTGGTGTTCCCCAGGGATCTGTCCTTGGACCCCTTCTCTTCTCAATCTACACCTCTTCCTTGGGCTCCCTCATCTCATCTCATGGCTTCCAGTATCATCTCTATGCTGATGACACCCAGCTGTATCTCTCCACACCAGACATCACCGCGGAGACCCAGGCAAAGGTATCGGCCTGCTTATCCGACTTTGCTGCCTGGATATCCAACCGCCACCTGAAACTGAACATGTCCAACACCGAGCTCATCGTCTTTCCACCAAAACCAACTTCTCCTCTTCCTCCACTTTCTATCTCAGTTGATAACACCCTCAGCCTCCCCGTCTCATCCGCCCGCAACCTCGGAGTCTTCGACTCCTCCCTCTCCTTCTCCGCGCATATCCAGCAGATAACCAAGACCTGTCGCTTCTTCCTCTTCAACATCAGCAAAATTCGCCCTTTCCTCTCTGAACACACCACCCGAACTCTCGTCCTCGCTCTCATTACCTCTCGCCTTGACAACTGCAAACTACTCCTCACCGGCCTCCCACTTAGCCATCTATCCCCCCTTCAATCTGTTCAGAACTCTGCTGCAAGTCTTATATTCCGCCAGAACCGATATACTCATATCACCCCTCTCCTCAGGTCACTTCACTGGCTTCCAATCAGATACCGCATTCAGTTCAAGCTTCTCCTTCTTACCTACAAATGCACTCAGTCTGCTGCCCCTCACTACCTCTCTACCCTCATCTCCCCTTACATTCCCGCCCGAAACCTCCGTTCACAGGACAAATCCCTCCTCTCAATACCCTTCTCCACCACCGCCAACTCCAGGCTCCGCTCATTCTGCCTCGCCTCACCCTATGCCTGGAACAACCTTCCTGAGCCCTTACGCCAAGCCCCCTCCCTGCCCATCTTCAAGTCTTTGCTTAAAGCCCACCTCTTCAATGCTGCTTTCGGCACCTAACTCTCACCTTTCAGGAAATCCAGACTGCCCCAATTTGACTGCCCCTATCGGACTGACTGTTCACTTGTCCTTTAGATTGTAAGCTCTTTGAGCAGGGACTGTCCTTTATGTTAAATTGTACAGCGCTGCGTAACCCTAGTAGCGCTTTAGAAATGTTAAGTAGTAGTAGTAACACTGCTTGTATCATCGTGATCCCCAAGAAAGGGAAAGACCCGGAAATAGCCGAGTCTTACAGGCCTATTTCGCTGCTAAATTACAAGGTGAAACTGATGGCTAAGATGATGGCAAACAGACTAGCGAGAATTTTGCCAAAATTAATACACGACTCTCAAGTTGGGTTTGTGAGAGGACGAACGATTGTTAAAAACGTTCGGAAGAGGAAGATTCACGATGGCGGATCGGACTGAATCTGTGGTAGCAGAGCTCTCTACTCTCACGTTCTAGGCCTCGCAATGCCAAAGCAAAAAGGCAAATCGACCTCCGCGGTGGCCTCAGGTCGGCTTACCGTCCCAATGATCGGACCCATGGACTTGTTTGTACAGAATTCACAAGAGAGAAGGTCTGTGAGCGGCACGCTTGCGTCTACTGGAGCGAGTGGAGGCCCAGAGTCGACGCCGGTGTTGGAAGTTTCTTTGAGCCCAGACCAAAGGACTCCTGCCCCGCAACCGTAGAAAGCGAACACTCCATCGATGATATCACCCATGGCGGAACTGGGTATATATGAGGCACGGGAACAGCTGGGAGATGACTCGGGGAGTTCCAAGGTTTTGGACACCAAAAACGCTGCGAGACAAACAACTTCGTCTGCAGGAGATCCCTTGGTTACAGACAGTGAGATAAGTACTTCTTTACAAAATAATCAAGCTATACAGGTTTATTCTTTCTTAGAAAAACCATCTGAAGTTACTTTAGATTCTCTGTGGGCCTTGATTGCCAATCTTGGTAAGGTCTTATGTCCACAGATTCAACAGCTGGAAATACGAACTCAAATTTAACGGATAATTTGGTAAAGATTACTGACGATGTTAAACAACTGAATGAAAAAGTACAAAGTCAAGATCAGAAAGAAAATAAAATGCAAGAAACACAAATAGTAATGATTAAAGAATATGCGTAGGAAAATTGAAGCATTGTAAAATAATCAGAGAATAACCTTTGTTTTATTAATTTTCCTAAAGTCAAAACAATTTCGCCTAAAGAAATGTTAATATATATATAAAAGAGATACTTCAGATTCCTGAAGAATCAATACTTCCATTTTCGCAGATATATTATCTACCTGTTAAATCGACAGGAATTCAAGAGATTTCAGACTCCCCTTTGCATGTGTCTGCACTTCTAGAATCTTCTGATTCAGAAATGGTTATTTCCTCTACATTGATGGCTTTATCACCTGACAAAGCGTGGATGATGAGACTTTTCTTCAAAAATAGGAATAAGGAATTTCTTGGACTAAAAATAAGACTCTTTCCGGACGTGACAAAAGAGACCCATAAAAGAAGACGTCAGTTTCTCCAAAGTAGACCAGGAGTGCTACAGATGGGAGCATCCTTTTTTTCTGCATTACCCCTGTAAATGTATGGTTAGATTTCATTCAACAAAATATGTTTTCTTTGAACCTGTGCAGCTTACTGAGTTTTTGGTAACCAAGAGAATTGAAAGTGAGAACTAAAAGTCTTGAAAAAGTATACTCCCTTGTATCTACACAGATTTAATTTGATTACCTTTGTTATATTTGTGCTTCTCCACTTGAATATCGGTTAATGAGATTGAAACAACAGATTTTGAGATATGCCGGGGAACCCAACAAGGGTGCCCTTTATCGCCCCTTCTATTTGTGTTGACATTGGATCCGTTACTGAGAGATATCGAGGAACAGCCGGAGGTAGCGGGGATACAGATAGGGAGAGAGGTTTTTAAAGTGGCGGCCTTTGCCGGTGACATTCTGGTTCATTTGTCGAATCCGCGAAGAGTCTTTAACGCAGGGGCGTAGCCAGCCTTCCGTGGGAGAGGGGTCCAGAGCCCGGGGGAGGGGGCACATTTTAGCCCTCCCCCCGGCGCCGCCCCCCTTCCGCCGCGAACCCGCCGCCGCTGCAGCCTACCTTTACTTTTGCTGGCGGGTGATCCCACTCCCCGCCAGCCGACGTCTTCTTCTTAGTCGCTTCCTGCTCTTCAATTTGTTTGCTGACGTCCTGCACGTTGTACGTGCAGGACGTCAGACTCAGAGAACAGAACTGTTCTCTGAGTCTGACGTCCTGCACGTACAATTACGTGCAGGACGTCAGCAAACAAATTGAAGAGCAGGAAGGACTAAGAAGACGTCGGCTGGCGGGGAGTGGGTTCCCCCGCCAGCAAAAGTAAAGGTAGGCGGCGGCGGGTTCGCCGGGAGGGGGGTCCTGGGGTGAATCTGCGGGGGCCCCGGCCCCCTCAGGCCCCACGTAGCTACGCCACTGCTTTAACGGCTTTGCTGGAGATCTTCTCAGAGTATGGGGACTATGCGGGCCTCCGACTGAACTTAGAAAAATGATGCTGGAGGGGCGATTTTCCGCTGAGAGCGCAAAGCTCCTTTACATATCTAGGAATCTTGCTACCTATGAATACCTTAAAGGTTGCATGACCTTAATGTCACTTGGTTGCTGGAGGAGACCCGGAATGTGCTACAAGGCTGGCAAGATTTGCCGTTATCATTGTTAGGCACAGTAAACTTGGTAAAAATGGTGTTATTCCCTAAATGGCTTTACGTGCTACAGACAATACCACTCTGGCTGCGCCGTAAAGATCTAAAGAGTTTCTATAAATTAGTGTTGAGGTTTTGCTGGAGGGGTAAGAAACCTAGGATTCGCTTCTCACACTTAATAGGAGGTTGGAGCCGAGGCGGGGGTAGGTGTGCCAGATCTAGCGCTATACAATCAGGCGTGCCAGTTGCGCCATTTAGGAGATTGGTACTTGGGAACACAGCGGTACACTCCCATAGCACTCGAGACGGCATACTTGGCGCCCTATCAGCTTTTCTCGCTCCTGCACCACAAAACACGGAACCTGCCTAGGGGATTAGGCAAAAATGTGTTGTTGCGGCCGCTCCGAGAGGTGTGGAGATCGCTTGTTCGGCAGCTCAGGGGAGATCCGGCAGCTACGGATCAGCTTACTATTTGTGGGAACTGTGAATTTATGCCTGGGCTGTTGAGTCATCAGTTTGTTGAGTGGGCACAGCAGGGGATTTCACGGCTGGCCCATCTGGTGGGCGGAGATGGGCAGCCCTTCTCAGATGAGGAATTGGCGAGCAGGGTGGGAGACTCCTGGGGTAATAGATTTGCTATACGACAGGTGAGGCACTATGTTGCTTCCCTGTCTGGAGACCCTCTGGGAACTCAGCTGGGGAGCAAGCTATGAGGTTTTTTTCAGTCTATGGGTGAGGGAGAGTTCACTATTTCGTTGCTCTTTAAAACACTAGCAGGATGGCAGCCTCCCAGAGACTACAAGCCTCTGAAGAGAGCTTGGGAAAAGGAACTGGGCTCGTCAGTGGCGTCATGGGATATAACTAAATCAATAGCAAGAATACCCCTGTTAGTGTCAGACGCCCGAATGAGAGAATGTGCATATCGATGTATTTACAGAGGATATGTGGCTACCTCTCAATTGGCGCACATGGGAGGGATTCAAAGCCCAGAGTGTCTTAAGTGTGGGAGGAGCCCCGGTACTCTGCTACATATGTTTTGGAGTTGCCCATCCTTGAGGAGGTTCTGGAGCCAACTCAGATGTTTCTGGGAAAGGCAGCTGGGGACTCCTGTTCTGGGGACAGTAGAACAATTACTTTTGGATATTCCGGGGTCCTTTAGAGGTATCGTTTTGAGACACTGATGCTCCGCAAGATGTGCCTATTAGCTAGGAAATGTATCTTAAAGTACTGGACGGTTAAAGACCCTCCAGCGTACTGGCACTGGAGGAACCAGCTGCACTTGCTGGTATCTTGGGAGGCTGGAGATGCTAGGCTCTCACAGAGGAAGCGAACCACTTTTCTGGCAATTTGGGGTCCTTATTTGCAAATTTTAAGCCCAAGAGGTCGCAGTTTACTTCTTAATGCAGAGTGAGCACACTTTGTTAAAGAATGGTTCCCTATGGTTCCCGGGGGGAGGGGTGGGTAGGGTGGGCAGAGATGGGTAAGGTACAGATAGGTTTTCAATGTTAATACAGATCTTATTGTTCCGGATTTTGGGCGCGGGATTATCTGACGAGTTAAGGCATTGGGCCACTATTAGATTTTAATACCTGCAGAGTTCAGTAGAGATGGGGGGATCTCGTATTAGTCTGGCAAAGTGAAGTATAATTTGCTGTTTGGGCATGTTTTGGGTTTCCTATCTCTCTTTCTCTCTCTTGATATAACTCTCCAATTAATAAGCTAGAGTTTGTAGATTGTTGGATTTGGGGAGAGGGAAGGACAAGATGGACAAACTAAAGATGGGTTAGCCTTTGAGACGCTGTTGTATACATGGCAAGTTTAAATGAGGTGCAGTTTAATGTGTAATTGTTTATTTTGGCCTGTCTTCAATATAACAACTTTAAAAGAAATGGGGAGAGGGGGGAGGGTTAATAATATGGTAAGAAAAAGAAAAATTCGAGAATGGTTGTACACTTACACTTTGTTACGATTGGTATATCGATTGGTATATATTGGTTGTTAATTCTGTGATAAACGAGACTGTATATTTTGTGGAGTTCTCAATAAAAATGTTTGAAGTTAAAAAAGAAAAAAACACTGTCTGATCTTCAAGGCCCTTAAAGGAAATGGCCCCAAATACTTTAAAGAACAGGATCACCTTCTATACATCTCCAAGGGCACTAAGGTCCTCCAAAGGAGTATCCCTAACTACACCCTCTCGAAAGGACATTAAATGATGTGATACCCATAAACAAGCCTTCTCTGGAGTTGCCCTCACATTCTGGAATGCACTCCCTGAAAGGCTTCACTTAACATAAGACTATCTCTACTTCAGGAAGCAGGTGAAAGCTGGGCTCTTCGACAAGACCTTTAATGGAAGAAGAAACTAGTCTCACACACACACAAGGAGTGACACAGGCTGCACATACTGCAGCAGGACGTGTTTATCCACTTCTACCCTAGCTAAGAATATTTAATCACCTCTCAGATCTCATGTGCAACGTTCTTTAAATTAGTCTCCTTATTTCTAACTCCTCCTATTCTCTTATCTATCTACATGTTTCATCTTTGCTTATATCCTACACAGTCTATTAAAATGTTTTATTATGTAATGTTGACATTGTAAGTAGTATTCTATGCCATACTTTGTAATGGTCTTTTGCCTATGTTTGACTTATTCTTACTGTACACCACCTTGAGTGAATTCCTTCAAAAATGCGGTAAATAAATCCTAATAGATTAATTAATTATAGCACTGTCCTATTCCATGGTATGGTTTGTATACCATCCCAGAGGACTCCTAATGAAGGCTTGACAGGTGGAACACGGCCTGTGTTGGGTCCATCTACAAAGCTCACGTAATTCTACTTGGGACTGTGTATGTGCCAATTAAGTATTCATTTATATTCATCCTGGAACAGATTTGTTTTGGTTACTCCCACTCCTTTTGCTTCACTTGTTGGACATTTGTGGGAGTGCTTCGTTTTCTCCTTTTTTTCTGGACTTCTATAACTGTAATCTAAAATATCACAAAACATACAGTTTCCCCCTATATCCTTAAGGTTAAACATTGAAAGCAGAGCTCCAAATGTATATGTTGACATACCATCATTGCTGACATCATGTACAACCTGAAAAAGAAATTAAGTATGGACAGTTCTTGAAATGCATTAGAGATGAAAACGCATGAATTTTATCTACAAAACTATTATGGCATGCAGCTACTGATGATAGCATTCCATGTTATATCTAACCTTATTTATCTATGTAATATTGCATACTAAATCACAACTTGTAAAACGTGACATAGAATTGACCATTTAAACTAACATGGCATACTCATTATGGGTATCTTGAAAACCTGACTGGCTAGATGTGTCTTGAGGACTGGGTTGAGAACCCCCTGTATTGAACCTTTTTTAGCTAGTGAAAGAGAATAATGTCTTACCTGATCATTTTCTTTCCTTTAGTCCTACCAGACTAATCCAGAACAAATACGATATGTTCATCAACCAACAGTGAGAAAAAAAAAAAGTAGTTCCAAGTGATTCATCCTTTAAGGGTATCACTGGAGGGAGTATGAAGCCGGAAGTATAACAGCAGCTGCAGTTTCTGAAGTCATTCGTGTAGCTGCTGTAGTTTAGAGCTATGTGGGCTGCTACTATTGTTAGTGTATAGATAAAAAAGTTACAAAAAGAGGGGGGAGAGCTCGCCTCGTACCCGTGAAATTACCAAAATAACACACAAAGCGAGCTTTTGTATCGGTATAAGTGAGACACTTAAAAAAAAGGAAAAAACGGGGGAAAAGACCTCAGAAAGCTGTGGCCACCAGCTGCAAGGCTGGCACAAACAATCTAAATCCTTCTAGCCACAGTACGTCTCTTTAATCATCGGTCAGAAAAACCTCTGATCCAACCTCTATGTGTCTTTATGATTCTTATAATTTCTTTTGTTTTTCTTATTCCATTTGTGCAGAAAACTTGGCAAAACAAATACTATAATAGTTGCTCATGAATTCCACTTAGCTTGACTTAGCTGACTGTATTAGACCATCCCAGAAAGGCATCCGGACCCGACGGACCCATTTCACCATCGGGCTCCTTCAGGGGATACTGGATACCGAAATCCTGTGTGTAGGTTGTGGTCAGTCAAGACTTGGCAGTTCAGCTCTAAAAATACTGCGGACTTGGTGCAAGAAGTGAAGGTCCAAAGTATTTTTATAATTTTTTTTCCATTAGCATTTCACACTATTCCAGAACTTGTGGGTAAATGTGCCCATGAACCTGCAGGTGGAGATAGAGAACACAGAATCACGCTGTGTCCTATAAGCCCTGTGTAGACCCCACAGCTCTTCAGTATTTGTATAACCAAGCAGTGTAAGAAAGGCGTCAACTCAACAATCTTGAACCAGAACCATATCAAATGACATCATCAACTATTTACAAACTCCTCTGAGAGAACCCGAACACAGAATAATTCGACTCTTATATAGGAAGAAAGGAGATGAATCATGGGCAGGCCTCTGGAAGCATGAAGCACTAATGTAAAGAAAATTATTTGGTAAGACATAATTTCTCCTTCCTTAGCGCTACGTCACACTATTACAGAACTTGTGGGATGTCCAAAAGCAATCCCTAGCTAGGGCGGAATCTGGCGTCACCGTCTGCAACGCTGTAGTCTTAAACTGCTGCAGAATGAGCAGCAGTCTCGATAACACTTAGCAAAGGTGTGCAGCAACAACTAGGTCGCTGCCCTACAAATGTCAGCTGAGGAGATCAATTGAGCTTCCACCCATGAGATTGCAATATACCTCGTAGGATGTGCCTGGAAGACTGAAGGTGGTTGCTTTCCGACAAAATAAATGCTGATAAAATGGTCTCCTTTAACCATTGAGCAATCATGGGCTTGAATGCTGCTAAGCCCCTGCTTTGCGTACTGAAGAGGACAAAATCTGTCCAACTTTCTAAACTCATTGGAGACCTCCAAATATCTGAGATGTACCTGTCTCACATCCATGGGGCATTAAGGACTGAAACCATTCCCATAGTCCTCTCTATGAGGAGGTGTTGATGCCCTTATACAAGTCGTTGGTGAGGCCCCACCTGGAGTACTGTGTTCAGTTTTGGAGGCTGTATCTTGCTAAGGATGTAAAAAGAATTGAAGAGGTGCAAAGAAAAGCTACAAAAATGGTATGGGATTTGTGTTACAAGACGTACGAGAGACTTGCTCACCTGCACATGTATACCCTGGAGGAAAGGAGAAACAGAGGTGATATGATACATACGTTCAAATATTTGAAAGGTTATTAACCTGCAAACGAACCTTTTCCGGAGATGAAAAGGCGGTAGAACTAGAGGACATGAAATGAGGTTGAAGGGGGGGCAGACTTAAGAAAAATGTCAGGAAGTATTTTTTCACAGAGAGAGTGGTGGATACTTGGAATGCCCTCCTGAGGGAGGTGGTGGAGATGAAAAAGGTAACGGAATTCAAAAATGAGTGGGATAAACATAAAGGAATCCTGTTCAGAAGAAATGGATCCTCAGAAGTTTAGCAGAGATTGGGTGGCAGCACCGGTGGTTAGGAGGTGGGGCTAGTGGTTTGGAGGCGGGGCTAGTGCTGGGTAGACTTCTATGGCCTGTGCCCTGAAAATGGCAGATACAAATCAAGGTCAGGTATACATATAACGTAGCACATATGAGTTTATCTTGTGGGCAGACTGGATGGACCGTAAGGTCTTTTCCTGCCATCACCTACTTACTATGTTACGAAAGGGAGGGAGTTCCACCTACTGGTTCACGTGAAAACGTGATACCCTTTCAGGAGAAAAGACAGAACAGGCCTCAGAGAAACGCCAGCCTCTGTAAACCGTAAAAAAGGCTCTTGGCAAGAAAGCCCCCGTTGTTTCGAAACATGGTGTGTCAAAACAATTGTCACCTAAAATCTAGCTTTCAAGATAAGATCCTTCACCACAGCCTAGGCTCAAAAGGAAAGCCTCCAAAGGATCACAAGGCAAGGCTTAGGTTCCATTCGGAACAAATGAGGTGGAGCAGGACCTGCAAACAGCCTGTCCCCTTTTAAGAACGTAATCACATCTGGATGAGCTGCCTATTAAGAATGCTGAATACGGCCCCCTGAAACAAGCCAACACCACCACCTCAATCTTCAGGAGCCCAGTGCCAACCCCTTCTCCGACTGGAGAAAAGAGAATCTGAGCTACAGAGGAAGAGGGGGGAATTCCTGCACTCGCACACCAACCCTCAAAAGGTTCTCCAAACTCTGGCATATGCCGCAAATGTTGACCTCTTCCTGGCTTGCAAGAGAGTAGAAATGACTGACCCCTTAAATACATCCTCTCAATGGCCAAGCCATAAGACCAAAGAGGGACAGATTCCATCAATTTCCATCCAGAAGTCGGATCAAATCTGCATACCACGGTCTTCTCAGCCAGTCTGGAGACACTAAAATAACTGACCCTGGGTGAAGAGAGACACTCTATAGAACACGTTCCACCATCAGCCAAGGAGGGAAAATGTACAGGAGCCTGTCGCACGGCCACGGAAGAAGCAACCTGTCAAGACCCTGAGCTCAAGGCTACTTGCAACGGATGAAGAACCTGACCACCTCAGAGTTTCCTTTGATGGCCACAAAGTCCATGAACTGAAATCCCTAGCGTGCCACAATTTGCTGAAACGCCTTGTTGGACAACTCCCACTCCCCTGGATCTAAGGACTTCCTGCTGAGGAAATCCACTTGCACTTTCTAGTCATACACAATGTGAACAACTGAAAAGCAGAGGAGATTCAGTTCCTCCCAGTGCATCAGCCAGGTAGCTTCCACTGGCAACTTCTGTCCCTCCCCCCCCCCCCCCCCACACCGTTTGTTGACATAAGCAACTACTGTGGCATTTTCCGAGCATATGCCGACTAGGGCAGATGTCAGGAAGCTCATGAAAGCCTGTAGGGCCAATATCGGATCGCCAGAAGATTGATTGATCATTTCGCCTCCGGTAGGGACCAGATATCTTGTATTACACGACTCCAATAATGTGCCCCCCCCCCCATCCAGACAGGCTGGCATCCGTTGTCAATACCTTCCATTGAGTCACAGGGAAGGGACTCCTTTGCTGAGGTTGTGCTCTGATATCTACCATCTCAAAGTGCTTCCGGCCTCCAAGGACAACAGTGAGCAAATGTTGTAATCCTGGGAGACTGGTGACCACTGGAAAAGAAGCGACCTCTGAAGCATAAGCACTGACACCCCAGGGACCATTTCCATTGCCACTGTCATGAAGCCCAACACCTGAACATAATCCCACACTCGAGATTAGCTCTGAAGAAAGAGCAGCCTAACCTGCTGTTGGAGCTTCGAACACATGCGCTTAAGAAGAACAGCTTCTCCTGGTCTGTGCTGAAGATCACTCTGAGATACTCCAGGGAGCAATGCGTCAAAAGTGCTTTTGTCAAACTCAATTACCCATCCTAAGGACTGCAGATGATGAACTACTAACTCGATTGTGAATTTGTTGTCTGCCAAGGACAGTGCCTGAATGGAATAGTGAACAGTGCTCTGGAATACCACTTACCTCAATCAGGAAATGATTAAAGACTGCTAGCTGGGAAACAAGGGACCCAGCTCCACCAAGTGTCATTTGGGTTCACGCAAGAACCGAGCACAATTCAACCAGCAATGAACCCTCCAGCTCAACTGACACACTGGAACAAACCGGGACAGGAGCTGACAAACAAGCACCACCATCCACTAGGAGATATAGAAAAATTGTGAACATTCTATGCTGCGCAATATCTTTAAAGAGTGGAGTACTTGGAACTACTTTTTTCTCTGTCTCTTTCCACTGGTTGATGGACATAACTCATCTGTTCTGGACTGGTCTGGTACAGATGAAAAGGAAAGATCCAATTTACTAAAAAGGGCTACCTTGCTATCATGCATTTTAACGTGTTATTTATCACACTTCCCATTTTATGCAATGGGACATTTCCTAAATATACAAGCTGAACATGTAGTGCATTTTAATAAATCTAGCACCATATTGGTTTTGTTCCTAAATTAAGGGGGAAGGGGTGGAAGAGGAAAGCGAATGGGACTTGATATACCGCCTTTCTATGGTTACATTCAAAGCAGTTTACATACTATATACAGACACTTATTTTGTACCTGGGGCTTTGCCCAGAGTCAGAAGGAGCTGCAGTAGGAATTGAACCCAATTCATCAGGATCAAAGTCCGCTCCCCTAACCAGTAGGCTACTCCTCCTCCTTAATAAGACACTTATTAAGCATAATGGAAAATTATGTTTGGGAAGAATCCAACAGAAATCCTACAGTGCTTTCCTAGTGCCAGTGGCGTTCCTAGGGGAGCTGACACCCGGGGCGGATCGCCGATGCGCCCCGCCCCCCGGGTGCAGCGCGACCACCCCTCGGCGAAAGGACACCCCCCCCCGGCGAAAGGAACCCCCCCCGGGTGCACGCTGCTGGGGGGGTGCCGCGCGCCTGTCCGCTTCGTTCGTTTCCATGCTCCCTCTGCCCCGGAACAGGAAGTAACCTGTTCCGGGGCAGAGGGAGCACAGAACGAACGTAGCGGACAGGCGTGCGGCACTCCCCCCCCCCCCCCCCCCCCCCCCCAGCGGTGTGCACCTGGGGCGGACCGCACCCACCGCCCCCCCTTGGACACCACTGCCTAGTGCAATATTATATAAGTATTGCACAAGGTACAAGGAAATGTGATAACACTTGTCACACCTGAAACCTTTTTCTGGCAAAGAAAATCCTACATTTATAAAATGAAATCAGTATGTTAAGTGATTAAGTAAAACTAAATTACCATTATGACGTCAAAGAAATCTTCAACAAGGTTAATAAGCGTTTCATTTTTTTCATTTCTTTGTCCACATATTAGAATCTCTTTGATCTTTTCAAACCAGGTAACCATGTAAATAAACAACATATATGCATTATTTTAGTTGAGTTCCCTCAACAGTAGTTACGCCTTCACAACTACCAAACTACCAGAGCCCAGTGATAGTTATGTCCATCTGCAGACTTATGTCAATGTCACACACATTTACATACCACTACCCTCCCCAGATGGGTCCGGTCAAAGTAACAAAATAAACTAATTCATCATATAAAAATTTATACATCATTTTTAAAAAAACATATATTACAGCACTCCATGGTCAGGTCAGATCATGAAAACAAATGAGTTCTGAACTGGTCTGGTGGAACAAAAAAAAAAACATAAGTACAGTTTACAGAAGGCAGATGTGGTCATTAACAATACTAATTACGATATTTCAATATCCAGCCTTCCTGGCATAAACTATTCCTTGGACTTAGATTTTCACTGTGCATCAAAAAACAAATTATGCTCACTGAGTGCTAATCCTACCTTCTGTAATATGTAAACTGGCTGATTTGGTACTATATGGTTTGGGTGTTTCAATAAATTTTGAAACTGATGCTTCATAAAATTACTATATAAACAGTTGAAGGACCTATTCACTTTTACACATGTAGGGAGTCTTCTACTAAACTGGGGCAAGCTTTTGCACTTACTGTACTTTAACAGCAAATATTAACACACAGTGGACCTAATTCTATATACGTTGCCTAAAAATATCAGCGTCAAAGGAAAACACGATGAGACGTATTCTGTAAACCGCACCTAAAGTTAGACGCAGTTTACAGAATATGCCTAAATCTGTCCACATGACTAAAATTTAAGCACAGCCATTTACGCCAATGAAAACTTGTTGTAAATGCTCACACCTAACTTTAGGTGCAGAGCAGATTCTTCTATAACGCTGCGTGTAAATTTTTGAAATGCCCATGACCCAATCATTCTCTTCCCATAGCTATGTCTACCTTTTGGGATCTGAGTGTAGGTTACCGCTGGGATAGCGTGGGAGCCCTTACCGCCACCTCAATGGTTGACGGTAAGGGATTCCCTCCCCCCCCTCCCTCAAAATGGCCGCACAGCAAGTGCTTTACTTCCATACGGCCATTTCCTGCAGGAAAGCAAGACCTTCCCTTTTACCAGCTGCGGTAAAAGGGGGCCTCGGTGTGCGTGTAAAACATACGCCGACGCCAGCACCGGCCCCCTTTTGCCACAGCTTGGTAAAAGGGGCCCACAATTAGTGTTCTGTATGGTCTATGTAACAGCATCATCTAAGTAATTTTTTTGTCTCTTTTGCTCTACTTCCAGTTCTATTCTGTACAACTAATTTCTTATTCAAACAAATTGAAACTGTGTAACTTTCAGAAAACAAACTATTACTGTACAAGTCTGAGAAACGTGCCATAAATGAAGAACCGATACTTTCCGGTTCACAGCAGTGGCAAAGTCAAGGAGGGGGCCTGGGCCCCACACTTTGGGTTCAGGCTTCATCCAAACATGTACTGCACCCATTAATATCGCTGGCAGTGATGCTGAAGTCCCACCAGCCAAAGAAATTTGCTGCCAAGCCGCTCTCCTCCTCCTTCTGCTGCTGTAGCAACCCGGAAGTTGGCAGAGTACCTCCAGCTGCTCATGCCAGGGCTCCTCACGCATGCTCAGTTCGTGCAAGAACTAAGCATGTTCATGGAGTCCTGAAGTTAGCGGCTAGAGGAAACCCATCGACATCCAGGTTACCGCAGCAACGCGAGGAGGGGAGCGGCTCGGCAGTGAATTTTATTTCACTGGCAGAGCTTCAGCATCCACACCAACAAAGGAATTATTTTTAAACGCATGTGTGGGGGGAGAGGGGGGCAAGGGAATACGTTGCCCCTCAGTCTACTTCTGGGCTCCCCCCCCCAAAAAAAAAAATTGGGGGGCTTTCATAAGTACTGCAAAAAGCTACTCTATTGGGGGTTTTTTGGTGTGTGTACTCAAAATACTTATCTTTTGAACAAGACCTTGCTTAATCATTGCTGTCAATCCATCTTCACCATGCATAATAATATTTTTACCATATTTCTGCAAAGAATTCATCAAAATTGATACATTTCTGATTTCCTTTTTGTCAAGCTCCTGTAAATGAGATAAAATAAAAAGACTGGATGGACCGTTCAGGTCTTTATCTGCTGTCATTTACTATGTTATGGCAGTACAGCCTATACAATCTAACATAGTCAAAGGGAAATAAGATTATGCAACCTGATACTTGGTGTGCAACATACATATACAGTATGCTTACCGATTGTAAGCTCTTTGAGCAGGGACTGTCTTTCTTCTATATTTGTGCAGCGCTGCGTATGCCTTGTAGCGCTATAGAAATGCTAAATAGTAGTAGTAGTATGCATAATAGAAACACTTGCAGCACAATGGCGCAGTAACTAGGGTAAGGTTAATACCACTGCCCCCAAACGCATAAAGCAGTCAATCATATAGAACAGTACGCAAGTGAGTTGGAGAAACAGCTACAACTTTAGTGGATGACCTTACAGAGAAATATGGTGCTTACACCTAATTCCCTGAGCCCTTTAACCCATTTGAGTGAGGTGCCATTGAGGGTTGCTCATCCATCACCATAATGAACCAGGGTCCTGCTGTAAGTTGCAGAACCCCAGCACAGCCTAATTCTGAACTGAATGGGCATCCTACATAAGCATGTAGCCTTCCACCTTGAAAATATATATGCCAGCTTTACCATATGTGAATCCAGCCCAGCACTTTGGACATGATCTAGGCACAGGTCTCTCAGATCCCGTTACACAGTTCAGGACACCAGCCATAGCCACAGTGAAGCATGCCCTTCTGGATCCTCTCTCTCCCCCTCCCCCAAAGCTCCTCTTGTTCAAGCATCTTACCTCAAGTGAACATGCAAACAAAAAAATTGATACAACTCTTCACATAATGAAACTTGCAGAACACTAGGTCAAAAAGAAAAGCATCCAAGTTGTTCACAAAAAAAAAAGACAAGATGAGGCTGCATGAATGCAACACATTTATATTCTAATCAACCCTTAACACTATGCTAACTGCAAAAAGTGGGGGTTAGGAAGCAGCACTAGAGGCAGGGGAAGATACCAAGAGGAAGGTTGGAGCATGGCTTCCCCATTTCAATTACCAACCCACCTCCTTCCCCAGAAGTTGAGGCTAATCCTAGGTTGGTTTGGACTGCTTGGTCAGGGCTGCACAGCCCACCAGGAAGGAAGATATGGAAGTGGCCATAGCCACATGACTGCAGGGCACCCTATTATTGGATCGGAAGTCCCTCACTGGTCCAGGTGTGGGTTGGGGGCATTGAGGAGGCCACTAGGCAGCTCACCCTGTTATCACCCATGCATAGGAGTGTAGTGCACGACATTTTTTTTTATAACACTGACACAAAATATTTAGAAAACTCTTATCAAGATTGTTAAATAATAACCAACAAGTATATAATAACACTAACCTCTAATGACTATTCTCTGAACATATAACTGATCCTCAATCTTTTTCACTCAGGGAATCACATTAGAAATGAGCAGAGTCCAAAGGAATTGAAAAAGTAGCGAATTAAGCTTTTTGTAGAAGGAGCCTTAAACAAAATAGGGATCATACTAAAGCAATAGTTAAACCTTGGTGCTAATACCAATTTTAAAGCTTTAATTTTACCCTACTAGGATAGAAAAAGTGTGTTCCACAAGTTCGACAGATTGTTGGTTAATTGTAAAATAGTAGATTCATTGAGGTTAAGAGTTTCTTCTGGGGAGGTACTATAATTTATGCCTAAATATTTAAGTTTCTTAGGTTCCCTAATAAATGGATATTGGGCAACTGTATGCTTTAGAGCAAATTTAGAGAGGCATGAGGGCAGATTTAGACCAATTGATCTTATAACCTGATATATTAGAGAAGGAATTGATACAGTCAAGTAAATGGGGGATGGAGTCAGTTGTTCTGTACATTGCAATATCGTCTGCATATATGACTCCTTCAACAAAAACTTTAAATCACTAATTTCTAAATTCCTTTGGAAATCTTCTACACCTAGAATTGCATTTTAAAAACTATAACTCCCCCGGCACTTGGGTGGCTTAAACATCCCAGACTTTAAACAATACCATCTTGCTTTTCAAGCCTCCCAAGCCAAATTCTGGTACTCCCCCTCCTCGTCTTATGATATTCCTCGATGGGTGAAATTTGAGACCGAGAAAATATTTCCCACACCTCTTCCTTTGCTCCCTTCTATGAACAAATATCGCTACTCTGAAGACCAACTGATTTTAAAACAGACCTCTCACTCTATAAATATAATTTGCAAGTTGTTTAATCTTAAATGGTCACATTCAACAGATCTATTCATCGTGTACAACTCTATTTTCCCTTGCAAGTCCTCTCCAACAATTTGTAAAACTTGGTGTTTCACTAATGTCTGGTCTCCTAATCAATAATGGTCCAATACTAATATCATTCCTTTTCAGGTATTTTGTCAACTCTATAATATTCTCACCAACCACAAAGGTTTTGGAATCAAATTACTCTACTCATAATGCAGCTCTATCCATCTCCGGAGTCACATCTAATTGCTACTTCAAACTTCTCAACTCTATGTCAATCTCTTACGTCTCTGAAGTCTGCATCCGGTCGTCCCGTTTTCGGCGATAATGAAAACCGAGGACGCCCATCTCAAAAATGACCAAATCCAACTTATTTGGTCGTGGGAGGAGCCAGCATTCGTAGTGCACTGTTGGACACCAACCAGGCACCCTAGGGGGCACTGCAGTGGACTAATCGATGCACTAACTGAACTGTAAAAGCCCTTCCCTTACCGATCCCTTTGCGATTCGGAATGGAATGGGCATAAATGAAGGAAATCGCATGCAAATGAGCTGCTCGCTGTTAGCTCATTTGCATACAACTTCCTTCCTAAGGAGGAGAAGCCAGTGCAGACCAGACAAGGTATATGCATGGCTGCTCTGCGCATGCCAAAGACGTCTTCATACACGCAGACAAGCTGCGTGTATAATAGCCGTCTACAACCTTAAACAAATTGTCATCTACAACCTTAAAAAAAAAACACAAGTCCAGATGAAAACGTCCAAGTGCTCGTCAGGGACGTATTTTTTTTTTTTTTTTAGTATTTGTGAAGGACGTCCAAGTGTTAGGTGCCTTCGCTATGCCTCTGTCTCTGCAACGGGCAGTTGAGGATGTCCAAAATGTGGATGTTTCTGTGAGAAGGACATCCATGCCTTTGCTATGCTTCCGACACCCCCTTTATTTATTTATTTATTTATTTGGATTTTGGATCACAAGTAGCAGCAGTGGGATTTGAACCGGCCACCTCTGGATTGCAAGACCAGTGCTCTAACCACTAGGCCACTCCTCCACTCCACTCCCTTAAAATTTGGCCATCCCCGTGGGGGGGGGGGGGGGGGCAGTTCAGTATGTCCAAAATTTTGAAAGGACATTCACACCTTCGCTATGCCATGCCTCCGCTGACACGCACACACACCTCCCCCCCCCCCCCCCCCCAGGGACCTGCATACTGCTGCGATGGACCAGAGTATGATACTTGAGGCTGGCAAAAAAAAGTTTTTAAAGTTGATTTTTCAGGGTGGGAGGAGGTTAGTCAGCACTGGGGGAGTCAGGGAAGGTCATCCCCAGTTCCCTCCGGTGGTCATCTGGTCAATTCGGGCACCTTTTTGAGGTTTGGTCGTAAGAAAAAAAGGACCAAGTAAAGTCGGCCAAGTGCTCGTCAGGGACGCTCTTCTTTTTTCCATTATCACTCGAGGATGTCCATCTGTTAGGCACGCCCCAGTCCCACCTTCGCTATGTATCCAACACGCTCCCGGGAACTTGGGTCGTCCCCGCGACGGGAAGCAGTTGGGGACGCCCAAAATCGGCTTTCAATTATGCCGATTTGGGCAACCCTGAGAGAAGGACGCCCATCTCCCGATTTGTGTCGAAAGATGGGCACCCTTGTCTTTCGAAAATAAGCCTGCTGGTGTCCTCCTATCTGACAGGCACAACTCCTTCTTTGGAGGGTCCTCAGTCTCTCATCACCACCAAGGTTATATCCAATTGTATTTGCCATATGTGGGCCGCATAGCCTCAGTTCCTCCTGTCACCTTGACATGTAACATGTACTATTTACTGAGAAACTAAAAATATGCTGAAGACAGTAAGGCTAGGAAAGCTGAGGGCTAGCAGGGCCATATTACAGGCCTAGAATAGGAAGGAATATACAATATAAATAAACCATCAGATTTACATCTATATAATAGGTGTAGAACTCAAACAGTAATTCATACTGTATTAACGGAAAGAAAGTTGATATTGCAACTATGCTTTTATAGCCTGTTACTAATTTTCCTATCTTATTAATTTCTTTCCAAGTCAAACAATTAAAATTTTTACTAATAACCAGGTAAGTACAAGTGAAAAAAAAGAGAACCAGAGTGGTCCAGTTTCGTAATGATGCTCAAGATTACCAATATCCAGTGACAGAGAATATATTAATTTACCAACATTTCTTCTCGTTATTCAATTCCCCTAAACCACATCATTTTAATAAATTGTGTTGGTTTCTCATCATCATACCTAAGCCCCTCAGGTGCAGAATTTGCAGCCCAATCTTTCTCAAATAATCTTTAGAATCATGAAGCAGATGCAATGTTACAAACAAGAAGTTTCTGAACTATTACAAAGTTATATTACCCTACATATCAGTTTGTTTAACTTATTGAAAAACTGCTTGCTGCATTTTTGAGACACATCACAGTTTTCATTCTGCAGAAAGTCTTCTAATTGCTGAAAATCATTTTTTCTTGAAGCTTCATCAATATATTTTTCCAACTGCCAAAACAAAATATAATATTAATATATAAATATATATTTTCACACTTTCAAGCATAAGCATCTTAGTAGTGATTCATTACAACTAACCCATCAGGAAGAGAAAATAGACTAGGGGCAGCGCTTCTCAACTCTCTTCTCAAAGCACACCTAGCCAACCAGGTTTTGAGGATTAATCAGGGGCGTAGCCAGACAACAGATTTTAGGTGGGCCTAGTTAAGAAGTGGGTGGGCACCAAATGTTCTTCCCCCCCCCCCCCCCCCCCCCCCACCACCACCAAAAAAATATCTCAGCCGGCAGGAAAATTGCACCTTGGCAGTCTGCAGCAGGCATGCGCTGAAAACTGAGTATGCGCAGGTGCCAGTATTGTGGAGAGTAGAATTTTGTTACTATCAGGGGAAAGTCTTCAGCTGACAGAGCTTGGGATCTTCATCAGCTACCGCTAAACATGTGCTACTGTTGGGTGGGCCTGAGCCCTAAGTGGGTGGGCCCTGGCCCACCCGTGGCTACGCCACTGGGATTAATACAAATAATAAAGAGACATTAGATCTTACCTAATTATCTTGAGTATCACCAGACCAATCCAGTCCAGAACCTGTGGGTTATGTCAATCTAACAGCGGATGGAGACAGAGAAACAAAAAAAGTTCTGTGTGCTTCACCTTCTAAGGGCACCGTGAAGCATGAGGTCATCAGTATTTTGGAAAACCAAACAATAAGGAAAAATTGTTTGTGCCTCCAATCTCCCAAAAAAGTTCATACATTTCTCTCTTTTTTTTAAGATGGTGTACAGCTAACCATTAGCAAACAAAAATTAAATAAACAGAAAGAACAGTGAACCTCCAACAACCACGTCAGTTGAACAGGGTGGGAATCTGGACCAGTCTGGTGAGACTCAAGGAAAGAAAATTAGCAGGTAAGATCTAATTTCTCCTCCCTTGTTGATTTCACCAGCCAAGTACAAAACCTGTGGGATGTATAGGAGGGATTCTGTAACCCCTGCTCAAAGCACTTCCACTCCAAAGGAAACTTCTATTCTTGCAGGAACATCCAATCTACAGTGCTTAGCAAATGTATGTAGCAAAGACCATGTCACTGCTCTGCAAATATCACTTGGCCATCATGCAAACTTCTGCCCACGAGCTTGCCATACCTCTAACGCAGAGATTTTCAACTCAGGATATCCTGAAAACCCCAACTGGCTTGGTGTGCCCCGGGGACTGGGTTGAAAACACCTGCTCTAGTGGAATGAGCTCTCAAACCTTTAGGAGGCTGTTTATCTTTGAGAATATAAGCTGAAAAATAGTCTCCTTAAGATACCAAAAAATATGACCTTTAGAGGCTGCGTGACCTTTTTTTGCTGCTACCAAAAAGAACAACATCAGAAGTTCTAAATTCAATGCTTGCTTCCAAATATCTGATAAGTGTGGTGATGGACATCTAACATTGTCCCTGGTACAAAAATAAGTACCTGAATGTATGTAAACCGCTTTGAATGTAGTTGCAAAAACCTCAGAAAGGCGGTATATCAAGTCCCATTTCCCTTTCCCTAACAAAAGGTTTTAAATTTGTCTTCACATTCATCCTTCTGCTAGAAGCCTGTCTAGAGGAAGGTTTAGGCTTACCTTCTGGCAACCTGTGAGGTTTAATTTCTCCCCAAACTTCTTTAAGCCCTTCCCAAATATCTTCTCTCTAAAGGAAAGACTAAACAAATTTTGGAGGCAGAATCAGCTGTCCAATTAAGCAACCAAAACAGACACTGAGCTGAAACAGATAGGACCATACCTCAAACTGTGGTGTTAATCAGGTCGGATTGAACATCAACCATATAAGCTAAATGTGCTTACAGCCAAGCAGCCTAAGGACTGGTCTCATCCTCTCCAAAAGGAACTTTTTAACCAAGCTGTTCCTAACATAGGCACGTTCTAGATACAAAGGCACTACACACAACTGCCTGAGTCCTAAGGGCTTAAACTTCAAAAACTTGCTTTAGTACCAATTCCAATCTCCTGTCTTGTATATCTTTTGAAGCCAAGCACCTTTCACAGGGACAGTAGTTTCCTTGATGACCGCAGGTATCAATGCATCCACCTTAGGCTGTTTAAATTTATCTTTCTACTCAGGCATTAAAGCATATAGCTTCGCCATAGTCCTGCTTCTGGCGACACCAACTCAGCTGAAATGATGGCATGAATTTGCCTGGTGTAATGCAAAAGCTCTGGATTGCTTTCTAATGCCCTCTATTATGGGCATTACAAGCACAAATAGATTTCCAGGTTCGGGGTCACGTAACCAATCACAATTGTGGCTGTGGTTTGGATAGCAATTACGAGCATTCTGCATTTGAGGTCATGCAAGAACATCCCCCAAGTCTGCCCTTTAATATTGTTATTAGCATTGTTGCATGCTTCAACCCTGTACCTTCTCAACACTGTGGCTGTGGTTTGAATAGTGGTTATGAGTGCAAATAGATTTCTGGGTTTGGGATCACGTGAACAAATTACATAAGAACGTCCCCCAGAGTCCACCTTTTAAAATTAAGTTACTAGCAGCATTGCAGACACATGCTCCATGGACAAGCTCCAGGGGTGAACTCCAAAGGGGAAGGGGACACATGGTAACTGCGGGAACAGAGACAGAACCCGCGGGGACAAAATCTGTCCCCGTGTCATTCAGACAATGATGTTTTGATTTTTTGGAAAAAGAAGCAAAAATGCTGGCCAAAACTGACAAAACTTGCACGGAGGCTCCTGTGAATTTCTGTATCTTCTGAGAGGACATTTTCTATTGTGGGAAGGACTGTTGAAGACAGGACAGCTAGACTGAATCCTGAGACTGTTGATAAATTATTATTCATCCACAGATTAAAAAAATCTTCACAGGGCATATTTCTCCTCCGCTAGGGCATACAGAGCGGGTTGTATTTTGTATCCCTGGCATTTTAACAGGGTGGATTACAGTTCCTTGGAGTATTAGAAGTCAGTTGGAAGGGGTAGAGGGTTGGAAGGGTAGAGGGTGGCGGGAGTTTATTTCAGTTGCTCATTGTTATTATTTTCTATTTGTGATTTATAAACAACAGTTGTACAGAATATTGTTCCTATTTATATAATAAAATGATTTAAATATAAAAATCATAAGTGTTCAAGGCTTGTACAGATGAGGAGAAAGCCCGCGGGGACAGAGCTCATGGGGATGGGGACCAACTTTGTCCCCATGTCATTCTCTACTCCAAAGTTTCTTCATCACTTTTTTTGGCAGATAGGTCTTTCTTTCATTTTTCTTTATTCTTCCGAGTATCCCTTGACTTAGTTATTCTGGACACGGCTCCAGCCAACCCAACTTTTCCCATTCCCTTGCATTGGAGGCACCATGCTCATTGTGCACACTCTCACACTCTGTCTCCACACTATAGACTACTCACTCCATGCATTACTAGTTTGTCGATTGCTAATCAGTTGGCCAACTTGTCTGTTGGACTTAACTGTAGATCCAGATCTGCTTCCATTCAGACACTAATTTAGACTTTAATCTTCAATTACCTTGTCTCACTGAGACTTGGATTAGAATGAGTAAAGAGACCTTCTTGTCCAGTGCCTACCCCCAGGCTACTCTGCCTTCTATTCCTCACAATCATCGCAGTGTGGGGGCGGTATCACCTTTATCTTTCCCTCTGACATTCATATTTTAGAACTTTCTTCAAGTGAATTTTCCTATCCGTAATTTCTGTTGTTGACGTTTACTCTTCCCTTCCCTCTCTATATCCTTATCTAGTTCTACTGTCCATCCTCACTTTCTGTTGATCTCTGGAACTCTTCTTTCGCAAACCCTGGCAGATGACATATCTAAATTTCTCATGTTAATTGTGGGGGACTTCAACATTCAGGTTGATGACCCCACTTCTAATCAAGCACCTGCATTCCTCTCATTTATGGATGACTTAGGTCTCTAACAGCTTATCAACACCCTTATGCAAATCGCTGGACACATACGTTGGATCATGTTTTGGCCCCCAAGTCATCCTATTTTTCCCTGAGCAACTTTAGGTCTCAACCTGTTTACTGGTTAGACTATTTCTTATTATACTTTCTGCTTCAGATCCCACTTTTCACCCCCACTAGATCAGGAACGTCATCCTTCCCTAGGCATTTGTGTTGTACAGATCCTACTCACTGTTCACAATTGCACACTTTTTTCCCCCAAGAGTGCACAGGATTTAATATCGATGACCAAGCCTGGGTCTGGAATGAAACATTATCTTCTCAATTCAATATATTAGTTCACACCTTCTCAAATAGCAGCTTAGAAAAGATGAGCACCTAATGCGCAAGCACAGGTCACCATCATCGCTCGCTAGAGTAAAATCTTGCAATCGCTCATACAATTTTCACTTTAAAAAAAAGGCCATGCAGTCATTTTTCATGGTTGATCAGTTCCTCCATGTCCTCAAGTAGACAATTATATATAACTATCATCCCCTTTCTACACAGGAAGCTCTCCTTCTGCCAGGGTGTCTCTCACAGATACAAGAATTTAAGCCACATATCTAACATCTTCAGAGATATTCCCAGACAGTACTGATAATGCCACTTCAATAAGCTACAACTCTCAAGAGTTATGGAATCAGAAGAAAAGACTGCAATATTCTGAGCTCCTTTAAATAAATAAGCATTGTGCAACAACAAAAGCTCAGGAGAAAATTCCAGATTTTAGGGGTCTTTTTGCGCATTCCAGAGATGATAAGGGACTCCCTTAAGAAACTCCCTCAAGAACACCCGGAGCCAAAGCAGCAGATAGTTAATTGGTTCTGAATCAGCAACCTGAGACTGAGTAGATAAAATGGCTGCCTCTCCTGTATTTTCTGAGTGAGGAGTTTGGGACCAAGAGACCAGAATCAGCAAGTCTTCTTCCGGGACTAAAAGTAGCTGATCTTGTTCCTGTATGTTTGCGCCAAAACATGCATGTCCACCCATGAAAGGAAGGAGCAGTAAAAAGAATTGCACTGCCTCCCTAAACCTTGCTGAGCTCCGCAGCATAAGCATCAATTAGCTCTCTCTGCTAGTGTCTCCATTTTAACCTAAAACTGACATTTTGCGTAACCATTCAGGACTCACAGAAAAGCAAAGTTACTCACCCATAGCAGGTGATGTATGCTCTCTGCTCCATGGAAAAACAAATACTGAGGGACTGGAACTCATACAGGGGGACTGTGCATGCAGGAAAGAACTACTGCATGCACGGTGGGATGCTGCTAGAAACTTCTACAATATTCTCAGTCAGTGTTTGCACCAGGCTCCATTGGATGATGTCACCCAACTGTGAAAATACTTGACCTGCTGTCCTCAAAGAAAAAGCAGACATCCCTCAAGGCAATGCCGGCTTAGAGTTCCCCCACTTGCCCAAAAATCACCACACCTGATCTGCCTTCTTGCTGCTTCCGAAGTGGCAGATATAAAATTTAATTAAGTTGTTGGGGGGGAGAGAGAGAGAATTCCTCCACTTATGATTTTTTTTTTTTAAGTTTCCATAACTCCCTTGGCTCTGCTGGTAACAAGTTCTCCAACTGGTCCAAGGGCAAGCCTCACAAACAAGCCCAGTTGCTGCACGGTTTGCTCATTACCATCCACTGGACACAGAGAAAATACCAAAGACCTAATACTGCATGGCACTCTTATAGAGCAAAGTATGCAGAACTTGTTTCTCTGTCTCCATCTGCTGGAAGATGGTGTCTGGAGTGGTCTAGTGAAAACGATAAGGAAGCATTTGATATATTTTAATATTGGATCTCTAAGATATATAATTTTTATCTTATGCACAGTTATCGAGGTAATCCTGAAAACCCAAATGATTAGGGTGGCTCCAGGAGTGGACTGAGCAGCACTGGATTACGAGCTGGATTTACTCAGCAAAGAGTGCTCAAACTCTGTCCTCAAGAGCCATAACCCCACTGGATTTTCAGGATTTCCACAATGAATATGCAAAAGATTTAAGCACACAGTGGAAAAAAAACCGTGAAACCCTAACTGGCTTGTAGATCATGAAGACATAGTTTGGGCACCCACTTTTTTTCCCCATACACTAAGAATATAAAATGCTTCAGAACTCCCCAAACTTATTCTGGTGACCCCATAGACAAGTTATGTTTTCAGAATGTCCCTAATGAATATGCATTATAGCGAATGCTACATACCTGTAGAAGGTATTCTCCGAGGACAGCAGGCTGATTGTTCTCACTGATGGGTGACGTCCACGGCAGCCCCTCCAATCGGAAACTTCACTAGCAAAGTCCTTTGCTAGCCCTCGCGCGCCCGCGCGCACCGCGCATGCGCGGCCGTCTTCCCGCCCGAAACCGGCTCGAGCCGGCCAGTCCAGTATGTAGCAAGACAATACACTTCAAGGGAAGACACAACTCCAAAGGGGAGGCGGGCGGGTTGGTGAGAACAATCAGCCTGCTGTCCTCGGAGAATACCTTCTACAGGTATGTAGCATTCGCTTTCTCCGAGGACAAGCAGGCTGCTTGTTCTCACTGATGGGGTATCCCTAGCCCCCAGGCTCACTCTAAACAACAACATTGGTCAATTGGGCCTCGCAACGGCGAGGACATAACTGAGATTGACCTAAAAAATTTACCAACTAACTGAGAGTGTAGCCTGGAACAGAACAAACAGGGCCCTCGGGGGGTGGAGTTGGATCCTAAAGCCCAAACAGGTTCTGAAGAACTGACTGCCCGAACCGACTGTCGCGTCGGGTATCCTGCTGCAGGCAGTAATGAGATGTGAATGTGTGGACAGATGACCACGTCGCAGCTTTGCAAATTTCTTCAATGGAGGCTGACTTCAAGTGGGCTACCGACGCAGCCATGGCTCTAACATTATGAGCCGTGACATGACCCTCAAGAGCCAGCCCCGCCTGGGCGTAAGTGAAGGAAATGCAATCTGCTAGCCAATTGGATATGGTGCGTTTCCCTACAGCCACTCCCCTCCTATTGGGGTCAAAAGAAACAAACAATTGGGCGGACTGTCTGGTGGGCTGTGTCCGCTCCAGGTAGAAGGCCAATGCTCTCTTGCAGTCCAATGTGTGCAGCTGACGTTCAGCAGGGCAGGAATGAGGACGGGGAAAGAATGTTGGCAAGACAATTGACTGGTTCAGATGGAACTCCGACACGACCTTTGGCAGAAACTTAGGGTGAGTGCGGAGGACTACTCTGTTGTGATGAAATTTGGTGTAAGGGGCCTGGGCTACCAGGGCCTGAAGCTCACTGACTCTACGAGCCGAAGTAACTGCCACCAAGAAAATGACCTTCCAGGTCAAGTACTTCGGATGGCAGGAATTCAGTGGCTCAAAAGGAGGTTTCATCAGCTGGGTGAGAACGACATTGAGATCCCATGACACTGTAGGAGGCTTGACAGGGGGCTTTGACAAAAGCAAACCTCTCATGAAGCGAACAACTAAAGGCTGTCCTGAGATCGGCTTACCTTCCACTTGGTAATGGTATGCACTGATTGCACTAAGGTGAACCCTTACGGAGTTGGTCTTCAGACCAGACTCAGACAAGTGCAGAAGATATTCAAGCAGGGTCTGTGTAGGACAAGAGCGAGGATCTAGGGCCTTGCTGTCACACCAGACGGCAAACCTCCTCCAATGAAAGAAGTAACTTCTCTTAGTGGAGTCTTTCCTGGAAGCAAGCAAGATGCGAGAGACACCCTCTGGCAGACCCAAAGAGGCAAAGTCTACGCCCTCAACATCCAGGCCGTGAGAGCCAGGGACTGGAGGTTGGGATGCAGAAGAGCCCCGTCGTCCTGCGTGATGAGGGTCGGAAAACACTCCAATCTCCACGGTTCTTCGGAGGATAACTCCAGAAGAAGAGGGAACCAGATCTGACGCGGCCAAAAGGGAGCAATCAGAATCATGGTGCCTCGGTCTTGCTTGAGTTTCAACAAAGTCTTCCCCACCAGAGGTATGGGAGGATAAGCATACAGCAGACCTTCCCCCCAATCCAGGAGGAAGGCATCCGACGCCAGTCTGCCGTGGGCCTGAAGCCTGGAACAGAACTGAGGGACCTTGTGGTTCACTTGAGATGCGAAGAGATCCACCAGGGGGGTGCCCCACGCCTGGAAGATCTGACGCACCACACGGGAATTGAGCGACCACTCGTGAGGTTGCATAATCCTGCTCAACCTGTCGGCCAGACAGTTGTTTACGCCTGCCAGATATGTGGCTTGGAGCACCATGCCCTGACGGCGAGCCCAGAGCCACATGCTGACGGCTTCCTGACACAGGGGGCGAGATCCGGTGCCCCCCTGCTTGTTGACATAGTACATGGCAACCTGATTGTCTGTCTGAATTTGGATAATTTGGTGGGACAGCCGATCTCTGAAAGCCTTCAGAGCGTTCCAGATCGCTCGCAACTCCAGAAGATTGATCTGTAGATCGCGTTCTTGGAGGGACCAACTTCCTTGGGTGTGAAGCCCATCGACATGAGCTCCCCATCCCAGGAGAGACGCATCCGTGGTCAGCACTTTTTGTGGCTGAGGAATTTGGAAGGGACGTCCCAGAGTCAAATTGGAGCAAATCGTCCACCAAAACAGGGATTCGAGAAAACTCGTGGACAGGTGGATCACGTCCTCTAGACCCCCAGCGGCCTGATACCACTGGGAGGCTAGGGTCCATTGAGCAGATCTCATGTGAAGGCGGGCCATGGGAGTCACATGAACTGTGGAGGCCATGTGGCCCAGCAATCTCAACATCTGCCGAGCTGTGATCTGCTGGGACGCTCGCACCCGCGAGACGAGGGACAACAAGTTGTTGGCTCTCGTCTCTGGGAGATAGGCACGAGCCGTCCGAGAATCCAGCAGGGCTCCGATGAATTCGAGTTTCTGCACTGGGAGAAGATGGGACTTTGGGTAATTTATCACAAACCCCAGAAGCTCCAGGAGGCGAATAGTCATCTGCATGGACTGCAGGGCTCCTGCCTCGGATGTGTTCTTCACCAGCCAATCGTCGAGATATGGGAACACGTGCACCCCCAGCCTGCGAAGCGCCGCTGCTACCACAGCTAGGCACTTTGTGAACACCCTGGGCGCGGAGGCGAGCCCAAAGGGTAGCACACAGTACTGGAAGTGGCGTGTGCCCAGCTGAAATCGCAGATACTGTCTGTGAGCTGGCAGTATCGGGATGTGTGTGTAGGCATCCTTCAAGTCCAGAGAGCATAGCCAATCGTTTTGCTGAATCATGGGGAGAAGGGTGCCCAGGGAAAGCATCCTGAACTTTTCTTTTACGAGATATTTGTTCAGGGCCCTTAGGTCTAGGATGGGACGCATCCCCCCTGTTTCCTTTTCCACAAGGAAGTACCTGGAATAGAATCCCAGCCCTTCTTGCCCGGATGGCACGGGCTCGACCGCATTGGCGCTGAGAAGGGCGGAGAGTTCCTCTGCAAGTACCTGCTTGTGCTGGAAGCTGTAGGACTGAGCTCCCGGAGGACAATTTGGAGGTTTTGAGGCCAAATTGAGGGTGTATCCTTGCCGGACTATTTGGAGAACCCACTGATCGGAGGTTATGAGAGGCCACCTTTGGTGAAAAGCTTTCAACCTCCCTCCGACAGGCAGGTCGCCCGGCACTGACACTTGGATGTCGGCTATGCTCTGCTGGAGCCAGTCAAAAGCTCGCCCCTTGCTTTTGCTGGGGAGCCGCGGGGCCTTGCTGAGTCGCACGCTGCTGACGAGAGCGAGCGCGCTGGGGCTTAGCCTGGGCCGCAGGCTGTCGGGAAGGAGGATTGTACCTACGCTTGCCAGAAGTATAGGGAACAGTCTTCCTTCCCCCGAAAAATCGTCTACCTGTAGAGGTAGAAGCTGAAGGCTGCCGGCGGGCGAACTTGTCGAATGCGGTGTCCCGCTGGTGGAGAGACTCTACCACCTGTTCGACTTTTTCGCCAAAAATGTTATCCGCAAGGCGAGTCCGCAATCCGCTGCTGGAGTCTATTCTCCAGGTCGGCGGCACGCAGCCATGAGAGCCTGCGCATCACCACACCTTGAGCAGCGGCCCTGGACGCAACATCAAAAGTGTCATAAACTCCTCTGGCCAGGAATTTTCTGCACGCCTTCAGCTGCCTGACCACCTCCTGAAAAGGCTTGGCTTGCTCAGGGGGAAGAGCATCAACCAAGCCCGCCAACTGCCGCACATTGTTCCGCATGTGTATGCTCGTGTAGAGCTGGTAGGACTGGATCTTGGACACGAGCATAGAGGAATGGTAGGCCTTCCTCCCAAAGGAGTCTAAGGTTCTAGCGTCCTTGCCCGGGGGCGCCGAAGCATGTTCCCTAGAACTCTTAGCCTTCTTTAGGGCCAAATCCACAACTCCAGAGTCATGAGGCAACTGAGTGCGCATCAGCTCTGGGTCCCCATGGATCCGGTACTGGGACTCGATCTTCTTGGGAATGTGGGGATTAGTTAATGGCTTGGTCCAGTTCGCAAGCAATGTCTTCTTCAGGACATGGTGCAAGGGAACAGTGGACGCTTCCTTAGGTGGAGAAGGATAGTCCAGGAGCTCAAACATTTCAGCCCTGGGCTCGTCCTCCACAACCACCGGGAAGGGGATGGCCGTAGACATCTCCCGGACAAAGGAAGCGAAAGACAGACTCTCGGGAGGAGAAAGCTGTCTCTCAGGAGAGGGAGTGGGATCAGACGGAAGACCCTCAGACTCCTCGTCAGAGAAATATCTGGGATCTTCCTCTTCCTCCCACGAGGCCTCACCCTCGGTGTCAGACACAAGTTCCCGGACCTGTGTCTGCAACCTCGCCCTGCTCGACTCCGTGGAACCCCGTCCACGATGGGGGCGTCGAGAGGTAGACTCCCTTGCCCGCATCGGCGAAGCTCCCTCCGCCGACGTGGTCGGGGAGCCTTCCTGGGAGGTGGCCGCGGTCGGCACCGCACTCGGTACCGACGTCGGGGACCTCAACCTGGGCGATGGGCCAGCCGGCGCCACGCTCGACGGTACCGGAGGCGCAAGCACCGCCGGTACCGGAGGGGTAGGGCGCAACAGCTCTCCCAGAATCTCTGGGAGAACGGCCCGGAGGCTCTCGTTTAGAGTGGCTGCAGAGAAAGGCTGAGAGGTCGATGCAGGCGTCGACGTCAGTACCTGTTCCGGGCGTGGAGGCTGTTCCGGGCTGTCCAGAGCGGAGCGCATCGACACCTCTTGAACAGAGGGTGAGCGGTCCTCTCGGTGCCGATGCCTGCTGGGTGCCGAATCCCTCGGCGACCCAGAGCTCTCGGTGCCGACACGGGGAGGAGACCGGTGTCGATGCTTCTTCGATTTCTTCCGAAGCATGTCACCGGAGCTCCCCGGCACCGACGAGGAGGACGTCGAATCCATCCGTCGCTTCCTCGGGGCCGAGACTGAAGAAGGTCGATCTCGGGGGGGCTGTACCGCAGGAGCCCTCAGGGTAGGCGGAGACCCACCCGAGGGCTCACCGCCACCAGCAGGGGAATGGACAGCCCTCACCTGCACTCCACCCGATGCACCACCGTCCGACGACATCAGCAGACGAGGTCCTGGTACCACCGACGTCGATGCAGCTATCCGATGTCTCGGCGCCGATGCAGAGGCCCGATGCCTCGATGCACTCGATGCAGGGGCGGCCGAGGAAGATGGTCTGGACGCTGACGACGTCGATGCACTCGAAGATCCCGGTGCCGATGCCGACGAAGAGCCCGAGAACAACACGTTCCACTGGGCTAGTCTCGCTACCTGAGTCCGCCTTTGAAGCAGGGAACACAGACTGCAGTTCTGAGGGCGGTGCTCGGCCCCCAGACACTGAAGACACGACGAGTGTCGATCAGTGAGCGAGATAACCCGGGCGCACTGGGTGCACTTCTTGAAGCCGCTGGAAGGCTTCGATGTCATGAGCGGAAAAATCACGCCGGCGAAATCAAAAGCCGAAATGGCGAAAATTGAAGCACCAAAATTTAGAGGGAGAAAAATCTCGACCGAGGCCAAAAAGAGGCCTACCCCGACGACGAAAGAAAACTTACCGGGGCAAAAAGCTGGAAGTACGGGGAGGATTTACACGAAACCCGGCGGGGGGTTTCCGGAGCACTTCCCGACTAAGAGAAAACTTTCCCGAAGGAAAAAAACACGCTCAAATAAATTGGACGCGCGAGGTCGACTTTCCGGGGCTCGACACGGCGAAAACACGACCGTACCGAGTGCGGACAAAAGAAGACTGGCCGGCTCGAGCCGGTTTCGGGCGGGAAGACGGCCGCGCATGCGCGGTGCGCGCGGGCGCGCGAGGGCTAGCAAAGGACTTTGCTAGTGAAGTTTCCGATTGGAGGGGCTGCCGTGGACGTCACCCATCAGTGAGAACAAGCAGCCTGCTTGTCCTCGGAGAATAACAGATCGGCTACCAATATTAACAATGATTTAAATTATCCAATTAATATTTTTTTAAAAATCATTGAATTTCTGCTAACAAATTAATGGTCCTGTTTACTAAGGTGTGTTAGTGTTTTTAGCGCGCCCACACTTAGCACACGTGCTAACCATGTAGGCGCCTATAAGAATATTGTAGGCATGTACATGATTAACGCACGTTAAAAATGTTAACGTGCCTATAACGCTGCTTAGTAAACAGGGCCCTAACTTTATTTACTAATTTCCAAGAATAATATAATACCATGTAAAATTTAAAATTTCCTAGATGATGTAGTAGCTGGCTAGAACACCAAAACAACTATTTGTTACATTTTAGTACAATTAAATCTTGTCTGCATACCGTTATAAATATAATGTCCTCAATATGAGGTTGAATTAAAAATCTTATCCCATTCCATTCTCGTCTCAGGTGAAATATCTCAGACCCGAATGCAATATGTCACAGTACTCTGTCAACTCAAATGGACAAGTATTAAGTCACTCCAAATGCGATTAATCAAATGCTGTTATGTAAACTTGCATAATTCCAGAAGTATTATTTCAGCCAGTCAAAATCCATCTGAATCCAGTCACCAAGGGGTTCTTTCACAAAGATGCGGTAGGGCTATCGCTCGCCAAACTGGCCCTACCGCTGGGGTAGGGCGGGAGTCAGCGGTAGTTCCCAAGTTGGCACACACAGTTTCCTATGGCAGAAAATAATTTTCTATTTTCTACCATGGGGGGACATTCCCATCGCTGCCTGATTACTGCAGGGTTAGTGCATGAGTCCTTACCACCTTCTAAATAGGTGGTGATCAGGGCTCATGCAGTAAATAGCTGCACGCTAACTTTAATATTAGTGCATGGCCATTTCCTGTCCCATTTTAAAAAAGGCCTTTTTCCCACTACAGTAAAAAGTGGCCCAGCGTGCGCAAATTTCACACACCAAAACTAGAACAAGACACTTTTTACCATGGCTTAGTAAAAGGCCTCCCAAATGATCACAGCTATAGCTGCTAGATGTTCCCGTTGGAGTTATGTCATGTCACATTTTTCCAAAAGCAGGAACTAAGATTGTGAGCCCCTGGACCACTGCCGAGCGGCAGTGGCAGGCAAAACCACCCCACACAGGGATAAGGCAGAACTCTGACAGGGCCAGCTAGACTTCACCTGCACTTGACAACCGTTCCTCTGGAGTTGAGCCACTGGGTGCAGGTGGCCGGCAGGACTTACCGGACAGGGCCGGAACTGGATGCCAGCAGGATACACACAGGGACTAGAACACACAGGGAGGCTAGGCAGAATACTAGACTAGGACTATCAGACAGACAAGGGCCAGAACTGAAAGCTGCAAGCAGCCACTGAAACAGGGAACAAACACTGGTAGACCAGAGACAGAACTGAAAGCTGCAAGCAGCCACTGAAACAGGGAAAAAAACACTGATAGACCAGAGACAGAACTGAAAGCTGCAAGCAGCCACTGAAACAGGGAAAAAAACACTGATAGATAAGAGACAGAAATGAAAGCTGCCAGGCAGCCACTGAACAAGAAACACAGACCACCTAGAACTAGACAAAGACATACAAACAAGAAACAAGACTGGGAAACAAGCAATACAGTACAAGAAGCTGCACAAAGACTAAACTAGAATCAGGCAAGAATACAGACTATACTACTACTACTTAACATTTCTAAAGCGCTACTAGGGTTACGCAGCGCTGTACAATTTAACTTAAAAGGACATTCCCTGCTCAAAGAGCTTACAATCTAAAGGACAAGTGAATAGTCAGTTCGATAGGGGCAGTCAAATTGGGGCAGTCTGGATATCCTGAAGGTAAGAGTTAGGTGCCGAAAGCAGCAGTGAAGAGGTGGGCTTTAAGCAAAGACTTGAAGATGGGCAGGGAGGGGGCTTGGCGTAAGGGCTCAGGAAGGTTGTTCCAGGCATAGGGTGAGGCGAGGCAGAATGAGCGGAGCCTGGAGTTGGCAGTGGTGGAGAAGGGTACTGAGAGGAGGGATTTGTCCTGTGAACAGAGGTATCGGGTGGGAACGTAAGGGGAGATGAGGGTAGAGAGGTAGTGAGGGGCAGCAGACTGAGTGCATTTGTAGGTAAGAAGGAGCAGCTTGAACTGATTGCGGTATCGGATTGGAAGCCAGTGAAGTGACCTGACTGGACTAGGCAGAAGTGCAGCAAGCACCAACAAACCAGGGCCTTAGGCGATGCAAAGGCCAAGCAGGGAGATTCCAAATGGCTAATAAGCCCAGCAGCAGCTGAGATTCAGCTGCAGCAATCACCAGGCAGCTACGGGTGCTGTGCAGGCTCAAACAAGCCAAGCAAGTCTGGCAGGCCGGAAGATCCGGACTGGACTGGGCTGAAGTCTGGAGCAGGAAACAGCACACAGACAATCCAGTGCAGCCAGCACAGAGACAGAAACAGAACTAACTCAGGAAGAACAGACAGGAGCTAGCTCAGAAGCTGACCGCCGGAAATAAGGTGAGTCTGAGAGGGGTCACAGCCACAGATGTGACAGTACCTCCCCCTCAAGGCTCCCGTGTCCCCACAGGAGCCCTCAGGCTTCCATGGGTAACAATGGTGAAACCTACGGAGGAGCTTCACAACTGGACCATGGTTAGCTGGACAGGATCTTGAACTCGGCTGGGACTGAGCAACTTGGTTGGAACTGGAACTTGACTTGGACTCAGCATCTTGGATGGAACTGGAACTCGGCTTAGGCTCAGCATCTAAGCTGGAACTGTGACTCGGTCTGGACTCAGCATCTTGGTTGGAGCTGGAACTCAGCTGGGACTCAGCATCTTGGCTGGAGCTGGAACTCGGCTGGGACTCAGCATCTTGACTAGAGCTGGAACTCAGAGTAGACTCAGCATCTAGGCTGGGACTGCAACTCGATCCGGACTCAGTATGATCTTGGCTGGAACAAACTCGGAGTGGACTCAGCATCATCTTGGCTGGAACTCAAACTTGGAGTGGACTCAGCATCTGGGCCGGAACTAGAACTCGGCTTGGACTCAGCATCAGCTCGTCTGGAAGCGTAAAAGGACAGCAGGGAAACCACGCACTCAGGACTTCTAACTCGCCTTCTCTCAGCGTCGGCTTCAGGAGTATCCCGCAGGGCAGGATCAAAGGAAAGTCCGAGGCGGTACTCCCAGAGCCAGGTAGAAAGATCAACGGCAGAAACTGGGTTATTAATGAACCCAAGCCAGGAGACACATCTCCTCTCCGCTGCAGCTTCAGGGGTATTCTTCAGGGCTGCATCAGACAGAAGCACTGCCCGGTACTCACAAAGCGTCATAAAAGTGTCAAGAGCAAACATTAAGTTGTAACTGGAATCCGAACTGGAACTAGGAGCTGCGCCTGGACTGGGAGCTGGACTGCCAACAGGAAACAAGGTCAGAGGCTGGAACCCCAGCCGGAAGGGTAATCTTGCCGAGCTCATGGCCTTTGCATTCTGTCACGTTTTTCCAAAAGCAGGAATTAGGATTGTGAGCCCTTGGACCACTGCTGAGGAGCGGCAGTGACAGGCAAAACCACCCGACACAGACAGGGCCAGCTGCATTTGACCACCGTTCCTCAGGAGTTGAGCCCCTGAGTGCAGGTGGCCGGCAGGACTTACCAGACAGGGCCGGAACTGGATACCAGCAGGATACACACAGGGACTAGAACACACAGGGAGGTTAGGCAGAATATTAGACTAGGACTCTCAGACAGACAAGGGACAGAACTGAAAGCTGCAAGCAGCCACTGAAACAGGGAACAAACACTGGTAGATCAGAGACAGAACTGAAAGCTGCCAGGCAGCCACTGAACAAGAAACACAGACCACCTAGAACTAGACAAAGACATACAAACAAGAAACAAGACTGGGAAACAAGCAATACAGTACAAGAAGCTACACAAAGACTAAACTAGAATCAGGCAAGAATACAGACTATAAACTGGACTAGGCAGAAGTGCAGCAAGCACCAACAAACCAGGGCCTTAGGCGATGCAAAGGCCAAGCAGGGAGTTTCCAAATGGCTAATAAGCCCAGCAGCAGCTGAGATTCAGCTGCAGCAATCACCAGGCAGCTACGGGTGCTGTGCAGGCTCAAACAAGCCAAACAAGTCTTGCAGGCTGGAAGATCCGGACTGGACTAGGCTGAAGTCTGGAATGGGAAACAGCACACAGACAATCCAGTGCAGCCAGCACAGAGACAGAAACAGAACTAACTCAGGAAGAACAGACAGGAGCCAGCTCAGAAGCTGACCGCCGGAAATAAGGTGAGTCTGAGAGGGGTCACGGCCACAGACGTGACACTACATGACAATGTTTTGCCACGTGGCGTCTTCAGGAGACTAAACAAACCTTCTATTCAAATCACTTGCATGGACACAATCAGTTGTTTTGGTGATCTAGCCAGCTTGCTTCTAATTTAGCTAGGAAATTTTACATTTTACATGGAATTATATTATTCTTGGAAATTAGTAAATACAATTAATTTGTTAGGAGATATTCAATTATTTTTTATGCATAAGATAAATTTGCATACAATAATGGTAGCATGTATGTAAATTTCTTTCTTGCATATTCAACTGGAATATCCCAAATAGACACATTCATGGCCCTCAAAGACCATAAGAGAAGACCACTGCAGTATATGCAAACTTACCTCCTGCATTTTCACTCTGGATATGTTGAAAACCTGACTAGTTGTGGGCTCACCACGAGATGCTGCAGAAGACCTGACTTTGTGAAATTGGCAACTGATGAAAACTATAGGGCCTTATTCTCTTTTTATGTGCCATCATACCCATTTTCTCACTTCTATAAAACTAAAATCCTTCTATACAAGGATAGGTACTCATGTGACTTTCATAGAAGCATTTATTAGCAACGAAGAAATTAGTTCTTACCTGATAATTTTCTTTCCATTAGTCCCAACAGATCAATCCAGAGACATGGGTTATGTCCACCTACCAGCAGGTGATAGCTCTGCCATATAGCACCCTGTGCAGCAGACTATTCATTACCGAAGCAGAGAACCAGGAACAACAAGAACCAAGAAACCTCCTGCCTCCAGAAAAATATATATATAAAACCCGAGAGCCCTCAGGTGACGCACACGGCTTTGGAAACCCTAAGAACAAAACAGAGGTTAGCCACTGCCGCCCCCATCCTGCCACAAATGGACAGGTAACCAACCAGGCCTGTGCAAATCCATAAAGGTGAGAAAGGGGTCCCTACAAAACAGCCTGGCAGAGGACATGGCCACCAAAAAGACCATCTTCAACATCAAGTCCTTCAGAGAAGCCTGACCCAGCAGCTCAAAGTGCACCTGATGGAAAGCCTGGAACACCAAGCTCAGCTGCTAATCCAGGCAAAGAGGTTGCCTGGGCAGACGGAGGTGGTTACCACCACACAGACAATGAACCACATCGGGGTGCGTCGCAATGGACACCTCTCCACACCCAACCTCGAAAGCAGGCCAAAGCCACCACTTGCACCTTCAGTGAATTCAGGGCCAAGCCTTTCTTCAGACCCTCCTGAAGGAAGGCCAGAATGTCAACCACCGAGGCTGAAGGCGCTCCCAGTGCCTTGGATGCGCACCATGCCTCAAAGGCCTTCCATACACGCACATAAGCTGCTGGAGTAGACTTCTCACAGGCCTGAAGCAAGGTGGTAATCACCGCCTCCAGGTAACCCTTCCAGCACAAGCATCCACTCTCAAGAGCCAGGACAGAAGACCAAAGGGGGAGGGATCCAGGAGACGAATTGGGTCCGTATACCAGGGCTGGCAAGGCTAGCGCTACGAGCATTACTAGACTGGGGTGTCAAGCAATACAGCCCAGAAGGCGGCCGATCATAGGCCAAAGTGGAAACACATACATGAGGACCTCCGCTGGCCATGGCTGAAGCAGAGCATCCAAGACCTCTGACCCCGGATTCCTATGCCTGATGAAGAACTGGGAGACTTTGGCGTTGCGCTCCATCGCCATGAGATCGAATGCCAGCCACCCCAAATGCCTCCGAGGAAAGCTTCCACTTCCCCGGATCAAACCAATGGCAACTGAGGAAATCCACCTGCACATTAAGCTTGCCCACAGACAGAAGTTCTAGGTGCGTCTCCACCCACTGATAGAGGAGCATTGCCTCCATGGCCAAGGGAGTGCTCTTCGTTCCTCCCTGTCTGTTGATATAAGCCACTACCGAAGTGTTGTCAGAGAGCACCCAGACTGGCTTGTGACACACCAGGTCCAGGAAGACCGACAAGGCTCTACTTACCGCCCTGAGCTCCAGATGATTGATTGACCATGACGCTTGCATGGGCGACCAACGTCCCTGCGCCAACCTCCCCAGGCAGTGGGCCCCCCAGCCCAACAGGCTGGCATCTGTCATCATCACTACCCAGTCTGGAGCAGCAAGGGAACTCTGCAGGTTATTGAAGTGAAGCCACCAACGCATTCTGAATCTGGCTTGAGTGGTCCATGGGCATCTGCAGCAATAGTCACTCTCCAACAGCAACCAACAGCTCAACTGGGACTGCTGAAGCACCCTCATGTGCGATCAAGTCCACAATAGAATATCCAACGTTGCCGCCATGGAACTGGGCCCAAGGGACTGGGATCAGCAGAAGCCTGAAGACCAATGTGCACAACTTTAGCTGCTGACCCTGCAGAAGAAAGGCCTTGCCTGCTCGTGTGCCAAAGACCACCCTGAGATACTCATGGGACTGAGTGGGGGTCAAACGACTCTTGTTCAGGTTGATCACCCATCCCAACGAACAAAGCAGCGCAACCACGTGGGCTGTCACCTGCACGCTCCCTGCCTCCTTGAGGTCCAGGGAAGTCAGGAACTCCCATGGTTGCACCGCCAAGAGCACTGACCACAAGGTCTCCATGTGGAAATGACAGATTTTGAGCACCCAGTTGACCCTTTTGATATCCAACACCAGGCGACAGGTGGCGTCTTTCTTCAGAACCACAAAGTAAATGGAGTAATGCCCTTGACCGGCATCTCCCCTGGGGGTACCACCTGTACGGCCACCAGACAGAGCAACTCTCACAGTGTGGAACGCACTGCCCGAACCTTGGTCAGAGACTTGCAAGGGGACTCCTGAAAAATGTTCGGCAGTTCCCCTAGCAATTCCAAACAATAACCATCATGCACCACTTCCAAGACCCACTGGTCTGAAGCCCCCTCCTCCAGAAAAAGAGACAAACACCCTCCAACGGCGGGCACGGAGGAATGGGTCAAGACCCCATCGTTGTGAGGCATAGGGGAAAGCGTAGCACAGGGGGCCGAAGATGCAGCAGAGCGTGTGACCCCCTGGAAGGGCAGCTACTGTTGCTGATAGCGCTGTTTCGAGAAGACACCAGACTTCCAAGGCCCAGTAACATCACCAAAGAGAAGCCCTTTCTGAAGAGAAGCTTAGCGAGTCGTGCCTTGGAAGCAGTACCTGCAGCCAAATGCCACAGACAAAAGCCACCGGTGCACTGTCATCGCCAGTGACATACTTTTTGCTGAGGAATGGAGGACATCATATAACAGGTCAACCAAGTAGGCCAGACCCACTTCCAGGGACAGCAAAGGGTGCAGAGTAGTCTTCTTTGTCACTGCAGTAATAAGGGAATCCACCTTAGATAAACTTAAGTGCTCCAGATCCCCCCTGGGACGCGAATAAAGCTTGGCCATAGCCCTGGCCACTCGCAGCCCCACTCCTGGTGTGTCACACTGGTCCAAGATGAGAACCTTCATAGCTGGATGGATATGGGTGGACTTAGGGGAATCCGAACCAAGACATCACGGGATGCGAGGTCACCTCCGACACCGGGGGTTCCAGTGATGTGATCTTCTGGGCCTCCAGGGCCTTCACAATCAGAGAGGGTTGTTCCTCCCTCCTGAACAAGCGGGTTAGTGGGGTCATCCCCCTCCTCTGGGGGCAATTCCCCCTCCTCCAAGGAGCGCCCCTGCACCAGAGAAGCCAGATCTGCTGCACTCTGCTCAGAAATCAAAGACACATCATCAAGTCCCCCAAGGAGCTCCAAAAGGGTCCTATCTGGCCCCAGGGTCACCGGTACCCCAACAACAGAGCCCCCTGCAATGCTAGCCCTCTTCAACAAAAAAGTGTTGCACATCAGCAGCACAGACTCAGGAGAGAATGGAACACAGTCTGTTTCCATTCCTAGGCCTTCCGAAACTAAAGGGAATACGTCGTGGTCCAAATTGTCCTCCCCCCCACACTGGAAATACAAGTCTAGAGTCAGGCACCTAGTGCACAGCGGCACTTTCATAATGGCGGCCGCCGCGGGAAACCGTCAGATCTGGCGAACCCATCAACGGGTCCTCCTGTGTATCGAACAATCCTACGCGTTCTAGGGAAGCCCCAACTGCCAATGGAAACAAAGAGCAGAATCCCGCAATTAGGCGGTGTGTGCCTCCCCCCTCCCCCCCACAAGAAGCACATAAGTACTGCTATACTGGGACAGATCAAAGGTCCATCAAGCCTAGCATTCCGTTTCCAATCCAGGTCACAAGTAGTTGGCAAGATCCCAAAACAGCACAATACATTTTATGTTGCTTATCCTAGAAATACACAGTGGATTTTCCCCAAGTCCATTTTAATAATGGCTTATGGACTTTTCTTTTATAAAGCTATCCAAATCTTTTTTAAACCCTGCTAACTGCTTTCACCACATTCTCTGGCAACAAATTCCAGAGTTTAAGTACACGTTGAGTGAAGAAATATTTTCTCTAATTCGTTTTAAACGTACTACTTTGTAGCTTCATCGCACGCCCCCTAGTCCTAGTATTTTTGGAAAGCGTAAACAGACGCTTCATGTCTACTGATTCTATTCCACTCATTAATTTATACACCTCTATCATCTCCCCTCAGCCATCTCTTCTCCAAGCTGAAGAGCCCTAGCCACTTGAGTTTTTCCTCATAGGGAAGTTGTCCCATCCCCTTTATCATTTTCATCGCCCTTCTCTGAACCTTTTCTAATTCCGCTATATCTTTTTTGAGATGTGGTGACCAGAATTGCACACAATATTTGAGGTGCAGTCAAACCATGGAGTGATACAAAGGCATATCCTCATTTTTGTTTTCCTCACTGCAGCACACTGAGCAGAGGGTTTTAACGTTGTCATCAACGACGACACCTAGATCCCTTTCCTGGTCGGTGATTCCTAATGTGGAACCCTGCATTACATAGCTATATTTCGGGTTCCTCTTTCCCACATGCATCAGTTTACACTTGCTCACATTAAATGTCATTTGGATGCCCAGTCTCCCAGTCTCGTATGGTCCTCATGTAATTTTTTGTAATCCTCTTGCGATTTAACAACTTTGAATAACTTTGTGTCATCAGCAAATTTAATTACCTCACTAGTTACTCCCATCTCTAGATCATTTATAAATATGTTATAAAGCAACAGTTCCGGCACAGACCCCTGGAGAACCCCAGTATATACCCTTCTCCATTGAGAATACTGACCATTTAACCCTACTCTCTGTTTTCTAACTTTTAACCAGTTTTTAATCCACAATAGAACACTACCTCCTATCCCATGACTCTCCAGTTTCTTCTGGAGTTTTTCATGAGATACTTTGTCAAATGCCTTTTGAAAATCCAGACACACAATATTGACCGGCTCACCTTTATTCTCTGCTTTTTAACATATTAATAAATGACCTAGAGATGGGGGGTAACTAGTGAGGTAATCAAATTTGCAGATGACACAAAGTTATTCAAAGTAGTCAAATCAAGGGAAGATTGTGAAAAACTACAAGAGGACCTTACGAGACTGGGAGACTGGGCGTCTAAATGGCAGATGATGTTTAATGTGAACAAGTGCAAAGTGATGCATGTGGGAAAGAGGACCCCAAACTATAACTACGTCATGCAAGGTTCAGCGTTGGGAGTCACGGACCGAGAAAGGGATCTAGGTGTCGTCATTGATGATACGTTGAAAACTTCTGCTCAATGTGCTGCTGCGGCTAGGAAAGCAAATAGAATGTTGGGTATCATAGGAGAAAGGATGGAAAACAAAAATAAAGATATTATTCTGCCGTTGTATCGCCCCATGGTGCGACCGCACCTCAAGTATTGTGTTCAATTCTGGTCGCCGCACCTCAAAAAACACATAGTGGATTTGGAAAAGGTGCAGAGAATGGCGACAAAGATGATACAGGAGGATGGGACAACTTCCCTATCAGGATAGGCTGAAGAGGCTGGGGCTCTTCAGCTTGGAGAAAAGGCGGCTGAGGGGAGATATGATAGAGGTCTATAAGATAATGAGTGGAATGGAACGGGTCGATGTGGAGCGTCTGTTTACACTTTCCAAAAATAGTAGGACAAGGGGGCATGCGATGAAGCTACAGTGTGGTAAATTTAAAACGAATCAGAGGAACTTTTTCTTCACTCAATGCGTAGTTAAACTCTGGAATTCGCTGCCGGAAAAGATGGTTAAGGCGGTAAACTTAGCGGATTTCAAAAAAGGGTTGGATGGCTTCCTGGAGGAAAAAGCCACAGAATGTTATTGAATGGACGAGGGAACAGTATTTCTAGGATGGGCGGGACAAATTGCTTGTTGTTTTGGCTGCTGTCGGTGACAGGGTGCTGGGCTTGATGGACCCTTGGTCTGTCCCAGCATGGCGATGCTTATGTACTTATGTACCTCTTCAAAGAAATTTGGCGAGGCAAGATTTCTCCTCAACATATCCATGCTGGCTTTATCTCATTAATCCACGCTTTTGAATACACTCTGTAATTTTGTTCTTTGTAATAGTCTCTACCATTTTGCCCGGCACTGACATCAAGCTCACCGGTCTACAGTTTCGCGGATAACCTCTGGAACCTTTTTTAAGAAATCGGCGTTACATTGGCCACCCTCCAATCTTCCGGTACCATGCTTGATTTTAAAGATAAATTACATATTACTAACAATAGTTCTGCAAGTTCATTTTTCAATTCTATCAGTACTCCAAATCCAAAGGGCTCTATTCTATCCTCATCCTTCTTGATCTATCCGCCACTTTTGACACTGTTGACCATAGCCTACTCCTTGATACGCTGTCTTCATTTGGATTCCAGGGCTCTGTTCTTTCCTGGTTCTCCTCCTACCTCTCGCTTTGCACCTTTAGTGTACATTCTGGTGGATCCTCTTCCACTTCTATCTCTCTACCAATTGGTGTACCTCAGGGTTCTGTTCTCGGTCCTCTCCTGTTCTCCATCTACACTTCTTCCCTTGGCTCTCTGATATCATCCCATGGCTTTCAATACCATCTCTATGCTGATGACTCCCAAATCTACCTCTCTACCCTTGAAATCTCAACCAGCATCCAGACCAAAGTTTCAGCCTGTCTATCTGATATCGCTGCCTGGATGTCTCAACGTCATCTGAAACTTAACATGGCCAAAACTGAGCTTCTCATCTTTCCCCCTAAACCTACCTCTCCTCTCCCCCCTTTCTCTAGTTCTGTGGATGGAACTCTCATTCTCCCTGTCTCATTTGCTCGTAACCTTGGGATCATCTTTGACTCCTCTCTCTCCTTCTCTGCTCACATTCAGCAGATTGCCAAAACCTGTCATTTCTCTATAACATCAGCAAAATCCGTGCCTTCATCTCTGAGCACTCTACCAGAACCCTTATCCACACTCTTATCACCTCTCGTCTTGATTATTGTAACTTGCTTCTTACCGGCCTCCCTCTTAGCCATCTTTCTCCTCTTCAATCGGTCCAAAACTTTGCTGCGCGACTCATTTTCCGCCAATGTTGCTATGCTCACATTAGCCCTCTCCTTAAGTCACTTTACTTGCTCCCTATCCATGTCCGCATTCAATTCAAACTTCTCTTATTGACCTATAAGTGCATTCACTCTGCTGCTCCCCAGTACCTCTCCACTCTTGTCTCTCCCTAAGCCCCCCCTTGAGTACTCCATTCTGTTGATAAATCTCTCTTATCTGTTCCCTTCTCCTCTACTGCTAATTCCAGACTCCATTCCTTTTATCTTGCTGCACCTCACGCCTGGAATAAACTTCCAGAGCCTGTATGTCTAGCCCCTTCTTTGGCCGTTTTCAAGTCCAAACTTAAAGCCCACCTCTTTACCACTGCTTTTGACTCCTAACCACTGCTCACTTGCCCTGTCCTTTTATCCTCACCTCTTTATTCCCTTGCCCTTAATTGTTCTGTCTGTCTGTCTGTCTTATCTAGATTGTAAGCTCTGAGCAGGGATTGTCTTGTGTATGGTGTGCAGCGCTACGTATAACTGTAGCGCTATAGAAATGATAAGTAGTAGTAGCAGTACTCTGGGATGAATACCATCCAGTCCAGGAGATTTGCTACTCTTCAGTTTGTCAAATTGCGCCATTACATCTTCTAGGTTTATAGAGATTTCATTCAGTTTCTCTGATGCGTCAACTTTGATTATCTTTTCTGGCACCGCTATCTCTCCCAAATCTTCCTCAGGGAAGACCAAAGCAAAAAATTCATTTAATCTCTCTGCTATGGCTTTGTCTTCCCTGAGTGCCCCTTTTACCCCTCGGTCATCTAGCGTTCCAGCTGACTCTTTTGCCGGCTTCTTGCTTGTAATATACCTAAACAAAACAATTTTACTATGTATTTTTGCCTCCAACGCAGCATTTGACAGCCTCGAACGGAACCAACACAGCACTCCTTGTAGAGAAGAATCCAGGCAAAGACACAGATGCAAGAAACAAGAAACCACAGCCTGAACTCTCTGCTTCTCCCAAAGACCAAGAATCAGCCTTAGAAGGGAAAGGCATGTGCCTTGACCCTCTCTTCTTTTTTTTTTTTAGAGGAAGGAACGCATCCACAGAAGGTGGGGGGGGGGACGGGTAGGAACCTAGCACCACCAGGTGTATCCCGAGCCTGCTAGACTCAACCCCCAGGGCTCAAGTGATCACCACAAGCCAGGAACCAGCACCAATTCAGAGACCCACAGGGTACGCCTGACCACTTGCTAGATAGAGACAATACTGGCGCTGAGTCTGCTGCACAGGATGCTATATAGCAGAGCTCTGGCGTTCTCTATCTCCACCTGCTGGTAGAGGGACACAAATCACAATTCTCTGGATTGATCTGTAGGATGCTATGGAATACAATATTGCAACAGACTACTACTATAAGCAGGGTTTGAAAAATATTCCTCCAGGCTTTTATTGCAAAGAATAAAATGCACTTGCCATGTACTCTTGCTCCTCAATTCCAGTTTTTGAGGTCAGGGAAGACGTGGCAGTAATACATACAAGTGAATTTCTTCCATGGAGGAATCATAGTGCTTTATCTACTGCTCCTTTTCAGCAGAAACACTAACTGTTAAGATCCAACTCCATGGAATGCCTTTCATTTCTTTTCCAAGATGGGAATGCTCTCTGCAGCCTTGCTCTACTGCTTTCTGTCACACAAATAAGAAAAAAGGGGAAAAGAAAGAAATAACCCTAACCTCCCCATAGGATAAGTCAAAAAATGATGAAGGGGAAATCAAGCTAGAGTGGCAGCAAAAAACAAAGTTTCAATGAATGAACAATGGCTGCGTGACCGATGGCAAACAGATTTACATATATTTTATTGACTACTTTTTGATCTTCCCAAAGCAGGTCATGGAGACCGAAACAACTTTCTCCATTAGCGGGCATTGGGACCTTTAAAGAACTGTGCAGCGCTGTTCCCACACTAGTGGCTTAAGCAAAATAGTTGTTTTTAAATATTTGACCATGTTTATTATACTTAAGACCTATATTCTAATCTATGTTTAATTACTGATGGTGACATTGCAAGTTGCTTGTTTTCTTGAACGTTTTATATATTTGAGCACAGTACAGGTTTCCTAAAAGTTCTGGAGGCAAGTGATTACGGAAATGGAAAGGAGCTTGGATTTGAAATAGCTGTGAGCTATAAGAAATCCGATATCTCGGTTATATGTTTATCTGATGCCTCCAAGCTTTTTTCTTCCTCTTTTTATAAGACAATTCTGCCTCCATATTTTTAAACATTTTACGTTACCAATTACATACAACATGCTGGCTAACAGAGGGCTCCTTTTATAAAGCAGCCCATAGGAATTGAATGGGCTTCTTCTCATTCAGCGTGCCACTACTCTTAACACCGCTTTGTAAAAGGAGCCCATAATAAGCAGGGAAAAAAAGTACATCAAACAAGGCTTCTGTTGTAAATTTTAACAAAATATAGTAATATTTTTACTTTGGATGGAATAATATACTGTTGGGGCTAGTTGCTTTTACACATTTTACAGCAAGTTATTGAACTTGTAAAGCTAAAAAAATATATATTTCAAAAGACATACCTGCAATTCCTGTCTAACAGGCATCTTGCAATTTTATTTATTCAGCTGTATCACAATAAAATATCTAGCAAAACAAAGAAACTATAAATCATGATGTATTTGAGAATTGTTAATAAGAAAGCATTACATATCTGTTCTACTGAGCCTTTTTACTTTGATGTATTAAAACATTTCTATATTTACCTTATATTTCTTAGTTTCCAGGAAAATGTTCCTGAAAATTTCTACATGAGCTTAAAACTTTGGAAATAAATATGAAGTAGTATGCAGCATTCAAAAAATGCTTAGGAATTTACTTTCAAAAACAGGTGAAGAAATCTATCAGAAAATGAGGAAAGTATTTTGATGTACCTCAAATAAGAGAGAGAGAGAGATCTTGAGATGATGAAATCCAAACACCTGAAAGCAGAAAAATATTGCGCAGGGCAGTGAAGAGAGATGAAGGGATCATGCCCCTGTAGAGGTCATTAGTAAAATCTCACCTCAGCTTGGTGGTGTTCAAAACCGTTGTGGAGAATACAGAGAAAGCAAAGACAGTCCCAGAGTGACACTTAGAAGTAATCTAAGGTAAACCCAGACAAGTTTCATTGAATCTAGGAATCTGCAGCTGAGAGCTTTCTCCAGGTCATGGAGAGGGTATATGTATACATGTGTGTGTGTGGGGGGGCTACTACTAGAGGCTTTAAAGCAATTCCATACGGTGGTTTTTTTCCTTTTTTTAATTTCAAACAATTTTATTGGTGGTACAGTACAAACTTGCAAAGAAACCATCCACAATATCAAAAAAAATCATACACAATTATCGTACATAGAAATTGTACTCCATCACCATTTTCAAATTGAGAAACTTTCCAATTCTACTCTCCCTCTCACCCCTCCCTCCCAGATTAATTTGTTAGGTTTTTTTTTCTAATGGGGGGTGCTTTCAATGATCCACCACAAACCCTATAAGAAGTGATTTTGTAATCTTGCTTTCGTACTGTATGTATCATTGGGGGGGGGGGGGGGGGGGGTTGAGCAGGAGCTTACGAAGGCACTAATGCACAAAGAGGCATATTTTCAAAACACTTATCCTTACAAAGTTCCATAGGTTACTATCCAGCTTATTTTCGAAAGAGAAAGACGCCCATATTTCAACCCAAACCAGGAGATGGGCGCCTTTCTCCCGTGGGCACCCAAATCGGTATAATCGAAAGCCGATTTTGGGCGCCTCCAACTGCACTCTGTCGCGGGAACGGACAAAGTTGACGATGGCATGTCGGAGGTGTGGTGAAGGCAGGACTGGGTTGTGTTTATCTGCCAAGGACAGATGGGCGCACTCGGCCGATAATGGAAAAAAGAAGGGCGCCAGAAGCGAGAATTTGAGTCACTTTTTCTGGACCCTTTTTTTTCACGAAATCCCCAAAAAGTGCCCCAACTGCCCAGATGACCACCAGAGGGAATCGGGGATGACCTCCCCTGACTCCCCCAGTGGTCACTAACCCCCTCCCACAAAAAAAGAACTTTAAGAACTTTTTTACCAGCCTCAAATGTCATACCCAGCTCCATCACAGCAGTATGCAGGTCCCTGAAACAGCTGTTAGTGGGTGCAGTGGACTTCAGGCAGGTGGACCCAGGCCCATCCCCCTCCCTACCTGTTACACTTGTGCTAGTAAATGGTAGCCCTCCAAACCGCCCCCAAAACCCACTGTACCCACATCTAGGTGCCCCCCTTCAGCCATAAGTGCTATGGTAATGGTGTAGAGTTCTGGGGAGTGGGTTTTGGGGGGGATTTGGGGGGCTCAGCACCCAAGGTAAGGGAGCTATGGACTTGGGAGGTATTTTAATTTTTTTTAATTGTTAAAAGTGCCCCCTAGGGTGCCCGGTTGGTGTCCTGGCATGTGAGGGGGACCAGTGCACTACGAATCCTGGCCCCTCCCACAACCAAATACCTTGGATTTGTTCATTTTTGAGCTGGGCGCCTTTGGTTTCCATTATCGCTGAAAACTGATACCGCCCAACTCAAATCCAACAAATCCGATGAATTTGCCCGGCACCAACCATATTATCAAAACAAAAGATGGACGCCCATCTTTTTCGAAAATACAGTCTGGCCCGCCCCTTCGTGGACCCATCCTCGGAGATAGACGCTCATGGAGATGGGCGTTCGCGTTCGATTATGCCCCTCCATGGAACTTTGTAAGGCTAAGTGTTTTGAAAATGAGCCCCATAGTCGTCATAAAAAACCTGCTTTTAGATCCCCAGTAAAAGTTAACGAGTTTGAAATAGCAAGCAACGCTCAAAGGCAATCTCATGCAAACAAGCTGCTCGCAATTACAGCAAGCAGCTCAGTAGGGAAAGTGCCAGCACATGCATAGAACAGCCACCTGCTAAGCTGCACATAGGACAGTCACTTGCTAAACATCGATGCTATGCACATGCTTCCACAGTGTTTCACTGCTACACACGGTTTTCATACATGCATATAAACAATAAACCACCAGGGCCATGAAAGTTTCTTTTTGTAGGGTTCTATGCTAACTTTCAAACCCAGTGAGGTTTATTGTTTATATGTACATGTATGAAAGCCATGTGTACCTTTTATTCAAAAGTACGGATGCAGTGGGAGCGCCTCCACAACGTGCTTTTTTTGTTCCAAGACAACTTCTTCACAGTGCTGTTGCATGTGGGACACACACACGTGCAAATACTATTTAAATATGACAGCAGACTGCTCCACCAAGAAGCCACTGTCATACTACGACAGCTCCTGACCGCCCGTAAAAGTTTCCTCATTAAAGGTAGGTGCTCCTTTCTGTGTATCGCTCGGAATGCACATTTAAAAAATGCACATTTAAATACTAATCAGCTCATTGTAATACATTTGTATATGATTCTTGATGGCTGTTACTGCGAGCAGAAAAAAACATGTAGGACCCTTTGTGCATTACTCGCTGAAAAACGTACATGCTAAACTGTACTGAACCGTTCAAAATTGCAAGTTCTGAACACGGTAAGCTTTGTGCATCGGGACCTACATCAGCCTCAACCCCATGCATGCTTCCAAGCACCAGTGCAAGGATGGTAACAGTAGACTACCCAAAGAGCAAGATTTTTCAGATCGTGCATCTGGAGTATACACGTAGAAAAAAAACCTGCTCCACATGAGAAGTTTATGGGTACTGCATTGCCTTCAAGATTCTGTTTCAAATACCACCATGATTTTTCATAGTAACAAAAATTTATCAAAACAAAAATAACCAATTGATGCTGCAACATTTTTGAACATGACCATCTAATATCATGACTGCATATTTGTGACAAATTACACTTAGGTGGAAATTTGTTGCACATTATAAAAAATTCAATAAGACATTGAAAATAAAAGAGCACTATCACTTTGCAAATATAGGGGGGTCTTTTACTAAGGTGCAGTAGCGTTTCTGGTTCACACTAAAAATCAGATGGTGCTAAACACTGAGGCACCCATTATACTCCTATGAGCACCTTCAGCATTTAGCACCAGCTGATTTTTAGCACGGACTGAAAACGCTAGCGTACCTTAGTAAAAGGCTCCCATTAAAAGGTGGTATAAATGTGTTTTTCTTCAGTGTCTCTGACGATAATGGCAATATGAGAGGATTTCCCAAGGAATTTGCCCAGGTAACAAAGCAATTACTTGGGTAATATTGCCCTCTGGCTAAAATAATGGTACAGGTGATGGGAAACTTGTATACAGCAGATACAGGGAGAAGGGATGGAGGAGACAAAGTACGTAGGAAAGTGGGGTCAGATGACTGGGTCACTTGATTTTTCTTCTCTTAGGGGTCCTTTTACTAAGGTGCAAAGAAAAATGGCCTGCACTGGTGTAGACGTGTGTATTGGATGTGCGCAGATCCATTTTTCAGTGCACCTGCAAAAAAAGCCTTTTTTGGATTGAAAATGGACATGCGGCAAAATAAAAATTGGCACGTGTCCATTTTGGGTCCGAGACCTTACCGTCAACCATTGACTTAGCAGTAAGGTCTCTCACGTTAATCATGCGGTAATTGCCTATGCACATCAAGTCGGAGTTACCGTCCAATTTTCACCATGCACCACAACATTCTGGGGCACACAGCAGACAAGAATAAAAAATGAAATTACCGCATAAGCCATGTGGTAGCCACGCAGTAACTCCAAATTGACATGCATGCACACTGAGCGCACATAGGCCCTTACACGGCTTAATAAAAGGGCCCCTTAGTCTTGCCTCACCTGAAACCAGCGATCAGGATCAGCACATTGACACTGAGGTTCCTGGCGTTCCTTTCCAATTTTATTTTGTTTTTAGTATGGTGAACTGTCCTGACCTGCTTGTTCAGATACAATAGTATGTGAAATCTTAACAAACATAAGCCTAAAAACATAATGCAGGGGTGTACAGTCTGCAACCCACAGGCCAAATGTGGTCCATCATTTAATTTTAATGCAGCAAAATGTCATTAACCAGAGTTTTGGTGATTTTAAATACTGTATTTCATCAGAATAGCCAATCTAGCAGTTTTCTTCTATCTTTTTAATTAAAATTATACTTATCACAGAAGGCCTATTGAGCTCTGTGCATTTCCAGTTCTAACACTATGTAATGTTGCAGCCAGCCAGGATTAGTACTGACATTTCATGCAGCCCTTAGTGTATAAAGGTTACTCACTCCTGTTCTGTGTGTGAGCGCCTTCAAACGAGTGCCACCCTTTTAATGAATGAGAGCTGGCATCTCTCTCTCTCTGCAGTGCTTCTCTCCCATAAGCGTGCAGGAGTCAAGCCAACCTCCTGACACCCTTGGGGCTGGATATTAGTTCGTTTGCCCCTTCCAAAGCTAGTCAACGAGTCCAGCCAAAGTCCCCTCAGTAATTTCCAGGAGCTCTAGCCACGTAGCCAGCCTCTTCTCTCTCTCACCTCGGAGACAAGGCCTGGAGTTGCCGTTGCTATTCGAGCACCACGTCACCCTCACCCTACAGTTTGGGCCTCGCGGTGGGGCCCTAAATTAATTAACTCCCGCGCGGTCTCCCAATCTCGCGAGACCTGAGAGTAGCTGCAGGAAGTTACAGTACCTCCCACGCGGGCCTCCGACCGACGCCGAGTCTCGCGAGACCTGAGGCTGACCTTCCGAAGTTCCGAGTCCGACTGAGGCAGCGGGGAACATGGAGGTTTGGTTGAAAACAGGAGATGGCACGTCAAAATGTTTGTCTGTATTTCTCCTCCCCGCAACCGTCGTTTTCCGTACACTCAAAACACAGCAAATCAATGAGCTACTGCTCCACGTTGTCGTTCTTTATTGTTGGTAGCATTTTTATTTAATGTCACTTATATTTTCAAATATGCCAGCTTGTGCAGCATACGGATGTACACGGAGGAAGTATAATAATGGAATAACGTTTCATACATAGAGTATTTGTTATAAATGGTAATCATTGTGTCATTTGGAGGAGACACTCTTGCATGTGTTAAATTCGTGCACAGATTTTTTTCCCTCCTGGTAAAGGGCCATTAAAACAGACATCATGTTATGAGAATCTGGTGTTCAACAGTCAAGCTATTTATTTACTCTGTTCTTATGTCCTTTAGATTGTAAGCTCTTTTGAACAGGGACTGTCTCTTCATGTTTGACTGTACAGCGCTGCGTAAGTCTGGTAGCGCTTTAGAAATGTTGAGTAGTTTAGTTATTTATGATAGTTATATTCCACATTAAACATGAATTAGGTTGAAACCTGGGGGTATTTAAAATCTTTTTTTTTTTCTCCTGTGCCTAGATCAAAAGATGGCTTTTGGGAACTTGCTCCTTTTATTTTTTGGAATGTAGTGGTATATTATAAAAATGCACTTAATATTGCTTATTACTACTGTTTAAAAGAAACATCTCTCTATATAAAAGGCAACCCCAACGTTCTGAAGCCTCCACGGAAGTTGAGGCGCCCGAGATATCCGGTGTGCCCTGGAGTGTCTGCACCGCCCTCGCGTCAAAACGTCATGATGTCGAGGGCCGAAACGGAAACGCCACAGCGAACAACTAACAAGGCAAGTAGCTCAGAGGGACGGAGGGAGGGGGCCCCTTGCTAGCGCCCGTTTCATTGCGCTCAGAAACGGGCATTTTTTCCTAGTATTAAATAATGAGGGCAGAGCTACCTTCATGCAGAAGTCCAAAGTCAGTCTAATGTGCCAACATTTTCCAGTTCTGTGATATATATTTATTTCTTTCAGTTTTCAACAGCATTTTCTCAGTTATTACCTAAATGTGAACACAATTATAATGTTTAAAGTTTTGGATGTTATTGGATTCTATTATTCTGTCTCACTGTATTTCCAGTTTTGGCACAGTATAAGTCATCACAAGGACAAAATATAAGAAAACCAATGGACTGCATTAGGGGCTTGTTGCCCATTTAGTTAAACAAATGAGAGATTGGCGTGAAAGAAAATATTTATTGTCATTATTTTGACTTATGAAAACCACTTGTCCCTGAAACATGCTCAAAATAGACTAATCCATTTGTATAAAATAGATGAATGATTCCATGTGCCCCAATGAAAGGAGAGTTTAATTTTACTTCCAATCTTTATAACACCAGGCTTCCAAAGGCAGATTACAAGAACAGTTAAGATGAACCCATCATTAAACGGGATACCCTCACTAAAATTTGGTCATGTATTACTGTATTGTATAGAACAGTGTAGACAAATTAGCACAAAGTACAGCCTTTATTAGTGCTGTTTCCACCAGCTACAATAATTTTTGAAGCTGTTTTAGTGATATTGAATTTTATTTCATGATATATATCTAGATATGGGATGCTTTCAAATAGATTAAAAGCTGTCAAATAAGTTTAAAAAATAATCTTTTGTCCTCCACCTTTTAAGGCACTGCCTATCCAATTTTTTACAGATGGACCACACATAGGCAGACCATTATTTCTAATCTTTAACTAGTGCTTTCAATAGCATTTGTTATTGTTTTGGGTGTACTTGTGACTCCGTCTACTGCCAGCAAGCTACGCCTACTAGCATTAACTCATTAGGGCTAGATATCCTCATGCCTTCTCCTGTTCTCAATCTAACCTCCATGACGGGGAAGTTGAAGCAAGGTGGGTGCAGCTTGTAGTCAAGCCGTGTCGGTGAGGGGCGCGCGGCGCAATCCTTAAGTGTAAGGGAAAGCACGGGTCCGTCAGGTGTGGTGGGCAAGGAGGTTAGATTGAGAGAGGAGACAGTATGAGCCTATCTCAAGTCATTAAACCTCATTGGCTTATTTAGCCCATTATGTGGACTGAAGCCAATTTGTGGATCTTGCTGCCATTTTAGGTCACCCAAAACAATTGCAAATGCAACTGAGATGGCAAAAGATTATTAGAAATAAGGGATTGCCTATGCATGGTTCATCTGTAAAAAGTCTAAACCTCTTCCAATTGGATAGGCAGTGCTTTAAAAGGTAGAGGATAAAAGAGTTTTCAAAACTTATTTAACTGCTTTTTTATTTATTTGAAAATTTCCCATATCTAGATATATATCTTGAAATAAAATTCAATATCACTAAAACAGCTTAAAAATTATTGTAGCTGGTAAAACAAATAGCACTAATAAACTGTATTTTGGGCTCATTTTTCTACACTGTTTTGCAGAATGCAGTAATACATGGCCAAATTTAAGTGAAGATATCCTGTTCCCTGATAGGTTCATCATAACTGTTGTAATCTGCCTTAGGAAGCCTGATGTTATAAAGATGGAATATATTGTAATTAAAGTAAAATTTAAACTCTCCTTTCATTCTGGCCCCTCCTACATCCCAATAACTCAATTCTGAACATTTTGCATTTGTATGTTTGTTTGTTTTTAAATGGCTACCAAAAAACAAACAAACATACAAAGCACAAAACCTTGTTCGAGATGGTATTTTCGAAAAAAATATATAGATGTTTTTCTTTTATTGAAAATGGGCTTATTTCCTAGTTTAGTGCAAAACTTCCAAAATTTGACTTAGACGCCATATCGAAAATGCCCATCCATGTAACCTTGTAAGTCTAAGTGCTTTGAAAATGAGCCCCATAATCCTTTCAAGAAAGCCAGTTAATCGTTGCTCCTTGTGATCTTGGGCAAGTGACTTAACTCTCCATTGCTTCAGGTACAAACTTAGATTGTGAGCCCTCCTGGGACAGAGAAATACCCAGTGTACCTGAATGTAACTCACCTTGAGCTACTACTTTAAAAGGTGTGAACAAAATGTAAATAAATAAAAAAATTATTAGTGGAACATAATCACAAAGGCATGGTATGGTCACATTTTCAATATAGTAATACTAGAGCCCAGCTAAGGAACAGGTTATTTTGATTTAGTCTTCACTGGACCAAACTTGCTTTCCTTTTGCCATCACCATCCAGCTAGATAGGAAGTGGATAAAGGATTTTTAATTTTTTTATATATTTATATCCCACATTATTCCAAGCAAACTCTGGTTCAATGTGGCTTACATTTGAAAATACTGTGAGACAGAACAATATAATTCAGTAACATCATGGGAGCACGTAGATGGATATGTCTGAAACATTTAACAAAGTTTAGATTAGCATATATACCCAACTAGGCATTTAAGGCCCCTGTTTACTAAGCTGCGCTAATGCTGGAGACAGCCATAGGAATATATGGGTGTCTCTAGCATTAGCGCTTGCTAAATTATAGCACGCGCTAAAAACGCTAGCGCGCCTTAGTGAACACGGCCCTAAAAGTCTGTTCTTTAATGATGCCGCATGTTCAGAAATCATAGCTATAAGTATAGACAGTTATTCAAACATTATCACATGCTACAGGCATCCATATATACATTGCAAAAGTAAATAACTTATATAGAGTACATCCAAAACTTAATTTTTATCCATCTTCCAAAATTCTAGACAGCAGATGTACAGCTCAGTAGGACCCAAAGCAGTCCAAAACAAGTAAAGTCAGAAACAACACAGTTTGTGCCTAATTGTTCAACCACCATTAGAATTTGCCTTTGGGTTTGAAAAGCAATTCCATGCGCATGTAAGGTCTGGCTAAATGAATTAAAACAATCAAAGTTTAAATCAAATGCCCATAATATGTAATACTTGGTAGCAATAATGAAACAGTGATGGAATATTTACATAGCTGGCAGGCAGAGCCAACAGAGAATGACGTGGGGGGTCAAAGTTTGATCCCGTCCCCGCAAGCTCTATTCCTGCCCTGTCCCCATGAGCGCTGTCGTTGCCCTTGCGAACTCTGTCCCCATCCTCGTGAGCTCTGTCAGATCCCATCCACACAAGCCTTGAATAGTTCTGATTTTACATATCATTTTATTAAAGTATAAAAAGAAACAATATTCTGTAGAACTGTCATTTTATAAATCAAAAACAATACAGAACAAGGATCAACAAAATCCCTGTCTCGCCTCGCAAATATCCCCTCTACTATCAGGAAGAGTGAACAAGCTAAATTAGTACAGAATGCTACATAGAAAATTCATGCTAGCAGAATACCTCGGTCTCACACACACACACACAGAACACAAATACCAAATACACGATAGCTGATCAAAAATGATAAACATATATTAACCTAAAACCACAAGAAGCCACACCACAGAAATAGAAAGATTTGCATTTCCTCCTATACCGTGCAAAATATAAAATCACACATGCCAGAAATGGTGTTAGGGGGGGTTTAACTAGAACAACTGCCCCCTGGCCAGAGAGAGCCCTATGCCTGCTGGAAGCTGAAGAAGGCATGGCCTGGTAGTTTGCTTTGGGGTTCCCTCCCAAATTTCTGCCCTGGGCCCTAGCCACGTCTAACACCAACTCTGATAAGATACACATTTCAAATCTGACATAGTCTAATCAAAACATAGAAAATAATTTTTTTCTACCTTTTGCTGTCTGTTCATTTTATTTTTCAAATCATGTTGGTTCCAGGCTCTGGTTTCTGTTTCCCTCTGTCTTCTCAACTCACTCACCAGGATCTCCTGCACATTTGACATTTCTTCTTTCTCCATGCTCACCATCCATCTTCCATCTCTGTGTACTTGTCTTTCCCCATGTCTGCATCTCTCTTCTCTGTGTCCCGTATACTCCCTGTCCAGCATTTTCTCTGTGTCCATCTTCCTGCATTCATCACCACCACTCTATGTCCCTATCCCCTCCACCTATGTCCAGCACCATTTCTCTGTGTCCCTATGCTCCCCTACAAGTTCAGCATCTCCCTTCTGCGTTCCTATTCTCTTCCATGTCTAGAATCTTTCCTCTATATCCATATACCCCCTCCTATGTCTGGCATTGCCCCTCTGTGTCCCTCCCCCCCCCCCCCCCCCCCCGCAGGCCCAGCACATCTCTCCCTTCCTTCCAGCAGCCCCCCCCCCTCACACGAGTCCAGTGTCTCCCTGCCTCCAGCCCCTGCATAGGCCCAGTACCTCTCCCTTCCCTCCAGCCTGCCTCCCATGGGTCCAGCATCTCTCTCTCTCTCTCTCTCTTTCCCTTCTCTTCAGCCAGCCCTTCTTCCTCCTAGTGGTCCAGTGGTTTTCTCCCTTTTCTCCAGCTACCCCTTCGGGCCTAGCAGCCCCCTCCCTCTCCTTGAGTCCAGCAGCCCCCTCCCGCATTTCCAGTGTCCCCTCTCTGTGGGTCCAGCAGCCCCCCCACACACTTCCAGCGCTCGCTTTCCCCCCCATGGGTCCAGCACTTTTGTCTTTTTTCAGTGCATTTTTTCTAGTAAAAAAGGTGCCGGTACTTAAATGCCTGGCCACCTTTCAGGGATGGGGTGATCACCGATGGACCCACCCCACAATAGCCAAGCCCCCTGCAACCAGTCAGAATCTATGACAAGGAAGAATTGGTGTGTAGAGCCTGAGCTCTTTCATTAAAACTTGGGGATCATGGGTCAGTTTTAGCAGACAATGGAAAAGGTGGCGGTACTCAGTACCCCCTCAAAAAAAGCACTGGTCTTCCTCCCCCCTTCCCACCACAGTAGCTCTCTTATGCAGCAGCCAGCTGAACCAACAGCAATCTCCACTGGCTGCTCCAGGGCCTTCTCTCTGTTAGAACCCACCTTCTGATGCAACTTCCTGTTTTTGCTAAACAGGAAATTGCATGAGTAGGCAAGACCTGGCAGAGAGATGGTCCTGGAGCAAGCCTGTGGGGATCAGTGTCTGCTCAGCTGGCTGCTGCATAAGGTAGAGCTACTGCGGGAGAGAAGGAGGGAGGAAGGCAGGCACAGAGATGCCGGACCCATGGAAGCAGTAAATGTTACTTTTTTTTACCACGCAAGCAAAGCTTTTTACCGTTCCCGCAAGGTGATAAAAAAAGTTTTGCTCCCAAACCCACTGTAAATGAGCCAAATATTTTTCTTGTGCTGCGGATTTACCGTGAATTTCTGCAATTTACCACAGCTCTCCATCCCCATGTGATTCTCTAGCCAACAGATTTATTTTCCACTGAACATAATTACCTTTGTATGAACTTGGGCCCCTGTTCATAAAGCCGCGCTAGCAGCTAGCGGTGCGGTACTGCTGACACAGCCCATTCATTTTAAATGGCTGTGTCTGTAATGCCGCACCGCTTTGTAAACAAGGGGGGTTGGTGTCTAATAGTGTGCTGAACTGGATAATGTTGGCACACGTAGACTGACTCTGGATAGAACTTCTTCTCCATGAAGGAAGTTCTTCCCTCATTATTCAATACCTCTCTGTGATTAGTAGTAATAAAAAAAGGCAAGTGCATTTTTATAATATTCATTTCCCTAGCTGTAAAGGTCTAAAATACAAACTAATACATGCGTCCTGCTTTTCTTACATTGGCACTCAACTGTGGAATGCACTACCATTTGATCTGAATACTATTCACGACTTAATCAACTTTCGAAAAACACTAAAAACTTTTCTCTTTAACAAGGCTTACCATAATAATTAACAATAGGAACTCCAATGCATCACTGATTACTTGAAAGTTTGACCGTTTTTTGATTCACTGAATTGATTATATCCAATATATTACACTTGTTTCTCTGTATGTAACCAATTGTTTATCTGCTTTTGATTGGTGCCTGCCATGATGTAATATTGTAAGCCACATTGAGTCTGCAAATGGGTGGGAAAATGTGGGATACAAATGCAACAAATAAATAAATAATATACCGCTGCATTCCACAAAACAAAATGAGCAAGTTCCCACATACCATCTTTTTTTTTTAATATATATATACACACACACACACACACATCAGAAAAGATGTTAAATGCTCTCAGGTTTCAACCTAATTAATGTTTAAAAAAAAAACTTTGTACTTATAAATAGTAACTCTGATTGTTGAGCACCAGATTCTCATAACAGATGTTTTGGTGGCCCTTTACTAGGTGAAAACATTTCTGAATGAATACAGGGAGTCTCTATAACCAGCCCCTCCAAATGACCCAATGATTATGATTTTTATTTATTTATTACATTTGTATCCCGCTCTTTCCCACATACAGCAGGTCCAGTGCGGCTTACATAGTAAAAGAAAGCATCTTACATTGTAAAGAATACAGTAAAAACAAGGAAATGTAGGAACAGTGTTATAAATTGTGATGATTTAGAACTAATAACTACTCTAACTGATGAAGTTGATACTTCCTCTGTGTATATCCGTATGCTGCACAAGCTAACATAGTAGATGACGGCAGAGAAAGACCTGTACGGTCCATCCAGACTGCCCAACAAGATAAACTCATATGTGCTACTTTATATGTATACCTGACCTTGATTTGTATCTGCCATTTTCAGGGCACAGACCGTAGAAGTCTGCCCAGCACTAGCCCCGCCTCCCTCCACCAGTGCTGCCACCCAATCTCCGCTAAGCTTTTGAGGATCCATTCCTTCAGAACAAGATTCCTTTATGTTTATCCCACGCATTTTTTAATTCCGTTACCGTTTTCATCTCCACCACCGTCCGCGGGAGGGCGTTCCAAGTATCCACCACTCTCTCCATGAAAAAATACTTCATTTTTCTTGAGTCGGCCCCCCTTCAATCTCATTTCATGTCCTCTAGTTCTACCGCCTTCCTATCTCCGGAAAAGGTTCATTTGCGGATTAATACTTTTCAAATATTTGAATGTCTGAACCATATCACCCCTGTTTCTCCTTTCCTCCAGGGTATACATGTTCAGGTCAGCAAGTCTCTCCTCATACGTCTTGTAATGCAAATCCCATACCATTTTTGTAGCTTTTCTTTGCACTGCTTCACTTCTTTTTACATCCTTAGCAAGATACGGCCTCCAAAACTGAACACAGTACTCCAGGTGGGGCCTCACCAACGACTTGTACAGGGGCATCAACACCTCCTTTCTTCTGCTGGTCACACCTCTGTCTATACAGCCTAGCAATCTTCTGGCTACGGGCACCGCCTTGTCACACTGTTTCATCACCTTCGGGTCCTCAGATACCTCTCCCAGTCTGTACATATCGGACTCTCACCGCCTAACACATACATCTGTCGTGGATTTCTACTCCCTAAGTGCATCACTTTGTATTTCTTTGCATTTAATTTTAATTGCCAAAACATAGGCCATTCCTCTAGCTTCTGCAGATCCTTTTTCATGTTTTCCAGTCCCTCCCGGGTGTCCACTCTGTTACAAATCTTGGTATCATCCGCAAAAAGGCAAACTTTACCTTCTAACCCTTCAGCAATGTCACTCACAAATATATTGAACAGAATTTTCAAACAGACATGTTTGAAAATGTAGGTGAGTTCAAATAAAAATGCTACTAACAATAAAGAACGACATTGTGAATGCAGCAGCTCATAGGTTTGTTTGCTTTGTTTTGGGTGAATGGGGATGACAACTGTGTGGGGGAGAATTAACTTCATTGACTTCAACTTTTTTACATCATGCCATCTCCTGTTTTCAATCTAGCCTCCTTGGGGATGGGGCAGGAAAATCCCCGAGCGCCAATTTCTAAGTTTGCTAGCACACTCTAGTTTGTGGAGCTTTAAAATAGAGTATTTGAGGGATGTCTGTTATAGCATGACACACTCTTTGCAGGTACCTGATCTCCATTCACCATACTGCTCTTCACCGGACGAGTCCCAGATAAGTGCCAGTTTAAAAATTATTACATGGGTCCAATTTCAGCCAGTCAGGTTACACTACTTGGGAATTTCGTTTCGGTTATGGTGTCAGATCTGGCCCCAGATAGTTTTTCTGCCTAGTTTCGGCTACAGCTACGGTTTCAGTTTTGGCTGAAACTGACCGTGTGTTTTTTGGTGGAAGCCGAAAATTTGTGCTTTGTCCTGTATGTCTCCCTCCCTCTCTCTGAACAGGAGTTGCCTGTCTCCTCTGCCCACCTGTGGCAGAGCTGCCAAGAGGGCCAGCTTTTTCAGTGGGAGATTTAGGTCACGCCCACCCAACCCTGCCCTCAGTTCCACCCCCAGCACACCTTGCTGATGTGACCCATGGCATCAGCCGTTGCCTCCCCTTCTAGCAGCAGCAGGAGACACTGTAATAAAACGTCATCTCTTGCTGATGCAGGACCAGTCCCACAGCTCTTATTGCAAGACTGGTCCCGCAGCAGCAGGAGATGACATTTTATTGTGGTGCCTTCCTGCTGCAGCTGGAAGGGGAACCTACTTAGCGGAAGTGTAAGAGATGATTCACAAAAGCAGGAGTCTTGGCAGGTCTGCTGTAGGTGGCCCAGTCGGGTTTATCTTGCACTCCCTGGCGGTCTAGGGGTATAGTCAGGGAAAGAACGATCCTCAGTCGCTCCTGCCCATGCTGTCTCTGCTCTCAAAATGGCTGCCATGACCTTTAGTGGCAGTCTCATGAGACTGCCACAAGAGGTCACAGAATTTTGAGAGTAGAGGTGAAATGGGCAAGAGCAATTGGGGATCACTCCTTCCCTGAATATACCACTAGACCACCAGGGTTACTAAGGTAGTCTGGTGGAGGTTAAGTTTTGCATGTGTGTGTAATGCAGTTATGATCTGGCATAGCAGTTAATATGATAGAGTGTTCCAAACATATGCTTTTGATACAAAGGTTTAGCAGGAATTTAAATCTGTAAATTTGGTATATTAAGCTCCTTAGGAATTAGGCATTTTGTGGAGATATGACATCAGCTGTCACTCCTGATGTAGTGAAAGTCAGCCATTCTAAAAGCACTATGGCTTTTAGCTTCAGTTTTCGTTAGCTGAGGTCCATGTGTGCAGAGGCTATTTTGCCTGTAGGTAAAATATGGTCTCTCGTTACTTAAATTATTATATACTAGTAAGAAAGGCCCGTTTCTGAGACCAATGAAACGGGCGCTAGCAAGGTTTTAATCATAGTGTGTATGTTTGAGAGAGTGTGTGTGAGAGTGAGTGTGTGAGAGAGAGAGACAGAGTGAATGTGCGAGTGTGTGTGTGACATAGAGTGCGAGTGTGTGTGAGAGAATGGTTGAGCACAGTCCATTTTAATAATAGGCTATGGATTTTTCCTTTAGGAAGCCATCAAAATCTTTTTTAAACCCTGCTAAGTTGAGCACAGTGCAGTTTAATTTTAGGCTGTGGACTTTTCCTTTCGGAAGCTATGCAAACATTTTTAAAACCCTGCTAAGTTATTTCCAGTTTTTAGTTACGTGTGACCTGATTAATTAGCAAGTTGATGTTTCATTAAGTGATTGTCTTTTTTGGACATCCAAATTTGGTTGATCTATATAGAATGCAGAGGTATGTGTATGTCATGAATTTCACCCACACTCCATCCAAACCGTAGAGGCATGCTGTATGTATTTGAACATAGGGCAGGGTAATTTTATAAGTAGTAAATATGCACCAAAACCCCGTTTTTAAATTCCCCTTCCCCCATGTATGCACATACAGCAAGGACGAATCTAGCACAGACTCAGCTCATGTCCGTTTCCTTGGCTTCCGGCCTGCACAGATGCTCCTTTACAAAACGTTAACGGGCCATCTCTGCCCTGCTACCCCCTTCCCCAGTCTGGCTGGCACTGGTTAATTAGCTGTGCTGTTTGCTGTGAGGAAGCGAATGGCAGGGCTCAGCTTCTGCCTGCAGCATGGCAGAGCCTGGAAAGAGGTTAGTTGTGAGCTACAACTGTGTGACCCAGTGGCGTAGGTACGTGGGGCCTGAGGGGGCCCGGGCCCCCGTAGATATGGCCCTAGCCCCCTGCCCCACGATCCCCTTCAACCCCCCTCCCGCCACCAACTCTCCCTCGCCGTCGCCGCCTGCCCCGTCGCCGCAAATGATACCTTTTTTGAAGAGAGACTTCTTTCCGCGCTCGAGTAGCGCCTTTCTTCAACGAAGTTCTGGCGATCAGCTGTTTTGACGCCGGCGACGCTGATCGCCGGAACTTCGTTGAAGAAAGGCGCTACTCGAGCGCGGAAGGAAGTCTCTCTTCAAAAAAGGTATCATTTGCGGCGACGGGGTGGGCGGCGACGGCGGGGGAGAGTTGGTGGCGGGAGGGGGTTTGAAGGGGATTGTGGGCAGGCCGGCAGGGGGGGTCCGATGCGGCGGCGGCTGGGGGGGGGGGGCGGGTAAACTGTGCCCCCCCACCTTGGGCTCTGGCCCCCACTCCTGGCGAGGTCTGGCTACGCCCCTGGTGTGACCTGCAAAATGAGTGGTAGAAAAGAGCTGCAGGGCACAGCACAGCACAGAAGGTAAGATTTAATGATCCTTTTAAACTGCAAATGAATAGATCTGTATTTGTCACAGCATGCTGTTATTTGTTTCTTTTAATGAGTGAGTAAAGTACCCTCACCTGTTTAGAAGTTGGTATCGCTACATGGGCAATAGAGGTATGAAGAGCTTGTGTTACTGAAGCTGTTGAAATCCAAAGTATTAGCACTTTTTCTAACAGATGTTGTTAACGTTTCCGGCCTATTGAATTTGTAGCAGCTCCATGTCCAGCGACCCTCTCCTCCCCTCCTGCACCCCTCTGCATCTGTTCCTCCTCTCCTTCTGACGCTGCACTCCTCTGGGGTCTTCCTGCAGGGGCAGTGACGGGCAGGGAGAGGAGGAGTGGTTGCAGAGACTACAGCCAATGCCAGATGGCTGTATACGGAGCCCTGTTGCAGGTTTTTTTTTTCTTATCTTTTTTCTTTGTGTACCGTCGGGTGGCTTGGCTGAGGCGGGGGATGCTTTTGCACAGTCGGTTCTTGAAAAGGTGAAGAGGAAGGGGGGTGGAGTTACCTGCATCGGTGTGAGCAACTGGTTTTTTTTCTTTTTGATATTTGGTTACTCCGTGGTTTTGTATGTTTTGTTTTAACTAATGATGGAGCTTGGCAGCCAGTCTCCAGCAATTCCTAGGCAGGTGAGGAGTAGGGAAACACGCTCCGCGTGTTTCCCTACTCCTCCCCCGCCTGGGTCTGTCTGTGATGCTGGCTGGGTCGGGTTGAATTTTCCAGTCTCCAGCGATTTCTCCTTTGGTGCTTTGTTGTGATAGGTCCGTGTTTTGTGGCTTTGCGTTGCTGGGTAACGTTTCTGCTTTTTTCCTGTTTTTCGGGCGGGCGGGGCAGGGAGGCATTCTCAGTGGGATGGCTTCACCACCACGAACTTACGAACCCTTATCGTTCTGCTGTGACTTCATTACCTTTGTCCTCAGAACGTTCAGGGTGCGTTTTATTATAGTAGATAGTAACTATGCAAGAATATTTGGATGATTCTAAAGACCTTTAAGGCTTTGTTGGGTATGATGAAGATGCAGCAATTTAATCAAACTTCAGGCATGCAGAAGCTA